>NC_053418.1:22562328-23162328 GCF_016859285.1 Xiphias gladius | reverse complement strand
CGTAGTACCCCTACATGTGCAAACCCACCTACCAGCAAGTCCTCTAGATTAAACAACAAAAAAAGGCTCATTGGTTAAATGTATTCTGTTCTGTCTGATGGTAAAATCCACGTAGATTCTAAAGACAATAAACACATAAACATGTATTTATTCTGTTTTTCATATACGTTGCTTAGTTGCTTGTAGTGCTCCATATCTTTTCTACCTGAAGAGAGGTTTTGTCTTGAGATGTCCTCTGAGCTTAGTTACCATCATTGCTATCACTCAACTATTTGCTATAAGTGCACTACATTTACCCTTGGCCGTTTCAATGCAGCCTGATTTCCGGGTGTGAAATTTATGCATTATATAATGCCCTCAAAAACAGTGGCATATGCACTATCCTCTGCCAACAAACCCACAGTGCAATGTGCCACACTTTATAGGTGCAAAACTTAGCAGTCGTGCAACGCTAAAGCTGTCAGTGATGATGCAAAATGGCAATGATGTGTCAGAATTATCAATTTGCTGCTCACTTTAGGGTGACGTCCTGTGTGTTTAATTTAAACAGAAATGAGAATGAATAAACAAGGGAATGATTTCAAACGCAGTCCTAGTTTTTCCGTATCAATGCGGCTTTCCAGTTTGGGATAGCTGGCTTCACCTCTCCAAGAAAAGCTGGGAGTCAAGTAGCTTTCAGTGTACAGTCTGATTTAATGTCTTCTGATGGCTCATCTTGTGTGTTGTGTTAGTATGACTATCGACAACTGTGGGCCGGCATTTTAGCAACTGCTTATTCATTTTATTTCTTACATCTTACAAGACGTAAAAATATACTGATAGTTTAAAATTTCGCTTTTTTTTTCTTAGACGTGATGAAAAGTTATCAAATTTATACAGTAAATTTACAGTGTAAAAAAAAAAAAAGTGGCCCTTGGCCTGCCCGTATGGCAACCCATTTTAGACCATAAGCAAAACTATTCCGGACTGAGCTAGCTGACTACAAGCTTGTCAAGCAATACGTAACTTTTCTGCACAGTAACTTGCGACTGACCTTTCATAGACAATGTTGCCAAAATATTCAAGCTTTTGTTGACTAGTTGATTAAGTTGTAGTAGAGGCTACGTGACCCCCAAGTGAAATTTACATGGTCACTGTGCTGCAGGTGAGGTCTAATCACAAATGGACACGGAAATCACCCACATCCAGCTCCCTAATTCTTAAATGAAAAGTGCTCGATGACAAGTTCAGTCTAGGAATTACTGTAAGAAAAAGGAACACAGCAGATCAGGTCATACAGTGTGAATTAAATCTGCCATTGTGTGATGAAATATCATCCCAGTATGGACACAAACACAAAAAAACACGCACACGCACACACACACACACACACACACACACACACACACACACACACACATAAATGTTTACTATCCTTGTTGGGACATCGCATTGACTTTCAATCACTGTGGACAGCCTAACCCTAGACAGGACCTCAGACATGACATTTTGCCTCATTAGACCCAGGCTTTTGGTCTACTGTGTTTATCCTGGAAAATGTCCCAAAGAGGAAACAAAAATGCATACACCCACATACACACACATACACACACACACACACACACACACACACACAGACAAAGTGTAATCTCATTTACTTCCATGTCAACAACCAATGTGGAGTTGAAAATTAAATTTTAGTTTCTGTGTTATTAGATTTTTTCCAGACTTCACCGAGTAGCTTTTAGCAACAGTTTCTGTCCACTCACATCAATCATTGTGTTGTTCAGCATACGGGGAAAGTAAATGGAAGTCTGATTACTGCAGAGGTTGGAGAAATGACAATAATTCGGCTGTCACAAAACACCAACTGTTAATAATGGTACAAATACAGTAAATGGGGGCTTTAACGTCATAACAGGTTGCTCCGCAATTGCCGCCTAGTCCCTCTGACTCTCTCTGATCAGACTCCTGTTCTCTAAACAGTCAGAATTGGGTGATTCTACATGGACATCATGCCAGCTGGAGGAACGCTAGAACAACTTGGCTGCAGCCCGTTTTCTCTGCATAGCCTTCCCTGACAGTAATTATAGTTCTGAGTGAGTGTGTATGTGCTCCTGCTTGTTTGTATACTAAGTGTATAGAGAGTGGGGCTGGCAGCTCAGATGAAGGCTGAGGCGAGGCCCCTTGGAGAGAGGTGTGGGTGGATGGTCATGCCACTGCAGAGATGACCTTTTGAATAAAAGCCACTTCCCTATGAAGCATCCAGGTAAGCACACAATTACATTTTCATAAAAAGAAACTCAAAATGCAAATGCTGTCCTCTCATTCCAACCACATATATATTTTCCACTTTCCTCATTTAATGTTGACACACAGCATGAAGGTGTGCTTTAAAGATGTTCTGCATTTTCTTTGAATTTGTTCATCCCTGCTTTAAAAGCCATTACACAGAAAATAGCACATGAGAATCAATATCTCCTTGTTGGTGGCCAAACAACAAAATTATTTGATAAGTTGACATCAAGGAACGCTGTGCCGACAAGTGTTATCTATATTGTCTGGACAAGCTTACCTGCTCTATTTATGTACCACAGAATTCAAACTAATGCTGAAATATGTTTGAACATACTTTTTTATTACCAGACTGGCGCCCTGGGCTTTCAGTTGTAAATTTTCTCGCTCCTGTTTGCTCATAGCTGCAAGGTGTAAAGTTAATGCTTTTACAATCATATGCTTGTATGCAAACTATGATAAATGCTGTCCATTTGGTTTCCACTGTAGTGGCACTGCCTTGTCTAATTGTGTGAATCTATGCAAATTAAGTTCAGCTGAAGTTCAGCCAACCTCTTGGTTCAACGGTGATAGTAAGTGAATACACAGAGGATGTACAACCAGTAACCTACCATATAATCAACTCGATGAGATACTTGTAATATGTGGCTACAGCCATGAGACAGCCTATCTTAGCAAAAAGACTGGAAGGAGGGGAAAAAAGGTAGCCCAGCACTGTACAAGGGTAGTACCTATCATTTTTTTACTCACCGGCTTTTGTAGGGAAGAGTACGGAGACAACCGGTCTTTGCGCAAAAACTAAGCTCTCCCTGTAGCTGTAGCTTCATATTTACTGTACAGACTTGTGTGGCAACAATCTTCTAATGTAACTCTGCAAAACAGGGAATAGGCATATTTTCCATTATGTTGAACTATTCCTTTGGGTAAAAGTAATTTAAATTCAGACACCTTAACTGTATCAATCTCCTATCATCTATTTTAACAAAAGGATGGTTCTTGGACCGCTCTAAGAGATATTATATCTCTGTTACTTTTTAATGGAGCTGGCAAAGTCCAAGTTTCAATTCTCAGAGCAGCTGAGAAAATCTGCGTGGGAAAAAGGACACAAGTAGCA
Organism: Xiphias gladius; assembly: GCF_016859285.1. NCBI lineage: Eukaryota > Metazoa > Chordata > Actinopteri > Istiophoriformes > Xiphiidae > Xiphias > Xiphias gladius. The sequence continues at coordinate 23,158,940 of NC_053418.1, read as the reverse complement.
CACTCCCCTCCTTCAGCAACTCCCAACACAAAGCAGTTCACTGCCAACCTCTACAGTGCAGCTGTTCAGTAGCCACAAGTAGTAGACGATACAACAGATGGGAAACTCTCAATCTAGACAAAGATAACTTCCAACACAAGCAGCAGTTGGCATGCAACATGATTCCCAGACTATATAGCAGTAAATCTGTAGTAAAACCCAAGTAGCATTTCTGCTGAATACAAGATGTCGCTTGGGGAATTTATATTTAGGAAACATACCAGTAGCTAAATGTGACCAATTTATTCACAACAGCTGGGATTTTTATTCCCAGTGCTATCACTCTTTCTGTCTGAGATTCATTTTTTTCTCAGTGGTCAGACTTTGAAACATTTGTTCATGCATTTTCTCCATGATGGGACTCTACTGTGGTAAGGAGGGTTTTTAATCTATTCTCCCAGCTCTGCTTACTACTACAATTTAAAGGTACATTCAGTGGATCCTCCATGCAGTCTGCGACTGTGTTTACTCACACACATTTCATAATTAATGTGCACTTTGTGCTGTGTGATTTCAGTCGATTATGGAGTGTATTTAAGCTTCACCTTTGGGGAATACCCAGATGTTAATTGTATATTTTCTCTGTGCCTCATTTGATCTGCAGCATAAACCATGTGCATAGAGCAGAGCTGAGGCCTATGGTGAGATGAATGGAAAACAATCTGCGCGACCTTATTAATTTTTTGCTAATTTCCTTTTAAAAAGGATACACCAAAGCTTGACTGTTATATTTTCTGAATCATAATCTGTGCTTCTTTTACAGCAGATACTTGACAGTTCAGGTAAACCCTTAGGTATTAAATGTTGTACACTCTCTCCTGCTGCACAAATCATTGAAATTGTTGCAGTGGGTGCTATAGTGGCTCTGTGGTGTTGTCTTTACAGGGATATTTCTTTCCATTTTAAAGCTACAGTATGACCTAATGTCTCATCACTTGTAAATCATCTTGACAAGCTAACCACCCTACAGCATTTACCCTGAGGCTGAGGCTGCCAGTGTCTGCAAAGTTACTATGGGATTTATAAAGGGAAGTGCCAAAAGAAGTCAATTTGTGAAAATATTTTTAAAAATCTCAATGAGCATCAGCATGTCTGAGGCCAAGATACTGACCAGGGTGGTGGATTGCCCCAATTGGTTTGGGAATGAGTTTCTGCGCGAAGTGAAGAATTGTTCAAATTCAAAAATCCAAGAGTCATGGTTAAGGGAAGCCGACATGGCACGGGAGACTGACAGGCAGATTGAAATTCTTCACATTCAGCCAGTTGAGATGGTTCCACATCAAATCAGGATAGCTGCCAGACGCTTTCCCGTGGAGGTAGCCTGGACGTGTCCAAATGGAGGGAAACCCTGGGGCATATTCAGAGCACGATGCAGGGATAACATATCCTACATGGCCTTCAGGATCCCAATTTCTTTCGAAATTTAATGAGAAAAAAAAAGTTAAATTTGATATTGACATCCTCCAACAGCTATCTTGATATAGTTAGCTGACTAAATAAGAATCAGCTTGGTCTACAAAACATACAGAGATATAGTGCATTACATTTGTCTTTGATTAAATGAAACCTAATCCATGACTAGATCAGGCCCACACTCTTTGACACTCTCGGTCTACAGCTGCTGATACTGGACGCATTGAAATGCAGCATACAGCAGTGATTAGAGGATGGAATTGGTGACAGAAAATCTATTCTTCCAGTCACTTAGGCCACCTTGTCCGGGGACCTCAATCATCTTTTCTTATTAGGGTTTGGGACTTCAGCAGAATACTTGTGTAAGTTGAATATAATCGTGCTCGGGACATGAAAAGGACAGTATCTTGTCATGCATATCTTGCTGCTCAGGTGTCAACCCTTATCAAGTCAGGAAATAACAAGAATTGTTTTAACAAAGACACATGGACACAAAAGGGAATTATCTCTTATTGACATTTGTGCTCTATCAGCTGTTGCTGCTTTTGGAGTGTCATAACTACTAACCATGCAGTTATTTTATTATTTTCCTGGCCCCGTCTTTTAATTAAGGCTTACGGTGATTGTGACTACAGCTGCTCTCATAGCTGAGTAGCACTGATTATAAGTTGCTTTGCATAAGAACCTTGACTAAGATGTAAATATGAATTAGCGTCAGTGCTGGGGATGATGGCAAGAGAGCCAGAGCCACTAAGAAAGCTTTTCTCCGGAAATTTAACTGACATGTTCATTTCCGAAACATTTTACCGCTTATCCATTTTGGCACCTGAACTTCAATGTTCAGGATTTCTCTCAGAAGCAGGAAATACCCTTTATAAAGTTCTCAGTCTTTCAAAAGCACTGCAATTTGTTGTGATCTTGAACTTTGAATATTGTGCGAGTAGGTGTCACTTTTCCATGCAGAGTAGAGGATGCCACATTTTAGAACAAAACTCTTCAGCTGCTGAGTGCTGTGTACAGAATTTCATTTTTGGAGTGAAGTGGATGGACTTGTCCACTTACACTCACAGCATCAGCCCACAAACAAGTGTCTGAATTCAAGACTTTTTGTCCACACAGTGTCAATTGTTATTTATCTTTTCAAACGTTTATGTAATAGTGTGCATGGATAAAGTTTTTTTTTGTGTGTTGACTTCTGAAAATATCTGGCACTCAGTGAAAACACGGTCCAGTGCCATTTTGGTCAGTTTTATTACTTATAATCTCTCTCTGCACTCAGGCTGAATTAGGCTCATCCGATAATTCATGTTGTTACAGAGTACAGTCAAATGTTCATGTTTACCTGTATCTGTCTACCAGAGGAGGAGCATGAGGAGCAGGAGCTGCTCGAACTCTGCAGGAAACACTGGCAAAAAGGGAATAGTTAGGCAGTCTTCCCCTGAGGCTGAGTCAGCAGACCCTGTGGAGAAACTAACCACCACTGAACAAACTAATGTGTGGAGACTCCAGCTGCACTCCAGAGCTGAAGCCAACGGTGGACCTGCCAAAAGAAGCTCAGGACACTGAAGCAGTGCATCAGCTGCTCTGAGAGTGAATAAAGGCATGATGGCAACAGTGTCTCCTCTGCACCTGCTTCACAACCTCTAACTGAGGAGGAGTATTGAGGAAATCTTAACAGATTAGCTAGCACCAATCTTCACCTCCATATTAAACCTATCCCTGGCCAGCTCCACCGTCCCCTCCTGTTCAAAAAATTCCCCTATTATCCCTGTACCCAAGAAAAAATGTCTATCCCACTTCTTTAACATCTACCGTGATGAAGTGCTTGGAAAGACTTATTAAAGAATTGGTTTGTTCATCACTACCTAACTCCCTTTATCCCCTGCAGTTTGCCTACCACCCAAACAGGAGTACAGATAACGCCATCTCCCATGTTCTCCATACAACCCTTTCCCACTTGGACATCTATGAGGGGAACTGCTGCTTATTGATTAAAGCTCAGCCTTTAACAATGTATTCCCCCACAGACTGGACACTGAGCACAGGAGCCTGGGGCTGAGCTCTTCACTCTGCTCCTGGATATAAAGCTTTTTGACAGACAGACCACAGGTGGTGAAGGTCGGCAACTGCATATCCAGCATACGCATCCTCGGCATCGGTGCCTGTCAAGGTTGTGTGCTTAGTCCCTTGCTCTACTCCCTATATATACACAATAATACAGCCCTCCACAGCTCCAACAACATTGTGAAATTCGCTGATGACACAGCAGTTGTGGGGCTGATTAAAGATAAGGAGCTGACATCATGGTGTAAGGATAACAACCTGGACTTGAACGTCTCAAAAACAAAGGAAATGTTGGTTGACTGACACCACTACGTTGGTGAAGAAAGCAAGGCAGCACCTGTACCATCTAAGGCTGCTGAGAAAATTCAAAATCTCCTCAGCACTGCAAAGAAATTTCTACACTCCTACAACTGAGTTGGTGCTCTCGTTGGTTGTATCACAGTCTGGTTTGGTAACTGCTCCTCCCAGGAAAGAAGGCATTAAACAGAGTAATAAGGTGTGCAGAGAGCATCACTGGGTCTGCACTGCACTCCCTCCAGGATATCTACACCACGCGGTGTGGATCCAAAGCAGACTGGATTCTTAAAGATTCACAACATCCTAATCATGTTTTTTACCAGTGGCTACCATCTGGCAGACATATCTGCTCCCTCAAAGCAAGAACTTGAGGTTGAGAGGGAGTTTCTTCCCCCAAGCCCCCCGGGCTATAAACTCTTAACATTCTGCCCACAACTGTCAGCTTTTACTGCATGGTTGTCTGATTGCACATACTGGCTTAGGGAAGGACTTCTTTTAGTTGTTTTTATTGCATACTTGCCAGATTTTATACTTTACTTTTTGATGCCTCTTATATTCTATTTTTTTTAAGAATTTGTTTTATTGTGTATTTATTTAAATGGATAACTGTTTTCATCAGTACAGGGGACGGGTTGGGCCTTTTGTAATTTTCATTGTAGCTGTACCTGCTGCATGTGATAATAAAGTTTCCTTAATTCTTGATCCTTGACACACACACAAGGATAGAGAGAGGAGTGAGAAGTGGAGGGAGACACAGAGGGATTGGAGTAGAGAGAAGTTAAAGTTAGAGGTTGTGAAGTGCAGAGTAGACACTGTTGCCATCATGCCTTTATTCACTTCTCAGAGCAATCACGCTGACGCATTGCTTCAGTGTCCTGAGCCTCTTTTGGCAGGTCCACTGTTGGCTTCAGCTCTGGAATCCAGCTGGAGTCTCCACTCATTAGTTTGTTCAGATGACTGGGTTTCCCCACAGAGTCTGCAGACTCAGACTCAGGGGAAGACTGCCTCCCTATTCCCTTTTTGCCAGGAAGCCAGTGTCTCCTGCTGAGTTCAAGCAGCTCCTGCAGCATCCAAATATTTCTGGATGAGGTCTCTTCTCGACAATTTCATCCAGCTTGTGGAAATATCCATTAATCCAATGCTTGGCTGTCACTAGCTCCATCTGTTGGCCGTTGATGGTGAGGAGATGGATCAGGCACGTCACCTTTCCTCAGAGGCCGACTGATGCAGTCATGAATAATGACACTATTCAGCGGCCAGATTTTAAACAGCTCCTCGATGAATTTGATGCTGGCAACTAAACGTCGGCTATTCATTGCTTCATTTGGCTGCACCTGTACATGCTCCTCCTCCTGCAGACAGATACAAGTAAACATGAACTTTTGACTGTACTCTGTAACAACATGAATTATCGGATGACTTTAATCAGATGACTTTAATCAAAAAGCCCAATTCAGCCTGAGTGCAGAAAGAGATTAAAAGTAAAAAATCTGACCCCAAACTTATATCTATAAATGGCACTGGACCCTGTTTTCACTTAGTTCCAGATATTTTTAGAAGTCAAAACAACGAAACAACATTATCTATGCACACTATTACATAAACATTTGAAAAGATAAATAACAATTACCATAAACTCAAAAAACAAATGAAAAAAACCCAAACTGTGGTGGTTGTGATAGCTACACAGAAGGAACAAAATTCTTATGTTTCCAGCTCTTGTTAGCTGCTGCTGCTCCTGTAAGTCACCGTCTTTGCAGGGATTTTCCTCAAATTCTGTCTGGCAGCGTCTGAGGAGCAGTGTGAATGGGACTGTTGACTTGTCTGTGGTTGGCACTTTCACCTGGAGAGAAATGAACCAAATGAGACTCTTGTTATAGGACCTCAACTCCCATCAGTTTGAAAACATAGTAATAATAATAAATGTTTGTGTAAGCTGTAAACTGTTTAAAGGAAAAAAACGTCGTACAAAAACGAAGTAACTGGAAATGTCAAAAAGACAATTTCACTTTTAAGAAATAGAACAGTGTCATCAGGGTATCGTTTGATGTTCTTTCTCGTACTTTCAAAATATAGAGGTGTCTTTGTAGCTTCATTGGCTAATGGTTTCAAATAAGGCTGAGGTAGTATTCTTCTTTTCCATCTAAATACTAATTTGCAAAATTAGAAGAATAAGTACATGATTGAGTCTTTCAGCCCATTGCAGAGTGATACTATTATTTTTATAGTTTTCTTCTTTAAAGTACAGAGCACATTTTGTTTTATCAGTTTGTTTTATCTATTGAAGTTGTGCACAACACATATATATGTTTCTGGCTTTACTTGTAGTTGGTTGTTTGTCTTTCATTTTATGTTTGGGTTAACTCAGATTAATTTAAGGAGAGAAAACACGAGTGAAACAGACTTACCCCTGCAAGGCAGCAGCACATGCATGCATACAAAGCAGATGAGTTGGGCCTCAACATGGCCTTCTCATAGACAAGGTCCATGACTCCTTTCAGATTCTGTTTAGTCACAGTCTTAAGATTTCCCAGCTGAGCCATGAGCTCCTGAAAGGTTTCATGAGTGAGTCTGTTGAGAATAGTTTTAACCATACTGAAGAGGTTTGGTTTCTTTTCTTCAGGTGTACTGTGCTGAGCAGGTTTAGAGGGAGCTTTGTTCTCCTCAGATTCAGCAAGGTCCTGGTTCACCCTCTGCTTAGTGTTCCCTTCAGTACCTGTCATTTTGGAGGCTTCTTGACCTTGGTCACTTTTGGGGACATAACATAGACTTGCAATCATTTCCTTGGGACTTTTCCTAACCCTAACCATAAGCCTAACCTCAACCACGGACCCAAAAATCAGCTTTTTCTCAGTTGGGGACATGGCTTCTCTCCCCAGTTGGACAAGCCATGTCCAATTAGCTGATCTTTATTCTGAAATTTAAATATAAAAAGAGATGATGGAAGGATTGATATTAATAATAGACATAAGAAAGGGACACTAAAACAAAACAATGTAATGCTTTAAGCCATCGGTTAAAGGATTAATAAAATGAAGACAATAAAATGAACAGGTTAAAACAAAAAACATTAGACCCCTTTAAATATAGTAGGGTTTTAGGTCAACAATAAACTGTATGTTGAATCTTTGCCTTGTAGCTGATAAAAAGAGTCTACAAATGAGTCTCCAAACATAAGAACAGCCAGTGTAATGTAGGGAAAACTGGGCAGAACGTCTGGTCTTAGACAAAAGCCTGACTGCTGATTTTTAAGGAAATTGACAAGAATTTAAAAATGTTTTAGTTGCACACAAGACAATTACAATAGTCTAAGTAAGAAATAATAATGGTAAGAATAACTTTCTCAGTCCCTGGAATGACAAAATGGCTCTGAGATGACACTGAAATGGCTCTGGCTTGTATTCCAAGGATAGTTTCAGGACTAGGATCTGGACCAGTACATAACATTTCTGTACGCCATGTTTTTACTGAAGTGTAAATCATATTTTAGATTGATTTGGATTGGTGAAGAGTTGTGTGACCTCACCATACCGTAAGAAGACATGTCATGTCATCTGATTATGTGACCAAGGGGTAACTTCAAATTGATATTCAGCCGAGTATTTACAGATAGACAGAAAAGTTCCTGTTAAAGAGAAGAGATGCAAAACTATTGAAAGCTGCACCTGAGGTGCCAGCAAGCTGCATTTGTCTTCTGATTAAAATGTTACAATATATAGTGTCTCTAGTCTACTACCCGGCCCCAGCTGCCTCCTGTAAATCTTACTTTACTATTTTTGTTAAAGGATCATTCCTGTTTATTCCAACTTAGTTATTACTTTGGTATCTTTTGCCATCCTTCCTATTGGTAATGGTCAGCTTCACCAAGGTAATTGCTGGATCTGGAAACAAGTAGATTTTTGTGGGAGGACAGTGTTTCTATGGGTCATTTTATACAGTTGACACTGGAATTCATTCCAATGTCAATGTGTTTACAGAACCACCTTCAAGCCGGATCTGGAAAGAGTACTTGAAAATTGTACTCGAGTAAAAATACTTTTACTTAAAAGAACTTTAACTCAGGTAGAAGTAAAAATACTTGTGTAAAAATGGATTCAGGTAGAAGTACAAAGTAAGTCAGTCAAAATATATTCTGAGTAGGTGTTATTGTGTTACATTTTTTAAAGGGGGAAGGGGAGAAGTAAAAATTTTATCTGGTGATAATAATAATAATAATAATAATAATAATAATAATAATAATAATAATAATAATAATAATAATAATAATAATATGATAAAACCTTTAGATTAAATAACATCTTTGGGCTACCAGGCATATATGCATTGGTATTTCAATGCATATATGCCATTCCCAGGTGAGAACTGCACTGAAAGCAACCAATAAATTCCAGTCAGGCACTTTACAGCCTGTCCATACAACTGATAATTACAAACATACACTCAGTTGGCAGTTTATTAGGAACACCTAGCTAAAACTAATGCAGTCTGATACAACAGCTTTGCACTCTCTTCATGAAGGTAATAATGTTCATTTTTCATCAAATCATTTTAGAGAGGTGTTGATTCAACTGTATGACCATTTTGGAGGATGTAGTGTGTGCTGCTGTTGAGCTGTACTTTATTATACAGAGATGTTTCTTTTATTTAGCCTGCCTTCACCGATATAAAGGGGGTGGACAAAGTAATAGAAACATCTGGACACTTTGATGGGTGTCCATAGACTTTATCAAGCAATATTAAGCTATATACATTAAATAGCTGCCACTTCTTTTAGAATTAACAGCAGAATAAAGCAGCAGAAAAGGCGGAAATGTATTGACTGACTCCACAGTGACTGCAGCCGACAAGCACAGACAAAATGCTACGTTGCTAGGGAACACAGTGGTTGTTGATGCTCCCTCCTCTGTACACTGAGTTTCAACAGTCAGTTATTTGTTGCACACAATCTGCTCTAAATACAACTTTGCTGCAAGTTCATTCTCAATGCAAAATACAACCAGTCACTGCGCTCCTCCAAGGTTTCAAACACAGAGCTGAATGACCTCTATAGTCACAACAGGGAATATCAGAAACAACAGAAATGTGGTGCACACGTCACTGATAGTAGAAGTGAACATAGAAATCACAGCAACAAGATCCAGTATTTTACCATTGCTAACATTGCTAACAGCATGTTGGTCATGCAACATGGCCGGTGTGTTTGATTTGGGACGCTTGCTGTGGTTGCCGGGTGGTGCATTACATCAGTGATTAATTAAGGTAGATGCAACCTTTTTAATCTATGCAGAGGTAATGCTAATCTTAACCATGGGCCCATAATGACACCATCCTTAATTTAATTGCATAGTTAGACCCGGCCCAAGTGTGAATGCACCCCTCACATCCCCTGAGCCTCAGTCAGTGAATGTAAACATTTAGAACATGTAGACTGTGAGATGAGAGCGGCTCCTTTCTGAACACGGAGCTCTGCCCTGCAGCAGCTACAGACCATGTTGCTGCAGACTCACCAGCAGCTTCCTCTCTGCTGCAGCTGCTGACTTGGCTCTTTTCATGAATTGCGTTCTCACACGGTTAATCATAACTTCATCATGTGACTTTTGGTTTTACTCTGTGTCGATTTCATTTTCAAATGTAGCAAAGTAGAATGCTTGAGTTAAAAAATACTTAAGCAAGAGTGAAATTACTGTTTTTTTAAAAATACTCACAGAGTAATGCTTAAAGCCCATGGTGAGTGTTTGATAGCCTATGCAAAAAGATTTTCAGTGAAGTATTCCTTTTAAAGTGTACTCTACTGCTTTAGCATTGTACATCTTCTGACTGCTGATGGACGCTTAAAAAAAGGATCAGAAATGATGCAGCACAACCAAAGATATTGTCCTTTTTATTCCATACATTCTTGTTTCTTCTCAAAATCTGGTGCATACATTACCCAAAAATGTAACTTGACTTCAAACTTTAGATCCGCCCCTAATGAAGATGCTTTTCAGGAGCTTTTTCTGAATCCCAGTAGAAGTAAACTTCCAAATTGGGTGTACTGTCTTTGTATTGACTGTTGTGTGTATTGATTGAACTATACCTTAGCAGTGCTTTATGTTACATATTAATATAGTTTCATGAACCTTCATTCCACTTCAGATAATTCTTGCTCTGCTACTGCTGGTCATGTCAATTAAGCCCAATTAAGAGCAACTAAATGTCAGTGGTGTGCCTGTGCTTTAATGTTACTACCTCTGACATGTAAACGTTTTATTTGACATGACAAATAAAAATCCACATAATAAAAGTGGAGTTTTGGACAAGTATAAGCAAATACATATTTCATAAAACAACCATTTTTCAGAATCGACTTTATATGTATGTGTGTGTGTGTGTGTGTGTGTGTGTGTGTGTGTGTGTGTGTGTGTGTGTGTGTGTGAATATGCACATGTGAGCAACATGAGCGCACACACAAGTGTGCGTATTGGTTGTCCAGCAAAAGACAGAAAAGACAATACTAACCAACACCAACACTAAAACCAAACCGAACCCCTTGATAATGAAAGTCAACTTAAATTTTTATTAACTCTTCCCTAACATTCCCCAAGTGGTGATCATTGTAACCATGACAACAAAGGTCCCCTAACCTTAACAGAGTAGTTATTTACCTTAACCACATCTAGTGCCAGATCAGAAAACAACTGTGCGGTTTTGGAAGGCACAGACAAATGATTTGAATGAAAATGATTCTACCGATAGAAGAGTTGGATCATATGATGCACTCTGGCCACATAATCCACTTCTCCAGCATTGATCTGTATATTCCAACAACTCTGCCAGTACGGTAAATTGCCATATACACAATGTCAAGCAGAACTTTGGAGCTTTGAGGAGGCTATGGCACAACACAGAAATTGTGTAAAAAAGTTGTTTGGTTTTTCTTGTTTTTTGGGTTGGTTTGTTTTGGCCCAGCCGTAGCCGTGTGGAGGCTTTAAAAGTGATATCTGTGCACAATATCTGTTGTACTTCTTTGTGATACAGGAGAGGCTTTCTGTAATCAATCAGGTCGGAATGAAAAAAAAAAAATAATAGTTCAACATCAGTAACCCATAGGCCTTAACCTTACATTATTTTGTTCCTTTCAGGATGTAAAGAAGAGGTTTTCATAGAAATAAGCCAAAGTAATGCAATAAAAAATACAGACCAATGCATTCATACATTCACTTAGCCATTTCAAGCCCTTTATAAAATTCTTATAATATGTTTATCAGGACGGAGTCTATCTGGTAGTACTGAATTATACCCATTGGCTTCTGTCTTCCTTTAATTTATCATAAATCTTGTTTTAGTGATAACATTCTTGTTTCCCATATTCCTCTCTCTTCATTTACTAGACCATTTTCATTTTCTGATGTTCAGGAGGAGCCATTTGCTGCCATTCACTCTCTGCTGTAGGTGCAATTGCTTTCCCTGTTGATGACTTTCTCGCCCGCCTCAAGATTATTTGCCTAATTTCATTGTCCAGAGCTGTCGGACGTGAAAGGGAGCAACATTTTCATGCACATACCAAAAAACAAACTGTGAGGATTTTGTGATACTTTCAAATCTTGCAACGGCAGAGTGTGAAAACTGAGGGTGTCAAACAGGGAGGTGTTGTTTTTTCGTGCAATTGTGTCATTTATCCTCTTTAGGATTTCAAAACTCTGCTCAATATCAGTAGCAGCAGGATCAGTCAGTTGGTAGTGAGAGATCAAGGTTTATAGCACCTTTATTTAAATTGATGATATTTAAGTTTTTTTCTTATTAATAAATGTCAGGTTTGCTACTCTGTATCACCTATTGATATTATTCAGTAGTAAATGAATCTGTGGCTGTTCAAAAGGATTTCTTTATCCAAGTAAAAAACCCTTTGCTGCACAGGAAATGAGGCATTTTACATTCACAAAGTCAGGAACAGTATGTGTTTGGAATATGTAGAAGAAATCGAATGATATACAGTATGACACTTCCTTGTGTATCAGTTTACACACCTGGCTGTATACACCCTCCCAAGCCATATGATATGTATGATTTTGAGATATACATTACTATTATCTACACATCCATTTACTCATGTCAGGTTGGTGAGATCATTTTGAGGATCTTTTGCTGTGTTTGTTATAAACAGACACACTTTACATCACCCATTATTAAATGGAGTGCCACTCCATGTAAAACAGTTGTACAAGTACTGTAGGTTTATCTCTCTTGAAATTCACTTAAAGTCAATTGGCAGCATGGGTGGTTCATCATTCTGCTAAGCATAGGACATGTGAGTCAGTCAGACTAAATAATCTAAATTTGAAGCCTTAGAAAGTAATGAAATATCTAAAATCTCCAGTTATCACAATGCAGTGAAGGTTAAATTACAGTCAAAGTCCATTCTTAGATCCTACAGAATACGAAATGCATCTGCCTTGCTAAACACAGTTCAACTTGACTCCATCCATCTCTTCATGATGTAACTCAAACATGTCCAAACATTTGAGCTCTGTTGTGTCATTTCATCAAAAGATGAGGATCTCTTCACTGAGCTGCTGTTGGTGTTTTATTGCTGCCCTGAAGTCAAGTGTTTCTGTTGAGAGTTGAAAGCAAAGATAAATACCATGAATGCACTGACACACAATGTCTCATTTTTATTTATATACTGTTGCATTAAAAAGTTAGGGCTCCCCTGGTCAAAATTTCTGTCACTGTGAATAGCTAAGTGAGTAAAAGATGACATTTTAGAGGTTATGGAGGACACACTTTGTTTAATATTTTAAGCAGGATTACTTTTTTATTTCCAGCTATTATAATTTCAAAACGAAAAAAAAGGAAAAGGGCATGAGACAAAAGTTTGGGCACCCTGTTTGGTCAGTACGGAGGAACAAGTATCACAGCTTGTAAATGCTTTTTGTAGCCAGATAAGAGTCTTTCATTTCTTGTTTGGGGGATTTTTTTCCCCATTCTTCCTTGCAAAAGGCTTCTAGTTCTGAGAGATTCTTTGACCGTCTTGCATGCGCTGCTCTTTTGAGGTCTATCCACAGATTTTCCATGATGTTTGGGTCGAGGGACTGTGAGGGCCATGGCAAAACCAACAGTTTGCGCCTCTTGAGGTAGTCCATTGTGGATTTTGAGGTGTTTTTAGGATCTTTATCCTGTTGTAGAAGCCATCCTCTTTTCATCTTTATCTTTTTTACAGACAGTGTGATATTTGCTTCCAGAGTTTGCTGGTATTTAATTGAATATATTCTTCTCTCTACCAGGGAAATCTTCCTTTTGCCACTGGCTGCGACACAAGCCCGAAGAATGATCAATCAACCCCTGTGCTAAACAGTTGGAGAGGTGTTCTATTAATGAAATGCTGCGCCCTTTCTTAAAACATACCTTTGCTCATTGCAGCCAAAAAGTTGTATTTTAACTTCATCAGTCCACAGGACTTGTTTCCAAAATGCAACTTCTGATCCTGAATTTTGTACTGATGGCTCTTCGATGAAGGTCATATTTGTGCAGGTGTTGCTGCACAGTAGAACTATGCACCACCACTCCAGAGTCTGCTAAATCTTCTTGAAGGTCTTTTTTGCAGTCAAACAGGGCTTTTGATTTGCCTTTCTAGCAATCTTACGAGCAGTTTTCTCAGAAAGATTTCTTGATCTTCCAGACCTCAACTTGACCTCCACCGTTCCTGTTAATTGCCATTTCTTAATTTCATTATGAACTGAGGAAACGGCTACCTGAAAAGGCTTTAATATCTTTTTATAGCTTTCTCCTGCTTTGTGGGCATCAATTATTTTAGCCACTTAGAGGAGCCAATGGCTGCTGATTATTGGGACAAGGTTTGGGGAGTCAGAGTATTTATAAAGCTTTGGAATTTGCAACCCATGGCCTTTCCTAATGATGACTGTGAACAAGCCATAGCCATAGCCCTAACAAGCTACTTAAGGTCTAAGACTTTGGTAAAAGTTTTTGAGAGCTCAAATCTCTTGGGGTGCCCAAGCTTTTGTATGTTGCTCCTTTCCTTTTTTCACTCCTGTACAAAATAAAAATAATACACTGATCTTGCATAAATTGTTGAAAATAATGTTTCATCCTTAACTTAGTGCCTTCTGAAAAACAGGTCATCTTCCATTCACTTTAATATTCACAGTAACAGAAATTTTTCCCAAACTTTTTTCGTGCCACTGTAATCAACAACAAATCCAAATGAATTAAAGTAATACTTTGTTTTTCGTCCTTTTAAATCATTGAGTATCTTCAGTTTTTCTCTCAAAGGCCTTTTGCCTTCGCTCTGGTCTTCAGCCCGTGAAACACTTGGGTTAGACTGAGATCATATGGCTGACTTCTACTGTTCAGGCTTTTTCTTTTTAATCAATTTTCTGCTTTATTTGGGAATGTGTACGAAGGGCTATGAAATATCATGGCACAATATTTGCAAATACAAAACCATGACAGAGCTAAAAAAATAATATTCCATTGTGAATCAATATAAATCTTATCATCTGACAGAGTGAACAGAGCACTGTGGAGTAAGATAACAAGCAAGCTACATTCAGATAAAAAGTGACATGAATTCATGTCCCCCTTTGATACTGTATCTGGAGTGTTTTTTGTTTTTTGTTTTTTTCAATGTGCGACCTTCGGCCACAGGCAGTCAGTACACAGGTTCCCTGCATGACATCTGCTGTGAAAACAAGTAGCGACTGACTGACTTCGAATCTAACCAGGAGCTCCTTGGTCTCTTATCATTCTATGAATTTCACAGCATATTATGTTGGCTGCAGAAACATTAGTCAATATCTAGTGTTGTTTCCATCATCTATTGTATTTTTTCTAGAAATTTGGTACAAAATGTGCAGGAATGTCTTATGGCACAAAGGCCAGTACAAAGACAATGAGTACACAGACAATGTTTGTGTACTCGTATGTTTATCACTTAAAAACCGAAATGTTATCTGAGCCAGCCCCGTTGTTTCTCAGTGCACTGCTACTTGACATAGAGAAGCCGAGAAGCTGGTGCTCCAACAGTTTCTCAAACTCTCAAACCCTCCGAAGCTAATCCCTGGTCAGGTCATTGCAGACAGCTGGCATCTGTGCATGATCAGGAGAGGATTATGAAAAGGATCCCCAATTAACACTCTCATTATAATTTATAAGTGACCAGATCAAATTTGTGCTTTTAGACATTAGAGACTGGTTATCATAATATCAGTGCAGACAAGTGCTCAGTGACAAAGAGCATGAGCTCTATCCAACACCTTTGGACACAGCAACAAGCTGGGAACATAAATGTCTGGTCGTTGCTGTCTAAAGCAGCAAGCAACAGATACAGTCATGTCTTATCAATACGTCTGCATTAAATGCACTCTGGATATGTGCCTAGTTTATTATCAGTACATTAACAGCACAGACACCAACCTTAAAGGACTATATTGACCATAACAGTTGTTTTTCATGTTTAATCTTGTCGGTATTAGCATTTTACTATATATATATAAAACTGTTTTTTCAAACATGATCAACAGGTTTACCTATGTACCAGCAGGATGGGTGTCTAAATGTTTAAATGGCCAGCCACTGGAATAATTACAGGTGTTTGAATGTACCATACTGTATAACAGTTTCTGTCAGAATTTATTGACGGTTATTTTGGGCCAAATCCTTTCAGCCATTAGCAGATAATGTCACAATCCAGAATCCTTGTGTGTGTAGGAGTAAAAATGTACTTAATTAAAAATTAATATAGCATCCAGATTGCTAACTTTTATTGTTTTAGTCTGTGTTTTCTTTCAGATTTATGCCTAATAGCTCAATTGTGTTTCACGCTTTTTTCCATTTTATATTTTGTCCATGTGAGTAACTAACTCTGCCTTGTCAAATCTGTGTTATTACATGTGAAGTATATATCTGCACGTATGTTATTTCCCAGACCAGGGAGACAGGACTTTGGGGCCAGTTCTATCAGGTTTAGTACAGACTAATCACAATAGAACATTTTTGTAGGAGGAAGAAATTATGTGAGAAAAGAGTATGACCTCAAATAAAAGTGATGAATAGTGGTATATATGGTATCTGTGTTTAATTCCTCCCACATAACATGTACATTACTTGATTTTAGAGCACTGATGTCTATCAAATATACATTATGCACAAGTTAGCTGATCCATACCAGCAGCGCCCTGCTGTCCTTTGGTGGGTGAGTAATAAAAGCTGATTCATAAGCAGAGAAAATCTCAATAAATTAATTCTGCTCTCCCGCTGTTGCCTCTTGCATGCAGACAGGGTCATGAATGGAGACGACAAAACACACGCTGCACGGCTCATCGAGGCTTACCGACTTCCCAGTGCATTCATTAACCTTGACCAAAATAAGAGTTGCCCACACTGTCCGAGCCAGGTAACCCTAATTTCTGATGTTATCGTGGGTAGGGGATTTGGACGATTAGACAGGGAAAATGTATTCATGTGCTCATGTTAAATCTGTTAAAAATGTTATATGTGCAGTGTATGTATGAATGAATCTATGAATTAATACATTTTTTTATTTTGCACTTAACGATCCATGTCCATCCATGACATAGAACAATATCACATACTGTATGCAGTAAATAAAGGCAGCTGGTATCTATGTTCCGTAGAAAAACAAATCATTGCTTCATGTTACAAAAGCAACCTACAATATACAACACATTTTTTTCTTAATGACCATGCACTGACCATGCAAACATTCATAGAACCTTTTCATTGTTTCTTCCATCCTAAAACAAAAACATCCAACTTGTCATATAACTGACAAAATCAATGCTTTTTCACCAGCGCTCTAGGATTGGCAGTGTGGGTTGATAGGGTGGTCCACCACTTCTGTCCAGGCTGAAAATCTCAATAACTATTGGATGGATTACCATGAAATTTTATACATTCATTGTCCACGGAGGATGAACCCTATTGACTTCGGTGATCCCCCAGACTTTTCCTCTAGTGTCACCAAGCAGGTCAACATTTTCACTTGTCCAGTGGAATATCCATTGACTGCATTGACTGCCATGAAATCTGGAGTGAAAATGAGGAGGGTCTATACGCAGTCTGTTTTTGTTCATACTCAACAGTCTGTTCAACATTGAACTGATACAATAATAGGCTACAGTTCTGTTCATTCTGAGACAGCCTAGGCCTTCTGTGTAAAAACTCCTGTCATGTTGCAGGTTGTATGATGCACTTAAATGAGGAGATGTTCAGTTACTTTTGGTCATGGCTGTGAATCTGTATGCTTAGAAGTCCCTGTACAAAGGGAAGAAAAAAGTTGTGGTAGTCACCTTGTGTGTTGTAGACAGAGTTATATGGGCTTTAAATTTGTCTATCAAACAGAACAATCTATTTTAAAACCATGAATCTTGTTCCTTACTATGACGGGATGTGCTCTACCATGCTCTCAAGTACATTAATCTTAGACGAGCTAACTTGTGTGAGATGCCACATGAAGGCTGAGGCTAGGAGGACCAGCGGCTTGTGTCAGTGAGCACTGAAATCTCAAGATGGAAGCAGTAACCAACGCTGTCTTTTTAAGCTTGCGTTCTGAAGGTCATTTGGGCTGCATGAGTTACGCTCAGCCTCTGCAAGGCACCGCTGCCCATGCAAAGGTCATAAATGTTATACGAAAATCACAAAGCCGGTGTCTCATCGTTGGTATCTAAGCATGGAGTACAACTACATAGTGTGAAGGAAATCAAGATAGAGAAAAATATGCATTAATTGACACATCTGATCAGGGATAGACAGTTTTAAAGTCCTAATATGCAAATTATTTATAATATTTCCTCTCAGTTTTGGGTGCTAGATACTTATTGCAATGGATTTCCTCTATACAGTATCACTTATCAAACAGAGTTAACGGCAATTTCTATGGATGGCCCTACTTTCTTTGTCTCTTCATCTTTGGCGGCTGGCATTTCCCTGGTTAAGTACCCATTTCTTAATCATGCTAGTGGAGCTGCTCTAGGGCTGGCAATGCTGGTCGGCAATATCTCAACGAGTAAAGGATGAATTTTGTACAGATGTTCATCATCCCCAAGGAATGAGGCCTAATGACTCTGAAGCGGCAACCTTGAAGATTTTCATTTAAATAAATCTGTTAGGTCACTGTCTATCACTGAATGGGGTAACACAATGGTGATTGAGCCTATGGCCCGCAGATGAAAGAAGTGCATTATTTATATATTTGCAGTGTGAGGAACTGGGTGTCTGTGGCGACATTCCCTGAAAAAATGCTGTATTAATTTACTGCTAATGCAAACTTTTCAAATTTCCTACTGCTGCAGCTTAAGCATTAAATGGCGAAACATGAGTTGAATTTTATTACGAAGTAGTCACAGGAAAGGCAATGTGTTTGTGAGCTTAGCACCATTGATCATAAAAATGCATCTACAAAACAAGACAACAGTCTCTTGTTTGTACTTTGTGTTTTATGCTAATTAGCAAATGTTAGGACGCCAACATGCTAAACTAAGATGGCAAACTTGGTGAACATTGCCTGCTGAACATTAGCATGTCAGCCTTATCATTGTGCTGACATTAGCATTTAGCTCAAAGCATCGCTGTACATAACAGCTTGTCTACACAGGAGATGTTCCAGCCAGCTTTTCAGTCATCACACATGTCTGACGGAACAGATATGCCTCTATTTTAATCAGCACAACTGTCCACACAGTCTTCTGCCATATGTGTGTAACCACAACCTGATGTATAGTTTTATACTTCAAGTCTATTTTGTATGTGTAACAGTGTTTAACACTCATATATGGGTTCTGAGCGCTGCTAAAACATGGGTGACCTACAAGCAATATTTAGCCTGCACACATCCAGTGTAAACGCTTATAGAAGACTGAATCTGCTACTGCTGCTCTGCTAATGTGCTGCTTTGGCTGTGCTGGCTGTGTAGACATTGTATTGGTACAGCTTCACAGAGCCACTAGCATGACTGTAGACTATTTGTCTTGCAATTGCAACAAACAAGAAACATACAATGCATAATTTCCTGTGCAACAGACATTTTTTTCCCCAGGAAAGATCTGGGTGTTTAGAACTGCAAATATACGCTAGCTATCATGAATTAATACACAATACTACAATGATGATTGTGATTGACTAGGTGGCAATCAAGAGAAACAAAATAAACCAATTAAGATGAAAATGCATGGAATGGAGTCATGGAGACTAAGTCCTTTGAGAAAGACCTTCCTCTTGTCTGGTTATGGCTCCTCATAACTGACAGCAAACCTGAGTCACTGTGGGGCAGTTCAATGTAGGAGTCATGAGGAGCAAATAGCGCTGAGATTTGAGGACAGTCAAACAAGGTGTCACCGGCAACAATGTGCAGTCAGATGCAGATTGACTACTGCTGTAACTGACTTAGACAGCACAAGAACACCTGAGTGTACTTGAGCCAATGCTCACAGACCACTTGATGTCACTTGGCACACCCTGCTGCACCACCAGAGCCTTAGCAAAGTGACACAGGCAAGCTGTGCAATTTAGTTCCCACCTCACCCACACTTCACGACTACACCACACACACACACACACACACACACACACACACACACACACACACACACACACACACAAACACAGTGCTGCCTTTGTGGAATTAGTGGCAGGATCCAGATAAAACATACACTGTTGTTAAATATTAAATATTCCAAACACTGATACAATCCCAGTTAAAGATTTTGAGTGAACGACAGCAGTCAGGTTGCATTTAAACTGAGCCAAATAAAAATATACCAAGTGTCTTTGTTAGATTTGATAAAAAGGTTAATATGGATCAGTTCACAGAATACTGTGATCTGTTTACATAAATGAACTCAGGAGGCCTGTAGAGAGTAATCTATGAGAATTTGTAGCATTTCAAGGAAAAAAATATGCAGGGGGAGATTAGAGTTGCTCAGTGTTTGGCTACACAGCAATTATAATGTAAGTATGGTTAAAGCTACACAAGGCACAGATCATATTAAAATCTTATCAACTAGTAAATTTTTAAAAAAAAAAGGAAACCGCACAGCAAAGTACAAACTGTCTAATCAATTGCAGTGAGCACCTTTGGTTGTTGAAGTTTAAATAATTCCCATTGTCCCTTATTGTGAGGTTGTCTACTGCCACTTTAAACTGATTATATTATACTCTAAGTTTAGTGCACTAAGCACCAAGTTAAGTGAATGTCAATGCCACTGTGTGTGCAATTTTAAGATCCAGCAAACACATAATAATTCTATACATAGTGGCTTTAACTGTTCAACTAATGTTGAAAGAAATTAAAGACACAATCAAGGTAGCAGAGCAGATAGCGAGTAGCTGGCCTGCCGTGGAGACTGTGTTTGAGGTGTACAAATGGAGGACAGAATGATGGACAACTAATGTCTACTGCGCACAA
This sequence comes from Xiphias gladius, assembly GCF_016859285.1. Lineage (NCBI taxonomy): Eukaryota > Metazoa > Chordata > Actinopteri > Istiophoriformes > Xiphiidae > Xiphias > Xiphias gladius. The sequence goes on along the minus strand of NC_053418.1, from coordinate 23,138,707 downwards.
GGTTTAAATCAGCTTGACAAAAGAAAATACTGCTGGATGACTCAAAAATCTAGAAAATCACATCTGTTGCTTTGGATTAGGAAAATTATTGACGTTATTCTGCATCCTAAAATGATTTTTAGTTTTAGGCTGAGGTATTTCAGTGGATTACACATCTGACTATATTTTTAAGCATTGTCAGAAATATGTTGTAAATAATATTTAAATCAACCTCCCAATTTGGGAGCTTTAATTTCTGGAAAATCTAACAGCAGGACCTTAATAAAGGTCTGTCTGAAAAATTTTGTTCACAATATGCTTTATACTCCACATTTTCTGACTGCAGTATATTTTTAAAAAGGAAAGAGATGTGCTTCTTGAAGGTTTCCAGTTAATGTAAATGTTGAATTTTAATTGAATGATGCAAAAAAAATAAGACCTATGAGGGTAATTTGTAATCCTTGTGTGCATGTGGACTTGTCCATGAGCACAAAGACAAGGGATGATTTAGGAAATGCAACTACTTTGATATTTTAAACAGATTAAGTGAATATGGAGACAGCAGTATTAGAACATAGGGGTGGCTTTCTAGCAGACACACACACACACACACACACTGACAGATCTGTATCACAGATGAAGTGCCACACGACGGACAGGCTCATTCCATACTCGTCGTGTAGGAGGGCTCGGATTCTTGGCAGTTTGCGGTGTGAACATTTGTGAAAATATAAGGCGACGAGTCAACACTCAGGTACTCCACAGCTAGAGTAAAACCCAACACCCATGGCAGTAAAATCAACACAGTTTAGGCATAGCAATATCTACTGTGTTCACTTTGAAGTGTTCAGGGGCGGGTGCCTTCATGTACAGTTCCTTTGATGCTGGCACTCTTAAAAAGGATGCATTTACCTGCTAGCAGTATGACAGAACCTAATTACAGAAAGCTGCCTCCAGAAAATAAGATGAGAGGAAAAGAAACCAAATTGACTGTCACTTTGATAATTTGCAGATAAGCTCTCTGCACGTTCATTTGCTGCCGGCCCATTACCGCAGGAAGTGGCATAGACCAATATGAGACTCCCTTGCTGTGACTGGCTGCTGGTAGTGGCCGTGGGAAGAAGTATATATTTTAGGACACACAACATAAATCGGATTAACACATAATTGTATTGTTTACTGCAGTATTTATAGCCTGCACTTGATTGGAAAGCAGGGAACACATTCATGGTCCAACTACATTTGAGGATGTAACTGTTGGGTACATAAGTGCCCACACTACCTTACAAATCTGATTTACATCTCTCTGTGCTTGAAATAAATTGAGGGTGACCTTGTTAAAGCGTAGGTAATTGAAATATTCCTTGAAGCTGCGATTAAGTGAATCACCACTATAATGTTATATGTAAAAATACTGAAACATTGAAAAAAAATAAAAAATTGAATTATATTCATTCTATTCCACTCATTTACAGTTGGTGGCTGTAATGCGCAATAGAAAATACAGATATAAACAATGTAGAAACTAAAATATCTCAAAAATGTGTTTAGAAAAAGAAGGAAGGAAATGCTTTCAACACAATTATTGGAAATCATGAATACACGCAGATCACTTTATTGAGATACACTGAATGTAAACATAACTTTTGTTCGTTCACTAGAAAACTCCACACAGCAACTTGAATTTGTATAAGGTATGCCAGTGGTTCCCAGCTGTGACCCAGTAATATGAAGAAACATCTTATTTTAACACCTCGTAATGGGCTGCACGTCTACACATTGTAAATCCTTAAATTGCAATAATTTTCCTTTCTCAGACTGTTTCATTTGAATCATTTTTAAAGGCTTGAAAAGGTGAGGTAGTATTTCACAAGAAGGATCCGAGGATTAGAGAAAAGTTAAAAAAATTAATCATCATTTTGTTTCTTACAATGTCTTTTTTTGGAAAAAATGTTTCTCGTTTCCTTTCTGAGTAATCATCTAGTGAAACTTGAAAAAGTTTGTACATACTGAACATACCGACAGTCTCAACACACACACTCTTTAATACAGATTTCATACAAGATCAAACTTGTAATATACTGCATGTTGTATATGACAACTGAATATCTTGTATTGTGCGTTTTTTATGCCAGACGTTTGACACATCATCATATATAAAACATATACTACCACGTAACAAACAAGTGTAAACTTGAATGAAATATTTATCAAATATGACAAGATAGACCAATATTGTGTGTTCATGTGACAACTATATAAATTATATATGTCACTGCATATATGATTTGGCCATATGAGCAGATTGTTTCACTCCTGTACTACCCTTTAAAATTCAGCAGTAGAGATTAGTAAAGTGGATAGTAGTTGTTAATAATGCGTAAAAATGTTGAAAATTATTAACTTTATCACTTGCTGGTCAACATTGGTAACATCAAACAAAGGTTCTCTCCTAATCACTGAGTGTTTACATATGGGGGTGCAAAGGACACATTACAATCTAGCGCTTAAGATTTCTTTCCCCATGCACAATTAAAACATCTCGACTTCATTACTGGGGCAGATTAAAAATAGGAAAGTGAGAGTGTGTCTTCCCTTGTCAGCCCCCACAGCCTATCAGAGCTGGCGACTGAGCCCATGGGCAGCATATGTGAAAGACTCATCTGCTACTGTCCTTTATTGCTTTGATGAATATTCTACATCACGCATAAACATTTGACCCTCTTCTCCCGCTCACTGATAGTGATGACACACATCGGGGGCCAGCGCAGGAGGCAAGCCACATTGACTGAGAGAGCAGGCGATTCTCTCAGGCTCAATGGTGCTCATTCCCCGAGAGTAACGCCTGTTGACATGGCTGCCGGGAGACTGGACGTCTTGGGGGAGACGCACAAAGTCCACTAGGGCTGCCTGCTATTTCATGTGCCAAAACAAAAGTCAACATGCTGGCTGAAGCCATGTTCCTGCTCTTTACTTCAGGGAGTTTCAAACATTTTTTTGTCACGTGTGCCCCAACTAGACACACATTGGGCCACAAAGCCCTATTTCAATAGTTTTTGTCTCTGGGACTCTGATATGAGTTTTTGTTAATGAATTAGAAGTTAATTATGTAACAGTGTTCAGTGGACTAGAAGAGATACTCATGGCGAGAGTGAAAAGTATAATTAGAAATGTCCTTATGCTCTAATTGGGAACTGTCCCACCAAATCATTTGACAGACGGCAACATGCAGGCATTGGCCAACTGTACCGCCAACCCAAACAAGCAGATGATTTTTGGAACATTATGTTATGACATGGTAAAAATATTGAAACAGCTTTGGAAATTTGAGCTGGCCCTGATCTGACAAGCGAATGCAGGAAGCAGCTACAAACAAAACAAGTACAGAAATGTCACTTTTTTTGGCATTGCATTCACAAGGTTTCGATGATGCAAACCATCGTATCCATGTCTGTTCAACAGCAAAATATCTAACAGATTTCTACTGAATTACTTGGGAATTTAGTAAAGTAAGTTTAGTAAGTAGGGAACTTAGTAAATATTACTTGCGAAACATCAGCATGTTAAAGCAGTTATATTAAATACTTTTATAATAACACTGGATTAAATGTCAGGGCATATTGTGATGAACTCACAAATAATTATCAGTTGAATCCATAGTTACCCTCAGCTCTATGAAATTTAAAGTGAGTTTCAGCTCATTGTTTCGCTCAAATGACAAACAGACAAAGTAAACGGCTAGCTGGTGAACATCGTGCAGCACATTGAGAGCCAAAGTCATGATGTCACATCCAGACTAGCCTCTATTTCAATAGCTTCTGTAAGTCTTTCTGAAAAAATGAAGTGTCCGAGACAATTTGTCATCCACTACAGCAGTTGCTATAAGAAAAGTGAAAACTTCATTATTTAAACAAAGCTATACAACTATTACTTTGTGAGCACAGAGAAAACTACAGCTCTCATGAAAAAAAAACTACAACGGTTCAGGAATTTACTGCACGTCCTCTTAACTTGATTTTTTCCGTATCAGTATCTGTCCTCACTGTACAAATATGTCTGAGCTAACAGGGACTCGCGTCTTCTCTTGGGTTGTGACGTTTACCGTGCAGTAAACGTCATGGTACGTCGTCCATCTATATAAAGATGGACAACGTGTCTCCACTTCCTCCCACCGCACAAAAATAAAACCATATATAATATCCTGGATATGGGATACTTCATATGAAGTCATTGCTACAAACATCTGGGGCTTATAGGAAATGTTGTTAGATAAAGGGCGCTAAAAAATAAATATTGAATAAACAACAGTAATAGATCCATTTTTTTCACCATCCTGCAGTTTTCTACCATCCTTACATAAAGATATGAGGCGAACCATACAACGTATAGCAGAGAAGCGCTTTATTCCGAAACTGGACTGTTCGGAAGTTTGGTTTCATTTTGGCTCTCTATAGCCAATAAAGAATCTGATATTTCCAACAAGAATTGGTGAAGACCAATATAACTAAAAAGAGAAGGAAGATTGTACTTACTTTCAACGGATGGCCATATATGACTCCAAATGACTGCTAATGTTGTTCCGTACCTACTAGATGTGTCTGGGCAACAAGTTCACCATATCAACTTAAGAGGTGATACTATGTCACTTGTGTTCAAAAGTGGCCAAAAAGTCCAGTCGTTTTCTGCTTTTGAGGTTAAGTGTAACTTATTCCCCATTGGTTTGCATATCTACAGTACACACCTTCTGACCACAAGACACAACTCATCACAGATGTCAGACTCGACCTCATCTGTGTGTCTCTACAGGACAGTTTCAGTCATGAAAGCAAGCAGACAGCTGTCACCCAGTTTCTGAATGAAAGATTTAGCTCCAGGCAGACAGAGAAATAAAGCGTCTTTTTTGGGTCACCATCCTCAAACACGTCTCCAGAGTCCTTTCAGTAGCATGACGGCCTTGGTGCTAATTCTAATGCTATGAATGTTTCAAAGGCTTCCAGCAGGCCTTAAGGTGCATCTTTATTCCTAATGATAGACCTATCAATCTCGTCAGCAAAGGATGATGACTTTGTACGAGCAACTGCGTGCATCAGACTGTTGATGAGGATATGGGGGCTAGAAAGTAAAGGGGACTTGTGTAGATTGATTCTCACTCTGAAGAACATAAGAAGAACTCCATTGCTGTACTAGTTATGTTTGCATGAACATATATCATCTGAGGTTACCAATTTAGGCCACAATTGCATTTTAACCAAGTGTTTCTTTATTTACAAAGTGTGAAATGCTTTGCCACTTCCCCAGCTTGTTTCTGAAGGTAATGGCAAAGTGGTAAAACAAAGCAAACACAGAGGAATTGTAGACAGATCGATCCTACACAATATAAAATAGCAGTTAATTACAAAATGATGCAAAACAGTGGTACATCTGTTTGGAGAAAATGTACAGTATTCTCAAAAAATCGAGGTAGAAAAAGCAAACACTGCTCAACTGTTGACATTTGACACAGGTTCTTACAGGTTCTTGGATATGTAGCCAGGAGTGAAGTGACCACATTCCGATGTAAAAGGGAAATAGAAACGCTGTTGACAACCAGTGGAGCAAAAGAGTCTGAGGAACATGTAAATTCTTAAAATGAAACTGCAGAGTTCAACAGATTTAGTTTCCCGTGTCAACCAAGAGGGTCAGCAGCCAAATGCGGAATGAATTCGATCAAGACAAAATAACAAGAGTGAAAAAAGTCCACAGTATCATGGTTTCTGACACATACACTATTGAGTTCATACTGAATTCAAGTGTGCGATAAAGTATTTGGGTGAAACATGGAAACATTTCTGCCAAACCTTCATTCACTATTCAAAATCTCTTATGATTTATGTATACAGTGGCATGTAAGACAAATATGTTTCATGCAGACACTAAACAAACTTCTTTCAGTTTCTTTTTATATTAACAAACGCTGACATTTCATTAAAGGAAAATGTTCCCTACATGTTGCATATTAACCAAAATTTTCCATCCACCTATGTTCATTTGGCACCACCACATTTTAAACATTTTTGAAACATTAAAGGTGCTAACGTTAAATTTAGTGAGAAGACCAAAATGAAAGCTATGACTATAAATAAAATGATATAGATAATATTTAATCCTGGCTCAAAGCACAATACACCTCAAAGTCTTTACCTCCTATTTGAAATTAAACTGGGATTTCCTTAGATGCTTTGATGAAGATGCTCAGAAGACATTGTGCACAAAACATGCTTTTCTTTATCAAACATCAATTTTGTTATTGTACAAAGATTTCTTTCTGTTCTCTTTGAAAGCTCTAGGATGATTGATTGTGTTTACATGTCATTTCTTATGACATATGCACAAAAGTAGTGTCAGCTTGTATAGCTCATCAAATACCTTCTATGATTTTCTCCCCCAAAATAGAAAGGCTGAGTCACACACGCTGGAGCGATCGTGCTGTCTCTCTGCCTTTGCGGATGGGCCAGAGAGCCACCAACATTGACTCCCATTCTGTCAGTCTGTGTTTTATCTACAGGCCTGTTGTGTACACGTCGCCCTTTAAGAACCAAGTGTACAAGCACAGGGCCACCGTGCCCCACTTTTTAAACTCAAGGTATTACACCTTGAGAGCCTCATGCACGCCCACAGCGGACAGTCGACGGTTGATGTTGCGATAACGACAGCGGAGAAGGTCACGATAAGTGGAGCGCAGGTCTCGGTTGAAGAAGGCATAGATGAAGGGGTTCATTAGGGAGTTGGCGTAGCCTAACCAGAGCAGCGTGCGCTCCAGCCAGATGGGAACACAGCTACACTCCACTCCACAGATAAAGGGCCTGGCAGTGGACAGTATGAAGAATGGCAGCCAGCACACAGCAAAGACCCCCACGATAACCCCCAGTGTTGTGGCTGCTTTCTGCTCCCGCTTGAAGATGGAGATGTTTCTGCGCTCACGGTGCAGCAGGCGAGACAAGGCGGCACACTCCTCCACCACACCAGGCGGCTTCAAGCCCTGCATGCGCAGCGCCTCATTAGTCACGGTATCAAGGCGTTCGCGCCGCGAAAGGTTGGTGAAGCGGTGCTTGGCGCCGCTCTTGCGAGCAGCCCTAAAGATCTTGTAGTACATGACCAGCATGACCAGCATAGGGATGTAAAAGGCTACAGCTGTGGAGTAGATGGTGTAGCCAAAGTCTTGGCTAATGAGGCACACGCCGGCTGTGTGGACATTTTTGGCCCAGCCGCAGAACGGTGGCAGGGTGATGGATGCTGACACCAGCCACACTCCCAAGATCATCTTTGCCATCAGCTGACCGTTCTGCCGGGCTGGGTAGGTGAGAGGCCGTGTGATCCCTAGATACCTGCGAGGAAAGGAGACAAAAGAAGTATCAGTTCTAACTCCCAGACAGCTCTTCAACATAGGACAAAAAAGCAGTTGAAGCAGAGTATTTTCCTCTAAAACACTTTAATACCTTGTTGAGCGCAGTAGCTTTATTATCTCAAAACCAAGGATGGTTATTCACTTATCACATATAAGCACCAAGGCATTCTGCTGAAGCACAGAAATCTGCTGTCTTCATTAACATGAAAGTGCAGTGCAGAAGCATCAAACACGTCTGCGCATTTCAAAGAGAGACTTTTCAATCAGAGGTCATAAGATTTCTGATTGCCTAGTGGCAATTAGCTGCTTTTCTTTGGCTTTGGAGGAGCTTAGCAGGTTGAGAGGGAGCTATCAATCAAACAGGCAGCTCAGTGGTTTCAAATAGCAGCTGGCAGTGTCAGAAATATAAAGATAAAGTGAGGTGTATAGAACTGAGAAAATAGCCACTATTCGCACAAAATGATACATTTGTGTATACATCTCAGCGTGTTTTAGCTGTATGCCCACAGCCTTCATCAGAACAAAATGCGTCATTGATGGGAGCAGTATATTTGAGACACCAGGCTGTTTTTGTGGTTTCCACTCTATTGTTAATCACCAGATAAAAAGCTTTAGGGAGCACTGGCCAATTCGCCTTGTCGTCCACCAGTGATGCTATCAGCAGTGTGGAAATCCAATTCAGCTCAGTCACCCTGGGCTAGATACGTCACTTAATTCACAGCTTTTTAGGTATTGAGCTTATACACATCATGTCTGGTCAGAAAATGTTACTTTAGCCTAACACATCAGCTTTAATACTTCTACAGCATAGTTTTGTGCTTGTACCAAATGCCATGGCACTGTGTAGAACTGTGTAACTGGCAACACACAGTGCAATTGGTATTGATCTAGCCAATCAGGAGAGAATCAGAATCACTTAGGACAATAGGGTTATAACTCACCCCATCCCCCCAACCACCACCACCATCCCAAACACACACACACACACACACACACACACACACACACACACACACACACACACACACACACGCACACCTTGTTTGTGAATTTGTCAGTGTTTCTATGACAAAATTTTAAAAAATTACATTTACCATTCCTCTCACAACATAAGCCCAGACAATAGATTTCAGGTTCCCGTATAAACTCATGTGCCACATTGTATTACCATGTCTTTCTTAAACATCCCTTGGCTCCAGTTAGTTGTGGTCTGTGAACATTACATAATAACTACTGTTCATTCAACCCCAATCTCTCCAACCACTGCTATGCTTACCTTACAACTCTCACGTAAAATGTACTCCAGCTTTACAGTGGCGGCTGAACACATCCACGCGAGCAGTGTCAAACAGATACAAGACAGATCCTGAGATGGATACACTCCATGCTGTGGGAATTCTTAAGGATACATATGGGATAGCCGGTAATGCAACACTCCTCTCTGAATGCATTCTTCAGTAATGAGGAAGCTGGTTGTGATGCTTATCTGGGGGGATATTTGTGTGTCTGCGGAGTGGTTGTAGGGTAGTTTTCCACAGTCCATGACTCATCTTCAGCCCTTTAGAGGGCAGATCTGTTTTCAGATGCACTCTCATTGGATATAAAATCCTTTCACCATCCTTTTAGAGACAAACGACTGCCAGGTTTGATAAGATAGCACGCATTTTAACACTTCATTACACAGCTTCCTGTGTGTATTTTAGCAGAATGAGCTGATGTGAACATCTGTGGAACTGCCATTGGTTTTATCTTGTGTGTTTTGACACAAAGAGATTTAACTTTACTGGTCCTTTTGAGGCAATAACAGGATACAGAAAAAGTATAAAAGGTATACAATGAGCACAACAAAATGAAAACAGCTGCCTGCTGAAGCTAAAAAACTACGATAACGAGAGCTGTGAGAGTGAACCAAATCAGTAAAGTTGCAGGCCATAAAACAATAACAATAAGCTTAAAGATACTAAAAAGCTCTGCAGAGCTGAAGAGAACTGGATTCAGCACTATAAGCAAAATGTCTCACATTACACACAGTCATCTGATACATTATTAATATAAAAATATTGATTATATTACATATATTTAAGATTTTTCATTCATTTTATAGTTTGTTATCTGCCATATTTAATTAATTGAACTCAGATACATAAATCAGTGAAAGTACAGCATGTTGTACAAAATGCATAACATATTTAAAACCACATGGGATACCTCACACCTCAGAGGAGGCACATAATCAAGCTTAAAACCAGTGGCAAAGTATTATAATCACCTCCCATAAAACAGCGTGTGTTTAGCAGAAACAGTGACACACACGGGGAGTTTAGAGAAATTTTTTTCCTATCTTCGGATGATTTGGGACATATCCACAGCTGCAGCAGCCCTCAGGGATTACCCAGCCACAGACAAACAGCGTGCCAGAGCCAATGGAGAATTCCATTACTTCCACTAGGCTACCAGTATAGAAAAAACCAATAACTGACCCTCTTGTGCAACAGTCGTCAGTCATCAAGGAGCACCTTTGAAACCTTTTATGTCTGAGAAGGGATACACAGTTAAATATTTACCAAGTTGCACTAGAATTGGATCGCAGAGTGGTAAATCTGGAACAGGTTCCCCTAAAAAGGAAGTAACAGGGCGGGAGGGAAGTCTGACAAATTACCGTTTTCCCAAAGAATCTTTCCTCACTCATTCATCTCACTATTGAGGGATTTATAATTCCTATATCATTGCTCTTCAGGGCATTCCAGATTTAGCCTCTGAAAAAGTGAAGTGTTCCCCATTTTAGGGAGAAAATCTTTTTTTGTTACAGTCTATCTGTGTGAGTGAAGTAGACCCAGAGATACAGACATCGCCTGAAATCAGCACAATTTTTTTGAAGAATGTCTCTTCAGGAACTGAGAAGTGCAGCTCAGCTGCTTTTTAGCAAGCAGTCAGCAGTGGGTATTAACTGCTTTCATGCTTGGTTTGTTTTACATAAAGTGAATGAGAGGGCTGAAAAAGGGGGAAATCCGAAAACACCCAATTCCTTATTCCATCTATGGTCATCGGAAACTCTAATTGTTGCAAATCAGATGTCTGCAGAATATATGAGAGAACAATTTGTGTCCTTATTGATTTTACAATGTTAAATTAGTCGGGTTTTGACCAGCTGGAAGACTAACCTTAAACCCATGTAAGGTTTCTCTTTAAGTAAAAATAAAAACAAAACAAAATAAATAAATAATAAAAATGAGACCATGTTTATTTCAACAGAGATGTAATCACAGAGTATTTATTCTAACCTGCCCTAGACTGAGGAGGCCCAGATCTGTCTATTGAAAGTTCTGGGATATCTCTGACATCAGACAACAACCTCAGTCCTCAAGGACTTCTTCAGCTCCCATGTTCTACTTGAGTAGCCTCCGTAAGACAGAAACTGAGTTGCTTCTCTCACAGAGCACACTGCTCAACATGAGTCGAATCGTAATTTCCTCCTCAACCAGGAAGCAAAGGAGCAATCCCATCTGTCTCATGCTTTACACAGAATTCAGCCTTACTCTTTTTAGTTCAAACTCACTTGCACCCTTTTTAGGTCAGGTTCTGTTTGTTCTCTGACTTCTGCTCAGGTTAAGGTTTGTATGGGTGAGTAAAGTAGCAGCAGTAGTGTTTTTTAAATCTCATTTAGACTCTTACATAAGCCAAACTGAGTCATCCCTCAACAGACATCCTTCTTCCCTCAGATTGCTAGCTTAGGTAAGACTGGGGTCAAATAGTCTGTGAATAACTGTCGGCACTTATTTTAGCCTACATGTAATCGAAGATGCTTGGGAATTGCCACAAGACAAAAGAAAAGTTTACCTGAGAATTCATAGGTCAAAATTGTGGATACTTTATTGTAACTGAGCACTTATGGGCTCTAAGTCTGTGCTGGTAAACATCAAAATATTCAGATGTTCAAGAGGTGACTGCAGGATTTTGACCAGGTAATAGTGTACTTGCCTGAGTAGACTATAATGTTAAGTTTAGAAGGTCATTTAACCCAAATTACAAAAACATATACTTTCCATATTATATTATTATTATATTACCCCTTTGAAACCATTATGCTTTGCCATATACTGCTAATTATGTTGCTGTGGTAAGCTTGTTTAAATAGTGAGCTATTTGCAGAATGACTGTGTACTTGAAAGACACACTTTGCTACACACAGTGCATCCACTCATCTGACCTTAAGTCCTGAAACCTTTGTGATGTCTGTTTTACTTCCTCCTGATTGTTGTAAAGTGCTTGTGTGGATATTTTATGGCCTTGGCAGCGCAGCACACCACCTGTCCCTATCAGTGGTTTACTGGCTCTCACAGCAATAGAGATGATGAGCAGCTATTAGAGCTACAGTGAGCATGTCCATCCCCCCAACAGTGGAGCTGGGTGTCTTTGCACAAGAAAGAAATGACAAGGAATGAGATCAGGGGAGAGAATAGGGTAATAGAAGAGATATGGCAACGAAAAAACTATGCATAAACTCAGCAACAAAGTAGAAGCTAATTCAGTAAAACCACAGACGATGTCTGTGCATGACACTCACAGACAACAGCTAGAGGTGTTGAAGGTGTTGAGCAGAGGAAACTCCAAGGGAGACACAGCAAGGTGACTTAAGGGGTGGGTTATACTCAAAATAAAGTAGTTTGTTTGACATGTCATCTACCCACGTCTGACGGCAAAAGTTTAAAGGGCAGATTGAGAAGGGGGAATGATGGTCCATTCTATTGGACAATCTTTCGTGGGAGGTATTCATAGTGTTGGACACGTTTGGAAATACAAAAAATTGAACAGAAATACATTTGTTGTGTGTCAAATGTTAAAAAAAAAGAAATAGCCAAGAAATAGTCTGGCACTTGTAAAACCATGTGTCGTTTTTACACTTTGGTTTGGTGCAGGTAGACAGATTTTGTTACCTTTGGACCACCATATATTTCTTTTGACAAAATGAAATATCTTAACTAGCTCTATTTTCTAGCTTTAACCTGTAGTCAATATTTTTTTTTGTCAAACTTCTATATTTAAGGTCAAAAATGGACTCTCTTGCTCAACATTAAAATGCCCTTTAGACACATTAACTCTTCCTGTCTTATTGCTGTTGCTAGCAGCTTTCTGTTTCTGTTCAGAACAGCAGTCCCTGCTGCGCTACAAGCCGAAACACACCACTGGGATCCTGCCTTTATATTGTGTGCATTTTATTTTAAGTTTAAGTAAAAAACATCAGCAATTCCCATCACACACATTATTTAACGCTCTCTTCTCTTTTTGGCTCACTCTTTGGACTCCCTGTCCCACCGGACTCTGACGAAATCATCTATCCCTGATCTCTCACTAGTGTGTTTCGACCTTTTCACTGTGATAATATTAGCGTCGGAGAGCTTCTCTCAGCTCTTCCAGGCCTCAAGATACTTGGAAAGCACTCAAACGTATTTTTTAATCTGTGATCCACGGTTTATTGGTCAATCTATCATACACTGGACAGCAGTGTTTTGTGCGGCTCCATTCGTTCCATTACTAGTTCTAAGTGTCTTTTACTGCCCCAGCATAAGGTGGATTGTGATTCAGTGGGGAAACTGCTTTAAACAAACTGAACCGACTATATTTCCAAAATGCATGCATCGTGACAAAAACGTTTCTTACTAAAGATTGCGGTTATGCTGTTTAATATTTAGTTGGGCCACTACGCCTTATAGACACATTAATTTTATCATTATCTTGTAAGTGTACATGATTCTTCCTTATCAAGAATTTTTCTGTCACGCTGGTCAACCCTGTTTTCTAGAAATTACAATTATATATTACCAAACTGTTCTCTCATTTATGTTGTGTTGACAAACATAATTTCTTCCTGGTTTGTGTTCACAGGTGAAGTTGTTGTTGTTTTTTTTGAGTGAATGAAGTGCTACATTTTTTAAATGTATCTATCTACCTGGGGGGAAGGAAATGAAATACATTGTCAGGAAACATTTTACTTACCGTATATGTTCAGTGTCAACATTTTAGTACTGCAAACGGTACCTGACATTTATTTTCAAGTTGGTCGCTCCTGGTTGAGAGCCCAGATTGTCATTAGTTGTTAGTTAGTTTCCTCTGATAAATTTGCAGCTCGTCTTACTGTTTCTTGTAGTTAATATTCTGGAGCAAAAGCAAATTGGTCACAACCTTAATTTTCATGGCCTCACCTATAAATAATTATTATGTAAGCAAAATAATGAGGTTAGCACAAAATTTACATATGCATAACAACAAACAGGCTTTATTTTTTTGACCAGCACTGTTAGGAAGCTTCTCAGTCAACTAAAACTTTTAGTCACGCCTTGTGTCTCTGGTCTTTTGGTTGGTGTAGCATGTGGTTTTCACTGTTTCTGTAATCTGGACCAAAGTGTTTTCAGTGATGAGATAAGTGAAGAAAAGAAACAGTTTTGTGTGTCACTGATGTCTGTGTTTAAATTAGTAAATTAAATCTACATCGTCCCGGCGTTTACTTTTATTTTCTGATTGGATTTTTTTCCCTGCTTGTTATGTATTTAGCCATTTTCTGCTCCCTGTCAATTCTTTAATGGACTTCCATTATGGTGGTAGCCATGGTGACCAGATTTGCGATGCAGCCACAAAGCCTCTATAGACCCTTCTCTCTTCCAAGAAAATTTAATTTGTACATGTACATGCATGCCATTTCCTCAGTGGGATATGTTTAGAAAGAATTTTTAATTTGTGTGTAATATGGCATGTGAAGTGCTATTACTGACCACCAAAATGTAAATTTTACTGTGGGCAGGTGCTCTCAAATATTAATGAATATTAATAACTCTCTCTTTATTATTATACAATGACTGAATTCTGATAGTGGAAGGTGAATAAGTATGTGCCAGTGAGTCCATCTTCCTCTCCTTTTCCTGTCATGATGATGTGAGAGAGCGAGTGTGAAGAGCCCCTTCTTCTTTGTCGCCTTCCATTTGGTTCTATGATTCGCTCTCTCAAAGGACACTTCGAAAACTAAATAAGCTTAAAGGATGTTTCAGATGTGGGGGAGAAAATCTAATTCTCCACTTCCTCACGTTTTACTTCTGACCTTTTAGAAAAAATGTTGAACAGTTTTAGTTACCAAGGATACCACAGGCAGCTCCTCTTTTTCCAATTTGGCGTGTGGCCAGCAGTTGGTAGCCTATAGCTGAAGTAGCTGCACAACCCATTATATGTCATCATTTTGTGGCTCGGCAAATGGAACAGGACAGTGAGGAGTAGATGCACCTAACTTGCTCCTTAGTCAGTATTGACTAAAAGCAGCAGTTGAGGGCTCTGCTTTTTTCCACCTCCGATTCTCTTACTGACATTTTATTTTTGGGAAATGAAAATATTACTTACTTCCTATTTTAAAAAAACCCATACCTGTGTTTATTTAAGATGAAGAAAAAATGCTCTGAATTTTGGCATTTTAACCCCAGAGTTCAACTTGTGTACACACATAGAAAATATGTGACTCCATGATACAGTCTGATACATTAACTCAACACTAAAACATATTTATCTTTTAGGAATTTTATATAGCGTAAATTTATAACCATATTATAACCCCTGTCCATTTTTTTATTAAGAAGATAAAAATGATAACAATACTGGAAAAACAGAACCAAAATCCCCAAATCTTTCACATTCAAGCTCATGTCAGCATAACATGACATATACCATGAGGCCTAACAGTATAATTAGAAGTGAATGAAACATTAATTCAAAATCCTGATTCACATTAGGCAAATCAATGGCATTATTATAATGAATTCTTTTCTAGAATTCTGCCTCACACAGGATGTTGAATGAAAACATGTTCAATTCATATATCCTACACAAATTCCCACTATAATTAAACACAAACGTCAACGAAACCTCAGCTACAATAAACACATTCCAACTTCCAAAACGTTTTCAGTGTCAACATTCCTGAGTGCAATGTATTTATACAAACATAGCCTAAGAAACATGAAAAACATAAAATATATGACTGGCATCTAAGGAATTCATTCCAGGAGCCCAAAATGTAAGTGTTTTTCAAAACAAATTTAACAAATTTAAAGTTATAAAAGTGCATCACCCAGCACCAGGTATCATATCTTATGAGCCCTTCTTCAAAAGGCAGATACAACATGGCATTGTGAGAAATGCGGACACAATAATTGACTCAAATTCCATGGCGAAAAAATGGCCTGCCTCAATAATGCCCCAAAGCTTTAACATCTTTCACTCATACCTTTTCTTTATTCCTTTTTATGTAAAGGACTTTGAATTGCCTTGTTGTCAAAGGGTGCTACACAAATAAACTTGCGTTGCCTTACCTAAGTCCTCTCCCAACAGATTTGCCTCCAGTATATAGTGCAACGGTTGCCTCATCACTGTCTTAAAATAGTAGCTCATATGTAACATCATTGACAAGGGCATCAAACATCATCAAAGAAGCAGATACAGTGTGTACAGGTCTTCTCTTTCACTGGGGTTATGTGCAAGTGTAAATCATGTCATGTTAGAAAAAGAAGAATTCTTACATTTTTTGTTCATATTAACAGCTCTCCGCTATTCTCAACCTAAACAGTACAACACAGGAGATCTGAGGACGTCTGTGATCTTCTAAATGAATAACTGGATCCACAGTATGCCTCCAGTCTTCAGTCAGATGTTAGGTGTGCCGTTTTAATGGAAAATAAAATATGCAACCTATAAATCACTCAATTAAGTAGTATTCTATACAGAAACATTTAGGTAAAACATATGAGAAAGGTGCACAAAGGGAATACCTTATGTTCAGCTATGCCAGAATAATAATTCAAGCAAAAAGGAATAATGGCAGCCTTACTGCTCACATCAGCAAGACTGACATTGTTTTTCACAAGTAAATTGAATGTACTGTAATTTGATTTGGCACCAGATTAACTCAGAACATCAGGTGTGGAGGTGGAATCTATGTTCCTGTCTGAGCAGTGTGACTGATGGCAGGAATATTCATAACAAAAGTAATTTAACTACTGTTTATCTCGCCTATGAGCAGTGGGGGAGAAAACATTTCAGAGTTATTCAGCCTCTTTCTGCTAGAGAAACGGGTTTAAATGTACAGTATGACATTGATTCATCTCAAGGCAGGCTAATTTGAAAGATAGACAAACAAAATACCGTTATAGGTGAGCAAACACAGCTGGGACAACAAGATAATAATACTGATAATACAGACCCAGCGGAGTAAAGGTCACTTTAGTGTTGACACAGCAGTGCATATAATGATGGGTAATAAACAGTCAATCTAGACATAATACTGAACAGTGCAATGAACTTCACATATACAAAAGAAATGAAGGGGTATAACTCTTAACAGCCTAGTGGTCATTAAAATAACAGAACCTTTCATCTGTGACTATATACCAGGCTTTGGGGAGGTTAAGTGACACTAAAATCATCCATCTTTGCCCTGCCAGATCATTGGCTCCAAGTTCACATGCATGACAGCATGTTGCGTGACAGTGGGCCAAGAATTTACCTCAGTGAGGAGTTTTATTAAAGATTGGTACTCGTGGCCTAGCCTGGCAGTAAGAGGTGGCTAATGTCCATGCTTATTCAATCAGGTGGCGCTCAGACTAACAGGCAAATTTCAACAAACACACGATTGAGATTTATGGGGGTATAGAGCGACAGTAAATAGACACAGACACACAAACACAATCCCATCCCAGAACTGCCAAACTGTTCTGAATGCCTACTAGCTAATAAAATGTCCTGGTTTAAATTTTAGTTGCCTACTCATTATGTATAGTACTGTATGCTGTTGAGTGGTTTAACAGGTAAACTGACCAGTGTCCCGAAAATCTTCTGCAAAATTGGATTGAGGATGGTCACCACAAAGTCTCTCCAACAGCAGCTAATATCTACGGTTGCCCTGGAATTGTAGGTGTTCAGATTTCCATTTTGCTGAGCACTTCAAGTGTGATTCCATCTATTTTTCTCAACAGTTGATTCCAAGGTCAAGAGGGAACTTTCACTCTCAACTGTGTCTGCAATGTTAATGCACTGGATTTCATTTGATGTTGCTTATGACTTTTCCTATTCCCAGTGCGTCACATACGGAGACACAGGCATTTCAAAAAGTGCAGGGCTGCATACAGTGCAATGACCCAGTTAGTGGGCAGTACTAGGGTTCAGTTTCGTGCTCAAGGGGAGTTTGGCAGTGATGTGGGTACCATAACTCAATCTGCTCTTTCATAGCTGGAATAGAAACTCAGTTCAGTGCCAGGGGTCTAATCACTAACTTCTAAGCACCAGAATTAAGCTACAAAGTCACATGGAACATTTCAATCATACAATGCTCTTGGATAATGAGTTTCAAATTAACTGACAACTGCAACAGATCAATGCACAGCAGTGAACATATATGAAGAGTGGTGTGCCAGTGAGAGAAATATCACGTTATTTCTTAATGTCTGCATTTCTAAAGGGAATTGCTTTTAAAAGCTGTTGCCTTTAGGAGCTTTACAGTACAGCTCAAACAGAGACACCTGTAGTTTATGCTCCCTCTAAAAATAGATACACATGAATGCACAAGATTTAAAAAGTTAACTTCTCAGTAATTGTTGATACGATCATTCATACTGCCTGATTTAATAGACTGTATACTATAAATATTCAGTTCATTTGCACGGACGAGCTGATTGCCAAAACTTGAGTTGCATAGTTACTCTGCAATAGCACCATGCTAAATGTTCCAGATATATTATCTGCAATCCACAGCATGATGTGTGTTGATCTGTGTTTATTTGCGGTCTCTAAGTTCCATTATCTCACTGCCTGGTAAATGTTCATTGGCCCTATGTTCAATCTTGATGAATAATGGACCCCACCTTTGTTATGCCAAACACAAAACATGATTTATGCCACAGTAAAGTCATGCGGCGCTTTTCCCTTTTCTGCTTCCTGTCCCTGGAGATTGCTAGGTAAATAGGATGACAAGTTAGGGATAGCAAAATAAAACTAAGATCTCTATCTGTGGAGTCAATACTAATCCATCATCCTCCATTTCAAATTGCTCCGGAAACTGCAACATACCAATACTGCTAACAACGTATGAAGGATGCTTATCCCCAGCTTTTTAGGAATTAAGGGTTTCTAACAGTTTTCATCAAGCATATGTCTATAAAACTCCCTCAAAACACCAATAACCTTGTATATTTCACTTCAAGGAAGTAAAGCACAAACATCCAATGTGGGTCCGGTGGTTCTTACCAAACAAGAGGGACATGCAAATTATGCCAAACATCAGCAGAACAGGCCAGAGCAACCTTCTTCATGGCCTAATTTTCATTTTTGAATGCACTGAATATTTTCATGTCAGTCTTTGATTCAACAATACCACTGCTACTATTCAAATATTATGCAGAGCTGAATTCAATTCAAGAGCTCACTGATTAGTTACATAGGCAAATCTGATTTAAATGGCTCCCAACAAAGAAAACCAATGAATCACCAAGACTAGGTCAAAACCTAGTATGTGGCTGGACCGACCTTTATCTGTTTGCTTCTCTGCTACTTTCTGTGCTCACATATACAGTATTTTAATACAGCCGAATTCCCCATAAAACTGTTCTCATTTAGTTTTTTTTCTGTTTCTGTTGTCAGACAACGGAACAAATATGAAATAGTGACTGAAATGCGGCCCATTAAGACGACATGTTAACCAGCAGTCACTTCCAAGCCATTTCCAAACTGCTGCTCTGCTCTGCTCAAATCCTGATTTTATAACCGCAACATCGTCTGACAAAAGCACCATACCTGTAAGTTAAAGACAACAGCTGTGCTGTAATATCAGCTATATTGACTTGTAACATGATCACTCAGAGAGAGAGTTAGAAGCTCATTCACATCTATGTCAGCTGCCGTGTGGTCAACTGAATGAGACGCATAGAGAGGTTTGCCTGCGGAGGGAAAGCCCAAACTAGAGCTTGCAGGGCAATACCGGCAGCTCTCTTCTGTGGAAAGTAGCTAAGGTTTGCTAAATAACTTTTCGGTCTGTTTTTGAAAAAAAGTCACTAAAGGGGTGTGGAAAGACGTCAAATGTAGCAACAAAGACTAACTTGGCAACACTGCCAGTAAACCCCTCCCCAATGACGTAACAGAAACTGTTTGCACCTATTTATTTTCAAAGAGAGACGACCAGTGGTATAACTTCAGAACTTAGTCACGAGTCATTCGGATGACCAGTGGTGTAACTCTGTCACGCACTCGGTCAATCTCTCAGTCAGTCGATCAGTCAGTCACTCACGGACATTTGCATTTATATGACTGGCCCCGCTTTTGCGGTCCATACAGAAAGATAAATCAATCCGCAGAGCATGTGATCTGTCAGTGAAGCATGAATCTTTCTCTACCATAAATTCTAACCACGTCCCTTGCAAGGGCAAGGGCCAGCCTCTCTGCATAAGACTTTGTCTCAATTCTCATGCTTAACCCTTCCCCTCACTTTGGAGTGTCCCTCCAAAGCGAGGGCCAGTTGTCAAAATATTTAAAAAAACTATGCTGTGGAGTTGGACATTTAATATGACTTGAAGCCAACGGCAGAGCAAAAACCACATGTGCAGGGTCATCATTAGCCATGCTAGCGGTGCGGCTCTAGGGAGGGCAATCTCGGCCAGTCCACCACTTTGGTCCAGACTGAAATACCTAAACAACTATTGCTATAACTACAACAAATATTATACCTGCTAAACATCAGCATGTTATTTTATCATTGTTAGCATGTTAACATGCTGACATTGGCATTTAGCTCAAACCACTGCTTTAAGTGCAACCTCGCAGGGCCGCTAGCATGCCTGGAGACTATTAGTCTTGATTCCTTCTTCTTGATTACTTTATTACATTCAGTTTAATGAATGTGATCGCTTAAAAGAGAACAAAGTGATAATGGAATTAGAAGAGGAAGGACAAGGGTGAAGTAAAGGCAAACGGAAAAATGGGGTGCATGATAACACACTATGTACAGTGCACACTGTGGTTTGGTTCAAGTGACCTCTAACAGAGCTTTAAGTCACTTCACCATATCCATTCTCAATTATCTGCCAGTTAGCACAATCGAACATGTTGATGGCTAAGCAAAATATGTTTCTTTTCTAAATTAGCACTATATTAGGATTTGGTTCAGAGATTTAAAAAAAAGAGAGATTCTTGGTAATAAACACTTTGATGCACAAACATGTTGTTAGTAACGGATTTTTTTCTTTTTATTTTCATTTCACATGTAGGTAGACAGACCACTAAATCTGCTAAATATGGAAACTTGCACATGCTGCCATAGATTTAGCCAGAACTAAATATATTTGTTTTTCAAATGAACCAACTGGAAGCCCTTAGATAATAGTTGCTTACACCTTGCAAGATAAATTGCTTCAAATCTCAAGTAAATAACCTTACAAACCTTTGTAATTACCGTAACCTCATGAACCTCAGTACCAAAACTCTGATAAAAGTAAAGAACAATCACAGAGTCAACAGACAAACAATTAGCAGCCGCCATCATTTTGCTCTCCTCCTTTTGATTTTCTGTTCTCAAACATCTCAGCCCCCTTTGGATCCATTCCCACACACACCACCCTATCTGATCACATTATCAGCAAACAATTTGTCTCTCACCTCATGTGCTTCTGTAATAAAAGTCAAAAAGGACAGTCAAAAAGGATTGAAACAGAACTGTGGTTCATAGTACAAGCACCACTTATCAATGATTAACTTGCCAAATGCCTTCTCATAGCATTTTTATTTAATGGTGCTTTGAAATATTTTCATTGACAGCAGTTTTGCTCTAGAAAGAGTGCTTGTTTACAGGATACGAGCAGTGATACATTTTAAATTTAAATGTTGTTTCCTCTGTAAAGATAAGAGTGGTTTTTCCCTCTCAGTATGAAATAGCTGTAGTGGCTTGTGACATGAAATGTGTCCCTTATGGTTTCTAAAACACTCTGTAAACTGGTTGGGATCACAGGATTTAGGAATTCACTGTAACATCCTATTTAGTAGCGAAACACACTCTCTGTCCCGATTTAGCTTTTCTTTAAAAGCATGAACTGCCTTTCATCTGATCAGACTGGCCTAGCAGAACATATCCAATCCTCCACATTCCGGCAAGGTGGCCGACAAGTTGGAAGTGAATAGTGCCTGAGAGAGTGGGGCTTAGGCGTCACATCACATTACCTGAGGATGCGTCAGCTAGGTCAAGTCATCTGTGGCCGCTGCTGCAGGTGGATGTTCCCCGGCTGCACTAAGCAGGCGCCGTCTCTCCTGGGACAAACTCTGGCGCTGACTTCCCAAAAATTATTATCACATGTGGAGGGCAGGTCGATGTGGGAGATGTGTGTGAACTCAGCACATCAGTGACACACCAGTTGGTAGAAAGGATGTAAAGGCTGCGGCTAATCCTGCTGCCATCTATGGGCCCTAGCTAGCGTGATTTCCTCCCTCAAATCCCCTGCAGGAGTTTACAGGTGTGATCACACCTACACTGTATTTTCTTTAGTCTGAACAATGGTGGAAAAGTTTACTGCAGTTATGTGATATTTTTTCTTGACCTACATCCCATCCATCTTCCACAAGTCCATAGATAGTTACACCGGGCTATATTTGATTTGCAGTTTTATATTGTGTCTGTCTCTTGCTATACCGAGCTCCTCCATTCCTTTAGTGCCGTCTTTTCTTAGACGTCAGAAAACGACTACCATCTCTTCTCACTGTTGTGAATAAATCATTCATATTTGACTTTTGAATTATTGAACTTACAACATATTACTCTCAGTGAAGGTAAGAACTGGCTGTAGCCAAAAGAGATACTAACTTTTTAGGGAAGTGGGCACGAATGTGGCTAACCCTTGGCTGAAATTACATGCCGGGATGCCTTTGAAAAGACCAGACCTGCATTAGTTTAGACTGGAGGCTTTGAGTATATAACTTATCTTTTACTCACTTCACAACACTCAGACTAGACTTTTCTGCTGTGACTGGATCAATGCTTTGGTGTGTTAGCTTCAATTTGTAGTGTTGAATCCCCACTTAAAGAGGATGGAAGTGATGAATGGGTACTCATCCATAAGCATGGCTTTCACAGCCATAAATCAGCATTTCCACATACAGTACAAAATCAATACCAATACCACCATTCTGCAGTTATGTTGACATGACCTAGACGTGATCCCAATAGCTTGCTGTTATTGTGTGAGAACGGTTACTAAACCAAGTTTTATAAGGGGAGTTGCTACTATAGAAGATGACATTTCAAGCATATTGCAGGGGGAAAAAGAGGCAATTGGTTGGACATTCAGATTTGGAATTGATGTAGGATTATTCTGTTTATTATTTAAAAAGTTGAAAGGTAGTTTCTTATGTCCATTAGATTCATAATACGTATATTAAGTAGAAGTGTGTGCAAAGACGATATAGTGTTTTAGGCCTATTTGTGGAAAATGCTGCAAATCGATGAGCAGGAATGTTTAGTGGCCATATTGAATTTTTATATGATTTTTGCATTATTGTGATGAAGTACTTTGATTTATTAGGTCTTTCATTTGCTAAATTAAATAAATGCAGGTAAATGCATCCTAACAAATGCCCCTTAACCACAGTATTATTTTGCCACACTGTGTCCTGTGACAAGAAATTCGCCTTTTTACAACATGAGGTATAAGTTTACTCATCACTGTGAGCATTTAAGTCAAACAGTAGTTATTGATTAAACCTGTGTCAACGTGTATGGATGGCGGATGTCGGTTACTCTATTCCAACAGGATTCCAGTCTCTCTGATGGCATCCACGTCAAGCCTGTCAAGTCACTGCGGGATGATATATACATATACAGTGCAGCATTTCCTCTGTAAACCTTAAGCCGCTCCAAGAGACAATTAGCACCCCTCTCTGCAGCGGAGCACCTCGTCTTCAGGGACTGTTTAACCCCCTAACCTCCACCACTACACACCTGTTCAATCCTGAGCCTTATTTGCAGCACTCCCTACTCTTCCGCTTCATATTACAGCGCATGTCCTTGGGAATCCTGGGCGACAGCGAGAGAGCCCTAATTACAGCTAATCATGTTTCTAATTGGCAAATCCCATCCTAATGAATTATTGCTATGATTCCCATTGTGACTCATATGCCAAACTCTGCAGTGTTTAATTAAAATGAGTCTTTTCATGGAGATCAGCGAAAACAGTTCACAGAACTGTCTTTGTAGCTTGTGTGGGGATGAAAATAATCCCAGAGTGACATCACATTATTTTAAATTCTCAATTTAGTCTTGCGCCTGGCAAAAGGCAGAGGGACTGGGACATGCTCTGCTAGAATGGTGTGGTTTGGTGGGTGTGCGTGCTTTCATTTCAAGGGTAACACAATTAATCATCAACTCTATCTTCTCAGACGTGCTCACTCACAGGTCGGTCCATTTTTCCTTTTTGAGTATATACTGTAGCCACCTGACGAAGCTGGTTTGCCACACTTCCGCTTATGTATCCTCCACTGGATGACAAAGAGGGGCCTTGTATATTTGCTGAGGTTAAGATGGAAAAAATGTAATTCTACAGAATGGTGCCGCAGAAGGATGTGTAACTGGTTTCATACTGGTGGCCAGCTCATGACCTCACTGAGGACAGAGTGGCCACAGTTGACGCACAAATCCTACATCAGGCTTGTCTGCCTTTACTACAACTAATCTTGTTACCTCCTATCCAACCAGCCCAAAACACAGTCATACCTCTGTCAGCCTTACCACAGCTGACTGGAGCAATCAAAGTGTATCACACTGTGATATCTTTGATCCATTGCCTCCAATAATATCATTAGCTCCTCAAGCATATAGTCCTGAAGTTCCTCATGCACGGCGCATGCACGAGCATGACACATGCATTGTTCTGGGTGCAATGCACTGAGGCAATAACGCCTGATTGGCAGGTGGGAGGAAATAATCAGATCATCAATACTACAATGAGCTTTTTTCTCCATTAAGGTTACTGAGGCAGAACAGTAACACCAATCACCTTTTATTTCATTGTGGATTATAGTGGGAGCAGTGGACATGTCTCATTTGTCACAAGCTATCAGGCTCCACTGTGGCATTATGAGCAGAGACTCCAAAGAGCTCTAGTATGCCTGAGGTGCAGATGATCCTGATGGATCTTGATTGGTGGGGGTGATTGCTCAAGCCTTGCTTTCCCCAGTTTAACTGTAGCATTTCAAGCGACTCACAGTCGGGCGTCATTTTGGAACAGTGTGCTGATGCAAAACACCAGGGTGGTAACCCCCATATTTACATTATGTATGTAAGTAGTGAGACAGAAAAACAGTATTTGTAGTTGAGCTTCCTCAGAGGTGAGCTGCTGGACGATGCGTAAAGTGAATTCCAGCAGTTTTTGATTTGGTCTTATCGTTATGGGGCTGTAATAATAAAGAGCGCGTTCGACCTCTGTGAACTTAACAGAAATGTAGGACGATGGTAAATCATGTATCAAAGTCCTAGGGCGCCGATCCTAAGAGCGTAGGCTAATTGCAGGAAACACTGCCCCCGGTCGGGCCAAGCAAATGAATCGAGGGTGCTACAAATTAATCATGGTCTGCGTATTCATTTTCTGGATCAGTGGCTTCAACCGCACAGATAATCAGAGGAACCGTTGATCTGGAATAAGGCATTTAAAAGCCGTCCTCTGGTGCAGAACGCCCAGTTATTTCATGCGTTTAGATCACAGTTCATTACTTCATTTGACACTTGAACTGTTCATACCCTCAGTGTACCTAAGTGGGTTGGAGCAGCTTGTATTTGTCTCCTCCGTGTCATTTCAATGCAAGGCGCACTGCGTGCGTAATTTCGGTACCGCTGGAAAAGGACAGCCCTCACGAGACAAGCAGCTCGAGTCCGGCTGCTAACTTTTGAAACTCACCTATCCACGCTGATCACACACAGGGTCATGATGGAGGCAGTGCAGCACATTACATCCATGCCGATGAAGATGTTGCAGAAGACCTCCCCAAAAAGCCACTTGCCCCCGGTGAGGTCTGTCACTATCACAAACGGCATCACAACTATGGCCACCGACAGGTCCGCCACTGCTAGGGACACCAGAAGGTAGTTCGAAGGCTGCCTTAGTTTCTTCACCACGCACACCGCGATCACCACCAGCGTGTTTCCCATCACGGTGACCGCCGTGATGATCGCCAGCATCACCCCGATGATGATCTTCTCCGGGCGCCCGAAATCCAACAGCTGCTCCCCGCACGACTCGTTCCACATGGCTGTGGGACTAATGGTGACGGGGACGTTGTAGAGAAGCTGCAGGCTGCCATTGGTAACTTCGGAAATGTCCTCTTTCTTGTTAAAAGTGAAGTCAATCCCGGAAGTATTGAACATCACGACAACGTTATCCCAGTAGGGGTGCCAGGGACGCCTCGCCAGTGCGCTCCAATTACGCGCATATTTGGATGTGTAAACTGCTATCGGCTCCTGTCCAGCGGTTTTCGATTGAGGCTGTTGTGGCTGCACCACATCAGAGCTGCAAACAACTCAAAGGGCTTCTTGACTGCTTCCTGTTTAGGAATCATCCGTCTGAAAGAAATGTTATATAGGTGCCTGGTCCGTCCCTAGAGGGCAAAATAGCTTCTGCTCCAAACCTAAGAAATGAAAAAAAAAAGTTACGGAATCTAAATCTAGCCTCTCCAGAAGCCCTTTCTTTATCACTGCACTACCCCGAGAAAAATGGACTATTTGGGTAAAGCGCTGCGCAAGCCACATCTAACCAAGTGACGCACCACTTAACACGCACAGACAGCCTACTAACTGGACACATGCGGCACTTAAGAGATAAGTCAGCCCAGCCTTTTTTGGAGGAGGAAAGAGCACCTGATTATAAATAGAATATCTCACAAAAGCAACGCCGCTTGACTAAAAGTGCATTTTCTCTTGCAGTGGACAATATTATTTTCTACTGCCATGTGACGGTGCTTTTCGTGGTTGCCCTGGCCCCTCAAATTAAAGCACTGAAGACAAATCAAAAGAGAAAATCCAGCTCCGGTGATGATGTTGGGAGACAGAAGTGACATATGGGAAAGCTTCTCAGGACTCTGGGCTGCTTGTATCCTCATCCAGGCAGCTGTGGTGTGTTTGTCCCCTCTGGCTCTGGAGGGGCCAGTGCAGCTTTTCTTTCAACCCCCCTCCACAGCCTGTCACAGCTGCTACCCTCAACCCTTCTGATGTGAGCCACCACAGCCTTGGCCTTTTACTCACCATTACCTGCTCTTTAGTCTGACAGACAGGTCAGTAATGATTGTCACATCAGATGAATGCCTGTGACCACTGGCAGTTTCTGCAACGCCTCCTGCTGTCAGGGAAATGTGTCCCATTTAAACTAAGGACCCATGTGTCGATGTCAGAGAAGATGGGTCAGGTTTCCAGGGGGGAAGGCTTCTAAGGCAAGCCTACGGGGTTTATTCAAACCAACCTGTCAGTACGTCACTGTCGCTTTCAGCCCTTCTGCGGGTCTTGTAATAAGAGGGGTTAAACGGGTATGGATTACACCTGCTTTGGGAGCAATAATGACAGATTATTAGGAGAAAGCATGAAAAGAGAGTCTAAAATCAGATACAAACTGTTAACAGTTAATCCAGCTGTTTCATCTCTGTGGAGGCAACCACAAAAACATGCATTCAGATATGGAGAGATCTTGAAACAATGAGAGTCACAGCACAGACGTGTATGAGGGCCCCTGGGCCAGGGGCCTTCTCGGACCATTCAGTAATCCATCCATGCTTTCAGGTGTAACTATGTTTAAATCTGTGTTGCTTCCAGGCATCAAATGTGTATGGCCGAGCATTACTCGTTCATTTAATTCTTTGACAGTAAAACTTGGGTGAAACCAGGTTTCCAAACAGATACAGCTGGAAATGCAGATCTCCGTGCTCCTTTAACAGAACTGTGGTGTGGTGAGTCAGAAGTGAAAGCCAATTTGAATCAGTTACAGAAAATGACCTCAAAACATAAAGCATGTTTTGATCCCCCTCGCTGCCAAAATCCCCGGTGGCCTGTTTGGATGTCATGTTACTAAGACTCTGTCCAGTAAACAAGCCCCATGTGAGTCCATGTGATTGATGCTCGCACGCCCCGGATCCCATCTAATTGGGTAGTAAGAATCTTAATGAACCCAAAACTTGAAGTAAACATGTTGTTTCACAGGAATGATGCAGGCTGCCATCGGGTTTCACATTTTGACCTGTAATTACGCCAACATGTCAGTCATTTTCTGATGTTTAATTTTCATAACACACTGCCAATGCAAACCTTCGGGTCTTATCCGGACATGCTGGATTAGACATGACAGGTTATGCTGCTGACTATGTCAATCTTTAGCCCATCTGTGCCTTTGACTTGGATTGGCATAACGTTATCAGTCAGTCGGTTGAAATGAAATGGTTGTTCTTCAGATGTAGATCACAGCGGAAGGTAGACCAGTGGAGATTTTCCCTCTTCAAAGACCGTGGGGAGATAAACATTGTTTTTCTTGTTCTTCTTGGCAGGTAATTTCATCATGACAAGAAAATGAACGCAAGGAGCAGAATAGAAAAAAACATTTGTTTCAGAAATACCTGACCACAGTAATGACTGATGAAAACACAGAGAGGATCTGTGTGCGACCCAGTGCTGAACTTGCAGGGGTGATCACTTTCAAATGACAATAATTGTAAAACCAACAGGCGTTTTCTTGCAGATAGCGGTATAAGCTTTATTCATATAACTTAAATAAGTTTGATTCTGCTACTTTTGCTCATTTTTTCGTTTTTCAGCTTACTAGAGAAGCCATGCAGCTGCTTGTGTTGTCCTAAACCCCTTTATCTCAACAACACCTTATCCTCATGCATATATTTATCGGCCTTTGTTTACTCAGAGCCACAGCTAAGATAAACTGTTATTTTATGTTTGTGACAAGGTCACACATCAAAATCAAGCTGTGCATCAATGTAGCTATATCAGTGTAGTGCTGAACCTAAATGGAACTGTCTGTGTTAGAAAGTCTAATCTTAAGGAAATGTAATGTCTAAAAGAGTAGAACTCCTAAAAACTTGTGGTGTGATTTTTTTTTTTTCAGATCAGAAAAGCTAATTCTAGGTTATGTCTTAGAAAGTCAGAATAAGTTTTTTAAATACCTACAGCAGTACAAAGGAAAAGGTCACGTCATTTATTTAAAAAGAACAACAACATCCTAATAGGTCCATTAGCAAAAACATTAGTCAATACATGTTTACACTGCCAGTCAAAAGTTTTAGAGCACCTCAATTTTTCCAGTTGTTGTAATTTACATCCTAATGTAATGTCTCAGTGTTTCTGAAATTTAAGCATATAACGAATAAATAATAAAGATTTAAAAACAAGGAATCATAGAATCCTCTGGTTGAACTAAATTTCATCTAAATGTTTGACTCATACAGCAGCCGAACTCACTTGTGTCGTTCTTCCTACAATGGAAATCTAATATTGCTCAGAAAGTTCGTCCCAACACTGTTGCAGAAGTTCTCACAAATGTGTTGCACTTGCAGGTTGCTTTGCTTTCACCTTTTGTCTAGTTCATCCCAAACCAGCTCCATGGGGTTTAGGTCTGGGTTCCGTGCTGCTCTGCCATCCCTTAAATTCACCGTCCAGTCTGTCTTCCTTTTTTTACTTGTCTTTTTCTCACCATTCTAATAGCAACATACAGTTCTACTTCCCGCAGTTCAGTATTGTCCTAATAATACATCAGAGGGTGTAGTAACACAGTTTGTTCCAACACTGCCTTTGTACAGACAGAGGGTTTATAAGTGATCACCAAAAGTTAGGGACCCTGTAGGAACTGTTCACATTCATTTACTTCATTGCTTCGGGAAAGCTGTAACTTAACCGATTTCTTAATAACTGAAAAAGGCTGGATTTGTATGAAATGTACATGATTTTTCAGTTTTTGGTGACCTAAACCTTTTTTTTTACCTCGGGCAGTTTATCGCTGATCTTTGTACCACTTAAGTTTATTCATTGGACTTGAACTGCTTAAATTTCATTAAAAACTGGAAAAATGGGGGTGTTCTGTCTCTTTAGCTTTTATATCATTATTTGTTTCTTGGCTTTTCTTCTTTTACTGTTTCCATACTTTCATCCCTGTTACATAATATTGCTGGTGACCATGAGTGATGCTGGTGAGATGTTTAAGTAATAATCATATGACTGATATGATAATGAAACCTTATTAAAATTGCCTTGAAAAATAACGTAGAAGTTGATTATTAAATGAGTTTTAGTGCTCAAATGACAAATTCCCACTTTACTATCAAACAAAATGCCATATGTTTCAACAGTCAGAATCTCTTTGTTGAGTTTATGTCTTTTAGTTCGAAGTATCTCAAAATTAGCGTTGGTTCTTTTTTTAGTGTACAAACTTTAATTTTGTTTCATAATTTATCATGAATAAGTACAGGTAATGAAATTGTGACAATAACCTAAACAGGTCATAATGATTTCGCAAAGATCTGCATGTTTCTCTTCTGATATCATAACTGTATCAACACTCTTTCACTGTATCTTTAGGAAAGCTTGCCATTTGTATCTGAAGATTAGTCTAATTATATATACCTAAAGCTTTAACAGTATAGGTTGTATTGTGACGTGTAAAACCTACAGTATGTCATTTACCAGGTGGTAGAAAAAATTTGGCATATAAAAAGAGTTTGTGGTTCAACCTTTCTTCCTTCATGTCCAATTATTAAATGGCAAGACACTGAGTTCCTAATTTGTGTGTTTGTATATGTTAGAAAACTGTAAGTTGCTTTGAAAAAAAAGTGCCTGGCAAATGTATATAATGTTCGCACTGCATTTGAATTGAATCTTTTTTTAGTTCACTGCTTTGAGGACTCTCCTATGTTTATTTCAAATAATGTTTGGTGGGGTTGGTGATCTGAAGACTAAAGTTTTATTGTTTATCTTTTATTTACAATGGTCAAACTGAGAAGCTCCAGGCAGAATGATGAGTCAAAATAGGGCGAAGTTACAAAATGCACATAAGAAAGAAGCAAACATGACAGTTTGTCAGTTCCAGTGAGGTGGGCGAGCAGACTAATTACTACAGGGGATAGGGGTTTTCAAATTTTCTTTATTTATCCAAGGAGTTGGGTCTGCTGAATGAGCATGCTGAACCGGATTTATATTATTAATGTGCAACATTCTCACACCCACAAAATCTCTGCTGTTGGCCACTGAGACAGTAAGAGTGGACATTCCTTGCTCACAGGCACATCTCTGGGCCTATCCAGATCATTCCAGGTGCAGGGGGTCTAAATACAACGTTACAAACACCTCAAGCTCCTCTGGGCTGAGAAGTTTATTCTCATATAAATACTTACTGATTGCTGATTACCCCTCATGAATCTGAAACAAGGCTTGCTCGAATTAGAATAACATAAAACCTTCCTGCTGAGAAGTTATTAGCTACACAGTTTTACGTCTACATTTTGCTGAGGCTCTTGTTCACATGTAGTCACGTGTACAGTGAGTAGTGAGTCAATATACAATTAGGCGTAAATGTTCCTATATTGACACAAATTTCAACTGTCCACACATCACGCTTAATTTATTGATTGCTGCTGTCAAACTGACCAGATACTGATGTTGGCACTGTTGACATTTATCATGAAGGGCAATTTGATTTGAAAATCTGTTAGAGTTACCTCAACATGTCAATAGATGGCACTGCCTCCCTGAAAACCCAAATCATTTACAGGACCCGTCAGGTTCCCTTGTAGTTTTTGTTGTTTATGTGATGGCACCAAGGATGAAACGGAGTGTGTTGACAACTGACTTAAAAAAATAAATAAATAAAATAGGAAAGACATTTTTCAACAATCAATAATGAACTATCTATATAACTACTATTAATTTTTTCTCCTTAAATTCTTATACGATGACCCCAGAAGAGTTTATCTGAAAGCAGTGAAACGCCACCAAAGTGACCATCAAGTCACTCCCCGAAAAACTGTAGTTAATATAAAAGGACTAGAAGAATGTTTACTTTCCGGAAGAGTGATTAATTTATCCCTGCAGAGACCAGTTCTGAGGACAAAGTCATCGTCTCAATGCCTCTGGGAGCGTTTTCCTGTTTATTTCAAAGGAGTCTAAGACTAATTACAAATATGCCTGACTAGTGACCTGAAAACCAAAGCTCTGCTGGCTTTTGGACTTTTAAGAATGTTAGACCTACTCCACTGACATTCTTATCATTTTTTTTTAATATATATAGCAAAGAGACACAAAGCTATGCTCATTTCAGCAGCTGACCTTGAGTAGCTGGTGAAGCATCTTTTCATTATGATTATCTTTTTAGTCATGCCTTTTTGGATCGAAAATAAATGTTCATTGTTCTGAAATGAGACAGTTAGTGAAAGCCAAGATTCGTCAAACTTGCCATTGTTAGTAATTCCTTATGAATGCCATCAATGGCTGTGACATACACAGCAAATACTAAAAGACAAAAGACTAAAAACTGTTTCAGGAGGGACCGCCCGCTTGTACCCAAGTTTGCTCTAATCACACAGTTGTTCACGTTGTCTCAAGTGTTTTAAATATGAACATGGCTCATGATTTATTTTGTGTAGGCCAGAGCCACAACCCCTATTGAAAAAGAAACCCCTACAAAAGGGCACCCTTTTAACCAACCAGCGAGCCCATTTAAATGTGTTTTATAGACCACAGACATAATTGGCTGAATGTGTGACAATTTGTGAATAACGAGCTTCGAGATAATGGCATCATATGGTTGAGCTTGTCAAACATATTATCCACCTACTCAAAACTGCTTAAAAATACGTAATATTCCCCAGTGACTTTAGTGGGTCGTAATTGGCCACTACTGAATAACAGCTCAGAAAAAATCCAGTGGAAAGATTTTAATAATAGAAATTCTATCTAATGTATATAGGTATATATATTCCCAACACACAATAATGCTTTACCTGAGTTCAGTGTTTCTGTTCTCTTGTTTTGCCCGTTATTTCAGTTTGATTGCATTTCTTTTTGTAATATCAAGATTGAATCATTTGATTTTTATTGAATTGTTCCATGGGAGCAACCAGGACTTCACCTCATGAGTCCGCATTAAAAAGTCTGTTACAGGACATGCAGGTCACTGACATCAACAGACAACTGACATCATGTTGCTGTCATGAAACGTGACACGGATTGCCCATTGCATTGGACTGCTCAAGGTGTTGTACACCTGAGGACACAGGCGGGCGACAAAACAACATTCCCCAGTGTCGTGTACATTGAAAGTAAAAGATTGACAGGTGCAGTAAACCAATGCCTTTCTGCACTATCTTGATTGATTATCCAATAAGGGTATAGGAGGGCAGATACCATTGGTCAACCCTTCAGTTAGTGCCTTGGATACATTTAGTGCGGAGTGAATTGGCGCCTAGCACTAGGTAAGAGACGCACCCGCCAAATTAAAAATTAGTTCTTATTTGGTAGCTTTAACAACTATTAGTGTTTGCAGAAAACTTGCTGAGTTTCCTGGAAGTGTTCCCGTTGTATTTAATTGCTAGCTAGTGGTTGTCAGCCTTAGCTGCGTCATTTTCTTCAACGCCTGTTACAGTTAGGCTAGCTAGCTACTGCTAATTGTAGTTAACTGCAGGGTATTTTGTCGAAGGATTGACATAACTGTTTATGTCTAGTAATATTAACTGAGTTAACAAGTGAATGAAAGGACAGATAGCATGAATTAGGTTTTCGTGAAGTTTTAGAAGTACTTTGATGAAGATAAGGGCAACCTGGTTAAGTAATGTGCCATCATCTCGAGTAAGCTAATTAGACAACCCAGTAATATTATTATCAACGCACTCCCATTTTACAACAGATACAGATTCCTTTCATATCAATAAACTTGTTTTAGAACGAAACATTTGACTTTTGTAAAAGTAAATTTGTCATATAAAGTGACCACTTTTTTCTTCATTGTTAACATTAACTGTGCACCACACTAACAAAAAAAAATGACAGTTTTTGTTGGTTTGTTTGTTTGTTTTTTTAGTTATATATCTCTTCTTGCAACCACAATGGTATTTTTGGCAGATGTTAAACAATTAAATGCATTTTGTCACTTCACTAATAATGTTATAGTTACATAACATAAAGCTGTCCCTTGTGCTTTACATCTTTCTGTACCTGTTGGAGACCCAGTCTTTCTTAATGAGAAGATGTTTTTATACATATATTGTAATATTTAGTCGCATTTTGATGATGCATGCAGAAACTGAGTATAATGTTTACTCGTTTTTGTTGTCTATACAGTGTGCTTCATTAGAAGACGTATTGATAGTAAATGAGAGCTGAAATGATAATGTTATTCAAGCTTGTAGTTGGGTAAGTTAGAGCTTGGCTAGGACAATCAGAATTCAACCCTACACCAAGTTTGGTGTAGTCTGTTATTACTACCATTAAACTATAACCCATGCTATCTAACATAGACTCACCAATTCCTTTGGTTGTATAAGAAAATGAGATGTACTGCTAACTTTTATCCCATGGGTTGTTCCCTACAGTTAGTCCATCAACTGGTGGTATCCGACGTTGACTGAATGGATCCAAACAAGCCAGACCTCAGTGGTATGAAGGGCGTTCCTTGGCTGGGACACGGGAGAGGACTACAGCCTGAGGAGTTGGCTGTAGGACGTAGTAGAGGGCTGCTGCTCTTTACAGAAGAGCCTGGTGTAGGACGAGCCAGAAGTTTCCCCACTGTGGGTGATACCCCACAAGGACGAGGAGTAACTGTACCCATTACTGAACCGGTGCTTGGACGAGCTAGAGGACTGCTAGTGCAGTCTGATGATGAAGGATCTGGACGAGCCAGAGGACTGCTCTTCCAAGCAGCCAAACCAAAGGTAGTGGTGGCAAGAGGTGATAACCTACCTGGTCTGGAGCCACAGGAAGGACAGACACTTCCATGTGAAGCCACAGCACCAGCCCTAACAGAAGAGACCCAGACTTCAACAACTAAAGAGGTTGATCCAAAAATGTGTCTATGGGTATACCTTTGCATGTTTTAATTTTCTAAATATTACTGGTCTGCTTAAAGAGCTGCTAAGATTTTTGTCTGCTTACAGGTTGACATGCCTACCCAAGGTCAAGGATCAACACTGGTCTCCATGTTTAGAGGAATGGGCATTGAGCCCTCAAAGACTTCATGGGGAAGAGGAACACTACCAGTTGGTCTGTATTTAAAACTTGGAATTTAAGGGGGAAAAAAATAAATGATTGGTTTATTGACAATTATTTTAAGCTACTGTATTTTAAAAATGTCTAATTATAATGACTTAGTGATAGTTTTGCACATAACATTTTGCATGCTGTTCTGACAATGTAAACAAAGTGTTACTGCTACCATTGTCAAATGTGTCTTATGTGCAGGTGTGTCATCAATGGGCAAATTCCTCTGTGTGTTATGATGATTATTTTTGAGAATATTTACTGAGCAATACTTAGTACATCACTAATGCAGCAAAGTTCTTAGATAGGGAAGAGTTTTAATTACAATGCATAAAGCTTTGGCACCGTCTCATGTCACTCAAGAAACTGTGTGATGTGAGAGGGACTTCATACGCAGAAAACATACACTGTTAAGAATGTTAAAAAATAGTGTAAATCCAATGAATCAAAACCTATATCAACTTTTTATATTTGACTTAAAGAAAATTATATATTGTAACAGCCGTAGAAAATTTTCCTCTGTATTCATTAAACAATATTTATTAACAGAGAGACTATATAAAGTAATATAGTAATCCTAATGGATTAAGAAATAATAGGTCAAGAAATTTTATATAGTCTGTGTGCTCCCAAGTTTTCAGATAAAACAGTTCCTGCAGTGCAAAAAAGCCCTAGTTGATTTGATCGTGCCACAACATTGTTCATATAGTTCACAAGGACTCCAGAGTGCAACCAAAATGGTCGCATATACGACCATTTTTTTAAGAGTTGCATTTGTGTGAGTGCATGATGGTCATAAGGCTGTTTTGGTGCCCCTCCAGGGCGAGTACTGCCTTAGCTATTGTGGTTTAAAATGTACTGCTTTTTCCTCTATACTGGCTCTGTCACTCTCTCCCTACCTGTACGCTCCCTTCCTGCACTTTGAGCACATGCAACCTGATGATGGAACATGCAAAACAATCTGTGTTCCAAAGATGAAGCAGTCTGTGGCTGATTTTTTTTTTTTTTTTTAAAACACAATGAGGAGAGAGAAGGAGGCTGGTTGAGAGGGAGAGCTAATGAGAGGTCTGGACTCAGACACAACTGATGATGAGAAAGTTGGTTGCACCAGTGCTACAAATGGAAAGTCTAGAGCTGTCTTCAACCAAGGTCATGAGGACATTAGTAAACCTTAATGAATTGACCTATTCAGATTAACCTCTAAAGCAGGTTTAACTAGTGTTACTGTGCATGTGCAGAAGAACCATGAGAAGTGATTTGTTAAATTTTATTGCAGGAAGAGGAGCAGCTGGAGATATGGGAGAGGTAAAGCTGCAAGGTGCCCCAGTAGG
Organism: Xiphias gladius; assembly: GCF_016859285.1. NCBI lineage: Eukaryota > Metazoa > Chordata > Actinopteri > Istiophoriformes > Xiphiidae > Xiphias > Xiphias gladius. The sequence continues at coordinate 23,102,730 of NC_053418.1, read as the reverse complement.
TGTCATCAGCAGCCCAGAGAGTATTAGCCAACCTGAAGAGGTGATGGGCAGAGGCAGCAGGTAGGAGGCAGAGGAGTTACAAGGTCTATCTACTGACTAACAGGGTTTCTTAGATGTTCTTACTCCTTCCTTTAATTGTGTCATTTATAAAGACCAAGGTAGAATAAATATTTGGGCAGTGAGGGGGGGCTCAGTATAATGTTATATAATTCAACTGCACACAAAGAACAGCCTCCATAACGACCATAAGGTTGTATAAACATCACTTCAGGTTCGAGTCTTTTGTCGACAGAGATAAAGATACAGTTTTAGCTTTTGCAGACAACATCGGTGTAACTGAAGGGGTACTGTTGTATGTGGGGTACTTTCTTTGAAAGTGCGAGAGCAGCTTTTGATTCCACAGGTGGACAGATAATAAACGCAGTGTCTCATAATTGTTAATCTAGAGTTTCCCACAGTAAAGATTGTTCTTAAACTTACATTTTATAAAATTGAGGTCACTGTAGGTTTCTTGTTGCTCATAGAAATACTTGCAATAGAATCAATAAGACGTAATCCATCTTCAAGGAAATGTAGCCTTACAAGTATTGGTAAAAGTGATATGCAACCCTAGCTACTGTGGAATTTGACCTGTTACAGTTTCCATGGGCGAGGTTTGTCCCTGCAGACAATGGTGGGGCTTGCAAGAGCAGCAATGCCACAGCTTGGAGTAGGAAGAGGACGCCCTTTACTTCCTTCTTTTCCTTCAGGTCATGTTGAGTCAATTTCTCCTGCCTCTAACCCACAACTAGCCCTATACTCTCAGCCTTCCCATGCAGGTAGGGCAACTTTGAAGAATTATTCTAATAATCCATGAAACATTGCAAAAGAGAAAATGTTTCCTGCAGATTGGTTAAAGTGGATATTTAGGATTCATGAATATTAAGGGGAAAAACAGTTTACCTTGAAAATGCTGGGAATATAATGTATACTATATAATGTGCTACTTCTATTCAGTTTGTCCAATGCATTACCTCATAATTTGCATTATGGCACTTGTATGTAAGCCCAATCTATGATATGTATAATGTGAAGCAGGCATGCCCCACATGCCCACCACCACTCAAGATGTCCTGGAGCTTCCTAATATTGGACCAGCTAGGAGAGAGCTGAAAATGGAGGCAGTCCAGTGAGTATACTATTTCTCCTTCACAGTTACCTCCTAGGCTCCTGACACACCAAGCTGACCTCCAGCTACCATCGGCCAGATGGAGTATCACTCGTTACTTTCGCAGTGTATCCAGCGCCATTGTCTCGAATAGCCTTAGTGCAGGCTATTCGGCCATCTGAGCATGAAGGCAGTCAGTGAGAGAGTGCTCTCTGACTGGCTGTTCAGTCTAGCAAATCAGTGGCCTTATCTGAGTATTATGAGTCGTTCTTCCACCACTCGTCCAATTAGTCCTCTACCATACCATGGACAGATGATGCGAGTGCAAAACGAAGCAAAATGTTGGATTCTCAATGTATTGTGAGCATATGATGTGATCTTTTATTGATTTATAATTGGATATTAGTGACCAGATATTTCCTCTAGCATGTGTGTTTGAGTTTACAGCATGTGTATAGCATGTGCACAGCATGTGCCGACCAGCTGTTAGCAGGCCTTTGACCATGGTCTTTGTGGTGTGTTCAAATGTAACATTTTACAGATGTAAGGCAGTACAATATGTTTGATCAGCCTTTATCAATGCTAGAGGTCAGCATGCTGTGTTAGGAAACTTACACAACTCAGTGTGTGAGGTAACTGACCGTTCATGTGTCTGTTGCTGAAATGATCTGTTTTCTCATGTTTATTCCCCTCTGGTCAGTGAGCCACCTAATAAGGCTGGGACAAAAGGAGCTCCTATAAGTATTGGCTCAAACCACATCCCAATAAGATGCAAGAATGAAGCTGTTTATCAGTACCATGTAACATTCACGTAAGTATCCTGTATCATTGATTTGTATTACCTCTATTTAGCAACCATTCAACACAAATTACTGGTGGAAATAAAAAAAACCTTTTCCTGTGTCATAAGAATGTGTTCTGATGTTTATAGTTAATTTGATTTTGAACCATAATGTGAACCAAAGCTAAAGCACCACTGTTAATAAAGTCCCAGAGGAGACATGCTTAGTGCCATAAGGTTATTCCAAAGCCACTTTTGTTGAATCGATAATGTCAGTCGATACTGGTAATTGTGACTGAAAAGTACCGTATGTATTCTTTGAAGTCATATGTATTTCTAATCATATCTTTCAGTCCAAATGTTGAATCAATGGCAATGCGTTTCGGCATGATGAAAGATCACCGCTCAACCACAGGAGATGTAGTGGCTTTTGATGGCTCCATACTCTACCTGCCTGTTAAGCTGAACGACGTGGGTATCTCAGTGATTATTTTTGTGGCTGATTGACTATGGTGTGTTAACTGTATAAATGTAATTTTTTGCTGATTGAAATTGTTGTGTATGTAGATGACTGATTTGGAGTTGTTTGACAATGTAAAATCTGCCACAATGTTACCTAATACCAGGTGCCTTTTTTACTTGTTTTTTGCATAATATTTTGATGACATGCAGGTGGTTGTTCTCAAGAGTTTGAGACGGACCGATAATGAAGAAATACAAATAAAAATCCAGATGACGAAAATGTTGCTACCCGACTCGGATCTATGCATCCCGTTCTACAATGTGGTGCTTAGGAGGTATTTTTTTAAAAGTACTCCTTCACTGTTTGGTCCGAGATTCAACAACTTTGGCTTTCGATTGTACAGAAATGATCATACTGAAATACATATCAATGCGCAGAAAGATGGTGTTTAGCAATACTAGAAAATAATGGCAATAATCTTCTACTTAACCCGTAAAGTTACAATTGCCCTCCATCCACTCAAACAGTGACATGATTTTATTTAGGTTTTGGATATTTTTTGTTAATTTAGGGACATTTTTCTTACTTTTGATAAAAGACTGCATTAAGCTAGTTCATGAGTCTGTGTCAGAATCTCAGTAATTTGTGTTTTGATTAATAAGTTAAAGTACTATTTGTTCCCTGTATGTGTCATGCATTGTGGCAACTTGGTTGCCATAAGATACAGTTGTATGTAGAAGTTTGGGCATCCCTGGGCAAATTCCATGTGGTATTGATTTTTGAAGAGAGAAATAAGTAAATACAACCCCTGCAGCAAACAGAAGTTAAAAATGAGACTTCTTATAATGCTAATGCACTTTTACTTTTTATTTCATGACTTTAAAAAATAGGTGAAAAAAATAAACTAATTATGGCACATAGGAAAGTTTAGGCATCCTGCTAATGCAGTACTTAATGAGATGGAGTTCTTTTTATCAAATGCCTCCCTTTTTTTTTACAAACACATCCTTAGTGATTATGGCCAAAGAGCTCACATTTAACTTGTTAACTTGTTTAACCTCTCCACAGCACTTCTTTCTAAAACAACTTTGACTTATACAGGTGTTACTTTACAGACTTCAGCACCACCACTCCTGTGTTGGCTGAACCTTCTTGCAGCTCCTTTGCAGTCATATGACTTTCTGTCCAGCAGACCTACAGTTTTATCTTTCATCTATTGTCTACCAGATCTAGTCTTGACTTCCACAGTTTCCCTTAGCTACTATTTCTTAATGACATTTTGAACATTGGATATTCAAGCTGAAAGCATTTTGATGTCTTTTATAGCCTCCCCTGCTTTGTAGGCAGTAGTTAGCTCTCATTTTCATTTTCAGCCAGTTGCCTAGAGGAGCCCATGGTTGTTGAGTTTTACCACAAGGTTTGAAGAGTCAGGCTTGTTCAGCTCTGGAACTGTTATCAACTGACAATTCCCAATAGGAAGGACAATGGTAGATTTAATAGGTAGACCTGCCTTACAGGTATTAACAAGTCATTAAGGCCTAACGAGTTAATTAACTTCTGAGTGTTTAAGGCTTTCTTCAGAATTCAGGCAAATCCGATTTTGTTCCTCAAATCAGATCTTTAGGACAAGCTGTCCGCACTGTAATTTGCAAGTGATCAGTTTGGATTTGTGTGTCCAGACATCACTAACCTATCTGCAAGTGTTGCTCTGGTATCAATGTAAGCGTAGCTGCACTGTTGACTTGGCTTTCCAATGCAGAAGCATGAGAAATGGAGGTTCGTCATCTCGCCCTCCAATCAAGCTGTCAAGTTGTCCTCCATATTGTCAAAAAACTATTCGATCTGATAGCGTTCCGCTAGTAGCAGCAAGGATTCTGCACACTCCATCAGTCTGGATTTGACATCATTTTGTGTTGCGTTGAGTGATGCAAAAAACACTTTGAAATCCAATTTGAGCTGTCAGTGTCCGGATTGAGACACATCTGTAGAAACTACTTTCAAATGTGAGTTGGATCCAATTTTCCAAAATTGGATTTCATGTGGTTTTTTTGTTGTCATGACTTTTTAAAATCAATCCAGATACAATATGGATATGCCAAAAAAAACCGATTTGGGCTAGCAGTCTGAACAAGGCCTTAGTTGTTATAATAGGGTAGCCAAACTTTTGCACATTTTTTAAGTTCATGTTGCTTGTACAAACAGGGTCTATGTGAGCAAAGTTATCAGAAGGAAACCTTAGCTGCAATCTCATCACAAAACTCAACTTCTGAAGTCTGTAAAGCAATCACCGATGATGTGTTAGGGGAAAAAAAGAAGCAGCATTTGATGAAACTAAAACCATGTTACTAAGTACTGCAATAGTAGGTTGCCAAAAGTTTTGCAAACCAGACTGCTTTAGAATTTTTAAAAACTTTTCCTTGTATTCATAAAAAACATTTAAAAACTTAGCAACAATAATTACTTTACTCATTGTGGTACTATTTGGTTGGTCAGATGACATGACAGGACTCAGTGTTGTTCATGTTTTCCAAGGGTAATGAAAATCATCGGACTGAAGTTGGTGGGGCGAAATCATTACGATCCAGAAAGTGCAGTCATTCTTGGAAAACATCGGTCAGTAATGCGTTGTATTATAACATCATAGGGCAGACACCAGCTAATGTCATGACAACTCTAGTCCATTCATTATCCTGTTTGTCTGGGTGTTTTTTAGGCTTCAAGTGTGGCCAGGATATTCAACCTGTATCAAGCACACAGATGGAGGCCTGTACCTGTGTGTGGATGTGTGTCACAAAGTGCTGCGGAATGACTCTGTGCTGGATGTCATGTGAGTTCACACAGCAAGTCAACAGAAGTACGTTTATGGATAAATTAATATTTATAATTCAGGCATTTTTTTTTTTTAAATGATTTGCAAGCTTGTATCTAATAGTAATACTGGGTAATTCTTCAATATAAAATATTTCTTTACATAAATTACACTTTTCAGTGCTACAGGGAAGAAATCGTTTTTTGTCTTGTTATTGCAAGTAATCTTTTTTTTTTTTTTAATCTTAGTTTATACTTTCTGATTTTGTAACAGGGCCCAATTGTGCTCCAGAAATTCTTCCCAGCTTGCTGTCGATATTTTGAAACTACACAGTTCAAAGTCACTCAACATCAACAGTGAGCTGGGAGGAAGTCTGCTGATTTTGGGAGGTGCTATTGGATGCTATAATGTCTTTATGCCTTTTGTATGCGTATTCAGTACACATTGAATATACCACGACCAAGCCACACAGGGCTATATAAATGTCATATTCTGTGATATAGTCATAAATATTTATATACCAGGTTGCAATGTTTGACATTCTTAGTGGTTAAGGTTTTCACAGTTCTGTCTCAGAGGACAGATACACTATGACCCTTCCCTCTAGGAATGTGGTTGGATGAAGAGGTGAGTTGGAGGGCAACGACTTGAGTAATGCAACAGGCTTATTGTGTCTATAGATTATTTATAAACAGAAAATAACCTTGCCCTTGCTTTGCCCTTTCCATTTTAACAGAAAAGGCCAAAACAAGGCACAGGGCCTTTCAATTTAACCAGAAAGGGATTATAACTATGACCTTTGGCCCCTGCTGTCTGCCAGGAACATATTGTACCAACATAGCAAGGAGAACTTCCAAGATGAATGCACCAAAGAACTGATTGGCAGCATCGTCATCACCCGCTACAACAACCGTACCTACCGCATTGATGCCATTGAGTGGAACAAGTCACCCAAAGACACCTTCCCTTTGATGGATGGCACAAAAAACACCTTTCTGGATTACTACAGGTGAGACTGCTCTTTCCATGAACTCTTCAGAACTGAGCAGGAAAATATAGTTTTTGTGTATTTATGCATTGCAATGGTGGCAGCTTACTTAGCTTATTTATTTCAGAGCAGGAATGAACATCTCCATTATATCTGGCTGTTCGTTTTTATTATTTATCATTAGTAAACATTAATTTGTCACATTTCAAATGTCATTTCATTGATGGGTTTTCACATTTTAACAGCAAGAACTATGGGATTACAATCAAAGAGATAGACCAACCTATGCTCATGCATCGGCCAAAAGAGAGGTCCAAACCAGGAGGGAAGGTAAAATCCCTCTTCAGCATCAACTATTTTAACATAATAGATGCTCAAGACACACAGTCAGGTGTCTTTTTATTTTTATTTATTTTTTTTATTTTTTTTAATGATAACTCTAAGCTCTTTACAGTAGACCACTCAACTGATGTGACCTGAATTCTTGCATCAGAACGCTACCTTGTGGCTACAATAGGTCCTGCAATCTGCTTGACATTTAAGGCATGGCAAAGCCTTATAAACACACTAAAACCCACAAAATAAAAATAACTGCTAATAACAAGCTGTAAATTATATTGAAATTATTACGTGAACAGTAGGTACATTACTGTGTAGATAATTTTATAATATTGATTTATTGCAGCAAATCATAACTGGAGAGATCCTTTTAGTGCCAGAGCTTTCCTTCATGACGGGAATCCCTGAGAAAATGAGGAAGGATTTCAGAGCTATGAAGGTAATTTGATGTGCCAACACTGTCGTTGTCCTGTTATTCTGATCTTACACCTTCCAACTTTAGACACAAAACCTTCATTTAGAAGCTGTAAAGAATAAATTTTGTTCTTAAACTATGGAAGACAACGTTTTTTTAAAAATACATATTTTTTTTTTAAATATTGAAAGCAGACAAGGTAGGTTTGTAATGATAGTCAGCTCAGTTACAGTCATGATACAAGGTTACTACCAATTTGAGTGAGTGTTATAATGTTATTGCTGCACACCAGAGAGAGAGAGGCTGTTTGACAGTCATAGAGTGGACTGCAATTCCATTTGTCGAAACTGATCTTTAGAACTGGATGTCCACTTGGCCTGAACAGTTGCTGTGAAACTTCAATTAATAGCCCGGGCTTCTATTTGCTTCAATCACTGATATCAACCAGCCTATATATTTCGGACAGTGTTTTATATGGGAAAGGCCTCTAATTCCTTTCGCACAAAACTTTTGCTCTGCAAAGATGGGAAATACTATCAAATTGCATGAAATTGGCCTAGATGCGCTGTCTCTCGGAGCTGATAATATGAATGATTCTTAATTGATACTTTATTCAATAGCCTGGTCATTTTTATACAAATATAGTTATTTCAACCTTGTATTTGCACTTAGAGTTTGAAAAAAGGTTGTAACAAATCAGTTCGGGGTGTAAAAAAACATCAGGTAGAACACATTCGCTCTCATTGGGATATGTTATACCTTTTTATAACTTTATTTTTTTGCCATTCTCTTACTTTCTTTGAACAACAGAGGAATTTCTTGGTGCTAATTCTGAGTTTTGTTCAGCAAATTTGACAACTGACATCTTGAATTTCAGGTCATAGTTTTTTCTGAGCCATCATGGTACTTGAATTTGAGCATCGTTCACTCTAGCAACAATACATCCAGATTACTTGTGTAAAAACCACATCTGGCGTCTAATTAGACTTGTGTTTATTTGTCAAAATGTGTAGCCATAACTGGGCAAAAGGAACTCTGCTTTTAGTTGGGACTGGTTTATTCATTTAAGTTTTATGTTTAAGTCCCCAAGAGCTAACTCAATAGTATCTGAGTATAAATGAATCATAATTGGCAGATGATTAATATTGGTCTGAATGTCCCAGTTAAACCTAGCCTATCTTACTGTATTAGTGTAGAAGGTCAGAAATGTCATCTGCAACAGCAGCAGCAGAAGGTAGACACTACCATCCCCTCACCCAATATCTGATGCGTAAAACTAGAAAATCTAGAACAAAAAACTTGTAATGTAATCTTAAAATGTTCAGGTCTGAAAATGTTTGTTCAAAAATGGGTAATAAAAGAACTTGTAAGAACCCTGACTGCACTCTTGGTGAGAATGTGTGTGTCATATATTGTAGGACCTGACCATGCACATCAATGTGAGCAGTGAGCAGCACACCCACTCAATAAAGCAGCTTCTGAAGACCATCAACGCCAACCCCGAGAGTCTGAAGGAGCTCGGCCGATGGGGACTGGAGATCAGCTCAGAAATACTAGTGGTAAGAATATGTATAACTTCAGAGAAATGCTTTATAGTTTTGTCGCAGGGCAGGATACAGATGCAGAATTTCCATAGGCTTTATTTTTTCCACAAGAGTAACATGAAAAATGAAGTATTTGTCCGCTATCACACCCCTTCCCTTTAGTCTGCAGTACAATACAGTGAATCCTGACAGAATTGTAGCCATGTTCCACTTTTGTATGTCAGAAGGACACAAAAGAAGGAGTCATTAGTTTTTGAAGTCACGTAAATCATATTTCTTTAAAAGCTGTCGTTACCAATCCTGGTCCGGGACCCAGAACCTTTTCTAGTCATTGAGCTTGGGACCGACTAAAAGCAAGTCTGTTTCCTGAGAATCAGGATTTCATAACACTAACTATGTCAATATCTGTTGAATATTTAAATGCTGCTTGATTAACCGATATCTACGCAGTGGTGAAGCAGGTAGATAGAGGATACTAGAATCTAGGCTGATACATGCTCTTTGTGTTCCTTAGCCTTTATTTATTTATTTATTTTATTCTATTCATTCATTTATTTTATTTATTCGTAACACACTTTATTTTTTAACAGAATATTGTGTATTTGTTTTCTCTGCTACAGATTAAAGGTAGAACTCTGCCCCTTGAAACCATCTGCCTGCACTCTTCATCCTTTGCCACCAGTGCTGACGTATCCTGGTCCAGAGAGATTGTCAGGGATGCTTCAATCAGTTCTGTAAGTATTGGCATCTCTGGTGCTGCCTCCTCATTTTTGATGAACGTTATTTAGCTGTTATGCAAAATATAAAACTTTTTAACTGGAAAGTTGAGGAAGTGAGGTAGCAACGTTGACATTTTTTTCACAGTTGATGGCTAGCTTAATGTTGCCTTAATTCACAAACTCTGTCTGCAGTGATTGTGGCCATAGCTGCTATCTGCCCTCCTCAAGCATTAGTGTGTAGCCACTTGCTTGATTTTTACCTTGGCCTCAGGAATATCCGATGTATTACTTTTATTTCTTCACCCATCTTATTCGTAGATCCCCTTGAACATCTGGGCCATCTTCTACCCTCGCCGCTGTGCTGAGCAGGCTGAGGAGCTGGTTTCCACCTTTAAAAAGGTGGCCGGGCCTATTGGGGTGCGACTGGAGCGACCTATTCGGGTGGAGCTGAGGGATGATCGCACTGAGACTTATGTCAAGAGCATCCACTCTCAGCTCACCAGTGAAGTATGACATTAAAATTTAGAGTGTACACTGTGTGCACAATTATTAGGCAAGTGAATATTTTGACCATATCATCATTTTATCCATACTTTCCAACTCCAAGCTGTATAAACTTGAACACTTATTGGATTTAATGCATATCAGGTGATGTGTATTTGTGTAAGGAGGGAGGGTGTGGTCTAAGGAGATCAGCACCCTATATCAAGGTGTGCATAATTATTAGGCATATTCTTCTCCTCAGGGAAAATGGGTCAAAACTTGTAAAAAGTCTTTCAGAGGGATGCAGCACTCTTAAAATATCTAAGATATTGGGGCGTGATCATAGAACCATCAAACGTTTTGTTGCAAATAGTCAACAGGGTCACAAGAAACGTGTCAAGAAGAAAAGACGAAAATTAACCACCAAAGATTTGAAAAGAATCAAACAAGGAGCTACCAGGAACCCATTATCCTCCAGTGCTGCCATATTCCACAACTGCAATCTACCTGGAGTGTCAAGAAGTACTAGGTGTTCAGTTCTCAGAGACATGGCCAAGGTAAGAGAGGCTGAAACCCGACCACCTCTGAACAAGACACATAAGTTGAAACGTCAAGAATGGGCCAAGAAATATCTGAAGACAGATTTTTCAAGGGTTTTGTCGACTGATGAGATGAGAGTGACTCTTGACGGACCAGATGGATGGGCCCGTGGTTGGATCAGTAACGGACACAGAGCTCCACTTCGACTCAGATGCCAGCAAGGTGGAGGTGGGGTACTGGTATGGGCAGGTATTATTAAAGATGAGCTAGTTGGACCTTTTCGGGTTGAAAATGGACTCAAAATCAACTCTCAGACCTACTGTCAATTTTTAGAAGACACTTTCTTCAAGCAGTGGTACAGGTAAAAGTCTGCATCTTCCAAGAAGACTTTGATTTTTATGCATGACAACGCTCCATCAGATGCATCAAAGTACTCCACTGCGTGGCTGGCCAGTAAAGGCCTTAAAGATGAAAAACTAATGACATGGCCCCCTTCTTCACCTGATTTAAACCCTATTGAGAACCTTTGGGCTCTTCTTAAGCAGGAAATTGACAGTGAAGGTAAACAGTACACCTCTCTGAACAGTGTCTGGGAGGCTGTGGTTGCGGCTGCACAAAAAGTTGATTCTGAGAAGATCAAGAAACTGACTGACTCCCTGAATGGAAGGCTTGTGACTCTTATCGGAAAGAAGGGTGGCTATATTGGTCACTGACGTTTTTTTTTTTTTTTTAATTTCAGAAATGTTTATTTGTAAATTTTGAGTTTGTTTATTATTCTCACTTTAAAAGGTGAAAATACACAAGTGAGTTGGGAAAATCTTTGTTTGTTATTTAGTTGCATAATAATTCTGCACACTAATAGTTGCCTAATAATGGTGTACATATAGATATTCTCTTAAGAAAGCCAAAACTTCACTTTTACTACTTAAATGTTCAGGTTTGAGGGTTTCTTAACATTTTGGATCGACCAAGAGCAATGTAGTTGTAAAATAACAAAATTAACCCTCAAAAATACAATCTGCCTAATAATTGTGCACGCAGTGTAATACTAAATAAGGATAAGAATTCACCTCCTGTACCAAGCAACTGAAGTCATGTCATGTTGGGGCTTTCGTGTGTATGGGAGACAACTGTTAAGATTAAAATGCAGGTTCAAGATAATGAAGTTAAGAGTGGCACACGTATGAGCTAGTGTCGGCTTTTCCGACATTTGACATGTTGTCTTAAAATATGATTAGCATTAAACTGAAGTAAGGACCTTCCCGAACCACACAGAGGGATATTGGCTAAATAGTAGTTTGCATTATAAATAAAGAGCAGCTACCATCAGCTTTGCAAATATTTGTCCTGCAGTAATTATAGATTAATTAGTGATTAGATATATATAAATATCCTCCTTCCTCCATTGAAAAACAACAAAGCCTTGTGTCTAAATAGCAGTTGCTGGCATCAAAAACTTTATTTCTGCGTCTATTTTTAACTGTGTAAAAGTGGTTACTGCAGAAGCAAGACCACAAAATTACTGGCAGTGGTTCCTGTCTGTTTGCCTGGGGCAACCTGAGCAACTGTGAACTGTCAGGTCCTCTATAGTTTTGCAATAGTTTTTGTTTTAGCCCATTTACTGCGAACTGCATCGACATGACTGCTAATGATTTATAATTCAGAATGTTTGTTTTCTGGCAGATTCTCTTGAAAACCATGTAAAATGAAATATATGACTAAATTCAGAGTATCCCATTTGCAATATCTGTATTTCTTTTTCATTACTATTGAATGCTGCGATGTTCAGTACATGCGAGAGAAATTTAAACAGCTGCACAAGTTTTTTGACCATGTAGAAATGTTGACTGTGTCTGGTACCACTGAAGCAAACCTACAGTGCAGTTATGTGGATCCTGTGTAAGTTTTCTATCTCTCAACTGTTTGCAGCCCAACATGCAGCTCGTAGTGTGCATCATGGTTGGCAACAGAGACGATCTCTACAGTGCCATCAAGAAGCTCTGCTGTGTTAAAAGTCCCATCCCATCCCAGGTTTGTAGTGTTTGTCCAAGGGTTTGTGCATGGCTGTTTTAGGTTTGGAGAAAAACAGTGTATAGTTTGGAAATGTTGGCAAAATAATATATTTTCTAACACATACAAGTAAAGGTTTTTTTTTTTTTTTTTTTCACTTTTCATCAGGCCATCAATGTCCGGACAATTTCCCAGCAACAGAAGTTGAAGAGCGTTGCCCAAAAGATACTCCTGCAGATGAACAGTAAATTAGGAGGAGAGCTCTGGACTGTTAACGTCCCTCTGGTGAGTATCATGTCTTAAAAGACCAGGAAGATTACAGCTCATCTGCTGGGACTAGACGGTTAGGGGAAAATATCTTGGTGGGTACTGGTCATTTCTCATAATACTGCCAGAGAAAACAATGCACAATATTTGAAGGAAAAATGGATACCACAGAACCGTTGCACAGATGTTGTGATTTATGTGAAAATATGAGATTGTATCATTACTGCAGTCGATGGGGAAATAATGAAGCTTTATCTCACATGAGTAGAAACACTTGATGGTGGTTGGAGTTGATGTCCACCATGACACCAGCAAGGCGCATCGGTCAGTCATGGGTTTTGTCGCAAGTGTGAACAGGTAAACCTTTTCTCTTTTTTAGATTGTATATTTTCTCAGTAACTGTTTGTAAATTGTCATGTGAAACACAAAACACAAGGTCATAGTATTAATTTCAGTTACTACTTACCAGTACAATTTCTACATTATGCCCCCTGCACAAAGCTTTGATGGCAGATTTTAAGGTTGTGTGTGTGCAGACCGTTCATTAGAAGAACATCCTTACAATAAACTTGGTCAATCTTTATATTAGTACTATAAATGTCTGTGTTTTAGATAATAACCATGTATTTTACTTTTTTACTTGTAACGCTGATAAAAAAAAATCTGTGGTAATAGTGGTTCCATTACATTCAGTTTTATTTATATAGCGCCAAATCATAACAGAGGTTATGTCAGGGTACTCTTCATATAGAGCAGGTCTAGACTGGACTCTTTATAGTTACATTTACAGAGACCCAACCTTCCCCCATGAGCAAGCACTTGGCAACAGCGGCAAGGAAAAACTCCCTTTTAGCAGGTAGAAGCCTTGAACAGAACCCGGCTCATGGTGGGCGGCCGCCTGCCCGCTGGGTTGAGAGAGAGAGAGGGGGTATAGCACAGTACAGGTAGGAAGCTGTAGGTGTTGATTGTTGATCATGGGGGCAGTAGGTGGTTTGCAGTCACAGATCCAGACTCTGCAGCACCAGGGGCAGAAATACCTGCGGAAAGTGACAAGAGGAAAGAGACCAAAAAGCACAAAACTATGGAAGAGAGAAGAAGCCAAGTTAGTAACAAGCACTGATGCGATATGAATGCATTCAGATGGAGAGGGAGAGGAGGAGACAGGAGCTCGGTGCATCATGGGAACTCGCCCTGCAGTCTAGAAGCTTTATCAAAACGAAGGTTTTAAGCCTACTCTTAAACGTAGAGAGGGTGTCTGACTCCCAGACCCAAGCTGGAAGATGGTTCCACAGTAGAGGAGCCTGATAACAATGCTCTGCCTCCCATTCCACTTTTGGAGACTCTAGGAACCACAAGTAAGCCTTCGTTCTGGGAGCACAGTGTTCTAGTGGGGTAATAGGTACCATGAGCTCTCTAAGATATGATGGTGCCTGATCACTAAGGACTCTGTCATAACAGAAATGCATTTGATGTTTTCTTCTCAAGTTCACTGACCCGGTGGTACTCCAGAGTAACTTTCCAGACACCCACCGAGGAACTGATCAATGGCTTCAGAGTTTGCTTGCTGGCTGCACTACAGAAGTACTACGAGGTAACTACTACCAAGATGCATTACAGAAATGTCATGCAATTCAGTCTCCCTTCTTCCTAAACCACACAACTATTTTGGCCAACAATCACAGACGACGAGGACCTTCCCGTCATGTCTTCTCTGTTCCTCTCAGCTGGTTCAGTGTCTTAATCCTTATAATCTGTGTCTGGATACATTATTGGGATAAAGAAAAATTTGTGTTACGTAAGGTGTAAATGCACACAGCGCACATTTTAATCTGAATCAAAATTGCACAACTCTAGTTTATTTACCCACATCTGATATAACACCTGTACATCTTTACAGGTGAACCACAATTTGCCAGAGAAGATTGTGGTGTATCGGGATGGTGTGTCAGACGGCCAGCTGAAGATGGTGGAGCAGTATGAGATCCCACAGCTGATCAAATGCTTTGAGACTTTCCCCAGCTATGAGCCCAAGCTGGTCTTCATTGTGGTCCAAAAGCGCATTAGCACCACCCTCTACTCCTGGGCTGCAAACAACTTTGGCATTCCTCCACCTGGGACTGTTCTGGATCACACACTCACTCAGAAAGACTGGTCAGGCTTCTTCTATCCCAGTGAAAAAGTTGTCAGTAGATTCTCTTTTAAGCTCTTAGTATTATTCCATTTGAAGGTTTATTAGATGCCAAGATGCTACACTGCTGGTTTTTTTTTCTTTGTTTTTTGTTTTTTTAATTAATTTATTTTTTTGATCTACGGTTTTAAAACTGGAAAATAATCATGGCAGCAGTCATGTTTGCTTCTGTTTCAAATATTGTGGGTTAAACAGTAAAATTGGCATTAGAAATTAGTTATTCTACCTGTTTTGGATAGGCCATCAAAATGCATTGAAGGCTGACAAACTGTGCTTTGATAAAAGGTGAGCTAGGATTAACTTCTTTGCAAAATGGTCCTGTGTTGTTCATTTTTTACTGTATCCCTCCACAGCAAAACTCCAAATGTACAAAAGCACTGGTTTCTTCTAAAATCAATGAGAGGGCTGCATTTCTTGACAGTGTTTTCAGTCTGAATCCAGCCTTGGGCCACAGAGGACCGGCTCTCTGCTGTAATTTGCTTTTACACCGGTAGTTTAGTTGAAAAGAGAATTGGTTCTTTTTTTATTCATACATATTAACTCCTAGCAACAGTTTTAAATATGTGCACTTTGATAAGGAAACCATCAGAGACACAGTGTATCTAATGTTGGCTATTTAACATTCATAACTTTAAATGGATTTTTGTTTTCTTTTGTTTTCTTTTGTTTTTTCATGCAGGGTGGACTTCTATCTGATGGCACATCACATTCGCCAGGGTTGTGGTCTTCCTACACACTACATCTCTTTGTACAACACAGCAAACCTCACACCAGACCATTTGCAAAGGTACCAATTACCCATTTTCTTTACCTCTAAATATATATGATGGTATACATTCATAACATGTTGCTAATCCAGTATATGCCATCTGAATGAATGAGTGGGTGAGTAAAAATTTTTAACCAGCTGGTAAATATTTTTCATAAATCCCACTTGGACAGTGTTTTAGCAAATCAAGATCACTGAAGAAACGCTATATGTAAAGAAAGCAGTTGCACTTTGGGATGGCGAATATGCAACATGAGTATCATTCATGTATATAACCGGGTCGATCAATACCATGCCATTAGAGTTTTAGATTCTTGGTATAAAATCAATAAATTGCTGAAGTTCTTTATACATTGCGTCTTATTGAAGAGTCACTCAACTTATCATTAAACGCTAAACTAACTAGACAGCCAACCAGGCAAATCACTTAAGTAGTCAGACAGTAAATTACTCAGTGAGGCAATGATTTTATGAGATTGGGATTAGGTCAAGTCAAAGGAGGAGACAAGGTACAACATCTAAACATGAGACAAACATCTATAATAGTTACTATACTGTACATGTATAGTACCTAAATAAATAACAAACAAGGAAACGAGAAATAAGGGAGAAGCATTCATGTTAAATACCAAAATCAAGAAGAAACGCATCACAATTATAAACTTTGAAATACTGAACGTTCCACCTTGATGAAGATTGAATTATTTCAGGGTTATTGGATTAGACTGCATTAGTTTTAGCTAGGTGTACCTAAGAAACGGGCAGGAAAAGCAGTCAGAAGTTGGACTCTCACCAGCAGTGACTGAAAACAATATTTGATCACAACCTGGTGAAAAAAGTTAAATATCTTTGACCTTCACCCTGCTGATTTAACTACAGGCATGTTGTTTTTGTTAAGTGTTGCTGTTATTCCATAGATGATTTTGTATGTCTTCAGGTGAGTGAAAATAAGAGAGGCTTTAAGGATCATGTTTGGTCAGTTCCAAAACACATGTAACATTGTGTTATTTTTGTCCCACACCAGGCTGACCTTCAAGATGTGCCATTTGTACTGGAACTGGCCGGGCACCATTCGTGTTCCAGCACCATGCAAGTATGCCCACAAACTGGCTTTCCTGTCTGGCCAGTACCTGCACGCAGAACCGGCCATCCAGCTATCAGACAAGCTCTTCTTCCTTTGAGCTGCAGCAGTCACAGCCACAAACAAACTGCACAGGTCACAGCAAAACCAGCTGTGGTGAAAGACACGAATGACAAACAACTCATTTGAATAAATGAGGGCTTCATTATTGACATGTGGCACCTAGGACTTTAAAGTCCTAAGATTTCCTCCGGGGATTGTGAATAATCCTTTAGTACTACAGATGTTTCCCAGAAGGCTGCTTATCATTTCACACCATGATTTAAAGAAAAAAAAGAAAAGAAAAACAAAAAGCTAACTCTTCTCATGAAGGTAACATTGTATTGCATCACTGAAATAATTTAGATATGTGTGGCATATTAGTATAAGCATTTTTTAATTTCAAGTCTAAACAAATGTGTAACAGTTAAGTTTGAAATTAGTACTGGCCCATGGTTTGCAAAGTTCTGACTTAAAGATTTAAATGCTTTTTAGCCATTGTTCCTGTGGCAAAATTACTGGGCAGTGTTCTGGTAATGTTCATACAGATTGTTATTTACAGTTCTGTGCTCTATAAATAAGTTTATACAGGTTTTCAGGTTAAATCCTAGAATGTGTCTTTATACAGCTTTCAGCTCTTCATGTCAACAGTAATTAAAAGTGGTTCTGTATGTGCAAGTTTTTGCTATTGCTACATAGCCAACGTTGGAATTAACAGAAGTTTAGTTACCAGTGTTGAAGAAATGTTGCAAGTTCGACATCAGACTTCATTCCTTTACTCACCAAGAGCTGTGGAAAGCATTGCAAATGGTAACTCTTGTTCTGCTTGTATTTCTAACACTTACTTCCTTCCTTTTACTGAAGATAGCATGCTGACCAGCTAGCCATGGCCAGTGTCTTCTCCTAATACCACTTTGCAATAGGGAGTCACTGTAGCTTCCAGTCTGTCCTCAGTCCAACATGAGAGGATGAAAAAGTAGTGCGTAAAGACTGGTAAGTAAACTGCTGTTAATCCTAATATTAGCTTTGCAGCAATAGCAAAAACTTGTGTGTGTGTATATGTAACTTACATTAAAGCCTGTATAACTGCTTGGGCTTCAATAAAACGTATTTTTTTCTTCCTCATACACTTAACACGTCACCATCATTAGTCCTTAGTGTCTCCCTATCATTTGGCCAAACAAAGTGCCATCGTTTTCATATTCAAGACATGATGTTCGCAGGACACATGCACCAACACCTTGACATTGAAGAGATTTCAGAAATACAGACGGGTGAGAAATTGAAGGAAAAACCAACATAAAGTGTCTTAGTAAGGTGCTGCGGCCACCAGAACAGCCTCAATGTGCCTCGGCATTGATTCTCCAAGTCTCTCTGCTGGAGGGATGAACATTCTTCCAAAAGATATTCCTTAATTTGGTGTTTTGATGATGGTGGTTGAGAGAGCTGTCTAACACATCAGTCCAAAATCTCTCATAGGCCTTCAATTGGGTTGAGACTTGGTGACTACGAGGCCGTAGCATATGATTCACATCATTTTCATACTTATCAAACCATTCAGTGACCCCTATGGATGGGGGCATTGTCATCCTGTTTCTCCACTTTTTTTCCACATTCTTCCTTTAATTTGTCCCCCATCTGTACATATACATTTCATCTTTGACTGGATATCTGTTTTTATCATTCACCATAAATATGATGGGGGAAATTTAAGCTCTTCTTTATGATAAGGGAATACTGTATTGAAAAGTTGCAAAGGTAGACCATACTGACTGATGAAAACGTCATACCAGGGAAGATTTCCTTATACCAGTAACATTCATCACTCCTGCTGAGTTTTGTATCTGAAAAAAAGCCTGTGCCTGATTTGTACTTGTAATGTTAAGGCCTGCTTTTTGGCAGAAATGTGAACCTTTTTTTGTTGATCGGCCTTGGTCATAAGTCCTGTGGAGTGATTGGTTTTTTTTCCCCCCTCCTCAAATAATCATGATGGTGTCTTCCTGGGATTTTTTTTCATGTCAAATTTTTATCCGTAAACCTTTTACAGCAGCTAAATGGAATTCAGTCATGTGTTTTTTCCTACTGTGACATGTCAAAATGTTTCATGTGAGAAATGCCTTTCATTATTATTATTATTATTATTATTATTATTATTGCCTTTTAGGCCACTGATGTCTCACATACACTGTTAGGTGTATGGTGTGGCCACCCTGGACAGCCAAGTGAAGATTTCACAAACATGATGGTGATGAGGTTTCTCCAAGTTGTTGAAATTATTAGCGTGGACAAATGTTTCCATATAAAAGGTACTGTATGCACAACATTCAGCAGGTAACTGGTTTTAATGTTGTGGCTGATCGGTGTATGGAATCCATAGCAACCAAAGAATCCTCCTGTCATTTCCTAATTAACGTCCTGAGGCACGCCCGCATTTACAATATTTATTTAAAAAACTAAAATGTATTTTTTGTATTAATTTCGCCCATTATTCTTTCACTAATATTAAAATAGTGTAACATAATGTGTGGTGCATACACGGATTTATACACTTTATTATTATTTTTTGGAATCCTTAAACTAAACTTGGAGCACCAACATGGTTGCCATGACATTGCATCTTGTTTAAATTTAGCCAGGCCGAAACTTACTTAAATTTACATTTAATTTGCCAATATCTGTGTGTGTCTGAGCAATATTTCATGATGGTAAGTAAACTTGTTTTACAATAATGGTTTGGCTGACAGGTAGCTAAGAATCAACCAGGAATAAGCTTTGTTTTCAAGTTTTAATGCGTTATTCTTCATCTATTTTCTGTCCAGCCATCTAAGACTAAAACGAAAGGCAAAAGTGGGAAGCAGAAAAAAGACAAGAGGCCCAGGGCTCAGGCGACTAAGGTCAGAGCTGATGGCTAACATTGCTAGCCAGATACAATCACACATTTGAGAAATCGGGCTGGGGTTAGTGACCGATTTGCGCTTCCGATTCGGCAGTTAAGGGGAAAGTTAACGGAAACGTAACTTACAAATCTACACGCCCAATTATTTTTTTGCACATCTTACTGTTGAGAGAGGGTGTTGGACATTCTAGTTAAAGCCTTAACACTGTTTGAAACCTACTTTCAGATTGTTGACAAGACATAGAAGGGAGATTTCAAAGCTATTTTCACATAGACCACATTGGACCAGATCTAGAACAAAAACTGCTACACTTATACTTGTCAAATCTGGACTAGATTGGAATGGACATGTATGCCAGGTGACATAAGCATTAACCAGACACTAGCCAACTGTTAGAAAACTAGTTTAGCTAATGCAAAGAGGTTTTACTAATGTTAATTTATTGTCTGTCCTGCCAACAAAGACTAAAGGGGAAACCAAGGAGAGGGTTGAGGAGAAGTCGCCTGCTGTGGTCGACGGGCCTTCAACGGCAGAAAGGAGGAAGGACCAGGTCAGAGCTGATGGCTAATTTAGCTAACCAGGATTACTGGGCCCGAAAAGCAGTTAAATTGTCAGATTGTATGTAATTGAACAGTGAAAATAGCTAAACTCTCTTCACACACTGACACAGACGTTTTTACCTGCAGCTGTGGGAGGAGTGTGTGAGCCTCCAAGAGGAACTCCAGAGGGTGCAGAAGGAGAAAAAGTACTTTCAGATTAAGAGGGACAAGGCCCTAAGATCCTATGGAAACTCCAAGAGAAACCTGGAGGAGCTCAAGGCCAGGATGAGAGAAAAGCACAGGTTGAAACAGGAGGCTGAGATACGCCATCTAGCAGAAACTGAAGTAAGCTTCTCACACACTTTTTGGACAGTTTTTATGCTTTATCCAAGAATTCCTAAGTTATATTCCAGTTTTACACATCCAGTGGTGAAAGAAATACTGAGATAAAAATTATACCATTACAAGTAAATGTCGTTCATGTAAAATCTGACATAGGAAAAAGTACAGCAATATCATCAGCAAAATGTACTTTAAGTATCAAGGGTAAGAAATGGCCCCTGGGTTATATTATTATATAAAATATTATTAGATTGTTCATACGGATGCACCAATATGTAAATAGCATTTTGCTGTCGTAGTTGGTACCCAGGTTGATACTTAACAGTGCTCTCTTTCTCCCAAATTTAAAAAATGTATACCTCATAGTCTTGAACTCACTGCAATCATTTTTTGGTCAGAGATGTTATGAATTGCCAGCCCACTGTGTTTTAATGAATGCAATGGAAGCACTGAATTTTATAATGGCATTGATAAAGAAACTGTATTTAAAACTGTATGTGGATCAGTCACATCATGACCAATGTCCAATCAACAAGTGTTGGGAAAAGAGCTCTCTGTGTTCCATGAATATTTCATTTATAAATAACTTTTTATGTACTTAAAAAACAAGTTCTTGTCAGTTATCTCAAAGGTAAAAAGAAAAGCTTGTATAATTTATACACTATATTGTATATACAGTATAAATATTAGATAAAGTATATTCCTCCAAGAAACCCTCTCAAAGGAATTCTAGTTCAACAAGGAAATACAATTCTCTCTGATATGGTTCATCTAGATCAGCAGCAGTAGCTGTTTTGTTTAACATTGTTCTTGAAAACTAAATCCTGTGCACATTGTCACTGGGTTTTTTGTGTTTTATATTCAGATGACTACCGGGTGATATTAAGGTGATTGTAACATAAGTCAAACTAGCAATCTTCTTTTAGATAAGAAATATTAGTGCGGAGTTGATTTCTTAATGTCTTCATGATCGTTGCAGAATTAAAAATCTAAGACTCCAGAGGACAGAGAAATGAACAAGATACAGTTTGTTAATAAGTGAGCTGTAGAGGTGATGGTCAGCCTACTTTTGAACTTTGCAAAAGAGCCAGGCTAGCTGTTTCCCCCTGCATCCAGTCTTTATACTAAGCTAAGCTAGTATATCCCCTGGCTCCGGCTCCATAGTTAATGCCCAGACATAAGATGGATTCTAAGGAAGAAAGAGAATATGCATATTTCCCACATTGTTAAGCAATTCCTTTTAAATACAAATTCAAAACATATGAAATACTGTATATATGAACATAAGTCTTAAACATGCATTTAAAATGCATTTTTAAAAATATTATTCTAAGTTGTTTTGAACAAAAGCATCTGCCGAATGAATGGTAATATAAAGTGTTATATAAAGGAGTAAATCATAATCAACAAGCGTATGAATTTCAAATATGAACATAACATTTGATCATTGATTCCAGGAGTACCAGCAGAAGCTGACACAGTTGGAGAATGCAAACCACAGGGAGATCTGTGAGCTGAAGATGGCCGCCTCTGCCATGACTTCAAAGACTCATAAAGAGTGTGTGGGTTCAGAGGTCGAGCTTCTGAAGAAAATGGACCGTTTACAGGCAGACAGGGGGGAGAGAGAGTTCCACACAGAAATCTACATTAGGAAGCTCAAGCAGGTGAGAATGCACTGAGTCCAGCATATTTTTTGCACTTTTGGTTCTCCAGTTGTCTTTTGTTTTAGTCCCACAAGTAAGCATCTGTAATACAAACCTGTCACCTTTTTTATTCTGATCAGAAACAACAGGATGAATTAAGGGAACTAAACGTGAGCTATGAAAAGCAATTAAGAGGTAAATAAACTTAGAAGTCAAAAAGTGCTATCAGAAACTCTGATTGTAAACTGTGATATCTAAACTATGATTTCTCTCTGTTGCTATTTAAATAGAAATGGAGGCCCAATATAAGGACAAAATAAAAATCATGGTTGAAGACAACAAGATACAAACACAAACTGAGCTCAATGAGATTAACAAGAGAATGAAAAAATTCACCACAAGTATTATAGAGGAGCACGATAAAGCTTGGGGACAGTCCATTAACAATGTAAACTTAGCAAGCTTGAAGAGGAAGAAGCTAGAGGTAAGATGTGTTAAAGAATCACCATAGTCCTGTCACACTAAAGGACAAGAAAATACACAAACCTGTCGCACATTGGAGGTGAATTTGTTGACAAATAGCTTTTTTCCCAGTGAGTCTACTAAACTACTCGACTTTGACAGGAAATGGAATTCCACAACTGAATGAAGTAGAGGTTGTTTTTCCAGATAGCTCTTGCTTGATATGCCATGCTTTGTTGCCGTTACGTAGAAAGACCTTGACATTGCGAAGGAAACAGACAAGAAACTGGATAGGAGGATGGCTGCAGCTGTGCAGAAGAAGAAACGCCTGACAGAGTCTCTGCAGGAAATGGAGCAGAAGTTGTCTGAGAGGCGCCAAGAACTGATAGTCCAGAGAAAGGCCATGGCCAAGAGACTGAAGGTTAACTGTTCTGCTTCATTTTAAGGCTTTTTGGCAGAGTCCATCCTGCAGAAAGCAACAAAGCTACCATGTACATCATTGTCATAGTGTAGGTGTGATAATACCTCACAAGAATAGGCAACAAATATGATGATAGTCTAATTTTAGATGTCAACAGATCAAATCATGTTGAATATTTGTTTATTTTCAGAGATTTTTGTTATGGTGCATTGATGTTCATTGTCGTTCAGGTTTAAAGGAAGCTCTGATTTTCATACATTTTAAAATGTAAAATTTAAAAAGACAATTATATTGATTCAATAAACATTTCAGGTCTCGGTGAAATCACAGTGAAAGTGGTGAATAAGCTTTTATAACTAACTGGAATGTTGACTAAAACTTTGAAATTTCTGATAACGTCTCGTACAGAGGAGCAACGCCATAACTGCACGTATACTCGAGAAGAGACGGGACCTGTATTTGAAGCACCAGCAGTTGGAGATTAAACACGTACAGGTAAACCACTTACATCCATAGTTTTAACTTTATTCATTCACTCAGTTGATGAACACTGAACAATGCCTGGTGGGTATTCGTGTGATGCATGTGTCCCGCAGTGTCAGCAGGAATATGAAGAGCTGCAGAAGACACAGACCGAGGCCACTCTGGAAGTGCAGCGTCAGAGTGACCTGAAGGTCTTGGTGCTGGAGAGGCAGATAAAGGCCGTTGAAGAAACTCTGGAGAAGGAGCAGCTTAAACTCTGGGTGGCACTCGCCTTTGGACAGGGAGACCAGACAGCTGCAGAAAACATTAAGGTATGGTTTTATATCTGAAATTTTATTTCAACCTGTGTTCCGTAGTTTATATGACCAAGCAGTCAACAGGAATAACATCACATTAATGTGTCATGTCATTTCATAGTGTCTTTAATAGCCCCATCACCTTTCTTCTAGTCCCAATCAGGACCAACTGAACCCAGTCAGGTCTTAGAATTATTCTCACAACAGTCTAAGTTTGTTTTAAATTTTTGTGAGTTGCCGTGTGTGAGCTCTTGTCGTTATTGTTGTACTGTAGGAACTGTTTAAGTCCAAACAAGCCACCATCAGGGAACTGAAGGATGACATCTCTCGAGAGTTAATGGTTGGCCATCAGTTATCTCAGAGTGATTTCATACATGTGTTTCATTGATCTGCGAGCAATTTATGGTGTGCTGCTTTGAAAATAAACATGTGATTGGCAGGAGTATGACAACTTTGTTAAGAAAGCGACTGCTTTGAAGCTCTCTGTGGACAAGCTCCCAAGGGGTGACATCAAAAAATCCATCAGGAAGGCCTCGGAGGACAGCATGGTTAGTCATCAGTTATCTCAAAGTGTTGTCATGGATCTGTTTAACTGATCTGAGAGTGATTTTTGCTTGGAGTGTTGATTTCCAATCAGTTCTGGTGCTGTCAGGTTTTAAGGAAATAAACGTGTGATTGGCAGAAATTAGATGACTTGATTCAGGAGCTGATGGTTTTGTGCATCTCTGAGGACAACTCTGTCCAAAAGGAGGTCCTGAGCCTGAACCCTGCTGGTGCCAATCCAGACAGTGAACTCCTGCAGCCCTCAGGTTTGCACTCATCTGCTGTTTCTGGATATTTTTCGACCCAAATCACCTAATTTTTCCATCTCTTTCTTTCAAATCGTGATAGTGTAAATAAAGCTAAACTTCACAAATAGAAAAATATGTAGTATTAAAGGATAATTATTGGTCATTACAACATTGTACTTGGCAAGTTAATTGCTGAGCTGTGTGGGAATGTGTGTGGGTGCACAGCAACATTGCTTCAACAAAGACAGAAGCAGTCAGGCAATCAGACAGGTTGTAGACAAGTCTATAGTTTATCCAGATTATCCTAACCACATTATTTGGATGTCAAACTGACAAAGAGTACAGAATAATCCCGCATGGCACTGGAAAACTGTGCGCCCATAGCTGTGGAAAGCATCCTGAATCCAAGATGAGGCAGGAAATTGGTCTGTAAACTGTGATGAATGTTTACAGCATAATAATTTTACAATTTGCCTTCATGTTATCCTCCCAATAAGTTTAGCTAAGATTGTTTCCAGTGTGTCTGATCTTCTGACTGCTTGAGTTTACTCACCCAGATGACTTTTTTTTTTTTTCTGTGATTTCACCGCTTAACTTGCTGAGTACAATTTCATTGTTTCTGTTAAGAATGATAACCCGGTAGCCTAATGGTTAGGATGCATACTGCTTAACTGACTAACCACTTTACTGATAACTTTAAGTTGATTGTCCTAGATTACCTTTGCTAGCTATCAGTAGATCAAGTTCACGCAGTTAGTTTGTTTGCCTCGCTGCTGGAACTCTCTCTTTTATACCCTTTTTTTTTAATAGCTAGAATTAATATACTTGATATAAAACTTTCCCACAAGAATCAGACAAAATCACAATGACTGTAAGCCCCAACCTCCATTCCCCTGCATTCCCCAGAAAAACACATATTATACATAAAATAAATAAAATAATAAAGAAACCCTCCTCTTTCTCCTGACATCCATATACTGTATCTTTAATCTCAATTGTGAGACCTTGATGTCTCAACTTTTATTTAATAACATCTGTTGTTTGTTTTTTAATGTAACCAGTGTGAGGAGCCTGATGTTGTCTTTGGGGATTTTCAGGCTATTGGATCTGTGTTGAAGCTGCAGGACTCTGACCCTTTTTATGACTTGATTTTTTTAGGAGCCTCTGAGGCGTCAGATGTCCAATGGTGAAAAATCTGCTTCATCAGTTTGAAACATTTTACACTTTAAATCACTTATTTCCTCCATGTTTATGGCAGAGAATGTCACCAGGAGCACCAGTAGAGTATGTACCATTGGTGGTAAATGTGACTGTGTGACTGTGGTCATTCATTGATTTATTAAGCATTAAAACATGGCTCTTTTTTTCACTGGACTAATTACTTCTTACTCCAGTGCTAATGCTTTTAGTTTTGTTGAAGATTTAAGATTGATATTGTAGATGTAATATTTTTAATACATTTTCTTTGTTTATTTATATATTTGTCTTGCCTTTTTGGCCTGGTACCGACATTTCTTACTTAAATTCTTTAATTGGAGAAGATGTTTATTCCACATTTATAATTGTAAATTTCAATGGTGTAGCATTAAGTCCTGAATCTTGTCCTTCCCCTTTCTGTGCAATAAATAAATGAATCATTTTGAATCAGACATTGTTGAGCATCATTGTAATCAAATAGTTACTTAGTCTGACCTGTGAAACTGCGTTACAAGCATAGTTGATTTAAACTGATATGAGCTGCAATTATTAAGTAAGTTTTCAGATACAGTTAATCAGTGAGGTTCTTTTTTAACTGTTGACATTTGGATGATTCATAAAAAATGAGTTTTAATGAGTGTTTTAAGGGGAATACATTGATTTGGTGAGCCTCCCCACAGTTACATTGATGGTGTCAATATTCATACAAAACTTGAATGACTGAAAGAGGCTATTAACCATTTCAAATTATTTTCATGTATATTAGAAAAAAACAAAGTCACCTATGAAATGTTAATATGTAAAGTCATTTTTGCCGGTTTTTTCCACATAACTTGGGGTTCAACCTGAAAATGAAGCATTTACATACAAAGTTTAGTAGAAAAAGTAAAATGTATTCTTGTTTGGTGATCGATTTTTGTCTGATGATTATTGTTTTTTTGCTGATAATTTACTGTGGAGGACAGGAGATGTACACAAAAGAACGATACAGTAGTAATGGGAGTATGCTATACCAGGAAAACAGCTTGGCTGCTGTAGGGATTTCTGATCCAAATAGTCTTGTGTGTATGGAGGGGGGAGAACGATTACAGGATAAAAAGTTGAACCTTGGACTGATGGAGAAAACTGACGAACGGAGATCAAAATTTTGCCAGAGGTGGCACATAACAAACAACATAATAAAGCGCATACATATGGGCGATCGCGAGTTCTTGTGACTTGATTGTGTAGTTTCAGTACGTCTTTGCAAAGAAATAAAAATCGTGGGGTTTCTCCACAGTCAGCCCCACTGAGAGTAAACAGCTGACAGGAAATAACCACCACTTTCACCGGAAAGGAGGAACAGCTCTTATTGTCGCCAGAGAGCTGCTGTAATGGCGGTGTCTCGTCGCTCCTCGCAGCAGCAACAACAGCAAAGTACCTTACAGTCTCCGCCAAGAAACAGCTCTCTTTCGGGCGCTCCTCCGGCCTCTCCGCCGATGGCTCTGCTGACCTCGGCCGTCGGAACCCCGGAGAATGAAAGGGAATGCAGCGGAGGGATCGAGAAGGCCGTGGCCTCCCCGGACCTACCAGCCCCGGTCCTAGCGAGCAGTGCGAGCTCCACCACGACAACCTCTGGCGGCGGCGGCAGCAGCGTCTCAAGCCCCGGCTCTGGAGCTGCCAGTCCCAGTGACGGTAGCAGCGGCATCGGCGGGGCGTTCAGGGAGTTGTTCGAGGCCTGCCGTAACGGAGATGTATCCAGAGTCAAGAGACTTGTCGATTCGGTGAACGTAAACGCGAAGGACATGGCTGGTCGAAAATCAACTCCCCTTCATTTCGCTGCGGGTAACGATGAGCTAAGCTAATGATACAGCAGCATTATGTTTTGTTTCTAAAAAGTGACGGCTAGTTAGCTAACGTTGTTGTGTTTTGCTGGACGTATTTACTGCTAACCTTCCTTTTCTGCCACGCATCCTTCTGATAACGTTAAATGTAACTACAGTTTATCGCCTTTGAAGTGATAGCCTGGCAGTGCTAACCAGCTAATTTGACGCTCTCCGGGTGGATTATCGAAACGACCCCAGCTTTAGCCTGGCAAAAAGGAAGGAAGGAAGGAAGGAAGGAAATCGTTACTTTTAAGTATAATGGGGGCAAGAACTGCAGCACAACGCACGGTTATGTGTTGTGTGTGCAGGTTGCGTTAGCATAATTTCTCCTGAACAAAATAAACGCAAACTGTGCTGTTACGTCAATCATGGCTACGAGGTACGTCTACAACGACGTTCCAGTGTGTTCATAAAGTTTTTTCAGGGATTTTCGTTTGAACCCTACGGCTGTGATTATTCCGGGGCAATTTTAGATAGTATAGCCAAGCTGGTTATATAGTGTACGTGTACCACTCCTAACTTAACACTGAGGCAAAGTTACGTTTAAATGCATTTTAATCTTCTCTCAGGTTTCGGCCGGAAAGATGTGGTGGAGCACCTCCTACAGACAGGGGCCAATGTTCATGCCAGAGATGATGGAGGACTTATCCCCCTGCATAATGCCTGCTCTTTCGGCCACGCAGAAGTTGTCAGCCTCCTCTTGTGTCAGGGCGCTGACCCCAACGCCAGAGACAACTGGAACTACACTCCGTTACATGAGGCCGCCATCAAGGGAAAGATAGATGTGTGCATTGGTAAGGATCCATGTCCGTTATGTCCAGGCACAGGCAATTCTGCAAATCTGTGATTAAAAGTTTTGCGAGACCGTTCTTGTCTTATGTGTCATTATATGCATGTCAAGCTAAGGTTCTCAAAGCTTGACAACTGCATATGAAAGTCTGACTTTAAGACAGAGATTTTTGAAATATGTGTGTTCGTGCCAGGATAGGAATTTAATTTAGCAAACAACCAGAAAGTTTGTCTTCCAACCTCTCTGCTGTGTAACCAACTAATGTGTCTTTTTGTTTTTTTCTGCACCTCTCTCACTCAGTGTTACTCCAACATGGAGCCGATCCAAACATCCGCAACACCGATGGCAAATCTGCTCTGGATCTCGCTGACCCGTCAGCCAAGGCTGTTCTCACTGGTCAGTCCCTCTCAGCAGTTTATCTCTCACATTTACATTTCAGGCATTGAACTCATGCTTTTACAGGAAGTGAAATGTGAGCACAGGACTAAATAAACCTTCAGTTTGCAGATAATCATCATTAAATGGAACCAGTACTCAAAATGTAATGGTCAGGTAAACTGCATTCACACACGAGATGGTACACGTGATTCTGTCCTGACATCAGTGAACCATTGTTACATGGAACCAGGCATTTAGCAATAACAGTGAAGCGCCAGGTTATCTGACCCCTTGCTCCTTTTTATTCTTTGTTTTTGGGGTATCTTGGTAGAGCAGAGGCATGTAACTGCAGCAAGGCGCTTTGTTAACAACCTTTAATGCATGTTCTCTTTGTCAACACCCCAGTTTTTTCCACCCGAACAAAGTGTAAAGGCTAGCAAACTTAGTTCCGGTTGTCCCCTGGCATGGAATGATTGCCACAAACCAAACACAGACATGGGCAGTAACAATTTACACAAAACAAAAAGTGACATCACATGCGAGCATTTAAGCAAAGTGTTTGGCATGCCTGGCTCTAATCTTCATGTTTATTTTCATCCAGGTGAATACAAGAAGGACGAACTTCTGGAAGCAGCAAGGCGAGTATCAGTCTGACTGGTCAATACTCAATTTTCCGGTCGGCCAGAGTCAAAACAGCTGCATTGTTTTCTGCTCTTCGGGTTTAAGTTTGACTTAACTACAAGAGAGGACATTCTTAGCTGTGTTTGTGGCTATAACATGAAGTGGTTAAGGTACAGTGAGAAGGAGATTGTTTGACAGTATCGCACAAGCTTACAACCAGTAAGTGATAAACTACACTGGTGGGTAGTGTAGTTTTATACATATATGAAACAGTTAAACACATGAGAGTAACAAAAAGTAGTGCTTATTTTTATCTAATATTGCATTCTTGTCATCTGTGAAGTCCTGTGGAACATGTAGGTTATGGAATTCAATTTCTCAATTTAAATTCCAGGGTATAGTGATTTTTGGATGGAGAATACTTAATGACACCAGTCTTTTCCATGTAATTACAGGAGTGGAAATGAAGAAAAGCTGATGGCACTGCTGACTCCATTAAATGTAAACTGTCATGCCAGTGATGGCCGCAAGGTAAATGAGCCGCTAGTACCACACCATATCACACCAGGCAGATATCTTTGACAACACTTTTGATACAACATGTTGTGCAGGGTTGCAAAATCATTATACTGTATTTTAACAACTAGCAAGAAGGTCTCTGAGTCAGGCAGCGTGTGAGTAGGCTGATGCTGGCTGGATTAGTTTGTGTGGTGCAGGTATAAAGACGATTTATGTCATCGGATTTGTGGGAGGCTTTTAATGGGGCTCACTGTCAATGTTTTTCTTTCTCAAATTATGCATGTGTGACTCTCATCAGATCATCCTTGAAATCAATTTGCTGCTGTCATAACATTTCGACTTTCACTTTACCAAACTTATTAATCGTTTACGGTGTGTGGAGGTTCAGCTTTAATTTTTCAGCTCCGTTCTTTTCTTTTGTGTTGTCAGGTGTTTGTTTGTTTGTTTTTTTTCCCACCATAAAAAGTTTTTTCATTTTCTGGAGTTTAAAGTAGATGGACTACTCCTTTATTTACAGCTGAGTGTTTTTGTTAATGGTTTCTCAACACGTTTGGATCAGGTGTCTGGATGGGAGTATCTTTTTCTTCTGTCCCATAATCAATTTTTTCCATGCCAGATCCTGGAGCGAAAGCTAATTGTGATCTTGAAATCTATTACAGTACTCAACCACCTGGTCAGATCAGAAAACAAGACTTCAGTAGACTACTGTAGTTTATTTTTGCAGTTTATTTCTCTGTGTAATTTCTAGCGTCTCCTCTGCATTCAATACATGTTATTGAAACTTGCTAACTATGTAAGCATTGTCATGATCATGATATTTTTGGCATTCATTTTAGGTTTTTTCTCTTTTCATCTTTGTTGGCAGGTGGACTAGAAGGATAACTATACAAAAGCGCTTTTTATAGAACGTACTTTGCAGTTATTTGCTGACTTCAGCATTTAGCATTGCTGATTTAGCTGTAGGATTGTTTTTGCATTTCATATCCACGTCGTGTCAGACACACTGTTATTGTGTGGTTTTCTTTTTTGTCTATCATGCATTACTTTTCTTGGAAATTATTTCAGTATTTCCTGTCTTATCTGGTGAAATTGCTTTCTTATTGTTGTAAATAACTCACAAAAAACACAATCACCGACTCACTATGACACTATGCCAGAAAAATCTATTGTCCCTAACAATATAAC
Source organism: Xiphias gladius (assembly GCF_016859285.1). Lineage (NCBI taxonomy): Eukaryota > Metazoa > Chordata > Actinopteri > Istiophoriformes > Xiphiidae > Xiphias > Xiphias gladius. The sequence continues at coordinate 23,071,719 of NC_053418.1, read as the reverse complement.
AGTATTAGCTTATGTCATTCATTCCTAAACACATTTTCTTCAACAGCAGTAAAAGTATTACTCATTCTCTGCCTCCTTCAGAGTATATTTAGAGTTTGCATGATCTAAGCCAGTATGCCGGTGTAGACTTGGCCAGGTACCATTAACCAGTTCTGGCCTTAACGCCAAGCCATAGAGAAAACCAAGGAGGTGAGGTCGCACTTCACCTCCAGCTATTTAGCCTGCCTGGCCTTGTGTCACATTTCATCACGAACCATGTTTGATGGATCAAACAGTGATTTGTAGCTAGAGCCTGTGTTTCATTGACTTAGGAAGGGAGAAAAGAATTGCTGTGAAAAGATCCTGTCATTTTGTAATTTTTGTTTCGTTCTGTTTTCCGTGTGACTCTGGCAACATTTGTCGATCAGTCAACATCCCAAAAAATGCTGGTAAGTTGACCTTGTTAACGGCCACTTGATTGATGCACTGTTGTGATCTTTTTTTTTGTTTGTTTTTATTCCCTTAATCCATTGTTTTATTTGACAAATGAGCTGGCTGTCACTTGTTAATTGCACATCATGGACCTGGGTGTACGGGTCACTCATGTATCCTACCCTGATGCTCCTCTGTGTGCGTGCGTGCGTGCGTGCGTGGCATGTGAGTGAGTTAGAGAGAGAGTTGGGTTGGTGTCATGGTGACAACTCATCTTTTTGGATTTGGAGAGGAGCTCAAAATGTCCACTGCCTGCTTTCTTCAGCGCCTGTCCTCTCCTGTGCACACTCACCCACACTTCTCCAACTTTCAGTCACTTGCTCTTCAGTCAGTATCTGATTTGGCTTTTAATTTGATTTTTTTTTTTTTTTTTTCTTTTTAATGATCATTACTCATGCATGCCTGAAGGCCTGCCCCTCTGCATTTTGTCAATCGAATCCTGAATACGTGTGAAATTTGTGTCTACTTCACATACCCTGTTGGATCAGTTGGTGTGCAATAATGAATGGACTACATTTCACTGTCATTCTAGTGCTGTGCCCGCCATGGTAATGACTTTTGATTGCTTTTGATTGCTCGTGTCATCCCACACTGAATGATGCCTCCATGATTCGACTCTCTTGTCCATCTGACTTTATCACTGTGGCTTGAGATCTAACAGTTGGCTTTTTGGGTTTTACTATTATATCACTGCATGGAAATTGAAATGAATGATGTCCATTCTTTTGATTTTGACCTGAACTAGATTTTGAAGAGAGAACAAATGCCACTGACGTTTGGATTTGCAGCTTTGCTTAGACTAACGTTTATTTTCTTGGCTGAAATAAAGCCATTTGATTTGATCATCTAATAGCTTGCACAGATGCTTTCTCAAATACTTAACCTGCTTATTGTAGCGTCATTGCATCCTATTACGGTTGGGGTTCAATCGCATTTTATCAAACTTGAATCCAGTATTAAATCTACTTATGAAACTTAATTAAATGTATTTACTGAAAGCTTAGTTTTCAAGAATTTTAAGTAATGTTATACATAAATATATTAAAGAGCCAAAACTCAATGATTGACATTCAAAGATGTGAATATTTGCCTTTTTATATATTTATTTAGCCAGTTTACTATCTACATTTCTCCTATTCTTCATAAAAATACAAAGGACTTGGAGCTAAACAACTTTGGAAATTTTACTAACTGGAACTAGATAAAAATTAAACAGGCTATTGTATCCCAACCATAATTCCTTCCCAGCAGTTTTGAATTTAATCCTCTAACAGTTGCACTAGTGGATTCTTCCTTGCCAGCTCTCTACATCTTTTTAAACCTCTAAGCCCTAGAACAATATTTTATTTCACCGATCTTATCAAATGGAATTTGAGATAGATGAGTAAAGATGTTAAGTTGCTTGTTGTCACTCACTCAGGTCAGACACACATGGACAGCAAATGAATTTGTGTCGCTGGATTTCCCCAAAAAACTCCATTGACCTTGCATCATATCCTCCATTCATCTGCAACTTGCCGAGCATAGCCTGCCATAGCACATTGCTTCTGGCCCTAATCAGCTGCTTGCTCCCGTGGCCACCGAAGGCAGAACACACTAAAGCAGCCGGCGATCGGTGTGTGTGTGTGTGTGTGTGTGTGTGTGTGTGTTAACAAGCTGTCCTCTCTTACAGTCAACGCCCCTCCACCTGGCTGCCGGCTACAACCGGGTCCGTATTGTTCAGCTCCTTCTTCAGCACGGAGCCGATGTTCATGCCAAGGACAAAGGGTGAGACATAATGGACGTCCGCAGAGCTAAATTTGTCACTCAGCCATTTTTATTGAATTTAACCTGACTGTCTTGTCTCTGCAGTGGCCTGGTTCCTCTTCACAATGCTTGCTCCTACGGTCACTTTGAGGTCACTGAGCTTCTGCTTAAGGTAAGAAACACAAAAAGGTCTCAGTTCTTACCTTAATGTGCTTTACATTTCAGGGTTGTTCAATACAGCAAAGTCAAACATGGCCTTGGTTACAGACATAGTTGAACACAGTGTATTGATATCAGTGTTTACTGCCACCACAGTTCCATCATTTTTATTTTCCTCACTTGTTCCTATCCCTGGGAAAGAAGGAATAGCTGTGAAAAACACATTTAGGTAGCTATTGATCTTTGATCAAATTGCAGATACTCTTTAACTGCATCATAAACAAGGACATTTGACAAGACTTAACCATGATATGATGATAAAAGTTAACCCATCCTAGCGGAGTTAGGGTGCCTTTCCTTTTTTGTGTGTGTCTGTGTGTCGTAGAAACTGCAGCCAGCAGCTTTGTCACACTATTTGGAAATGCTGTCAAGCTCATTTACTGGCAGGTTACAGTAAATACATACATTAGGTCTTAGGCATATCTACAGTGTGTTTTAGTGAGAAACACTGAGTGAAAACATAACTTGGTTGTTAACAAAACCAACTCTTTTATTAAATAATACCTTTTAAGTGCACAGTACAGTTGTGTGGTATTTGTTTGTTTGTTTGTTTGTTTTTAATTATAATGGCCACCTTCACCACTTTAACCAGAAAATAAAATCTCCCAATTACAACAATTCTCCCATCTTATCATTTTATACACATTTTGCTCTTTCCACATTCAAGCAAGCAATTGTTAGTTCATTGTCCTGTGCATATCCTGTGCTCTGATGTGATGTTCTCTCTGCAGCACGGCGCTTGTGTGAACGCCATGGACTTGTGGCAGTTCACTCCTCTCCACGAGGCAGCATCCAAGAACCGAGTGGAGGTCTGTTCCTTGCTGCTGAGCCACGGGGCCGATCCCACCCTGCTCAACTGTCACAGCAAGAGCGCCGTGGATATGGCCCCGACCCCAGAGCTTAAAGAGAGGCTCACCTGTGAGTTCTCTCTGTCACACAGCAAACATATAGACACACACATACACAATAATGATTGGATAAGATTTTATGGAGAGCAATCTCACAGACACAGTATACTTCCACTATAGGTTCAGTGCATAAGCAATATCTTTTGGCTTGGATGTTGGCACTTCAGGTGTTTGTAAAAGCGGCCAAAAACCCAAATCAGTTCAACCCTTCTCTAAGTAGCCTGACATCATTCAAATTACATTCAAAAAATCAGACCATGAAACACACTTCATTTTCTTTTTCTCTTCATGTAGATGAGTTCAAAGGGCACTCGCTGCTGCAGGCAGCCCGGGAGGCAGACATGGCCAAAGTGAAGAAGACGTTGGCTCTGGAGATCATCAGCTTCAAACATCCGCAGACCAACGAGACTGCTCTGGTCAGAACCAAGCGTTAACACTTGTGTTGGGGCTCAAGATCACTTTCACATACAGCTTGGAAATTAAAATCACTGCTTAAACAGTGCTGGTAGAGCTCCTTTTCCTAGTTTACTTATTGGTTACAAATTCGGTATATGTCAAAAAAAAATTCTCTGATTTCAAATTTTGAAGGAAATTCGTATGGTGAATTGAAAGTGGTCTTTCCAGCAATGCTCTGTATGATTAATGATGATGTTCAGAACAGTTAGTTATACGTGATTAGCTGTTGGTTTAGCGGCTTGGCAATTTTATAAAACATTTTTCCAGGGTTTTGCAGGTCTTTGATTTAGATTCCAGTGCACTAATCTAATGATGTCTCTTTCAGCACTGTGCCGTGGCCTCCCCCCACCCTAAAAGGAAGCAGGTGACTGAGTTGTTGCTACGTAAAGGTGCCAACATCAATGAGAAGAACAAAGAGTAAGTTCACGACATTTAGTTTTTGCTTTTTACCCGTGATTTTAATGAGTAAAAATGTGTAAGATGATTAAAAACTTTAAAAAATAAAATAAAAAAATAGCAACAAGAGAGAAAGTAATCAGTATGCTCCAGCACATTTAGAACTAAGAAGAAAAGAAATAGTGGCAAAAACAAAAAAAATCAAAAAAGGGTATCCATTACTACAGCACTGGCCTGGACCATTAACAGTGAGAACTTCCTGTATGTTGTGTCTTCCAGCTTCATGACCCCCTTGCATGTCGCTGCCGAGAGAGCTCACAACGATATCCTGGAGGTGCTGCAGAAACACGGAGCAAAGGTCTGTTGTTTCGTTTACCGTATACATGTTCCTTCTGTGCAGTCAGCTTGTAAATGGTTTTTAGAAGTGTGTGTGTTGAATTTGCCGTATGTAGAAATGTGTTACAGAACCTTAACTCCGCCTTCTGTGACTCCAGGTAAATGCTGTGGATACACTGGGTCAGACAGCTCTTCATAGAGCTGCACTGGCGGGCCACATCCAGACCTGCAAGCTGCTGCTGAGCTTCGGGGCCGACCCCTCCATCGTGTCTCTACAGGGTTTCACTGCTGCCCAGATGGGCAATGAGGCTGTGCAACAGATTCTTAATGGTAATCAGACCCGCTGCACTTCTAACTGTTTCAAATGGTTTGCTTTTAGCTTTGGGGTTTTTTTTGTTTTGTTTTTTTTTGATTTTGTTTTTTCCCCTGAGAATGGAAATGCAATCCCAACATATGAACTTTATTCAGCCCAGATAAGGCAGATTTTGTTGTCTGAAGTATGCGTATCTCTTCAGTGAATGTCAGGGCTCAGTGCTTTTTACAAAAGTGTCTTCAGGGGGATGTACCAGATTTAAACCCTTATCATAGGATTTTCATGTGAGGTATGTATTCCTTTTTTTTTTTCTCCAGAAAATGTTCCCACACGTAATTCTGACGTGGACTACAGATTTCTGGAGGCGGCCAAAGCAGGGGATCTGGACACAGTGCAAGTAAGTTCACTGTTTCTTCTGTAGTAGTGGCCGCAGTTTAGTTTTTAGACATGGTACCTGTATTGTTCAAAGATGATTTTCACTTGCCGATTTTGGCAGCAAAACTACTTACGCATTATTGTAACAATCATTGTTGTGCACTGGAGTTGTTTTTTTGCTTTCTTGAAGAATTTGTAGTGCTGAAATTTCACATGCTCACTAGTAGCAGTGGTTTACAAATTGCTGTGAAGGCCCCATTTTAACTATCTCAGTTAAGTTGCTAATTGTCACATTGTCTATGTGTATGGCAGCAACTTTGCACCCCACAGAACGTAAACTGCCGGGACTTGGAGGGCCGCCACTCCACACCTCTCCATTTTGCAGCTGGTTACAACCGTGTGGCTGTAGTTGAATATCTACTGCACCATGGAGCTGATGTCCATGCCAAAGACAAGGGGTGTGTTCTTCAAATACCATCTTACCTATCTGTAGTTTATATAAGAAATAAAACAAATTAATGAAATGTGTTTGGATTTTTAGAGCTAAAATTGATTTTTCAGATTTTCTGTAAGCCTTGTATGTCAGTACAGTGGTGATCCATGCCTGCATCTTTAGAATAATTCAATTGTTTTGCAGCAGATACAAATACAAAGTTTTAATTAGGTGGTGTGAAGATTTTCACTCCTGTTTTTCCTCCTCCAGCGGTCTGGTCCCCCTCCACAACGCATGCTCCTACGGTCACTATGAAGTGGCTGAGCTGCTGGTCAGACATGGAGCTTCAGTCAACGTGGCCGATCTGTGGAAGTTCACCCCACTTCACGAGGCTGCAGCCAAAGGCAAATACGAGATCTGCAAACTGCTGCTCAAAGTGAGGATCCATTGTTGTCATCTGTCACACGTGTTGTCTGAGAATGATTTGCGTCCTCCGTTAGTGATTGTTTTGATGATGATCTGTTTGACCTGTTCAGCACGGAGCCGACCCCTCCAAGAAAAACCGGGATGGCAACATGCCGCTGGACATGGTGAAAGATGGAGACACAGACATCCAGGACCTGCTGAGGGGTGATGCTGCCCTGCTGGACGCTGCCAAGAAAGGCTGCCTGGCCCGAGTCCAGAAACTCTGCTCCCCAGAGAATATCAACTGCAGGGACACACAGGGGCGCAACTCCACACCACTCCACCTCGCTGGTAAACAGTACTAGCTGCTTTAATGTGTGACGGTTTTTGGGTTTTTTTTTTTTGGACCTAATACAAGTACCAACACACACTCCTGATATGACATTTACAGGGAAGTTGAAAGATTTCTGATCTTTTGTCTAGTCCCTTATTGAAATATTGGAAATTGGAAATTGAAAAGCTTTCAACATTGTCTCTGATGCTGTATGTGCTTTTGTTTGTCTGGTTGGTCGTTTTTGTTTATCTGCTATATTCAGGTCTCTCTTGCAAAAGAGGTCTTGATCTCAGGGAGACTACCTGGTGGAAAAAAATAACTTATAAAACATATAAACATATACATAATAAATAAATAAATAAATTTATATAAATTATTATATATATATATATAAAATGTGTGTGTTTTGAAAAGTCATTAAAACACTGCACTTCTGCAGAATATTAAGGAAAATATACATTTTCATGCTCTGATTGCTGTTCCTTTCTCTCAGCTGGCTACAACAACCTTGAGGTGGCAGAGTATCTGCTGGAGCATGGGGCTGATGTCAATGCCCAGGACAAAGGAGGCCTTATCCCTCTTCATAATGCTGCTTCTTATGGGGTCAGTCTCAACAACAACAAAAGCTACAGGAAACCCAAGATTGTAAATTTGTAAAAAATTTTAAACTATAAGATATTTATGGTGTTGGTTGTCCGGCCCTCAGCTGCTGTAAATGCTACCAGTAAATATTAATTGGTTCTGTGTAGTCTTACTTAACTTTAATTTCATCCTTTTTGTGTTTCAGAGATTGACACTGACTTCTCCTATGTTGCCTCTCTTCCCCACAGCATGTGGACATTGCAGCCCTACTGATCAAGTACAATACGTGTGTGAATGCTACAGACAAATGGGCTTTCACTCCACTCCATGAGGCAGCCCAGAAGGGTCGTACACAGCTCTGTGCGCTGCTGCTGGCTCATGGAGCCGACCCCACCATGAAGAACCAAGAGGGCCAGACTGCTCTGGACCTGGCCACGGTAACAGCCTTTGTCAACAGCTTAGGAATTACTGTGAAATTAGTTTTTCTGGTCCAGCTAAGCGAAGGCCAAATGATGTATATTAAAACACGTCATAAATTGGAAAAGTCTATGTTTTCACTTACTAGTTCTCCAGTTACACTGAGGGACCCAAACTGGTCACTCTACTGGGCTGATAGAAAAGAGAATGTACAGGAGATGGAAAAATAAATCGGGCTCCTTTCAACTAGTTTTTCTCCGCCATCCCTGCAGGCTGATGATATCCGGGCTTTGCTGATGGACGCCATGCCACCAGATGCCCTGCCCAGCTGCTTTAAGCCCCAGGCTACAGTGGTGAGCGCCTCCGTCATCTCCCCTGCCTCCACACCGTCCTGTCTGTCAGCCGCCAGCAGCATAGACAACCTGGCCGGGCCGCTCACTGAGTTGGCTGCTGCTGCTGCCGCCAGCAACTCCGGAGTGGCAGATGGAGCCGCGGGCACTGACCGCAAGGAAGGGGAAAGTAAGTTTGTTGAATTTATAATATCAAACACTGGTCAGTTTACAAAGCAGCTGAACACAAACAAATATGGATACTTAAAAGTGTGCCAACCCTGTTTTGATATAGTGAATTATTTTTCATTTAACTTGTAACGGCCTGTTTTTATAGTGACAATGCTGGACATGAACATAAGTCAGTTCCTGAAGAGCCTGGGCCTGGAGCACCTAAGGGACATCTTTGAGAGGGAGCAGGTCAGCTACCTCCAAAATACTTCACCTACTTAAAGCTTAGGCGTTAATTTCACATTAGTGTTTGACATCTGTTATTCAGTCAATCCCATAAAACAGTATAACTTCCTGATATTTTAATGCACCGGGTTTAGAGCACAGTAGTTGGGGCAAACAGACCAACAGAACAAGATTGAGTTGATTTTACTGGTTGCTATAAACTTCTCAAGCTGCTCGATGATTTGCTTTTTGAAGATAAGCCTGGATGTGTTGGCTGACATGGGTCACGAGGAGCTGAAGGAGATTGGAATTAACGCCTATGGCCACCGACACAAGCTTATCAAGGGTGTTGAGAGGCTGCTGGGCGGCCAGCAAGGTGAGGAGGCATCCGCGGGATTTTTTATTACTACCATTGCGTCACCAAAGTCCGGCATTTTCCAACTGTACGTATAGCAGCTTTACATTTTGACTGTTTACTTTTCAGGTGCCAACCCATACCTGACATTCCACTGTGCCAACCAGGGCACCATCCTGATAGACCTGGCCCCAGACGACAAGGAGTACCAGTCTGTGGAGGAGGAGGTGAGTCGAGGTTCACTGCTTTGTTTGTGGTTGTGTTTTAACTGCTGCGTTTATTTTATTTTTTTTTTGCACTCAATGTTTTCATCAAGCATGAAAGAAAAAATGAAGAAACGTTTGCAGACCATTGGCTGATGGCTAGTAATAGCGTAACATCATGGTGCTTTTGTCGTGTGTCACTCAGATGCAGAGCACCATCCGAGAGCACAGAGACGGAGGCAACGCTGGTGGTGTGTTCAGCAGATACAACATCATAAAGGTGTGAAGCGGGAGTCTCTCTGTACTTGTTCTGTCTAATTTGATAATCCACAGAACACTGAACAGCTTTTATAGGGACTATTTCTCTGGCAGATAGTGTTAATGAAAACTGACTACAGGAATCCGACCAGATGTATGAGTGTCAGTATTTAATGCTTGGTCTAAAGCAGACATAGCGTCCAGCATCTTGTCTGACGATGTGTCATATTGCATCCCACAGATTCAGAAGGTGGTAAATAAGAAGCTGAGGGAACGTTACACCCACCGGCAGAAGGAGATCGCAGATGAGAACCACAACCACCACAACGAGCGGATGTTGTTTCATGGTAACCACACACACAGTCACACCATCTGTTAGTGTGTCATTTGAGTTCAGTTCTTTAAAAACGACTGCTAACTTCCGAATATTATTGATCAGGCATCTATTCGTAATCGTATAAGGCACTGTATGTCAGCATCATTCTGCCTTCCTTAAGGTTCCCCGTTCATCAACGCCATCATCCACAAAGGCTTTGATGAGCGCCATGCCTACATAGGAGGTATGTTTGGAGCGGGGATCTACTTTGCAGAGAACTCCTCAAAGAGCAATCAGTACGTCTACGGAATTGGTGGAGGCACGGGCTGCCCAACGCACAAAGATCGCTCCTGCTACCTGTGCCACAGGTAACTTTGACTTGACACGAACCTTGACTATCATGGCTTAATTGCAAAGTTCAAACTAACCTAACTAGATGTCTTGGTTGTGAAGCTACTTTGATGCCTTTTGTTCTTTTATCAAATTAAAGGTTTTAGACACGTGTCTAACCTTTCTCCCCTCGTCTGAACTCTCAGGCAAATGCTGTTCTGTCGAGTGACCCTGGGGAAATCCTTCCTACAGTTCAGTGCCATGAAGATGGCCCACGCTCCCCCAGGACATCATTCAGTCATTGGGCGGCCCAGCGTTAACGGGCTAGCCTACGCTGAGTATGTCATCTACAGAGGAGAGCAGGTAAACAAGGTTTCTTTCCCTAAATCCTGTTCAAGCTGTATTAACAAAAAATGTGTCAAACACCTGACTAATGTATAATGTCTGTATTTTTCCTTCAGGCTTACCCAGAGTACCTCATCACCTACCAGATCCTTAAACCAGAGAGCGCAGCCCAGTCTGCTGCAGGAGCTGAACAGAAGTCGTAGTTACTTTACATCACGCATGCACGCACACACACACACACACACACACACACACACAAGGACTCAATGCTTGTTATTTTCTCCCATGTATTGCAGATGCCTAAACACCTTTTTTATTTACCAAGCACATTTCCAGTCTCCTGTCCAGTAGAACCCATGGTGACCAGTGCTTCATGAGCAGATATGCTGTATAATACTCTCCTACTCGTGACAATGACACACTTTTTTTTTTTTTTTTTTTCTTTTTTGCATCGGCTGCATGTTAATACAGAAGCATGTAAAGCCCAATAGCGTGTGTGGATTAGTTTCCCCCCCCTCCTCACCAACCAGGAGGATGCTTGTAGAGACTTTGAAGTGTCAGAATTAACAGTTTGCCACTCTTTGTCGCCTCATGCCTTGTGAATGTGGAGAATCCCCAACCCTTCACCTCTATACACACACACACACACACACTGTCTCACTGTCAAAGCCTGAAACCTGTGGACTACTACTGCCCCACCGTATCTGGGTTCATCCCGTACAGAATGTCCTCTGGTAACTGTGATTTTAATGCTAACCTATAACACTACCAAACAGGTAACAGTGCATTGTTGCTATGCTGAAATGCCGACTTTCCAAACTTTCACCCCCAGAACACTACAGACACTGAACTGAAATGTTTTTGTTTTTATTTAGCTGTTTTTATTCAGGGCTGGACGTGCTCAATTGAGAAAGGGCTCTCTGTCAAATCACAAGAGTTGAGACTGTTTTATTGTCATTACAACATTGATTTGTACGAGAGAGGATGTGTGATCAGTAGCTTAATGCAATGTAAGGCATCTTAATTACACCGGGTGTGGATGTACATTAGAGGCATCATATGCATCACTGCTTCAAACAGTAGAGCTATACGTTGAAATGTGCTTGTGATGCCTTACAAGTAGTCAAAGCACCCTTCTGTCGCCATGGTCTTACATACATCCCACACATAAGGATTTGCACTTTTACATAGAAACCCTATTTAAGTTATTTTGAATTTAAATTGCAAATTTGCGGGAAAAAATATTTGTACAGGTTGTGTAAATGGTTGTGTATAACTTGCTGTTTAACAGTATCTTTGAGTTCAACTGTAAATGTCATCTGAATTTTTCCTTTCATGCCTTCTTGACTCTCCCGTTTTTGTTTTTGTTTTTGTTTTTTGTTTTTTTTAATAAATGTCCCATTAACAGCTTCTTGTTGTTTTAGCGTTTATTTTATTCTTTATACCGTGACCATGTCTGCAGAAACTTTCGGTGTCTGTCGTCTCTGAGCACAAGATTTGATATCGCTTGAAACATCTCAGGCTGTAGGAACAGCTGTAACGTGGCAAAATGCGAAGAACCACACAGGCACGGTTCGGCCTTGGTAGTCACTCACACAGAGGCGCAACGGAGCGAGCATCGACAGGGTTAAACCGGCATTGCGCTGCAAGGAAATCAACGCCGCACGCGTCCAATCGTAAGTCAACTTCCATGAAAGACTACAGCGGTGTCGCGTTCAACACGCGTCATCACGCTCAGCTGACTAGGAGCGGAAATGTTTTTGTTAAGTTGCGCTTTGGTCATGTCGGAGTGGCTTATGTGAGAGGTCTCCCTCTCATTTACCCCGCACGCATCGTGTCAGGCGTGCTGCGGGTTCAGCTGGCCCCTCGGAGCTGATTCTCGCATCGCTTTTATAGCCATTTTTAAGCGGGCGCGACGTAGACCGTGGCCATGCTCGGACGCAGACATGCAGTGGCAAACTTGGTCCGTCGTAGCCTTACTCCTCAACGTCGCCGAAACCTCGGGCACTTCGCATGCCATCACGGTCGATGTGGGGAGACCACTGGGAGATCTTAAGCATTTCTGGAGGAGCACCGGTTTCTGGTAGGTCAAATACAACCCGTTTTAACCCACAGTGCCTCCAGCAGAATCGAGTGTGATGGAGAGCAAGCAGCGAGTGTGAGCTATGTCAGAAAGTTGAGATTTAAGTGGATTGGAGAAAGGACTGTGGGGTTTATTTCATACCGAATCTACCAGAAGGCCCCTGTGACCAATAAAAGGTGTTAAGTAATGTTACATCAAGTCAGCATCTTTAACAAAGCCAAGACATTTCTTAAAAATGTCCCTTTTTTCCATGGGAGATTCGCAAAGTTTTTCTCAAGAGACAACGAAATGTTGGATAGGCTAAATGTCAAATCACGCGAATCCGTCTGATATCTCCCTGGGCTGCACTTTCGTATTGAATCGATGTCTAAACATAATGTAAATATATAAATCCATTTTTTGTGTCACCGGTGCATCACAAAGTGAAACAGGAAGCCGTTCTTTGTGCCCAGCCCCCCTCTCCCTCACTCCCAGGCCCACCAGTTTGACCTGAGCATCGACCAGCAGCTGAACCTGGCCTATGCGGGCTCGGTCCCCCATGGAGGGATCCAGCAGGTCCGGATACACTGGATGTTGGAGCTGGTCACGGCACAGTAAGTGAACTAGCAAGTTGAGACCTCCCCAGAGTAAGCAATGAATATGAACTACTCGTGAACGAAAGTGGGCCATTTAGTATAATATAAGATTTCTCTAGTTTGAGGATGACATACAGTGCGATTTTCAGTCGCTGGTTTTGTGAGTAGTCTTTATGATGAATTCCAGCTATCTGATTTTGTTGTTGTTGTAGAGATATCGGAGGACACCCTCACTACAACTTCACTAAGCTGGACCAGCTGATAGAGCTCTTGTGGATTAATGGACTCCAACCAGGTATTGTACCATCACCCCAGTCTGGAAAACATCCCACCATATTTGTGATGCATATTGAAAGTTATCTTCTTCCCAAATAAATGGCAAGAGTCTCTTCATGTTTTTCTTTCGGTTCCCGGTTGGTGCTGACCGGATGAAATTTTGAATTTAATGATTTCATTAAGAATCCAAAGCAGAGTTGATGTTTTTTGTTTTTGTTTTTTGTTTTTTTGCGCGGCTGGTTTTCAGGTTTTGAACTCATGGGCAGTGTCTCTAACTACTTCACTGACTTTGAAGACAAATCACAAGTGGTCGAGTGGAGAAATCTGGTTTATCTCACAGCAAAGAGGTACATCGGTGAGTGAGTGCCGAGTGCCACTGTTTTGTCATTACTGTATTGTGTACGTTTGCTCTCCGTACCATGTAATCATGGTCCATAAAACCAGAGTCTGAAAAAAAAAACATGAGCTGTAATTGAGAAGGAGGCATTGGCCAAAACTGGTTGAATAATGATTTGTGCAGGTTGTTTCAACCTGATTGCTTGATTGCTGAGATCTTACCATTTGTATTTCATAATTTAATACAAAACCTTTTTGGCTCATTTTAACCTTCTCAGACAAGTATGGCCTGGGAAGTGTTTCTCAGTGGAACTTTGAAACGTGGAATGAGCCCAACAACCATGACTTTGATAACGTCACCGTTTCAATTCAAGGTAAAGCAGTAACATCCTACACAACGTTTTTTAATTCATATCAGTTCTTTTTAAGTGGAAATTTACTTGGAAATGCCAGTTTGCTCCCATCAGTTGTGTTCCTGTTTTCTCTCATAGACATATTACTTATGTGCTTATTTTATTACTACTTATTCTACTCATTTGATAGTTGCTTATTTGAAACTGTATACATCCATGACTAGACACATACTTTGTATGAGGCTGATACTGATGTAAAAATGGAAATTCAGCTAATCACCATCACTTCTACCTGTAATAGGATATGTGTGTGTGTGTGTGTGTGTGTGTGTGTGTGTGTGTGTATATCTGTGTATGTACATATATGTATAGATTTATTTTATATATGTATTTGTACCAGAATAGACAGATCGTCTACACAGACTGAGTATTGTCAGAGTATTGTCACTTTTGCTGAATGTGAAAAACCAGACACAGCAATCCTGTGCCCATGAACAGTTCCCTGGTTTTCTTTTCTTGAGGGTTTCTAAACTACTACGACGCCTGTTCGGAGGGTCTGCGTGCTGCCAGCAGTCTCCTGAGGTTTGGGGGTCCAGGAGACTCCTGTCACTCCCCCCCACACTCGCCATACTGCTGGGCCATGCTGCAGCACTGCCACAACGGCACCAACTACTTCACTGGAGAGACAGGGGTTAGGATTGACTTCATCGCCCTGCACAAGAAGGTGGGCTTTTCTGGGCTCAGAGCACACCTAGAACAAATAGAAAACCAGTACAGGCATTTTCAGTCATTTTTCCCATTTTTTTTGTTTTCATAATTTTTGTATGAAAACGATAAAAATTTGCAAAATTAAGTTTCAAATTATTTGTATTGATCTTTAAAACCCTTATAGAGTGAACTTTAATATCAGGTCATGTAAATGTTCACAGAATGACTGAAAATACTATATTTGCAATATTTATTGTTGTGAAGATTTTTTCACAATTAGTTGATACAGTCTAGTTGATATACTCATTTTTGAGCCCCAACATCAAGGATAGTGAGTTTTTGACATACCAGAACTCCTTAAATCCCATTAGCACCACACCCCGAGGAATGATTGATGTGTATTTATTAATGCATTCTCCGAACACCAATGCTGATGCTTTTTTGGAAGCTGACTTTCTGTTTCTGTCCTTCAGGGAGGAGGCTCTTCGTTGCCCATCCTCCAGCAGGAGATCCAGACCGTGGAGGAGATCCAGGAGCGTTTCCCCCGGTTCCGCGGCCTCCCCGTCTACAATGATGAGGCTGATCCTCTGGTGGGCTGGTCCAGGCCTCAGGGGTGGCGGGCTGATGTGACTTACGCGGCCATGGTTGTGAAGGTGAGGTGAATGGATGGAGGAGAGCCACAGGAAAATCACGTAGAGAGTAAAATCATTTTTGAACACTGGACACACGAAATACAAGTGTAGAGCAAATAATAAATTTATATGGGAAGACAGTTATTCACACTATGACTTATTTGCATTCTTTATTAACACTGTGACCCTCAGGAAAATCAATATTACGTTTTCCGATTAAGCGCCAGGTTTTGTTAATTTGCTAATTTTAGAGCACAATTTTCTATTCACTGTATTTGTCAACTCTGAGCCAAAAATGACAGAGGCGTTCAGTTTTTTCACCCTGACTTTTATACTTAACAGGGTGGAAAACACAAATTAGACCACAGGACAGCGAATGTTTACAACAACAGGCCAATATCGGCCTGTTATAGCAACAAAAGTTAACCCTCATACAGTTTGTCTGTGCTATACATAGTCCTTTAAGTGAACTGATTTAGGTCCTTTAGAGTGCTGTGACTGAATACTTTAGTGTGTTTGTATAGCACCACTGGGGATTTTTTTTTTTTTTGTATTGATTTACTGAAGAAATATTCTGAAATATAAAATTACCTCTGTCCTGCTCCCTTCGACAGGTAATAAACCAGCACCAGGATCTGCTGCTGGCTGACCCGAACAGCACCATCAACTACACCCTGCTGAGCAACGACAATGCCTTCCTCAGCTACCACCCACACCCCTTCACCCAGCGCACGCTGACGGCCCGCTTCCAGGTCAACAACACCCAGCCGCCTCACGTCCAGCTCATCAGGAAGCCTGTGCTCACCGTCATGGGCCTGCTGGCTTTCCTAGGTGACAGTCTCTTTACTCTGGAACAGGTGACCCTCCAGGGTTTTATGTGGGCCTCAGTGGAAATGTGATGATTGAGGTATGATAGATTTAATTCATATACTGTGCGTGTGGATTTTCTAAACTAGCCCCTGTACAGCTACAGCTCAGGTTTCCAGGATGTTGCCATTTCATCTGTCCCAGTCCTATGCTGATGGCCCCGTTGCCTCTCCTGTATGTGATTTAACCTCAAGGAGAGACCCAGGTACTGGCTCAGGTCGTGAACTTAGCAGGATCCAGCAACAGCAGCACGGTGGGAGTTCTCGCCAGCAGCCACAGGCCCGTAATGCCGGGCGGCTCAGACAGCTGGCAGGCAGCAGCGCTGGTCTACAACAGTGACGACAGCAGCACCTCCCCCAACACTGATGATGTCACCGTCTCACTGAAAGGACTGGCTGCACAAAAAGGTAGGTTTAACGAAATACTGTTGGGTTTGATCTTATTTTAGATCAAAATATTTTCCTAATGTCTGAAATTCCTACAAGCCGTTATTTCTGCAAGTGAGTGGTTCAATTCAGTCCTGCCTGTTCTGCGTGTCCAGGTCTTGTGTATGTCACATATTACATGGAAAACAATGTAACCAACCCGTACCAGCTGTGGCAGAGCATGGGCAGCCCCGACTACCCCACGGCAGAACAATTCAGACACCTCAGGAGTGTGCAGGTAAACCGGAGGGCTGAACGACGTTATAAAAATTAACAGTAACACAAAAACAATTTCAAAGCACGGTTGCTTTATCTGTTTTATCTTTTATCTTATATTTGTAGTCGTTGGATGCTGTTTGGTAGATGGCAACTACAGTGCCTGTAATTCAATTACATTCAGTTTTATTTATATAGCGCTGAATCAGAACAGAGGTTATGTCAGGGTACTTTTCACATAGAGCAGGTCTAGACCGGACTCTTTATAGTTACATCTACAGAGAACCAACCTTCCCCCATGAGCAAGCACTTGGCAACAGCGGCAAGGAAAAACTCCCTTTTAGCAGGTAGAAGCCTTGAACAGAACCCGGCTCATGGTGGGCGGCCGCCTGCCCGCTGGGTTGAGAGAGAGAGAGGGGGTATAGCACAGTACAGGTAGGAAGCTGTAGGTGTTGATTGTTGATCATGGGGGCAGTAGGTGGTTTGCAGTCACAGATCCAGACTCTGCAGCACCAGGGGCAGAAATACCTGCGGAAAGTGACAAGAGGAAAGAGACCAAAAAGCACAAAACTATGGAAGAGAGAAGAAGCCAAGTTAGTAACAAGCACTGATGCGATATGAATGCATTCAGATGGAGAGGGAGAGGAGGAGACAGGAGCTCGGTGCATCACGGGAAGTCCCCCTGCAGTCTAGAAGCTTTATCAAAACGAAGGTTTTAAGCCTACTCTTAAACGTAGAGAGGGTGTCTGACTCCCAAACCCAAGCTGGAAGATGGTTCCACAGTAGAGGAGCCTGATAACAATGCTCTGCCTCCCATTCCACTTTTGGAGACTCTAGGAACCACAAGTAAGCCTTCGTTCTGGGAGCACAGTGTTCTAGTGGGGTAATAGGTACCATGAGCTCTCTAAGATATGATGGTGCCTGATCATTTAAGGACTTTGTAGGTGAGGAGGATTTTAAATTCTGTTCTGGATTTTACAGGGAGCCATTAGAGAGAAGCTAATACAGCAGAGATATACTTGTGCTGCAGCATTCTGGATCAGCTGGAGAGCATTTAAAGATTTGTTGGGACAGCCTGATAATAAGAAGTTGCAATAATCCAGCCTAGAAGCAAAAAAAAGCATGGACTAGTTTTTCTGCAACAGTACATGTCCTGTAGTTGCTCACTGTTTTGGGACAAGGTGTGTTCATTGATTAACATGATGTTCGGTGCAGGTTAAATTAAAATGTTGAATTCAATTTGCTGTCGACATGAAGGCAGAGTTGATTGGTGTGATCTATCTGGGACATGCTTTGACCCACTGATGTGTCATTCTGGCAGGACCCTCATGTTGATGGCCCCTGGGAAGTTCCTGCAGGGGACACTCTGACTGTAAAAGCCAAACTGTCTGTTCCCTCTGTTCTCCTCATCCATGTTTGTGCCCAGCCCAAAGCCGTGCCAGACCAGGTCAGTACCAGCGCACGAAAACAACGTTTAACTTACAATGACTCTGGCTGGTCTCCTCTTCTGTACATCAGTTGAATCCTAGCCTGTGCCATCTGTGTCAGTGTTTCAGGTGAGGAGGTTTTTCTGTGTCAGAGCAAGTAAGATACATTCTCTCCAGTCACTGAACTTTGAGAAAGTGATGTGATTGAAGTATGAAGACAGTGTTGCAATGGAAAAGCTGATAGAAAAGGGCTTGTTTGTGACTGGGCTGTGTATTCCTAAAGAGATTAACCTGAACTCTATATCTGATAGGTTAATGGATTGCGCTTCATCGGGATCACCAAAGGCCAAGTCCTGATTGTCTGGTCTGATCACTGTGTTGATTCCAAGTAGGTTCACACGACTGATTATTTCTCTATTTATGTATATGACAACGCAAGAAATTGTAGAGGAGTGAAAGTAGATACTGCTTCTTATCCAGAAGCAGTGCAGTAGATGTAATCTCTGTATGATGTTTAAATGCAGTGAATATGTAAATGCAATATGAAAACATGAATCATTCATTCACTCGTTTTCTTTTCTTTGTATTTGCAGATGCATCAAGACATTTGAAGTTGAATTCTCCACAGACAATGAGAAATTCAGCAGGATTAATACACAGGACACAATTTTTACTTCATATGTCTATTCACCTGGTAAGAATTCGCTGTAAACTCCTCCAAGGATTAATAATAAGTGATGCCATTGCGCAGCAAAACAACATGTTCTTTATTTTTCAAATTTTATTTTGGCATTGCCACAACCAGCCATAGAAGTAATGACATATACCATGTTGTGTTCTGTAGTGGACAAAGAAGTTGGCGGTTTGTACAGAGTTCGAGCTGTGGACTACTGGGGAAGACCCGGGCAGTACTCGCTGCCAGAGATGTATTCCGAGGAGCTCTAGACCAGGATCGCGTCTGATAGTATTCATATTATGTTTCTAAATTGTTTTTTACAATGGAAATACATTTTATATAAATCAGCGTGCTGATGATATATGTTATACAGCATGGGTCATTTGCGAAATGTTGTTTCATCCACCCAGTCACATTTTAAGGAAACATTTAGTATTTATGCTCGTGCTCTATTTGACAGTGATATAGGCATCACATTTTTTGGTAACAGTAGGAATGGTTGTAATTTCAACGACTTGAATATTAGATAAAAATGACTGAATACAATAATCATCAACAAACATTACCTGCTCAAAAATACATTCTTTTCTGAAGCTGTTGTAGATGTATTGGGTAATGGAGATGGATAAAGTTACTGAATACATCCTGTCTGGGTGGAAGCCTTTTAACCTCAGGGCTGGCCGCATCATAGCACACAGTAACATGTAATTACAAGCTTTTTGTTTTAAACTAATAAAAACACAAAATAAAAAACTGTGTGACAGTATTCTATAGTTTTGTAATTGTAAACTAATCCCATGAAATGCCAAAACCAACAATGTGCATGTCGGTCTCAGCTACTTTTCTACCCTGTCTGTGGCACCCACTGGATTTTGCTAAAGACGTAAAACGGGTCACAGATATAAAGTCTCATTTTTTTTAAAAGGCTAAATAATTACCTAAAACAGCTGGTCGCTGTAATTTTTAGTAAACATTACTCAAACAAAAGTAACTAGCACATGTGTTGAGGACTGTTTTCAGCGGTGAATTTATACACATTTGGCGCTTTAGTTTTTCATCATAATGTCACTGGCATAAAAGGAGAAGTAAAAAACATATCACTGGGCCATGAAATTAGTCATCAACTGATCACACTGTTACATAAACTGATACCATCAGACCAACAAATCTAATGGATACATTAAGAGTCTTTTATCTGTAATCTGTTTTTCAATGTTACATTCTATGTTGTATACTTGAAATGTCTCATACTTTTATAAGATTTTGTTCTATACTGGAATGTGTTGTTTTTACAAACACAAGGACAACAGCAAGTTTCTTTACAAAATTTATTGTCACCTATACAGAATGATTACGCAGTGCGGATGTTACCCATCAGTGTGACAATACCAAATGGTTGGTTCTGTCATCCCGTTCACTTAACCAGTAATAGTTTTTTAATGAATTTGGTTTTCATTTTGGCAGCATTAATTTGATTTTTTCATGGGGCGTTGAATTGGATTTGTCTGATAATTCCGTCCTATGCTGTCGGAACATAGCAAATCAGAAGCGTAACAGGATTATTCTCCTGTTTGCGTCATTGAGAGGAGCTCTGTCTTCATCTTAGACAGGATGATCAATCCAGTGTAACTGAGGGCTGCTCAACAAGCTCCATCTTCGGACCAGTTTAGCAAGCTCCTGTTAAGAACAGAGAAAGAAGAAGAACACGTGTCAGATGAGTTTACATGTTAACACGGAGCTTGAAATATCTGTCCTGAATGTAAAGACTAAAATATGAACAGTGAAACTCTAGATAAACAAACTATTTAGCTAAGATACTTCCTCCTTTTTCTAAATTTAAACTCAAGGATACACGTTCTTTGAAAAAGTGAGTGATAATATTGTGAATACAAGAGTGGCCTAGACACTTGTACATTATTGTTTACTTCCAATCTTACAAATTTGCGCTTTTTAGGAGTTTTTTTGGCATCGGAGCACCAACCAAAACCATCAAATGCAAGTAACTCATGGTCACGGCTTTACAATCTGTTAAAGTGAATTTGAAACCCTGAGTACATACCAGACTGCAGCACAGGCTGAAACTCTCCGGCCATGCAGATTTCCTCTTGTTTTTGGCGGACGACTCTCTGGATGGCAGGTGGGAGGCCACGAGGGTTGCGGGAAAAGACCAGGGCGTAACTGTCCTCACAGCTTCCATCCTCCTTCAGGGTGCGGCAGGCATAGGTGATGGCATAGTTGTCATAGTCTGTGTCAATGATCCAGTAGTTGTCACCTGGAAGAGCAGAGAACAAGAAGTTAGTCTCAATTGTGTGTGAGAGAGACCTAGAGAATGTGTGTGTATAACTGAGGAGGCTTACCGCCGCTGGACAGGTAGCTGGCCAGTCCCTGGTAGTTCATGAACATCTTGCCAGGGGTGCTGGGGTCGGGCACTGAGTACTGAGCAGCCATGTCAGCGCACACAACCCAGAACCTGGGTGTCAAGTAGAGAGAGAAATGTCACATTTGCAAGCAGGAATGGATACATTTAGTTATTTAAATATATCACATTCAGACTGCTGCTAAAGAGATTTTTAAAAATGAGAGTTACTCACCCAAAGAGAGTGACTCTGCCCCTGGAGGAGGCCACCATGGCACCGTCATCTCCAACAGTGTATTCAGCCGAGATGTTGTCCTGCAGGAACAAACCCTCTGGATCTTTCTTCTGCAGAGCGTACCATTTTCCTGCATACTGTTGTGGAAAAAAAAACATCAAAAAGATAAATATACAGATTATTTTAATAGACATTTCAGCAGTAGGCTATGGATATGTACATACACTGTACAGAGTCTCTTTTGTGTGTGTGTGTGTGTGTGTGTGTGTGTGTGTGTGTGTGTGTGTGTGTGTGTGTGTGTGTGTGTGTGTGTGTGTGTGTGTGTACACAATGTACAACACAATATTTCATTGTTTGTCGATGATGTCCTGGTTTATATGGAGGATGTGAATTTGTTTTTCCTACTTGTCTGTATCTGTCGGAGCTAGCTGGCTGTCTTTCGTCTGTCCTTCTATTTATGGACTTAAAGTTTTTTCTAAAAGAGATATGTCTGTACTCACTCTTCTGGGGTCGAAGTCCTCTTTGACTGTGAAGCTGTCCACCACACAGGAGGCCAGGCTCTGCTCCACGCAGGCCAGGAACAACATCACCAGGGCAAAGACTTGGAAGTCCATTCTAGGTGAAAACCCAAATAGAGCAAATGTCAATTTGCTTGATAGTGTAATTGTAATCTTTTTTTCATTTACAATTGTTTAAAGACGCGGCACGGAGCTAAACTAAAACATCACTCTAGCAGCTCTATTGTAAAAAGATCAGCTGCTCCCCATAAAGCTGCATCTCCTTACCTGAAGTGTAGAACGGAGCCAATGGAACTTTTCAGTGCAGAGCTGTTGCAGTGTCTGAGCTGTGGTGAGAAGATGGTGCCTTTTATACCTGAGGCACAAACAGGCTCACTGATTACTTTCACTTCTTGAACCTAAATGCAGAGTTTAAATCTACCGCTAATCCAGTTAAGGAAATCCCCCGCTGTAAGCTGATGAACCCTCGCATTCAGCAGTGTATAGGCTTTATGCAATTGTTTGCAGGTATACATAATGGGATACATAATGGCCCGATGCCGTGGGGGCAAAGAGTTTGCCTGAGCCTCAAGTCACACGTCCACAGCAAATGTTTTTACATGAGCAAACAGGTGTATTTTGGGCACTAAGGTCACACGAAAACCTAAAATAGGACAAAGTGTTGATACAGATTTGTTGAGTCAGACCTGTGAGAAAGTAGTGTGAATATAGGGTGAATGAAAGACTATGAGATAAGATTATGTTGTTGTGATTCTTGGTTTTGTTTTCCTCTACTTAAAGTGTCCATAAACCCAGCCATCTTCTTTCTTCTTTGCCCATCTTCAGATAAAATGTTCCCAAATCTCTGGACTGGGATACTAATCTCAACAACAAAAGCTGAAGTTCATGACTGTCAAGAAAAGTTTTTCCTGTTCTTCTTTTATGCTTCACAACTGGCCTTGATAACCAGGGACAAAAATAAAGTGCCTCATTTTATTATTAATAGATTTCGATTTGAATCTCCAGCTCTGATTAATGGGAGAGAGACTGTAAGTGCGCTTGAAGTGAGTAGGGTTTTGTTGTTGATTACTGTAGACAGAACTTTTTATTTGGGTGTAAAACATTAAAAGATCCACAAAGTTGAAGTCCTCAATCAATTCTACATTCAGATACAAAATGTTTTGTAAGACATAAAGGAAGTGAAAGGGAAGAAAAAGGGGCATACTCCCCATGACAGGCACCACAAATAAAAAAAAACCAAAACTAGTAACATTTTACATTAGAAAACAGCCTGGAGAATAGAACTGAGTAATGAACAACTGTCATGTAATGTGAGCAGAGGCTCAGGTGTTCCTGTCTGCTGTCACCCACTCGGTTAAGTAACGCGCTGTCATCTTGCCCGTAAATGCTGCCTGAGCTTAAACCTGTAATCCCACAAGCAAAACATGTCATATAGGAAACAGCTAAGGTTTGTTAAAGGAAGTTTACACCACTTCAGCATCAGCAAAGTAGCAAAGCGCAGAGAGATACCAAAGTTTAACAATGTCCCCTTTTCACAGGTGTAAAGCTGGGGTGTGTTACTTTCCATTTTGCTTCAGCAGATGCATTTATGAATCTAATTAGTTTTTTTACTCCCAATGTTATCAATATCACATTTTATGTCATTTGTTAAACCAAACTTTGTAGATCTGCTTTAAAGCAGTTCTTTATTGCTATAATTCAACCCAATTGTACTTTAAATAATTTCATGGGTTTTCCCTAAGTATAAGAATGTTTTAATTTCTTACTCAGTATTTAAATTTTCTCATTCAACCTTGTTGTTGAGCAATGCAACTGTTTTTTTTTTTTTTAAACTGTTATCTATGTTGTGCGGTACTTAAAAAAAAAAAGAAAAAAATTTAAATAGTTCACTGTAATCGCTTTCACTCCTAACAAGTTCCCCTCACCAGTCCTCAGGAGATTTTTTTGTTTTGCACTACGGTAGGTGACAGCTAATTAAACAGGAGAAGCATTCCAGTAAATCCAGCTGGATTTTGTAGTCATCCCTGGAATTTTTGTAGTTCTATTAATAACCTGTCCTGAAGATATTAGGTAAGGCCTTCGTGTTTTGACATCCTGGGCTGTTCAGCACAGTCAAATCTGTCGACCCGACAAGTGACATGTCAACAGAATTAACTCCGCATCACTAATCAGAAAACAAAAGTTAGGTTTAAGTGATCCTGTTGCAGACGCACACATGCTTAACTGGAGATGAGCTCAGGTTGAACATGTCTGGGCCCGAGCCATGTCAGGCCACTGGCTGATGGGTATGAAAGAGGCAAGTTGAATAACAAGAGAATAAGAGCAGATGATGGTCAGAAAAAACATTTTGCATTTTTTATTTATTGATTTTTAGCAGGTCTTCATTAACATGTTTTTTTTTAAACTAAACTAAAAAATAAATAAATAAATAGCACTTTCCATAGAAAATATTGCCAGACTATTCAGCAGTGAAAATCATTCATATAAATTTTTTTTAACTCCTCTTGCATCTGAAGTTGTTAGATTCATTTTTCAAGACAAAAACCACAAAAAAAACCCAAAAAAAGCAAACATTCCCTACTTCCAGCTTCCCAGTTGTGAAAATTCAGCTTTTCTCTTTTGTGACAATAAACTGACATCACCTTGGGAAATTTGAAAATTGTAATGGCCATATTTCACATTCTTTCATTTTTACAGAGCAATTTACCAATAATAAAAATAATTGTTAAATCTCTAGTTTACAAGTCTTTATCATTTTAAAGCTGACAATTGCCCACAAATGTCCACAAGAAATAACACACTATGAAATAATAGGGATATTATGGCTATATCTAATACTTTTCCCCATAATTCCATGTTCAATTTCAGCATTTACGTATTAACATTTGTCATATGCTCACAAAACTTCATTAGTGACGCAACAGGGAAAGGAATTCCGGTTTATAGCATATATTTGCCTTTCCAATTGAAATATTGATTAACTACACCTTAGGGAGATTGTTCCTACTACAAATATACAGCTACTTTAAAAAAAAATACTAAATCAGTGCAATAAATAAGACCCGTCATATTTCTAATGAGATCGATAAACGTGTTGGTAAGCAGGGGGCAATGGATCATCATCCGAGAGCTATACAGTGACAACACTTCTTGTTCTTACCATATTCCCGTTAAGACAAATAAAAAACTTCTGCATTTTATGTTAAGACTCAACTGAGTTTTAACTGCAAAACAACAAGGTCTGACTATAATATTACATCGGCCTCATCTGTGCTTTTTCTGTGCAGTTTCTGGGAAAACACAGATTACACTCAAAGGTCACACGTGAGCAAACAAAGACAAAGACTACAGTGATCGTGTTCTTCTGTGTTTATGACATTGCTTCATTACAAACAAACTTAATAACTTATGAGGCTGCATTTGCAGTATTACAATGCTGAGTACAAGAGCCTTATTTCATAACATGTAACTACATTAAAATTGCTATATCTGGCAATCCAGAGAAGTGTTGTATTGTTCAAGCTAACAGTGAACATATCCACTACTCGGGAGTGTTTGACTGGTTGTGACCCGACTTTGCCATTGTTACTCCAGAAAAAGGAGGAAGAGGTTGGAAACTGCACATGTACGT
Organism: Xiphias gladius; assembly: GCF_016859285.1. Taxonomy (NCBI): domain Eukaryota; kingdom Metazoa; phylum Chordata; class Actinopteri; order Istiophoriformes; family Xiphiidae; genus Xiphias; species Xiphias gladius. Next base: position 23,046,482 of record NC_053418.1, on the reverse strand, counting down.
GGACATCTACACACAGCACTCCAAAGCTTTACTTCAGAATGGTGTCTTCATTTGCTGTAAGGAGGAAAGCAAAATATATAAGATTAGTAAAATTTGGATTTTACACTGCAAGCACGATTCAAAAACGCTAAGTGTAAAAAAAAATTTTGCAGTTCAAAGAGTGATTTAACAACAGCTCGCATACGTCTGTACACTGTATGCACAGACGTATGCGTGTGCTAACTGGGGACTGAATATCTGACGTGAATAAGGCTGAAGGGACAACCTTCTGCTAGCTGCTTGGCAATGCGCTCCTGCTCCTCGCGGGCCTTTTTCTCCTCCTCCTCGATCCTCCTCTCCTCAGCTGCAATAGGCTTCAGGTTATCTGAGCAAATTAAAGGGTTTATTTTTAACAAAAAAAAAAAAATACAACATTAATTAAGGAATAAATCCCAACCATCATCGTAACTGCCTACAATATAGTTCAAAATGACATCTGGTTACATCTGGTTATCATTATCAAGCGAGATTTCAATGTCTGCATATGACTTATCTCTAATGAGCCTTAATCATTAAACAGTTTTCATACTTCCCTGTAAAACCGACAGATCATTTGTCTCTAGTGTTTTAAACATAATGTTTGGTGTGCAAAATTTCTGTTGAAAAATTTTGTGGGTTTAAGTAGGTTGATCTAAGTGCACTGTTGTTGTAAAAGACTATTTAGAATAACGCACCATATTTCCTTTTGCCATAGATGATGCCAGCAATCAAAGCTGAATACCTGGCTGTCTGTGATGGAAAAAGAGGATACACATTAGTGACAGTCACAAAATCTCCAATGAGCCCATTGAGATTCAACACAGGTCCAGGGCATCTAGAAGTACACAGTAGTTGGTGACATCCTTACTTAGCATCGCTTCCCATATCGTTGCTGCATCCACTAAACTCCATAGCGTTGCAGTGCTGCAGGAAGTAGTTAAGACCTTAGTCCTGTGCACTAAACGGACGTCTAACAGAGTTGAATTGAATGAGTTTCCAGGGCGTTTGCCCACTCTTTAGCTCGGCAGAAAAACACAATCCACTGAGAAGCATTGGCTTCATTCAAACATAACAACCTGTCGCTCCGATGTTTGCAGTGGTGGGCAACGACGAGGACATCAGACTGATTCTAAAACCTGTGTTACAGCTGAATTGAATGATTAACTATAGGTAAACTTTTTGTTAACCGAGGTAAAAGATGCGGAATTGTTTATAAAATGCCTTGTATTGTATATATGTCCATTATTTCCAAGGACTTTTCTATTTATAACCACCGGCTAGCGCTACGTCCTTTCAATGAGACAGCTTCTTGTCTTAGCCTTCAGCAACGTCAAGATTGATGTTCCGTCAATGCACGTTGCACTACACAGTAACACTCACCAAATGCGTTATTAAAATCTAATGCAGCACAACTGTAATCACTAGCTTGGAGTTTGCCTGACTGCAGACTTCAGTACCGTTGCCAAGTTACAGCTAGCTGTTGGCTAGCATGCTTCCTAGCTAATGGTTAGCAGGTTAGCGTGCTCTGCGTAGCTAGCAAACTGAAATACGATCGCAAGGGTCATTCTAAAGTAAAACACGAGCAACCTCTTTTCACAGTATATCTGACCACACAGACCTTAATCAAAGGCGACACTGCAACTGGAGGAGCCATTGTTCCAGGAGAGGCTAACTGCTAGCAGCAGAGGTCACTTTAGCAAAGCAGAGAGCTACGGGAGAAGATACGTCTTCTTCGTTGACGCGTTACTGTAGCTAATATTGACGTTGTTTTAAGTACTGCCATCTTCTGGAATAAATTGTCCCTTTCGGTGGAAAGTGGATGTCAGTTGTGTTCTTTTCGAAGTTTAAGTTTGTTTAAGGCATTTGTCATTGTAACTATAGAAAATAAAATTAAATAAATAGTGATAATAAATAATTGTAATTCTCTCTTTGCCACAAAACACCTTCAAATAAAGATCATACCATATCAGTGATTTATTTATAAATGCACTTTTTTCCTCGTTATTAATATATAGACTGTAAACATACCTATATAAAATGCATGATCAAATTTTTAGTTGCATAGGTCTCCCATTCAAAACAAGTCATCATCTTATTAGAACCTTCACTATCCCCTTCCATACCATGTCGTATGCTTTCTTTACATCATAAAGAAAGCATCCCTTTATTAATTGCTCTCCGTCTGCTGAATTCAAACATAACATTGGGTCCATATTTCACATTTCACTACTAAAATCACCATGGTTCGACAGGAGACCTCTGGCAATCTTCCATGATATCTCCGCATATCTCTACAAACCCGATAAATACAAAGTTCTATTATGGACTCTTTCTCACCTCAATTGTCCTACTCTGAGTGTCCAGTTCAGGAAATATGCCTAACTTAATAGAATATAAACCGATATAACATCTATAATTCTTACCTTTATAGAGATTTCCATGTTCAGTTTTTAGTTAAACTGTGTCACAGATGTGTTGAATGAGCTGTGAATTTCTCTATAGTATGTTGTTTTTCTCTATTGTAGCACCAATAGTCATTGGTAAACTAAAAATGGAGCACCTCATTACACACCGATGAAAAAGGATTTTTGCACTGGCAAAGGTCATCCAGAAGAGGCCCCTAGAGATGCATGCAGGTGGACAGGTCTGTGCCTGACAGTTCTCAGGAAGCTGGTAGTATTCTAGTCAGTGAGGAGAATAGTTTGGTGAGCAGTACAGTGTTTATTGACAGCAGAGTATCAGACTGCATTATTTGATACCTACATGCATTGCAAGTAAATCATACTGCATACTTTGTAGGCAAAACTGCCGAACACTGCAAACCAATGAAAAGCAGTGCCAGTGTTTCAAGGTTTAGTACAATTTGCAAGCCCCTGCACACGGTATTTAAAACATCACAGTTGCATTTAGAAGGGAACTAATATTTGTTGCGGATATCTTTATTTGTACCTGGTTAAGCTGTCTCTGAAAACTACAACTTCCTAAATCAGTGCGGTATGGAGTTATGTTGCAGATCAGCAAAAACCTCTAAGCCATGAGAGCTGCTATGGTGATAACACAAGATAAGATGTGTTAATAACAAGACTGTACTCTAACTGAATATTATTTTCCAAATAGAAAAGTAAATATTTTAAGAGATCAGTCAGTCTTACTGCTTATTTTTAGCCCACTTGTTCTCCCCATTTGGCATTGCAATCTGGCTTGGAGAGGAAGTAGATAGACATGTGCCTTTGTGATCCCTCACTGGCTTCCCAACCACAAATGCTGCCAATTTACTGGAATGCGTGGCCAGACGTGCCACCACAGGGGATTGAACCCTCATCTTTTGTCCATGTTACATGTATTTGTCTCCATAAAATACAAATTTTTTGCACAGTTTTACAGTCAAGATATTTTTTAAATGAAAAATTACATAAGAAATCAGTGTGCTTGACAATGGCGGTTTCCAAAGCAGTGGCTGAGCTTTTTCACTGTCCTCTTGGCAAATCTGACCTTCCCTCGTTTCTTCAGGGAGGCTGTGTACTGATTGGACTTGAGTTTAGAGTAATAGTCTGAGAACTTGTTGAAGAGGATGGATATGGGCAGGCCGTTCAGGATAATTCCAAAAGCGATGCAGATGAAAGCGAAAAGACGACCCAGTATGGTCTCTGGGTAGACGTCTCCGTAGCCCACGGTGGAGATGCTGACCTACGGAGGAGTGAGGAGAGCAGTCAGTAGGGGGACTGGAATCAAACTGCGAAACTTGTGAATATGTTACGACCACAAGGACAGCCACAGTAATTGTATGCCTAATCCAGTAACACAGGTAATTATATAAAAAGTATAAGTATAAAAAGTTAAAGCAGAAACAAAGTATGACCAGACCACACTGCAACAGTGAAAGTATCAACCAATCATAAGTCTGGAGCCCCTCTGCACCGTAAAAAACAATTAACACAGGAAAAAACATACACCCATTCAACCAGGGTATGCAGAGTCTGAAAAACCTCGTAAAGTTCGCTGATTATAACGGTTTGCATCATATTGGATTTACTGCTGCCAACTGGGGAAAGAAATTGTTTAGGTTTCCTTAAACTGTTGATAGTCAAAGTAATAAAAATAAAAAATGACCACTTATGGTCACAAGCAAAACCAACTGTTAGACAACAAAATCAAACCATAAGTTGATGGTTGATTTTATGCTCGAATAATTACATCGCACTCATTAGGACCCACACGTCCACCAAAAGTATTAAATTGCAGAACAATTTTTTCCGGTACCCTCTATTACCAACAAAGTTTCACATCAGGAGAAGCACATACGTCTCCTGCATCTTTTCTTGACTGCACCTTAAACTCCATGAGATACGCCTGTTAAAATTCTAGACACATCACAGTTTTAGCAGTTTGTAGCAGCACTGTATAGACAGTCACCATTGTGTGGTCATTAGCTTTGCCCTAAAGTCTCTAGAAGAAGTGGTAGGTCAGTGACGTTTCCCACTCAGGTTTCCTGCTTCTTCTTCCTGTTGATAGGCAGACAGTCTGGCTCTACTGTATCTGCCTTTTAGTGAGAAATTATGCCCACTGTCACACCCACGTGGACATTCATAGATTTTTGAGGTTTCCTGCCAACAGACTGCAGCAAAACTGACCCAGAGGTGGACGCTCCGGTGACGCAAAGACGGTACACAATTCTTGTGCTTCAGTTCATATGAATACAGCAGGAGTCAGGAGCAGTAAGTAGTGCTTAAAGTAACTGTTACTACAACCATTACTATGATTACAAGGATTATTATTTCCTTCCCCAGGATTAGAGGTAAGAGTCTACCACTCGGTCAAAGAGGGAGGGGAATGATCTGTTAACGGGTTTTTTTCATGGCAACAGACTCAGTGAATCCAAGGTTCGTGTTAGCAGTCTAATTCAAATAAAGACCTTAAGTACAGGTACAACTATTAACATTATTCCACCCTGTAAAACTGACCAGGTGCCAAGAATAAATCAGTTAATATACAATACAGTATAAATATATACTCTGTAGTTTGAATCTTCCTACTGACCACACAGGTCACACATGCCAAAGCAGGACGTGACACATCCTGGAGTAGAGTTGACCGTATTGTGTTTTGTAAACCAGGTAGTCCTGGAGTGTAATCTAATAACATTACACAGTTAACACCATTCAGGGACTATATCAGCATTAAACTAATTACAGGACAGGGCACTTCATTATACTTACTTAAATAGGTTACTTTGGTTTGTCACTTAGGTAAGGGATCTATACAACATTTCTAATTGTATGACCTGTATGTTTTTCATATATCGTATTCTTTTTATTCTATTTTTTTTTTAGCATGTATCTTCTCTCTGTGTTGTCACATTAGATTCTTATTCTCCTGGTCTTTTACACTATTACATTTTACAAAGATGTACTTACAGCTGCCCACCACCATGCATGAGGAATGCTGGTGAAGTTTGTGTGTGGCATGTCATGCTCCACAGTGTAAACCATGGCAGAGAAGCTGAAAATGCCCATGGCAATGAAGAGGAAGAGGCAGCCCACTTGCTGGTAGCACTGACGCAGAGTGAAGCCAAACGCCCGCAGACCCGTGGAGTGTCGCGCCAGCTTCAAGATACGGAAGATTCGCATCAGTCTCATGATCCTCAACACTTGCCCCAGCTTTCCCACCTGCCCCACCGCCTGCATGTCGGCCTCGTGCTTCATGTAGTTTTCCTGTTTGTCAAAGAACTCTAGGATGGCCTGCAGATACTGAGGCAGGATGGCGATCAGGTCCACGGTGTTGAGCACACTCCTGCTGAAGGCCGTGAGGTCAGGAGTGGACACCAGACGGAGCAGGTACTCCATGGTGAAGAAGGCGATGCACATGGACTCCACGTATTCCCAGTATGTCTTACCACTGAGCTGACCTGTGGGAGTTCTGTATTGCATCTCCTGCACTGTGTTGAGAGTCATGGCCACCAGGGAGACCAGGACAAACAGACTGGAGGCCACAGCCATCAATTTGGCCTTAATAGACGAAAACGGCTTCTCCATCAGGTTCCAGATAGCTCGCCGCCTCTGGCCCATGAACATGTCCTGAAAGAGCTCCTCATTCTCCTCGATCTCCACCTCGGCCTCCAGCTCCCTCTGGATCTTCAGCTGCTCGTTCAGCTCGTCCTGCCTCTCCTCGAAGGAGATGCGGCAGCAGCGGTGGGTGTTCTTGATCCTCACACCCCAGTAGTTGATTTCCTCCAGGAAGTTGCGGGGACACAACTCGTCTTTAATCCACAGCACACCAGTCCTGTAGAAGTTGAAGATGCTGTGGAAGACATCTGGGTCCCTGTCAAAGAAGTACTCATTGTTGGTCACAGTGTAGTCATCGCACAGGTCCAGCTTCATGTTGTGGTCAGTGTAAGTGGCCAGTCGTCCTATTCTGGTCTTGGGGTACTTGGCAGCCATCTTGTAGGCTATCTGATAGGGCTTCCCCCCTACATTGATGTTGATCATGTAGTTCCTCTTGGAGGGTGAAATCTGCTTGGAGAAGCTGTACGGAGCATTGTCATCATCTTCATCCTCATACTCAGCATAAATGTCGTAGATGTCTCTGCTCAGCTCCTGCATGGAGTTCCATGTCTTCACGAGGGTTTCCTTGGCTAGTGGGTAAACGATCTCAGAGGGTCTTCGATTAATGTCTGAATCTGTTACTTTGTAGTTGGGGAAGAGACTCTGTCTCCTGTTCCACCAGTGGACCACCTTGCTGGTGCTCCCCATGTCGATCCCCCCCAGACTACACGGCAGACAGAGCGCACAGACCAGCCAACATTACTGCTGTCTAATACCCCCTTTACCTAAGCATGGAAGAAAGGAGCAGGACGCCTCATGGCCCCATTAATGTTGCTGACAGAGAGGATCCGCGTGCTTACAGGACGTCTAAATACCATTATCCCCTGCTGAGCTGCCTGGCTGACATGACGTTGGCTGTGTGGCATATCCCAACAAATTGCTCCATGGAACTCACTCACTTTTGGGTTATACATATTTTATGATATTAACTTATAGTGCTTACATCTGATTTGAATGTTTTAAAGAAAGTATAAGCAACAATAACTGCTTTTTTCAATACATTAATTTCTGAGTGCATAGGAAATGTGTCATGCATTAATCTTTTTGAAATCCCTACAGATTACTCAAGGAAGTCATATTGGAAGGCTATTATTGGAAAATACCACTGCATGTCTTTCATTACTTTCATGTTGGTTGTGGGAAAACTACAACACTTTGTGATAATTTTTTTTCCAAGATTTATTACAAAATACTTTTCAGATTTTTATTTTTGTAAAATTTTTACAAAATTGTAAAATTCTTTTTTAAGAATTGACTCTAAATTGTTTCTGTGGGCTGTTATTCTGCACTGGTTTAAGATTCCTGGACTGAAGGGGAACAAAGAAAGGCTGGTGGCTACATAAAAGAGGATAAAGGCTTTAAGCATTAGCCTACTTCCTGATTGGGGGGGTGCAGGATTCTTCAGACATGAAGTGAGTCAAGGAAATAATCTTTTGTTATTATAGTGTACCCAGAGAGGCATCTGCTGTAAGGCTGTGACATATTATGACACGTTACCTTAACTAACAGATAGTAGTGATTAAACCAGTTGGTATATCTACACAAAAGAAGTCCAGTATCTAACATAATATTATTTGCAGTTGAATCCTCTCATTGGATATCAGATTATTGTCCTGCTGATTAACAGCTGACCAGAGATGACTGCATGGCCACTGGCGGATGACATGATGGACCGTGCATTATATTAACCTTTATTTACTTTCCTGACCCCAACCACTGCTGACTAGTTAAAACAATTAAGGATTTAGTTTGTTAAAGCACTGGCATTTAAATAGAGCTACCAGATTTAAGATAGTCTTGTTAGTGTAGCGTGTCAAAAGAACACAAAGTGATCTGGATTTGTCATGCAAACCACAGGGTCACACTAGAAAGAAGAGGCCACGATGAAAAATGGAAATGTTAATACTTATGATGCATGATATGATATACTGTATGATACACAGGATTTGAAAAGCTCCATGTCTACTCATCTGACACACTCCATGAGGAGACTATGTAACTTTTCAAAAGAGGAAATAACACAAGCTTCCTCTTAGAATACACAAGCAGAATTCCTAAACAATGAAATGCACCTTTACTCAATTCAGTACTCTGAGGGGTTCTGCTGCTATAGCCTTATTTGGTCTGGTGTGACTGGTTGTGTGACATAACTGGGTAAGTTTGCTGTCTTTATGCCTCTTACTACTCTACTTGTGCTAATGTTACATTAAATTTTAATGTGTCATAAATAGATATTTCAATGAGGATATCACAGAAGATAAAAAAGCAACTGAGTCAAGAACATCTTGGAAATTTAGGGGAAATTCCTGTAATTGCTTCTTGTTGCCATTTAATATGGCATTCAATTCTGTCTGTGGCAGCAGGCGGCCTTGGCTTTCATGCCTCTTGCTGCTTTCCATGTACTACACAATGGCAGCCACCCCTGCACTTCAGTGGGCTCATATAAGTCTTACTTCAGTTCTTATTTGCAGGAGAAGGAGGAGAAAGAAGTCATTTACATTTTTAGTCAACATTTTTTTCCCCTTATAAATCCAGTAATAGCCCAGGAAGCAGTATTAGTAAAGCAAGCAGAAATATATATCGCCATACTTGCAATTCACTAGGATTAATATCATCTGCTGTCAAGGTCTACGGTTTCCTGTCAGCACTTATGGTCCGCAAGATCTACGGATCAAATTTGGTAGATTCCGTTCAAAGCTGCTTAGTAAAGCAAGAAAGAGGGTTTTAATCCCGCCTGCAGGTTTATAAAGCCTCCTGTCATATACATTCTCTATTATTTACAGCTAAAGATAGAATGTTCTGTAACAATAAATGCTTGCGTTTAACCTGAACTTTGCTGATGTGATTACACATATACAGGGTCTGCTCAAAATAAGGAGACACTGGGCATCCTTTTGTTTCGTTTTTTCAACTAAACTTATTTTCCGAAAAATCCTGTCAGCATCTTCAAAATTGCAAGTGCAAATGCCACAACAGTTTACACACCATAAAGACTCAAAATTGTGTCCCAATGTACACTTTTTTGACCACATACAGGTACGATGAGGTATAACAGGGAAGATCTGAATTTCGTGAATGCCAAGAAAAATTGTTGACACATTAGGCTTGCGATAGGAGTAATTTGCACCCTTGCAGTATTAATCTACCGGTACTGACTGTACAGGAGTTGCCTAGTTTGACAGCGTGTGCCATTGTGAATAAGATTCACCTTACAAGTACTGTCTGTATAAATATTTGATACTGTTACAGTGAGAGCGTTGAAGAGAAGCAGCAAGATTTGCTTATCTGAATATTGGGTTAACTGTTCACAGCTACATTTTCAGGTGTGGTAAACGTGGGTCATGACAGCGGTTTGTATGAAATCAGTGGAGTTATCTTTTGTAATGAACAAATGAATCCAGCAGATGGTGGTATCACAGTCAATCTAAACCTGTCACAATTAACAGTTTCTGTCTTTTTACTTTGGGACACTACAAAGATAGACAGATATTGTTTAGCCTGGATGAACAACTCATAAATGACTCAACTTTCTCCACACTAGAGCCTATTGGTTGTGAAATGTTAAAAATATGACTCAGGTGAGGCGGCGCTGAGTGTTTAATTCCAGTTTGCAGTAAGTCCCTATAGATTGTGCTATATGCCGTGTTTGCTATGCAGTCGGAGAAACTAAACCAACTGCTGAGCAAACAGTGAGTGATTTAAATAGAGTTAGGAGTGTTCTCAGCAAAATGGTTTAAAAGGCTTGTGATCTGAGATACAACTGTGGAAGCACAGGACTGGCTAGCAGTGATCAGCTACACCTGCTGATATACAGTGTTGTACTTATTTTAGCTTTTTCCGCCTAAGCCAAATAAATGTATCCTAATTCATGGCAGCTGGAGGCTCTATTGACAAAATACTTTCACGTGTTTATGCCAGCTGATATAAAAGCTAATGTTACTGTAAAAACTGTAAAACTTATTTTATAGAAAATTATTCATCGGGCCAGAACTAACCATTATTTTCATTGTAGATTAAGCTGTTGGTTATTTTCTCGATCAAATAATAGTTTTGTCCACACAATTTCAGAAAACAGTGAAAAAAGCCTTTTATAATTTCCCACAGCCCAATGTGTCAAAAACACAAATATATTCAGTTAACTGTGATATAAAACAGAGACAAATGCTCACATTTCTAATCCCATATTCGATTATCAAAATAGCGTATATGCAGATAAATTTTCTGTCAACTGACTAATCAATTAGTTGACTAATCGTTTCGGCTCTAACTCATATACACAAGTGTATGCTTTGAGTTTTACTATCAGACTTAAACTGTAATTGATAGGTTATCCACAGTGATTAAATGGTGACCTTCATTTATGGTTGAATGATAATACTGTTGTTATCCTTGCCTCAGAAACATTTTTTATCAACACACCATGTCTATTAGACTGCTACCTATTAGTGTTTGAGTAATAGACTGCTACCTATTAGTGTTTGAGTAACTAATCACTGATTATATTTGTTGTTACAAGGACAATTTCCTATTTGCATTGCTTCCTGCATAAGATTTCTGAAAAATAATGCAAAATATTTGATGCAAACTTGAAAGGAAACACTTCAACTTTCGTTAGGGGGCCAAATATTTTTATTGGAGGGCCCAAGGGCTGCCAGTTGCCCACCACTGGATTAGATTATCAGTGAAACTCAATTGGCCATAATCAAAATAAAAAATCTATTATTCTTGTTTGGCAACAATGGAGCCTGGAGAATGACACTGGAATAACAATGAATCAACCTTTACAGTGTATATTTTAAACTGGAAATACAAAACAAATTTTATAGGGGCTTTTAGAGTTTGCTTTTTGTTATTCCATTGAATTGCCTGTCATATTCCATCTCAGTTTTCATTTACTTTCTGTTAAATCACATGAAATGTAAGCCACAGAGTAGCAGCTTGCGCTCTGATTGGCCAGCTGTTATCCATTGGTTGGATTCCTGTGTATCAGAGCTAATTAATCTTATTCATTACACCAGTGCTTTTGCTGATATGACATGTGAACATTTTCTGCAATGAAAACTGCCTATGACAAATTAACAACCTTGCTTTGAAATCCACAGATGGATCTCTTTATTGTTTAGTTTAAAACCCCTGGAAATTCATGCAAATAAAAAAAATGTATTAATGAATTACTACTACTAAAATCTGTATTTTTTTTTTTTAAATGTAAAAAAATTCCTGACTGAATTCCATTTAGCTGCTTCACTTTCATGGTCCTGCTCACTGTCACGGTTTCATGGCTGACTGGTCAAAAGATGAAGACAATAATATTTCCAGGGTTAAATAAGGATTTGTACTGCTCCGCATTATAGATTATGTGTTGGGACAGTTTTTATAATGTCTGAGTTTGTCTGAGTTTGCCTGCCCACTCTGTAGTGGGGTTACTTATTTGCCTGGTTGTATCGGCAAGGTGTTTTCTGTACAGTGTCACCACACTTTATTAACCTTGGCCTTTTGTTTGGTACAGTAAAACGTTCCTAAATTTTGGAAACAAAACGCATGTATTCTTAAGAGTTTTTGTATAATTATACAGAGATGCATGTTCTATTAAAAAGTGTGTTACATTATTTTGAAATCCAGATTTGAAATTCCACATATTCAGTCCTACAAACATTTTGTGGACCATTATTTTTTTTAAACATTATTCTAAAATGGACAGTGTAATCGCATTCCTCTCATATATTTCAGGAGGCACATTACCGAACACATTTAAACTTCTCATTGTTCATCCTCACTAAGAGCCACGGACACAGAAGTGTTGCACAGCAGGGCCTGACAACAGTGGAAGCTGCGTCAAGTTAGTTACATAAAAATAAGACCAGAGAGTATGCGATGGTGCGAAAATAAAAGCGTCACATTTGTCTCCCTCTCAAATATGATAAGATCAAGCCAAGCCGCACTGAATGCGTAGTGAACCGGTTGAAAAAAAAAATTAAACTGACATGTGAGGTGATTTATTCTTACTAGCATCGATGGCAAAGGTATCTCTTTTATGGCCTGGGGGACTACCTCATGTGACTGGTATTCTGCCAAGGTATCTACTCTTTTGTTTTTGTGAACACGTTTTTATGAATGTTTTGCTAGCACCACAGAGTGTCGTCTATATTTATACACTTCTATTAAAAGAGTGCCATGAGAAGAATGAGTTTGTAGGAGCAAACCGAAATTTGTAATTTATAATTTCATAAAAGCCAGTCTTACAGTGACTCTCTCTTGATGTATTGCTTTGAAAAGCACAAGCGGAAGTTATTTATGCGGCTAGCCTCATCTGCTAAGAAAACGCTGTTTTTAAAGGGAAACCAAGGTTGTTGAGGTCTGTGGTGGGCATAGCGGGTTGAAGGTAGGTGTAGATTCACTGTCGTGTACTGACTGTCCCAGTAGTGTCGGTGTTGTTGTCCTCTATGTGCCTCTTGTTTAGTAGCTTTTCGCTTTGGTTAGCGGAAATCAAGATGCGGGCGAGTGTCAAGTCAAGACAACTGGTAAAGTGCAAGCTAACTAGCTAGCTGGGATGAAGCTAACAAGGCTAACGGTACCGTTACCCGGTTCACGAGAGGAGGCTGCCGAACGCAGTGATGCTGCTCCGTTTGTTTGGTTGCAGTAGTCGACTGTGGAGAAATAGATCAATATAACTGGGCGTTCAGTAAAATACATTGCCACAGTTGCATTGAGTCTTACAAGTGCAGTGGCGAATATTGCTTTTGAAAGGCTGCGGGGGTGGGGTGGAATGGCCCCCTGTACAGGTACACAAACACACTGACAATTTTGCTTTTGATTAACTCAGTGTCCTGCGTTTTACCTGCTCCTGAGAGCCTAGTTAAAGATGTTAAAAGAAATGTATAAGTATGTATTCTGTATATATCTTCCAGTCTTACAACTGCAGCCTGCTTGTGAACTTTCACTATGCATCACTTGACCTGCTGCTCTTTCTAAAGTCTTAACAAGTTTACATATTTTCTGCATGTGCGTGGTTGTCACTGTGAAGTTGAAGTTGAGATTCTTTCAAAAAAAACAATACACAAATTGTTTTCTGTGTCATGACACCTGGCCCGTTGCAGCAGGGTGTATTGGAACAGAATTTATAATTTAGAAAACCTAATAATCAGAAAATGATTATTTATTATGATACAATCTTGGAGGGACTATGTGTTGATTTGAAAAGTGTCTAGCAACCCTGAGCGGTAGCATCAAAACACCAATTCATGAGTCTTGTGCCTGCTGTGGGTCAACAATGTTATGTCATCCGCTGGTTTTCTTTAAATGTATGTCGTGCAGCTTGCATGTTGTTATAGTTTCCTTTTATGTCTTCTCCTCGGTGAGCTTTACTTGCTTCACGATCTGGTGAAAACACTGTAAAACAGCCACAACGTCCAGTGAATGTTTTGGCCTTTTCTCAAAGCTTTAAACGAAACACAATTTAACGCAATTTAAACGAAAATAATGAAATGGGAACAGAGCACAAAGAACAAAAGGCACCAGTAATATAACACTGTCGACTTGAGTTGCAGGTGATGGTTTATGGGGTAGAAGGGAGTGAACTTGGCCAAAAATGACAAATTTAGATTTGTTTTCTTATCTACTCTTATCTCATTCGTGAACCAAAAACAAAACAACAAATTCAAATTGAATAACCACTAAATGACAGAGAGTTTGTTTTTGTTTTTTTTATTTTTTATTAATGCAATAGTCAGATTTCTTCTTGGCTGAAGGTTTTATTTTGGAAAGCAAACAGTGTAACAAACAGAGCAACCTTGAAGACCCTATCAAACTTTACCTGTTTCAGAGAAAGTGGATGGAGAAGACTATAAAAGATTGAGAGATCAAATGTTAGGCCAGCAGGATACTTGCCTAACATGAATAACAAATGTTATTGAACTGCTCTCAAAAATGTGATGCTGAGAGCGAATGTCTGTATACTTACTGTGACTCAATGTCTGTTTGATTAATGATGTCCATGCAGATGGTGGAGCGTGCGTGGCAGATGGGGGGTAGTCTTTGGGGCGACTGAGTCATTGTCTTCTAGAGTATGGGCGTGTCAATAATAGGCATTCTATCACCACACCCTTCCCTTAAAAACCCATGTATACTGGGCCTAAGCTAAAGATATTCAGATTGCAACCATAGAAGACTAAGTAAACCAGAAAATACACATTTGAGAAGCTGGGAAAAGAGAATTTTGGCATTCTTTCTTAAAAAAAAGCCTCAAAATAATTAATAAATTATCAAAATAGTTGCCAATTAATATTCTGTCACAGTAGCTAGTTAACTGACTAATTGTTGCATCTCTAATACTGTAAAATCTAAATTTACTCCGGTACAGAGTTGAAAGGTAATGCATAAGAGAACATGTTGGAGTTTACCAGAACGCTCTTTTGATGGCTGGTTTTGCAGAAGAAAGAGGCTTCCCACTTTGTCTAGCCTTGGTTTTTCTGTGTCTGCACATTAATAGATACATATTTTTTTAAACCATGACATAAGATGTTTATGGCATCCGATAAGCTACCTGGTACCCTGTCACTAAGTGATTGATTTCCATTACTGTCTGAAAAACAGATTTTAAAATACCCTTTTCATAACAATATGGCATGCATTTAAAGCTGACACAATAAGAGTGGAAAAAGTTAAAAAAAAAAAAAAAAAAGCAGCAAAACACAGATCACAACACCACTAATTCAAATGAGAGCAAAGGTCAAATCCACGGCACAGTTAAAATTGTTGTGTCAAGGTTTCCTGCACTTCTACAATAATCATATTGGACCGATTGGGACAAATTTGTTTTAAAAAAAATCATTTCTAACATAGCCGTATTTGTGAGTTTGACCTTTCTTTGGGAACAGTAGCTGCTTCTTATTTGGATTTGTTTAAAAGAAGTTCATCTTTGTTCACTGTATATTCCCTCCGGGCAAAAGACACACTTGTACACTGTGTAAAATGATACAGCCTGTGTTGTCCCATGCTTCCCCCACCACTGAGCTGACCTTAGCTGAGTCCTCATTCTTACAAGGGTACACTTTGCCCTGAACATATCGTTTACAGCTTCATTTTGCCGTTCATTTCTCTTCAAGAGGTGCTTGTTTTTCTGTCTTATTGTACATGTGTATTCAGTGTTGGTGTCATTTCGGGAAAAGTCAACCTAATACATGGACATTGTTAATTGTCTTCCTGGGCCATTTCGATCTGAGGTCATTTTCAGATTTTTCTGCAGATATTTTCACAGTTAAGTTTGATGGCAAAATGTGTTTCAGTATTTACAGTAAACAGCAAGGGCTTCTCTCTACAAACACCATTTTACACTGATGTTCAACAATGATAGAGGGAGAAATTCATTCAAGAAGAGGCTAAGATTGCAGTTTGTCCACTAAGAGCAGTCGCACACTAGCCGTGACCTACAGTTTTTGTGTTGCGTCCACCACTGTTCGCTCTAGTTGGCTCCTGCCAGCGGCCCCAGGCCTCATTTAACATGTTGAACCTTGAACCAGCACCTGTTCAACAGTTTGCAGATTTTGTTACTTCAGACACATTGTCCGTTTGTATTCCAAGATTATGAGAAGACTGTTTGATCAGATTCACAGTAGTATGAAAACGTTTGATTACTTCTTTTTTTTTCATCTCTCTGCAATGTTATTAGGAGTACAACATAAAAAATCATTTAGTCATTACTTCCAGTCACACAGGGACACAATGTACATGCATGTCAGTATTTCAGCTGGCTGTCAACTGTAGTTTTGCGGTATTTTGTTTATACTGACAAAGCTTTTCCTTCTCTTCTTTCAGGTTGCTGCCGATTGCAGGGCCCTGTGGAGCAGAAGAGCTGTGCCATTCCCCCTTTTGTCCTCTCATGCCCCCCCCCCCCTCCTGTGTGTCCCCCTGTGTGTAAGTGACCCCACACCCCCTTCCGCCCCCCACCTGATCCCTCCTGTTGTGTCGCCACTCCATCCCAAAGCCCCCCTCTCACCCCATGCTTGGGACAAAGCCAGCTCACCGCCAGCCCAATGACTGCCTGGATCGTCCTGCCTGTCAGCCTGTCTGCCTTCTCCATCACAGGAATATGGATAGTGTGAGTTACATTAGAAAAAAAATCTTTCTGCTGAATGACCCTTTATCTTGAGACCAGTGTAATCTTGTTTCTTGATAATAGTTCTGTATCATCAGGGATCAGATGACTGTGACATTTGCCATTTCTTGCTTTAAATTATGTTGTGTTCTTTATCCTACAGGTATGCCATGGCTGTGATGAATCACCACGTTTGTCCTGTGGAGAACTGGTGAGTGATTTATTTCTGTTGTTCTGGCTTAAAACTCTTTATTGTTTCATACCTGGACAGTTGATTCCACAGCTATCAGAAGGGAAGGAACTGAACTCACTGTGTCCCTGCTACAGGTCTTACAATGTAACGTGCACAGAGGAGCTGCCCCGACCAGGCTTCCCCAAGACATGCTGCACCATCCAGGACATCCCCCTCATCAGGTCTCCTTTTCCACCTCTCCTCCTCTCTGCACATGAAGTCTTTGTTTCATCAGAATACAAAAGCGATTTTGTGTCAGGAAAGGCCCCGAGGCATGAATTAGCACCTTGTTATGTTGTGGCTCTATGATGGTGATTAACCCCACGCTTTGCATAAATTGAATTTGTTTGATCCGCAAATAAGCCTCTAACCACAGACTTGTAAAAAAGCACTTCTTGTAAAAAGGCATCATGGGACTCACAGGCGTTTTAGCAGTGTATGTAGAGGAAAGTCTTTTAAACCTCAGATTTACATCTAGATAATATCAGAGCAAAGTTGCTTCACCTTCTTTTACATTTTTGAATTAAGAAGTTTAGTTCACACATCTGTAGTCACAGACACTTTATTTGTTTCTGTACAATCTGACTGTGCATGGCTGTCTGTCTTGATAGAGAGCTGACACACAGTAACTGTGGCCTTGGATATAGTGACATATTTACATTTCCTCCCTCTAATACTGAGAGTTGTTCTTGTCTTCATGTCCTATAGTAAATGTGGCTCCTACCCTCCTGAGAGCTGCCTGTTCAGCCTGATTGGCAACGTTGGAGCTTTCATGGGTAAGGCCTCGTTCCAACTGAACTTAAAACCATACATGCACATTCATAGTCTGGTGGTTAAAAGACATTGTGTGAGCAAGAGTACTTCCTTAAAAGGAATAGTATGACATTTTGTGACATTTTTGGAAAATGCACTTATTTGCTTTCTTGCTGAGAGTTAGATGAGAAGATTGATACCTCTCTTATGTCTGTTCAGTAAATATGAAGCCATAACCAGGAGCTGGGTAGCTTAGCTTAGCATAAAGAATAGAAACAGGGGGAAAGGGCTAGTCTGGCTCAGTCCAAAGTTCGAAAATCTACCACCCTACCAGTACCTATAAAGCTCAGTAATAAATAATAGATGGTGTTAGGGTTCATGTGCTGGACTACTTCTTTGCTCATGGTCCTGACGTTTTCATGCCTCTACGAGGCTGCCAGGCAACCAGTGGATACTCCAGGAAGTGACTACATCCATAGAAGTGAAATAGTGTCAGCACACAACTCCCTGTAAAACCCAGAAAAGAAGCTACTGGTGTGTAAAAGGGGTATTAAAAGGTAGACAATTTCAATGTGTGTTGTTATTTAACTAATTAAACTAAACAGTATAATAATAAAATAAACAGTTTTCCACAAATATTTGGTGATGTACTGTGAAAATTCACTGTGAAATACTGATTATTCAATACGCAACAAAGTAAAATTTGGTTGAATCTTTAATTAGATCTGCGATTTACCCTTCAGTGAAAACAAGAGTGCTGCCTTCTGTTCTTTAATACAAACACAATTAAAGAGAATAGTCAAGGTGAGAATTGTTAAATGTCTGTCTCCTCTATCCATTCTGTGTGTTACATCAATCCTCTATGGTGCCCACGGACGTCAGCCACTCCCCTCAAAGAGATATGGAGGGTCTTGAAATAGCCTGTGCTCTCTAATCAATAATAAATGCGGCTTTCCTTCCACTTGCCCCCTCTGTCCTCTCCCCTGCACGAACCTTCTGTGGCCTGCCTCCATAACTCCTCCGCCTTCTATCTTGTTTTATTACCAGTCAGTTCTGGCCCAATTTCCCCCCTCTGCCCTTAATTGCATCTGTCTCCTGCTGTTTTCACTATCGCTTCATTATTCACATCTGCTTTCCTTCTCATATATATTTTATTTTATTTCCAGTCCACAGGATCTCCTTTTGTTTCCTTGCATTTTTCTTTCTTTCTGTCATTCTGTGTTTTTTCTCACCTCTCTGCTTTTCTCTCACTAGTGTATAAACTGTCTAGATGCTTCAATTCTGATCTTTGCCGTCCTTATTATTGGTAACTTGTAATGTAGTTGATCTGTGTTTTACTGCCTTGGTGGTATATACTGTGACAGACTGCAGGTTTATAGTTTTCAAACATTTCAAACTAAACCTGCCAAGAAAAGTGCCTCCTTATGCAACCAGAGATGTCAATAGTTGACGGGACACATCTGCTTTGAGACAGCAGTAAAACCAAATCGGATAGTCTAACATCAGCAGAGTGGGTCCAGTCACATGACCGCCCACCTCCTATAGATAATACTATAAGCAAGCAAGAGCATCATATTTAAACAAGCATTAATACGTATAAATTTCGAAGTTCAGCCTTCAGTATAAACAGAAAAAAATCAATTAATTTTCCATTTTTAATACCTTCAATAGTTGGACTAACTAAACCATGATTTGGTTTGAAGTTTCCAACGACCCACAGATTCAAATCCAAAGGCTTTTAGTGTGTAGTAGTATTAGATTTAACGTTATGGATGCAGTGTAAACGTGTGTCGTCTTCCATTGTGTCCTGCAGTGGTGATGGTGTGCCTTCTGCGCTACGCCCAGGTGGTCGAGCACAGCCACCGATGTTGGGTCAACACCAGCGCTCTGGTGTCCGGCTGCACCAACGCTGTGGGTCTGGTCATGGTGGGCAACTTTCAGGTGAACATCAACAGCCATGACATGAACACACTTAATTCAAATTTTGGTGACCTTTAGCTTCTCTTTTTGGATCTTAGATGAGCGCAAACTGTCACTGCGACTGCACGTTTCTGTTTGACAGGTTGATCATGCCAAATCTCTACACTATGTGGGTGCTGGTGTGGCGTTTCCGGCGGGGCTGCTGTTTGTGTGCCTGCAGTGTGTACTCACCTACAGGGTAGCTGTAACTGCCCTAGACTACTGGATGGCCCATTTCCGGGTGGCGCTGGCACTGGGAGCCATGGTCTCCCTGGTCCTCAGTATCCTTTACTTACTAGTGGAACGTCCCTCTTGCTGTTCACATATACGATATGTATGTTATATCTAAACACAGCTTTTGATACATGTGGTTTTAACTCCTCTAAGATACTTTTTTTTTTTTTAATGAAAAGAAGAACCGTCTCCCTTTTAGGTCACCCAGTTCAAGGGCCCTGATATTGTTCGTGCTCTCACACTGGAATTACTCTCTTGGAATGAGCCATCATTAAAGGTATTAGTTTCCCCTGTGCTTTTCCCTTTTATGTGCTCCAGACAAGTCAGAATGTTAGTCTTGAAAAAGGTGCTGTTAAGTTTATCAACTCAGCATTAGCCATTGATGTTCCTTAAAAAAATCTGCTAGTCAGTGATTCATATGGAAATATGAACTGTTGCTGTTTTTAATATCTGTTTGTCTCTTGGTCATGTGTTTAGTGATAGAACAGGCTTTTCTTTGTATCGGAAAGCATGTGGTGAAGATCACAGTGAAGGAATTGGTGTGCAACTGCTTGGTCTTTTTTGTATCGCTCTATTCATCCCGTCATGGCTCCACCTCGATTATCTGATAAATAATAGTAGTCTATCCTATGTGTATAAACTGCATTCACTGACTGGTATGTTATTTTTTAAACCTGTCTGGTTCACGGAGCTGCAAAGCCAATTGCAATTTAACTCTAATCATATTATGAATTCACATCTGGCACCCTGAGGCAAGGCTGCTTGTTATATCTCATCTCATTATATCATGGATGTGATTCAGGCTGTTGACATTTTTTCATTCTGTCCTTCCTGCGCCAACTGTAGAGTCAGTGAAATTTAATTTGCTCATGCATGTACCAGAGATGTCTGTCCTCCTTAACTCATCCTCCTCTCAGGCGGCATCTTCTTCATTCACGAGAGCTTCATCCTGCAGCATGCGGCAGCCATCTGCGAGTGGGTCTTCACCGTGGACATCCTGGTCTTCTACGGCACCTTCACCTACGAGTTCGGCACCGTCACCAGTGAGACCATGATGGCAGGCCTGCAGCGGAGTCACCACCACGGCTCAGGTGTTATCATGGGCCCCAGGGCCCGGGGCTCGACTTTAGGCGGGGCGACTAAGGGCCTCAAGTCCCCCGGGGGAAGCAGCACATCTACGCATCTCAACTGTACACCAGAGAGCATAGCCATGTTGTAGCTCTGCATCGCAGCCCAAAGGTGAGAAATGTCACTGCAGAGGCGCCTCATGGGCTCCCAGAGGAAGGCAAGATGACAGAGGCAGCGCGTGGAAAGAGAGAGGAAATTCTGATATCTTTAACCGTGGAACCCACACCAAGTTATCTGATCTGTAATACTATACTGTCCTTTTTCTGCTTTTTTTTTTTTTTTTTTCTTCCCCTCCCCCCAGCATTGTTGCAAGCCCCTGCAGTCAGATGTCCTGTCACATTTTTCTGTAGCAATGTTGAAAGGGGGGCCAAATGTGTGGAGCCAGTTTGAGTCCTGAAACCATGAATGTTTTCTAAAATGGTTGTTGATTTGGGCAGTTCTTCACTAGAGTATGTTGTCTTTCTGAAGGGGAGTTTCTTTTCTGTTTGTTTTGTTCGTTTGTTTTAAATAACTGAGTGTCTCTGGTATCATGATGGAAAAGTAAATGACCTACACCCACGGGGTTCTTCCTCCCTCCCCCAGACACTCCTTTATGAACTACCCAATGCTTTTGTGTGGCCCACCTGTTTTGGCCTTTTGCTTCTTATCTCTGTACGACACACTTTTTGAATGAGAGAATAAGAATTTTGCGTTTGCGTAGTAAGTAGAAGATACTGGATGTTTGACATGTGACTAGTTAACAGTTCCGTATGTTTTACAGGCTGTAAGCATATGGCCTTTTTAAATCAATCAAGCATAAATGATCCGTCAAATGATTTGGCAAAAATCATTCATTTCACCTGACAATTTGGTTTGATTGCACAGATGATTTGAATGCAAATTCTAATGGTATTTTTGAAATTATTTTACAAAGTATGTATATGTGTATCTTGACCCACTACCATTCTTGAGGTCATAATCCATTTCACTGACATGTGAGTGCAGGATGGCTGCTCTGCTGTAATGACTAGGACTGTGTGCATCTCATTCACTTTTAACTGAGAATCTGTGAAGTTTTCTCTCATGATGTCATTTCAGTATTGTCCCACAAGTTGCATGAGCTGATGATTTCTTTGTAACGTTTACTTTCATGCTACCTTTTATTTCACATACTGTTATGTCTGGTGCAATAATCACCATCAATCACCTGATAATTTACACTCCACTGGAGTGAATAATGCCTTTTTCAGTGTGTTGGAGTTGAACACAGGGCTCTTTTTGTTTATAAAAAAAAAAGAAAAAAAAGAAAAAAAAAGTGACACTAAGACATTTGAAGTGACCTACATCTTATAGTACAGTTATAATCCGACTAACACGTTGACAGAATAACATAGTTCTTGTCCACACACTGATTTGATTCCAGGCTGGACCTTTGGAAGCCTTATTTCAGTTTTGAGTATAGGTTTTCTGTTAATCATGAAATGTTTTGAAGCCTTCTCAGTCGCTACAGGGGAGGTTTTGTTAACTGAGAGGGGAATATGATGCTTGTAGACCTTGTGCCATAAACCTCATGGCATCACAATACAGTCTTACATCCAGATGATCCCATACAGGTTGTGGACTGAAGTGAAAGTTTGTCGTCATATTGAGGTTTTTGTATAATTTCCTGTTGCCAGTTCCTCTTAACTTAGATGTGTGAATTAGCTTTAACACCAGACTGCCACAAACAACCACTGCTCAAACTAAAGCTGGTGAATGCCACCAAGTTTAGGTTACACTCAGATTACCTTTATGTTTAAGTGAGGGAGCTATTTCTCCGTGAGCCGTTTGAGAAGTATGTTTCTTAACACAGAGATAAACACAGTATTCTGCCCTCTGCGTAGTGTTGATACATTTTAAACTGTCTAACCACTGGATGCCAGCAATACACATTTTTAAAAAGGTCACATCACCTACCTCTTACCTTTTGTGGGTTTGATGTTGTTTAAAGGGGGAAGCTACAGTTCCAACATGTTCTCTATCTCACAGATGTTTGAGGTTGAGAAAAGTGTTTCATATGATGGTGGCTCAGCAATCCACAAAGATCTGTCTTAACAAATGTTAGCGTTTGACAGGACAGTGGATCTGCTGGGACACAAGATGCGTAATCACGTGTCAGGGCAGTTTTCTTTACTTTTCGTGCAAATCATTGAACTTCCCATTCTTTCTGGAACTGCAGCAATCCTGTCTCGTTCTGCAATCTTGCCAAAAAAGACTGGAACACGCTGGAGTTTTGATCGGTTTTCTGTATGGCGGCAGTAGGTGTATGAATTGGTATGAGTGCACTGTTTTAGCCTTATCCCTCGTACTGTGCCAGGGGATCATGTTCAGATCTTATCTTGTGTTCAGCTGTAGCCTGTTTCACCTTACTGTAACCTAGTCACGAGGTGTGACTACAAATGGCAGCTTGTATGAGCCCTCACAGCAGGGTTGGATTTATTCTGTAATACCATCTTCCACAGGCCCAAATTTAAAGGTGGATTTACCAACCTTTTTTTTTCCCTGTCAAAATGTGCACTTCAGCAAGCTTTCATATGGTACGTTTGTTCCTGGGAGAATCCTGCATTACGAAAGGCTGCCTGACCTGTACATGTGTTGAACTCGGGCAACAGCAACACAGAAACTATAAAAATGTATTCGTCTCATTTCCTCAATTTGAAAACTATCTAAAAGAATGGTAATGGAGAAGTTGGATAAATCCCTCAAAAATTAGTATTTTTTTTTTTTTTTTATAAATTCTGTAAATATTTAATGATTTGTCTATCATTTAGGTATTTTCATTTGACAGAGATTTATATTCAAATAAGAAATAAAAATGATAAATTATTAGCAGTTGGTTTGCAGTGGTCTGTTCTTTAAACACCGAAAATTGCCTTTGTTTCTTTATAAACTGCAAAATTATCAAAAAGTTGCTTCTTAAAACACAGAGCAAAAATGACAGCGTTAGACAGTACTGTACATACTGCCGGTTTAAACTCACACTCAGGCTGAGCAGTGTCAGAGCAGGATTTCCGGTCCAGTATTGCATGCTAATACACATGCACCACCAGCAAACATGGGCTTTTTCCCCACATTTCGGGAAGTCCTGATGTAGAAGCATCGAAACCAATTCAGACCATATTGGTTTTCTGTGTGTTGGCCAGATGAGAGGCGATGCACCCTCAATCATCAAAAGAACATCATGGGACAAGTTAAAGAGGAACGCCACCAATTTTACACATGAAGTGCGGTTTACTTAGCATGTGAAGTACTACTCAGCTGGTGAAAACAGTTGTATCATGTCTTCTGTGGATCTAGAGGCACTTTGTCAATACTGAAAAAGTAATTCTCCACCTAGGCTTGTTTTTTGTTTTTTTTTAAAACAAGGCAGGGATGGTCTAACATAAAACACAAAATAAGTGTAGGATCGAGCATTTTAGGAGTTGGACCCATATGTTGGACTAATAGTCAGGATATCTCAACCTCTACTTCTTCGAGTTTGGCTTTTCTTCTTTTAATCTGTCTTTAATAAGGACCCAGAATTAACGGAAGTGCAGACTACTGATACTACATTGCTGGAGTGCAATTTATAATTAAAAATCCCTCAGATTTGGGCATTGTTTTTAGTGGAAAAACAAAAAGGAGTAACTGATGAATATATATAATTATTTAAATAGTTCATATTCATTAGACAAATACAGCAGAACAGGTTGTTTTTTTTGCATTTAAAGCTGATACATTTCTGTAAAAAAGGAACGAAGAGACTGAACTGAAACACTTCAGATTTCTTAATGTTGCTGTCAACAGCGTATTCGTCTCGATATTCATCCTAACTAATGAGGAAAGAGCATTTACCCAACTCAGAGAGAAGCATTTTCAACGACCTCATTGCTTATGCTGCAGTCACGCCATGTCTACTGAATGGAAAGAACAGGAAAACCCTCCGATACCCAAACGGGAGCGCTCTCACATTATTCCAACATGGCTACCCCCACTGCCAGCCTTATGGTCACAATGGATAAATGGAAATGTCTAAACTAGTTATTTTTATTGTGTTACATATTTGTAATATTGGATTTTGTTTAGGAGGAGCTGCCAGTGAAGTTGGCTCTGCAGCCATTTTGCCAACAAGTTCTTGATAGTACTTTTTGCCAACGGGGAGATATTGTCAAAGTCATTCGTTCCAGATATTTCTCATAATTACAAGAATCAGGCTGACATGGACGTTTTATCCCCCCCATTGCATTTTTATACTGACATTCTGTAACAAATGGCATAAATGCAGCATTATGTACTTCTTTTTTTTTTTTTCCATAATTCTCTGTAAAATGTCACTGTGCAACAGACTTGCATCACAGCACTCAGGGACGTGTACATGACGTGTCATGTGTACATGGATCCATGTAGGTCCTCCAGCCTGTGTTCCCTCTGTTTTCTTCTCTCCTACAGGACATTATAAAAAAACAGCAACTGTTCAGCCAGGGACTGATGCCATATTGAAAGCATGTTGGACCCCCCCAAGGCATATTTACACTCACCTTGTCTTTTTTAAACTCCTCATACTCTGGATTGTCAGTTGGTAACTCAAATCGGCAGAGCGGACAGGAGTTGGTCTACGATTTAAAACAAGAAACATCAAATCAGGACCAAAGAATTAGGGAATTTAACTAGCCACTCGCACATTTCCATTACCTATCTGGTGTAGAATCAGAATTATGAATTCACATGCTTTACCTTGCCCAGCCATGGCAGTATACATCCTGAGTGGAAAAGGTGTTTGCAAGGCATTTCTCGAACCGTTTCTTGTTCCTCGAACTCCAGCAAACAAACGGGACACTTGAGACCTTTGTCTGTGAGAAATAATCAAAGTTTGATTAAATCCATCTAATGTTTGAAAAAAATATGTTTGCTCTTTTCCTTCATCAGCATGTTTCATGCTCACACTAAGTCCCGTACTGCTGGCCAATGAGAGGTTTCACTGGAACAACTGAGGGGGAAAAAAAAATCTATTCACAGGTACTAACAATTTCAACAAATTAAGTCTGTCGTCCAACACCTTTCTCTCATCCTGCCTGTAAGCCTGATATCTCACTCTGCTATCACCAGTCTCTTCCGCTACGTACGCCGAGTTTCAGTGAAAAATGGCTAGTTGCAAATGTGAATGTAAAACACATTTTATTCTACTGGAGCAAATGTCTGTCACCTGCTTGCTCTGGAGAAATGATGACCACGGTGAGGGTCTGAACAGCCGTTTTGGCAGCCGGAGGCGGAAGACGTTGGTCCCAGTCCGACAAGTCAAACGTCCCTGAGTCAAGTAAGTCCAAGCCCTGCATTAAAGACCTATAAATAAAGACCATAAGTCAATCAGAGCACTGTACACTTTGCATCGATGTTGAGCATTACAGTGCATCTGAAATGTGTTTAGCCTCACCTGGCCAGTTCAAGTAGTGCATTCTGTCGATACTGTTCCTCAGGGTTGGTGGGCTCACAGTCGTGTTCATCAAAGTAGGAAGCCATTTTGGTCCAGCCAACGTTCGTATCTTCTTTGCATTAAGATACCTGGCAGACATAAGGATACTGAAGGTTTAGTAGTTTGTCAGAAAACATACAATCCGAGGCTGATATTTACAAGTACAGTTGAGGGTTTTTTGCAGAACCTTATAACTGAAGAGTGAATAACCATCATGAGGTTATTCATAGTAAATGGATTTACGGACATTTCAATCACAGTGCTGTACTTCCCAGCTGTACATAACAGCAATTCCAAGTGATTAATCTATTAACATGACCTGGGCACATGTATGAAACAGGCCTACAGGGCACAGGCCCAGGGGCCCGACGGGACACTTGTCTATTATGAGTCCATGAGATTCCTAACAACTGTGTCCCGACAGCGAAAAGTTAGAACCAATGTTACTGTGTGCAGCAGACAGGGAAAATATTCAAGACCCTTGTAAAGGAAATGTGAGACTTTTTAATACCTTCTGGGACATTTTTCTGAGGTAACTGAATTCATTGGGGTTTTGGGGGTTTTTTTAACAACTTTTCAAGCCCTGCAGACACCCTGTAAATTAAACAGTTAAAGCCCAGAGATCTCACGGTGCTGTAACGATCTGCTGTAGAATCTGTGTAAAAATCTACAGACACAAGGTGTGACCCCTCAACAATATCGACTTTAAATATTTATCAAGGGGCACCGCTATGCGGCTGAACACTTCAATTTTACCGCATAATTAATTCATCTAACACCAAATACAAGTGTTTATTACTATAAAGTTGCGATTGCTGCGCGTTATTGCCAAAAAATGTTTGTCTACCAAACTGCAAAGTTTAAGTAGCGAGCAACGGCGAGCCCAACCAGCCAATGTTACACTCAAAAAAAGTTCCCCAAATAAATTTACATTTCATAAACTTTAATAATGAACGTAGAATTGCAAACCCCTAAAAACAGGGGGGGGAAGCTAGGCTATTAGATCGTCCATTCTGTTGAACAAGGACACATTAATGTTAAGGTTATTTACTGAGTTTGGTATACTTGTAACAGAGGCCCCGCTGTGGCTCAACTGACGCTAGCAAAGCCTTACGAGTTTCTTCAACTTGTATACAAATAAACGTAACTTGCTGCAGAAAAGTAGAAATTGTTAATACATTCTTGGCCAGACTTTACTGAAGATCTCGACTTACCTTAAATTGTTAGTAACAATTAACATTTGTCATTCTTCCGGGTATGACGAGTTCACCCATGTGGTACTTTGTCCAATCACGGTAGGGACTCGCGCCCTCTTCCTTCTTCCTCTTCTTTTCCATGGCGGTTGGCAACCAACAATATCGCGCTACTGCCACCAATCGATACGAGGCGCGTACTGCTGTTAAAAATCCAGTGATTTTATGTAAAGCCTACTTTTCGACCAAACCATGTGGCTTACTATCGGAATGGCTTTACTGATGAACTTGAGTCTGAGTGAACAGTAACTCTCCGAGGTCTCTTGTCTTCAATCCACTGCCAGGTTAACATATAACTGTCACTGTTTCCCCGTTTAAAATGACATCGATTATTTTCCCAGTCTGAACGTTACTCGAACTACAAACGCAACATCAGCTTTCTTACTTGTATCTTTTGAAGTTTGAATGTTGTGGTAATGAATGTTGTACATGTTTCTTTTGATTATGCATTAAAAACAAACTCTTAATCTTCACTCCTCTTCTTTAATCTCTGTGTAGGAAGACAATGAAGGAGACATTGATGGATTACTGAACGGGCCACTGGACACAGGCCAAGGGACCCGGGTGATCAGGGGAACCATGGTCAAGAGCCTCTTTTTGTCGTGACTGTTAACATTTCCATGTTGTAAAGTCAATGGAATGACTACAAAGAGTCACAAAACAACAAAGACACACAAAACTACTTGT
Organism: Xiphias gladius; assembly: GCF_016859285.1. Taxonomy (NCBI): domain Eukaryota; kingdom Metazoa; phylum Chordata; class Actinopteri; order Istiophoriformes; family Xiphiidae; genus Xiphias; species Xiphias gladius. The sequence goes on along the minus strand of NC_053418.1, from coordinate 23,018,557 downwards.
CAAACAGATGCAAAATAAATACAAAGACATGCAACAACAACAACAAAAAAAAACCCAGAGATGCAAAACAAGACACCATAAACGCCTTCAAAATGACTACAGACACAAATCGACAACAAATACATGCAGAACCACTGACAACTGACTAAAAAAAGAGATGGAAAATAACTGAAAACAGACACAAAACAACCGAAAAGTGGCGCAAAACAACCACAAATAACAAAGACACGCAAAGCACCTTCAGAATTACTAGTCACAAAACAACTACAAACAACACGGCCTTGTCGGCTTCCAGCCTGGGTATCTTGCTCCTATGTGGGAGGGGTGGGGGGGCCCTTTTACATGTCTAGTGTCTCAAAATCCGTCCATGGAAGCAGGTATTGTACCGTTGGACTAATATTTGTGTTTCAATCTTAAGTGCACCCGAGTGACAGTATATCACAAATGAAGCCTCTGGATAACATTTTGATACCAAAACAGAATTTATTTGCGTAATCAGACTAGAGGTGAGGAATCTCACTATTCATAACTATTGACATTCAAAGTGAAAAGAAAAGGAAAAAGTGAACAAACAAAAACAATTAAAAGAAGGTATGGCTTTGGTTAAATAACACTCTACTAAATTGATTTAAAAAGACAACTGTTACATGATCTTTTAAATAGAGTGAGAAAAGACTTAAGGCTCTAGAATTCCCTGAACAAGACAAAAGGCCCGATATATCTGCTGCATGTCCTGATTAACCATGTAAAGACCCAACCTGGTGGTCATACAGTAGATGCTACTCAGATGCTGAGGGAAAGGAGTCATCTTAGTCCTACGATTTATTCTAACAGACCAACAGGCTTTCATTTTGAAAGCCTACATTTTTCAGTGGACTCACAGACTAGTAACATGAAAACATAACTGTGGACTATTGACCTGTTATCAGTATTTTGCTGAATTTACCAGTGTTATTAGACATGGTACTGATACAATGGCACAGACAGACTGTAATGTAAGAAAGATGCTGAAATACAAAGCTGTTAATCCACAGTTGCATAGAGTTACTGGAGTATCACAGGCACATTTACATATTTTCTTGCATTATGTACTACTTATTTGAAAACAGTGAACATTCATCAGCTTCTCAATACAGTAATGACACCAAAAATATCAAAGTATCTTTTCTATGCCTTCTCACCAGCTCTCTCCTTCTTCGAATGAGTGGTTATTAAACACATGTACATGCTAAGCATCCCAGCGCTTTGCTTACAATGTAGCTGCATTGGATATTTACAAAAAAAAAAAAAAAAAAAACTTCTCATGATGTACTCAGAAACAGTAATGATAGTGTAAGAGTTGCACGATATTCTCCCAAGATCTTGTGAGGTTCCACTTCACTGTATGAGACAACTGCAAGAAATTGCAGTTGAACTGTTTTCTCTTTTCTTCAGTGAAAAAACAAGGAATGATTTGGCAGCGCAAAAAGGTGAGGTTTATTCAAACATGTAATTGAGGGTGAATTCTGCAGCTACTGGTGGATGGCTACATATTGCATATTTCTTTATTGACAATCACTGTAAAGTAGTCATCATGGTTTGATTTTGGCAAAAAAAAATAATAGGTGTGTTTGAGATTCTGATGTTAGAAACTTTAAAAGTGATTGATTCTCACCCCTTGATTCATTTATAATAAAAACTCAACATTGTAACACTCTGGTATCAACACTTAAAATCTTCATATAAGGGTGTTTTCATAGGCTGAATGAGTGAGTCTAAAGACACTACAATCAATTGCACACATACACAATTATTGTGAATGCTGACTCAGCCCATTTTTTTATCCATTTGCTCTGTCCGATTTTATGTTATGGGAAAAAAAAAAGTATCTAAAAGCTTTTTACCCTCATCAGTTGTATAAACAGGTTACATTGTAATGCTAAAAACAACAGGTCAGCCGTTCCCTGCTATAGTTTTCAGATTTTTACGTCTTTTTTTTATTGTTTCTAAATTGACACACTCAACCAGTGAGCAACAATGTCAAACACGCAGAGTATTTCTTGGATTTCTACAGTGTTCAGTATTATTTCACCACCTTCTATAAAGAAAAAAACTAAAAAGACTTGAAAACACATCAATGTGAGAGTTACAAAAAAAAGAAAAGAAAAAAAATGGCAGCCTGTGGAAAATGTCCAACACATCTAAGGAGACTGCGGGAAAAGTTTTCTGCACATCAGTGTTGATTTGAAAAAACTTTCTAATGCCACTTTTCAACGTCCTTTAAATATTGAGCATGTCTGCATCAAACCGAGCCCTATAGACCAACTCCAAACCCATAAAAGCTTCAAAAAAAAAAAAAAAAAAAAAATTGCTGTCGGTCTAAAAATGGGACGTTTTACCACATTTCTGAAGGACGTTAAAAGTATTTTAGTCTGGCAAAGAGAGTATGCTGCTTTAACCTCATGCACATACCCAATCCATAAACGCTTCGTACGTCATCATTAGAAAACACACAGCTTTCTTTGATACAAACACAATCCATTTTCACCCCTGCTGTGCTAAAGATGCTTTAGACACTTGTCTGAGCTCTGACCCATATGTCGTACTGTTAAAATTCTCTCCCTAACTGAACAGCTTGATGAAGCAGCCGTGGCAGTAGGGTTTGTCGTTTTGTTCTTTAAAGGTGCCTTTGTTGAGTTGTTTCAGGCAGAAGGCACAGACAAAGTGCTCCGGGTGGAACTTCTTTGACATGGCTGTGATGCAGCGGCCTGTGATGGGCTTCTGACAGCCGGAGCAGAGGGAGCCACGGCGCTCGTGGTAGTGCACTTCACAGTAGGGCTGACCATCGTGCTCAAAGAAGCTTCCATTCACAAACGGGGTGAAGCACTCCTGTAGACACAGACAGGGGAAGTTGCAGTTATTCTCATACTATTACTCTCATTACAATATGTAGTTGACTCACACAAGCTATTCAGTGTTAGGGAAACTCAGGTACATTAAATAAAAACAGCAGTTTGACAGAATTGTGTGATACATACCCTGCACACAAAACACTCAGGATGCCAAAGGCAGTTCAGTGCCGAGATGTAATTTTCCAGAATGGCCCTGGCACAGCCACCACATTTTGGTGCAAACATGTCAAAGTAATCGTTCCTGCAATAGGCTTTTCCATCCTTTTCATGAAAACCTTCACAGGAAAAACAGACAGACAGCAGATTTGATACAATCCATAATGTAAACAAGTTATAAATCAAATATGATAAGTACAATTTCCAGAATAATAAAGGTCATAGTAATTAAGAAATCACAGTACCCTCTGGGCCAAAGAAGGATCCACACTGAGCACAGAAGAAGTGTTCAGGATGCCATGTCCTATCCAGCGCCGTCACAACTTTCTGAACAGACATGACAACATTTATTGCTGGCTGACTGACTGTAAAATTCAATAGAGATGATCACACACGCAAACAGCAGTGACTCACATCCAGTATGGGCCCGTTGCAGTAGTAGCAGCGTGGGGAAAACAGGTTATGGTAATCTTTCTCACAGTAAGGCTGTCCTTCACGCTCAAAGAAGTTCCTGGAGCCGATCTCCTCTTGACAATGCGTGCACACAAAGTGTTCGGGGTGCCATGTGCGGCCCATGGCAGTCACCACCTAGACAAACAGAAAAGTGGCCTGTGTATCTAGTATGCAAACTCTAAAAGTGATTAGAAATAAAAATATGTATTTATATTCTAGATATATTACGTTAATAAAAGCATCTCACCTGTCCTACAATTGGCTTACAGCAGGCACCGCAAACTCCTTTAGCTACTGTCTGCACACCCAGTTTGTTGAGGTCAGACTGCAGGCTACCAAGCATATTGTCCAGCTTGTTGACCTGTGTTGGGGGCCCGCCAGGAACACCACCCTTACCTTGAGCCATAATCTGAAATGGTTCAATTATGAAAACAGTTATGTGTTGAAGATGAAGACAACAAAATGAGCTCAGTCTGCAAAATTCGAGTTTGAGGTTACTGAGATAAAAAAAATAATCACAGTATGCTTCTTATAAGAATGAAAAACAGAAGGGATAAGAGACAGGAGTTCATGCCTGCATTGGAGGGAAGATTGGGTCATACTCTGTTTGGCAGCCTACAGACACCAGGACTTTGGGTGCAACTGGTGTCACTGGCTCCACTGGTGGAGGATGTGTTGGGGTTTTAAGAACAGGAGGAGGAGGCTCTGGTTTAGGGGCAGGAGGTTCCTGAATTGGGGGTGGTGGTGGATGTGCAGCTTTTAAAATCTGCCGAAACGGGGTGGGAACTGGTTCATGGATGTGAGGAGGCTGTGGAGGGGGAGAGGGAGGTGGAGGAGGAGGTGGCGGTATAGGAAGGGGATACTGTACAGGAAGAGGTCGCTTAGTTTCTTCTACAGTAGGAGGGCGACGAGGGGCTGGGGGAGAGAGAGGTGGGGGCACCTTCCTCACAGGGACAGGCGACTCTGGGGGAATTATGATCTGAAGAAGAGGAGAGAAGAACAGAGAAAAGAAAGAAGACACATAGAGGAAAATGTGTAGAACACAGAAGGTGAATTAATTGGGGAAGAAAAAATATTTGGGAAAACTGTTGAGCACACTAAAGCCAACCTTGTCGACCTCACTGTCGGCACCATCAGGACGGAAACGCTGGGGTTTAGATGTGACGATGACACCCTCGGTCATCCAGTCATCAGACTGTTTACGGCGCCGCTCTGAGCGGCCGATCCCAAGCTTTCCCTGAAGCTCTTCAATGAGGCGATCCTGAGAACTGTTCTTGTTTACAATGACGGGTCCCATCTTCCTGCGCAGGTGACCATCTCGGTACATGGGATGTACGTTGGGAGTCTCCTTAGTGCGCCTAATCACTGATTTTATCTGAGGCGGAATGATGAGCAGTTTGTCATATGTCCACACCAATCATAAACCAGCTGAAGCAGTTAAAGCAGAGCTCTGTAGCAGCAGGTGAGTCACACAAATTATGATTTTCAAATCACTGACAGGCCGGGAAGCAGTGGTCAGTGGGCTTAGAGTCACACTTCGTGCACTTCTTGCATGCTTATGTCAGATGCTTTCAAAACTCTGCCACCCCCACCCAGGAACCCCCCCCTCCCAGCCTGCCCAGTCTTTTAAGCAACCACTCCAACTTGACAACACAGGTCAGAGGTCACATTCGGGTCCTTCACACAAAACTGGTGCCAACAGGCAAGGAGGACTGTGGTTTACATGTGCCAGAGGCTGAGTACTGATACTGCCATTCAGTGAGTTACTTGCAAGTGCAGTATCAAAACAAAAAATCCTAATTAGAAAGATCTACTCCGTTTTTAAGCAAGCTTCTATACCACACGCTTCTATCTGAAAATGTATTTTTTCAAAGAGGGTTTCTTTCATCTTTCTTTTTGCACATTTCAAACATAATTTTTTTTTTTTTTGGTCTAGTTTCTGCCCAGTTGAATGAATATCTAATACTGGGCTGGGCAGTAAAATGAGACCAACTTGTCACTCCTCGTGAGCCTTGAGAGCAAAGCTAGAGTTATATGATTGGCACATTCCCCCCCCCCAATCATCGTATTTTTTTTGGTAAATTGACCAAGTGACAGGGCGTCTAGTAGCCATTAGTGGCCTAGTGTTTAAGACAAATACCATATACCATGATTTCAACATCACTGATTTGATTCCGGCCATGGACCTTTGTTACATGTCATTCCCCCTCTCTGTCTCCTTGTTCCCAGTCACTTCACAACTGTCCACGAAATGCCCCAAAATACTCCTAAAACAAGACTAGCTTCTAAAATTGTACTAGTGAGTAAACTACTAAATTAATATTTTATATCACATTAACAGGTTTGCAAGAACACATGAAAGAAACCCTCTGAGCGGAGGCTGGCGGAGCAGACGCTAGAGCTTGTATATAAACATCGGTCTCACAAGCAAGAACAAAAAACAAAGGTAAATGTGAACAAAACAAGCCCTGCGTGTGTCGAGCAGGAGCGGCGATGCATACATGTCCAGATGCAGAGACTCTGTCTATACTAGGAGTCTGCAGCATTGGCAGGTCCAGGGCAACGTCAGGGGTCCCAGGGCACGTAGATGGGGTCATGGACTCATCCATCCAGCTGGCCTCTGTCAACGGGGTCATGCTGCCATCTGTGTATGGCCTCTCAGTGTAAGGTGTCATGGTTCCATCCAGTCCATCATGGAGGGACACAGAGAGCTCCTCATCAGCCCAGTCCAGATCTCCGTTTCCATCAGTGCCTCCGTCCACTGAGTCGTCTGTGATGGTGTTGGTGGCACTGGTGAAAGTGTCGGGCTGCACACTGTTTCTGTCCATGGGCAGGATTAGTTCCTCGAGCACCTCCCGCATTCCTGTGCCCAGACACTGCGCATCCATCTTCAGCTGTGCTTCCTCCACATGTGTTGTTGAGGGATTCTGTGCAAAACTCATTGCTAGCAGCTTGTCTAGTGCCTCATCCAGGGAAGGCTCCACCATGGGGGGTTGCTGCACAGCTGTTGATGCCAGCTCCAACGGCTGCCTACTGGGGCTGGTGAAGGCTGGTGGAGAGGGGACCGTCAATGGGGACACCAGTGATGGTGAGGATGTTTTTGAGGAAGCATGTGTGAAAGGTGGAGATATAGAGACAGCAACAGGGAGGGGTGAAGGAGTCTTCGGCACAGAGAGATAAGGGGTGAAGTTTATTGATGGAGGTGGAGTGGACAAATTCAAATCAAGTTCAGGAAAAGAAGCAGACCCCTTGCTCATGATCTCAGGAGCACAAGAGAATTTACCAATTGTATCTGAGGGTGAGGCCCTTTCTAGAGATGGACTGGGGCACTTGGAGGACTTGTGGTCCAGAACAGTGTTAACTGAAGTAAGTGAGGGGGTGGTGGTAGTATTGGAAGGACTTGGGCTATTTCCAATCAGGTTGGAGTTAGACGAAGCGGACTGAGAGAGGACTAGCAGAGACTTGGTTTGGGATGACAACATGGTGGCAGAAACATCTATGACAGAGTCCAGGTCTAGATCACTGGCTGCGGAAAGTGAGGATATAGGACTGTGGGGAGGGAGGCGGTTTGAATGGGGCATCGACATGCCTCGGTCTCCTCCGTCCTCATCTATGTGCAGCTCTAGACCAGCAGGCAAGGAGAAGAGGGGAGAGGCACAGGTGGACATGTGGGACAGACTAAGAAAAGGAGAAGCCACTGGGGTGACGGAAGAAGAGACTTGAGGATGAGGAGAGCTGGAAGATGCTCCTGCTGGGTCCAGCAGAGAGCCCAAAGAGCTGGGCTAGAGAACAGAGAAATGAGAGAGTAAGCAGAGGAAGAGGAGAGCGAAATCATGGGGAATAATGACGGATCTCCTAACTTGAGTTCGTTGATTAATTAAGCTCTTCCAGTATGTAATCGTAGTGCTTTTTACCTTGAAGTCAGACAAAGAGGCCATCAGCTCATCTAGCTCTCTTGTGGCACAGGAAGCAGACATTCTGGCTTGCTGTTGGGGGGGGGCGTCCAAATCGCTGTGACAAGCAGGGGGGCTGGAAAATACAAATTATAACATAATTTGCAATTACATGCATATTTTGTCATGCACGCGCACAAATTCACATTTTCTTTTGCTGATTTTCGGAGAACTCGGTCAAACTCTGCGATACGTTTTGGTGGACTGTATTGCAATGTATTATGACAGCAGACTTTATGCCCTCTACTGTGGTCGTTTTTCAGCTTAATAAGTGTCATAAGTTGGGGAGAAGTTGTAGGTTGTGGACTCTCTGTACCTGGGTGAAGGCACTGAGCCCTCCAGCTCGTCCAGCAGACTCTCAACGGTGGGTCGGGTTTCATCCACTCTCGTTCCATTCCTCTTGGGTTTCTCCTGAGACGGAGGGCTCACCATGATGTCAGGGCTGCCACCATTCTCGTAGTGGGTGATGCTACAGGAAGGTAAAGGTGGAGCTGCTTCCTCTGTGGACACATTAGCAGTACAACTTACTCTGCTCACCACAAACAAAACTGATAAAGCTGAGGGCTATGCGTCTACCTGTCGTGGGGAATGAAGGGGAGCTCTGTTGCACTGCATTAAGTTCCAGCAGCAGCCTGTCGAGCTCTGAGAGGTTACTGCCCAGGGCAGAGGTCATAGCTGCTGTTGATGAATCTGATGACTTCTGTTTGTTAGGAAAACTGAAGACGAGACATAAACAGATAACTTTCAATCACAACTCCTGGTAAAAAAAAAAAAACAACAAAAAAAAAAAACAATCACAGATGATAAACTCAAGGTCATACACGGAACATTTCAAGTGTGTGGCAGGCTACCTGTAGACGTGGTCCTCCTCAATGTGAGACAAGGGAGAGCTGCTACTGTCCCTGGACCATGATCTCTTCTTTGCGGAACCTAATGACTGCAGGGGATACTTCAGTCAGTTATACTGAAAAATCTGTTGAATTTTTTACTTGGCTTTCAATTTGATATTATCAGTTCAGATCACAAAAGACAATTCACATGCACAGATATACATGAGAAATGTGGCTTCAAATCTTATTTTAACCTTTTTTTTAAATATACATCTTTCATTAATTGACTACATCTAAAGTGCTATGTTGCTTTCCTGTAATTTCTCTTGCTTGGTTGACAAACAGTTGACAAATTAGTTTGTTGAAGGGCTTCATGGAAAATCATAGTTGAGTTTTGTACATGATCACACTACAGTGATCTAACATGACTTGCCTGCTGAGAGGAGTGGTGGGAATCTGGCTGATCTATCAGGGAACCATTCAGAGCCTCGGCGGAGGGTGGAGGAGGGACCGGAGGTGGAACTGACACATCTTGGTAGGAGTGTCCTCCCGTAGGGATGGAGTAGGGGGTCTCGTCAGGCAAGAATACAGGTCGCTTTGAGATGTGGGACGTAGTTGATTCCAGGTCCGCCAGCAATGCGTCTGAAAGATATGATGTTAAAATTCGATTGGTTTGGTTGTAAGTTGCATTAAAACCTGATAAGATTTCTTGTACCTACCAAAAGAAATCATACATAATGTACAAAACACAGTTGTGCTGTGTTTGCTTCTAGAGTTGATTAGCCTATGTCTTACTTTTATTTAAATACCAGTCTTAATCAACATAAGACATAATAATACATAAATTCCTGCATTGTTTTTACTTTGTGTTTCAACCTGCGGGCATGGTTGGGCTGGAGACCAGTAAATTCTTTACTGGGATTGTTGGGTGCTCTGAGGCAACAACTGACTGTGGTGTCAGGCTGTAAACAGACAAACAATGGTGGCCAGTCAGACCCAGTTTCTTATTCCAACATGTCACCAAAAAAAGATTTCTCCTCGGCATATATCATCCAGTAATAAGGTTAGGCCCAGTCACCATCACAGCATGGCAAAGTAAATCACTGAGCCCAACTGACATAACTAAACCCATTAAGCCTTTATAAAATATCCCTCTGAAATCCCCAACATACTTTTTCCATCAGTCCACACTATAAATACAACGCTACTGACAATGAGAGCTATCTATCAGTGAGTTTGATCTGTTATTTCAGTATGTTACCTCTGTGAGTAATCTATTCATGTCTTTGACTAGTCACTGTTTTATGAGAACAAGTGTAAACTTAACAAGACAGACTGATAGGAACAAAGAAGCAGATGGACAGAAAGTGTTCCTGTATCTTGTCCAGGGTGGAGGGGGCACAGTGTTACCCTGCTGAGTGTTCAGAGGAACGCAGGACCCTTACCCAAATAGACCCTTACATCACACAATCCATCCATCCTCAGCCTGTCCAGAATAGACCGCAATCACTGGCTGCATACTGTTACACTATAGAGGCTTGGACCCATAACAGTCTGTTTCAAGGAATCACTGCACATTTAAGATCGTAAAACCAAAAAAGCAAGTTGAGAAATTGTCCAAATAACCAAGAAGAAAAATATATAGGCAGGCTCCTGCCACTACTAAAATACAGTCTATGTAGTAGAAAGCGTGCCTTTAAATTTGGAATTTCATTATGGATGAAAACTTGTATTTCCTCTCCTACTTGGGAGTTATTTCAAGGAATAACATTAGTATACGAATGGAATAAAATATAACTATTTTTGCTTTGAAAAAAAGTCATACTAACTGTTTCTTTCGTCAACTAAATCTACTTCTCCAAATACTCCCCCACTGATTCAAACAAAGTTGCATCAAAGTCAATATTTAAACTTATAACTTAATCTAAAGTCTTAAGCTGATGTATACAGTACATACAAACTCACAAGGCCAACATACTGCTCAGTGAAAATGGCAGACACTGGCTCCACAAGAGTCACAATCAACTCACTATAAAAAGCAAATACACAAAATACCTGGAAAATAAGGTCAGGCCTGGAATAAGCTACATAGGTTTTCCTTTTGCCTGTGTCCACACTAAAAGATCAAACAACAAAGCCCTTACAATTTAACCTTATAATAAGATAATAATATACAATATATAATAATACTATATATACACACACACACACACACACACACACACACACACACACACACACAAAATATGATAGACAAAAAAGACATGTCAGAGTAATCCTGCCACAAAAATATTTAACTTTTAAATCATTAGAAAGTCCAGTGTCTGTACTCACATTATTTTTTTCCAACTGCTGTACCTCTAATATGCTCTAGCCTGGATAAAGTGTGTGTGTGTGTGTGTGTGTGTGTGTGCGCGCGCGTGTGTAAAGCAGTCAGCAGTACAGACGAAGATAGCATGAGCAACAAGTAGCGATAACATGGTGCCAGTCTACTGAGAGGAGAGGGGGAGTGGTTTGAGGGACAAAATTGGTTGACAGTATTCTGTCAACAACAGTGTCCCTTTAGTGTCCCTGTATCTAATAGCAAACACTGTAAATCTAAATCATTAGTGACTTCTTATCCACAAATTCCCATTTACAGAATGAATATGGCCAATAGGATTGTAACTTCACATGTGTCTGACTATTACATTAAATCTAAAGCAGATAACTTGGGACAAAAGTTTAAAATGTTTCACTCAGAAGAACTAGGATAAGTTTGAAGGTTAGGTGTTAGATGAACTGGAGTCTCAACCATCTCTACATTTTAAATTCCAATATATTCAGTCACGAGTCTTCATCATAGTCTTCCGTCCAAAGGGAGATCCTTCCCAGAAGGTAAATGTTTTAGTCGTGAAATTTGACATAAACCACATGGGAGCACATGCCTATTTAAAGCAGTAAGCTCAGTAAGTAGCCCATGTCTGTGCAAATGTGCTGAAATATCATGACCAGCTCAAAATAATCTGCACCTGGTGCTGACATGTTAAACAAGGTCTTACTGAAGTTGACTTTGACGCTCATAAAACAAAGGCTCCATATAGAAAAATACCACAACTGGTTTTGGGACAAAGGTGAGTCATCTAAAATGCAGTGTAGGATTTAGATTTAGATTCACATTTCTCTTGTAGCAGATCTTCAAAGCTGTCAATTTTTTACAAAATGCCCCAAAACTTACTAATTATTGTAATGTATTCCTAGAAAGTCCTTTGTGGCCTTGACAGAGAGGACAGCCGTACTGCCTTAAGTTTTTGAGACTCCTTCTATAAAAAGTGTCTTTGCACTCATTACCCCTCCGACCTGCTGATACTACACATCTGTGAGTAAGGCCCAGACCCATGAAGTCCAGAACAGATCTCCACAGGGGACGTCCATCACAGTTAGATTCTTGGTTAAAAGCAATTTATAATGGCTAATGCATTCAGCCTGTTTTCATTCCTTGGTGGGAAATACAGCTACAGTAGGTTTTAAAGCCCATTACAGTAGAATTTTTAATGTGACTATACCTAGTTTTCGTTTGTAGAAAAAAATATCAGTCCCATTGAAAACTGATAAAGTTTACATTTTACTTTCAGCCCTTCATTCTCAGTGTCCCTGTCCTACAAACAGCGGATTTAAAGAAGACACGGATTAGAGGTGAAACAATCAATTAATTAATTAGTCAATGGACAGAAAACTAATCAGCAACTATTTTAGTAATCAACTAATCGCCAAACATTCCCCAGTTCCTGCAGGAGGATTTGCTGATTTTCTTTATCTTATGTGATAGTGAACTGAAAATTTGAATAACAAAACAAATGATCTGAGGGTGTCATATTGGTCTTTAGGAAACTGAAAATTTGTGATTTTTCACTTTTTTTCACATGAAAATAGAAGAGAAAATAATCGATATTCAAAAAAAATTATCAGCTGCAACCCTAACATAGATGGCACTATAATCGCAGTGGGTGATACACCAGCATGGATTTTGCTATATCTATACCAGAATAAAGAAAGACTAAAACAGGCAGTAAGGAAAGATCTGTAACACAGTGGCACCTGTTTAAATTTAGCAGCAGAAAAGTATAATTACTAAATCCAAAATTTCCAGCTCACATCCTTTTTTAGCCTTTGAATAAGCAGCCTGCATTACACACACACCATTCTTGGCGACCACCAAATGCATCTCATCTGCATATCTATTACTGCAGATCATAAAAGGATAAAGACTGAAGATGCTACTGAAAATTTCTTGTTTCCCTCATTTCCCTGAGGAGGGCAGCATTGAATCTGGCATGAGGACAGACAACAGGCCCTCACCAGCCTCTGACAAGTTAGGTCCACCAAGAGTTAGAAGCATTAAGAATGCAAACATGCACTGTAAGCCAAGTAACAGGCTAATCTTTTCCATTCCAGACAGGGGGTAGCCACAGCGGACAAAGTCCAATTCTGCTCAAACAGCATCCTGACTCAATAGTCCATTGTGCAAGGTCTGGAGGAATAAAGTTGTGATCAACAAGGACATGACCGAGACTAATAATTCAAGATGAATTAATCAAATCTTAGTCAAACAACATACAGATTTCCTTTAACAGTAGCTCACTCTGTCATGGGATCCATCTGTGGTCACACTGTGGTAACTAATCTCCATTATGTTCAACAAACAACTCTGAAGTTATGTGGATACTGTACACATTCTTGTGGCAACGGGTACATGTACAGTCTTGCCTGTGCACACCCCCTCCGCAACCAAGCCCCTGCCACGATCCTGCAATGTTTATCAGATGGGAGCAAAGGTGCATGGGGAATTCCACACGTTCCTCTGTCCGCTTCGGGAATCAAAATGATGCTTTGTAATAAAATCTACTCAAGCAGAACACACATTCCTTCAATACCACAGGACTCTAGGTAGAGAGGCGTTGAGGAATGTGCTTGAATACAAAACACCATCTGTCAGTCCAGAAAATGAAAATAATGTGTTGACAATTACAGGACCCATTCCACTAACTACAGCATGCTTTGAATTCCAGGATAAGGGAGATGTCAATGTTTTCATTGCCCATTTCCCACAGACCATGGAGTACAGTGCAGACAGTCAGGCAAGGAAGGAACCGGGGCTGTCTAATCTTTTTCTATAAACATGTGGGCAACGGTGATGGGCCACTAGGGTCCACAGCTCACCTGTTTATAGCCAGGGAGTAAAAGAGCAGAACTGGCCACAGCCCCAAACCGAAACCCTACCCCATCAGGCCAACCCGACACGATATTTATATCAAACAAGACAGGCAGGGGCCAGGGAGAGGGGGTGTAGGGTGAGATGCCAGTAAGACAGGCAGGGAAGGCTGGATAGAAACTAGGGACAGAGAGACAGAGAATGTGAGCGAGAGAGAGAAAATGGACCAGCAGCAAACAGATTTAATGATGGACCAAGATAGAAATATTCAAATAAATGCCAGGCCTTACAGCTCACAAATGGCAAACTGCTTCTACAGTATAAGACACAGACCCATACAGACAAAGGCTGAATGAGTATAATAGTATACGATCAGAAAGACAGGAGCATCTTAGGGTGATTACTTCAAAATAAACATACCTAAATATACCCTGCCAAGCAGCCCCATATCCGAAAGATGACACCTCCCTGGAGAGAACGCTTGACCAAAATAAAGGCACTTCACCACAGAACAGTAAATCAGATGATAGGGGAAAGTATCAAGACTGATGTAACACCCAGTCACTGGGGACACATTCATAGCCATGTATGTGTGAGGACTGTATGTCAGTGAGTGGTCTTTTGTGCCGTAAGAGAGTGCAATTGGGTAGAATGAGGAAGACCCAAAAAGAAAGGCTGTCTTGTCTTTCTTGTACTAAAACGCTGACTGAAACACCCAGCCATGCTCCAGGCATGAAGACATCCTATAGAATAATAGCAAATTCATGATAGATATAGTTAGCCAAAAGTGATGTCTTAAAGCTGCTCATTTTCTTTGACTAACAGTTCAAAATACAAAGTGTCTTCTCATTTGAGAAACTGCAACAAGAAAATGTTTGGCATATTTTTTGTCACTATTTTTGCTTGAAAGGTGACTGAAATTATTAATCAAGTATCAAAATAGCAGCAGATTGTTTTTCTGTCGACTGACTAATTGTTTAAGATCTAATAAATTTTAAAATGGGAAAAATTATGGTTTAAATCAGAAACTGCCTGATCAAAGGTTCAGCAAAAAAATCTGAGCAAGCAGGCAATGCCAGCTTTTAGTACTTGACAGTTATTTTAGTGACATTGCCAAGTGTTACTAAAACGTAGGTATAAAACAAACTGTATGACAGCAGAGCTTTATTATTTAGAAAACAGAAGTGAGATTTCCTGCCCGGCTTAAAGACATGTCCTCGGGTATCCGCAACTTGGGTAATGTTAGAAAAATCCAGCAGTGACTCAGATTCCTACTACATTACCCAGACATGTCAGAATAATAATAAGCACTGTTCTCTGAGCCAAGTTACAAGGCCTGGAACAAGGAAGGTGTGGGAACAGCATGGCAAGAGGAAAAGAGTGAAGGCTGCTGTAACTGAAGCAACGATGGGGTAACACAGCATTTACTAGTGAAAATGCTGTTCTAGCAGCAGGATCACAGTTTGAAGGCCTACAGCTGCCCTTCTACCGGTGTTTGCTGGCCTCCAGCACTGACTCTGCTCATTGTTTTTCTCAGTTTTGTTTCCTCAGGATGTGGGGCAGGGTCTGTTGCCTAAGCGATGAGGTCAGCCATGTAGCTCTCTCTTCCCCAGACCCAGAACAGGATGGGTGTGTAGCTCGGGAACAAGAGTGATTTACAGTCTGGAGCTTCCCTCTAGCCTAGCAGGCGAGCCCACTGGCTAGGGGTGGTATGCACTAACCTTGCAGCTCTCATGGGGTGATGATAGCTAGTCTGGTAACACTAACTCTGTGCTGCCGACACACTGGGACACGGAAACCACTGAAGACCTTCTAAGATCTTTTGGTATGCTGTGCAAACGCTGTAAACATTCAAGACCATGCTGCTTCTACAACAGCCAACTCTCACTTCTGCCTGGAGAATATGCCCTTCCTCTACAAGGTGATCAACTGATACAGTTACAGTAAATCTAACAGGACTGTTGTGTGTTTACAAAAGGACTGTGCAGCAAGTGCTGCTGTTTCAGCCCACAAAGCCACCTCCTGTAGATACAAATGTGCCTCTATGTGGCTACAAAATAGAGCTGAGTGGCTCACACTGTTTTGAGGCCTGGCTGTGATACACAATACCTGTTCTCTGTGGTGTTTCTTCTTTTCCACATGATTGCATTGGCAGGTTACTGCAAAATACGTTGCCTTATTCTTTCTTTAATTCATTTCCTCTTCAACGTTTTACTTGCTGAGCCTCAACAGTGTATCAAATAATGCAATATTAGATTTTATTTGCTAAAGTACTGATTCGTTTTGTGTGTGTTGCTGCAATGCCAGTCTAAACAGATTACTTGAAATTTCTTGGTCACATTCTGAAAACAGACCTAAATAGACAGTGTTGATTTGATCTGGGCTGGATTAACGTGACTGATCCTGGGTTTGGTTAAAAAAAAACTTTAAATGCACAATTATTCAACAAAATGTACCATGTAAGTATAGTGGCAACTGAAATATTTAAGGGACTAAACCTTGATTTTGTAAGACAGAGCCTAAAGATTGGGCCTTTAGGTCATTAGAATTTCAGTTTATATTGTGATTTAATAGTGCATATTACTAAACAAATATGCAGTTAATCAAACTGCAACACAGTGAACCTGAGGCCCCCGGGGCAGTTGCCCACTTTTCCTGGTCAATAATGGATGGAATTTATAGATCAAAAGGAGTCTATCGTACTCAAGTGTTATTCTCCCTTTAGTCAAGACCCTCTAGCACAGTGTATGGCTGTAGTAAAGCATTTTTTTCAGTGTTAACCTGCAGACATGGAGTAGGGGGTCCTCAGCCCAGTGAGGTCAGTCTGCCTGAATCTCACACGATCCTGAGGAATTCACAGAGTTGTGTGGTAACTTCTTACCCCACAAACATCAAACACAAAAGCAGAACAGGCCAACGGACAGGACACTGTCATATGTGGTTATAGGGCCATACTGGATGAAGACCTGTCCACACTTGGCCACACTAGTAACGACAGTGAAGCCAGGTCTGGCTGCCACCTGGCCCGGACTGTAACTGATCGGAGAAAACCTCTAGAAAACTCTGACTCACGAGGTACAGACTGGAAGAGTGCTCACACTGTGCCGAGGGAATTCCCTTCCTCGAATGGTAACCAATGTGGGCAAATCAATATACACAGATTGAAAGAAGATGAAAAGAGCGTGAGAGAGTATGATTAGGTTTCCAAACAGCTCCATGTAGACCTGTCAGTCATCAGTGATCCTCAGGACAAGAACCTGTGGGGGCTTGTTAGCTGGGGCTTTACTGGAAGTGCAGTAAACCACAGTCATAAAGTATTTACAAATATTTAACATGGTTTGTATTTGCATATTTAGGGAGGACGTGGGAGGGGTTTGCTACATGATGTGTACAAAAATGTTTACATTTTCATAGCAAAGCAGTTGAAATCCATTTAAAATGATTGGTTGTGCAATTGTCAGGCTACCAGAACTGAAAGCTCAAAGAGCTTTTTAACAAACTCTTAAGTGTCTGCAATTACCAGGGGGAATTGTGTTTGAGGAAGAAAGACTGAAACTGACAGCCCTCCGTCTGTTGGCGCGGAGCTGAGAGTAGTGGTAGGAGGTGAGTCATGACCCAGAGAGTATCTGGCCTTGGACCCTGACACAGGGTGATGTTCGACATTCCTCAGCAGCCTCGCCCCCTATTTTAGCCTGCTGTTCAGCGAGACTGCTGGCTTCCTCTCAACCAACAATCAGCCCTTTCACTAGTCGCTAGAGCATCTAATGTGCCCTGGAGTTATTCTCACAGCAGGCCAAGCTCATTATGTGGCCCATCATCTCTCCACTTAAACAATTCACAAATCCATTTTACTGCCTGTCTACTTTGGGAGATCAGTACAATGGGAGAATTCCTACAGATACCTGCCAGGCAAAACAAGTGATTTATTCTGAATTAGCAAGGTAAATATAGCAAAATGACCAACTGGTGAGAACTATAACAACAAAATTAGAAGTTCAAAGGTACAGTGCCAAAGGTCAAGGGCCAATGAACCGAAGAGGTGACTGGTTAGAGAGGCACAAAAAAATAAAAAAATAGATGGAGCTGACAGACTGCATGGAATTACACAGTCAGGATACGGTATTGCTTGTAATAATGGTATTAGATATAGGGGTGATAAGACTATATTATAATAGAGCTGGCAGGATTAGTTAATTAATCAGTCAGTCGAGAAAAAAATAATGGTAACAATTTTGATTAATTTGATTATGACATTTTTTTCAAAAAATGCCAGACATCACTGCTTCAATGCGAGGATTTGCGGTTTTCCCCATTTTTTCTATCACTGATAATTGAATATCTTTGGGTGTTGGACTGTTGGTCATACAAATCACGTAGTTTGAAGATGTCACTCTGAGCTCCTACAACTTGTGAAGGGCATTTGCCACTATTTTATGACATTTTATCAACTATACAATTCATTGATAAATCCAAATATAATCAACATATTAGCTGATATCATAAGGTGCATTAGTATTAGTTAAGTAATAGGTCTTAATGAATGATAATTCTCCAAAATAGACACAGAAAACACAAGAAGTCTTACCAAATTGACTGACATCAATCAGCACAACACACATGTAAATGTAATGTAACTTTAACACTAAACTAACCAT
Source organism: Xiphias gladius (assembly GCF_016859285.1). Taxonomy (NCBI): domain Eukaryota; kingdom Metazoa; phylum Chordata; class Actinopteri; order Istiophoriformes; family Xiphiidae; genus Xiphias; species Xiphias gladius. Next base: position 23,000,428 of record NC_053418.1, on the reverse strand, counting down.
AAAAAACAGACACCATCAAAGAACTGGAAAAATTGTTTCTGGAGCCTAATAAGTTTATCTAATTTGACAGCGAATTTGGTAGATAACCAAACATGGTCAGAGGTCATGTTCTACTCACGAAATGTGACAATAATTAAAAATAAATAAATAAATAAAAATAAAAAAAATCAACTGGTAGTTGATCAAAAGGTAGTCTGTGTCTTGTAACCATAAGATATGAAGACACTTGTAACTAATTATTAATGTGAAATAATTAATCATTTAACCAAACAATTGTGCAGCATGAGGGGTTTGAATCCCCGGCAGCTCCACCTATTCAGGGTCGGTCATGCATTCCTGGCCAAAGACAGATACTGGCATGGCTACACCAATCTAATATATAAAACCTGTCCTGGAGAAGAAATCAACAGGATAACAGCACAAGGTCAGGAACCTACCACCTACTACTACTGTTTAAACCAGGGAGAAAGTGTTGTCAGCACCTTTGACAAAGTAGGATTCCGTGTTAGGTTTCTTTAGGGTATTTTTTTTTTCTCCTTTTGAATTTAACTAAGGCTCCCACATGTCTAATTACATACGGTATTTTACATGTCGTACAGTTTACAGTTTTTCTATTGTCCTAACCACACCTTTGTCTCCTGTATCAAGGCTTTCCATTGGAAAAAAGGGAGAAGAAAGTGGACTGTACGCTCAGTAATTAAGTATCATTAGCAATTAAGGCTGCTCCATCAGACTGGAGATACATTATGAGCCAGCCAAGCCAGGGCTGAGCTCACATTGTGCTGTACTGAGCAGTCTAAATGGGGAGGCCTGTCGACTCCACCACTTCAAAGCTGGAATGAATAGCCTGGGGGCAAAAGTTGAGGAGGTAATGTTAAAGCTCGATGTCAAAATGTCAGCCAAATATCTCCTCCCTCCGGCACACATACTGATCAGAACAGGGTGATTTAAAATGAGCAGGATACCGCGTTAATATCAGAAAACATTCACGCACTACAGAGGGGAGAGTTTAAAAGGAGAGGTGGTAAAGGCTAGCGATGTCCATCTGCTAAGTTACTACAATGCATATGTAAAGAACGAGGTGGGTAAAATGTAAAATGTGTCCAACATTCACCCAGCCACACTGTACTGTAACACGCTGATAGGAAATATCTAGCTTTTCCAGACCTATGTGACTACGCTGGGCCAGAAATGCTCTTTTCAACCTAAAATCTCGTCGTAACGTTAACTCCTCCACCCTGTTGTCCACTCCTCACTTAGTGCTGAGGGAAAACACGGAGCTTTTTAAAAGCGACTCCATAACTTACCTAAATCGTCCATAGTGGCTGCCTGGTTGTGTCCCGTGTCAGTTTGATTTTTGGTGAGCCCGTTGACTGTTTACGAAGTCTGATTTTTCCTCCCAGAACTTCACCGCTGCTGCCCCTGGAAGTTGGTCAGGGTAGCTCTCGGGAACGCGCTGCAATGTGTGCATGTGTACTTCGCCGGAGCGCGTGCTCGGACTGAGGCTCGGTGATGGGCGACATCTAGTGGCCACAGGCTGGAACTACGGTGAATATGTGTATACGCAGAAGACAGTGACCATTTTTACCGTCTGCTTAACGACGAATTTAAATTGAATGTGGTGACTATTAGTAGAGTGACAAACAGGGGTGGCTAGATTATTCTGCTACAGGTCCCCAGCAGCGATCGTATTTTCAAGGTAGGCCAAATTTGTGTTTATTATACAGTGGCACATTTACAATAGTAGCATGTGGCATTATACTGTACACTGAGCCTCTGCTGATACATCCTCAGCAGAATCAGGAAAAACAGGAGGAACAAGGAGACAACACTGAACATGTGGGACAATGCATTTATTAAACTACAGTTCATAAAACACCTTGGGATGTGACCATGAATGTCATCATATCCTCCCCAGAGGGTGGTACACGGGGACATATGACGTAGCATAAATTAAAGACATTAAAACATGCAGTCAGTGTGAGATTTCAGTGTAACAGAGCTATGCATAACCATCTCACTTTAAAAAAAAAAAAAAAAAAAAGTTCCAAGTCCATGTCTCTGCACCTCACATACCTATGGCAGGTGTACACTAGTTCGGTGGGTGTAAATATTTAGTCTTTGGAAATGATGCTGACTCCCAAAGCTTAATAACTCAACAATAAAACTGAAAACAGAATAATACACGCTGGGACAATACTGAATTCCATACCAAAACTTTCGAATAAACAGAAAATGTTCCACCTTTTCCCATCTCCGTGTGTGCTGTACAGATGGCCAAATAAACCCCCACCGGATACATGTACCATTCAGCTATTATTGAACAGCACCATAAGATTAAACACAAATTTGTGTCTACATAGTATTTCTGTAATCCAGGTTAGCAGCTGTAAAACAGCAGTGAATGGACCTTCTGTGCTGTGAAGATGCATCAGTGGTGTAAGAGGAATACAATAAATATTCAATTAATGATAATTGAAAGTAAATAAGATATTTGATTTCATAGACTAGTCTTTTTCCTCATATAAAATAAAACAAATGTGGTTTATTCTAAAATTTCAAATATATCTTTAGTCTAATAGTAAATAAAACAGGTGATGATAACTGTCAAAAGTTCACTGATTTCAGCTTCCTCTCCTCCTTCTCAGTAAGGGGCTGCTGGGAGAGGATCTTGTCATGTAGACGGTGGTGTTTGCCTATGCCCAGCTTCGGCAGGCCTCGGTTCAGCCCCTCCAGCAGCACACATGACTTGCACAGTGCCTGGCTGGAGATGTAGCCACAGCGGTTACACGTCCCCTGCACAGGCATCTTCACCCCCTCCCGCACAGACAAGTTCTCACCGGAGTGGATGATATCGATGATTGAGCTGGGCCTCACACTCTCCAGGTCCTTTAAAAAGGTTCTCGCATAGCCACGATAAGCATTGGGAGAGTAGATACATTCAGTGGAAAAGTAGTCTAACTTCTTAAAGTAAGCATACAGAACAATCTCTTTCTCATACGCATATTTGAGGGGCTTGCAGCGCGGCACGACTCCTTCGCCCTCGCTGGCTGTGGAGATGGCAGTGCAGCGACGCAGACGAGCTATGTCCCCTCGCAAGACGTTCATCAAAACCGTTTCAGCCACGTCGTCAGCATTGTGACCTGTACAAAAAAGAAAAGAAAAAAAATCCAGGTATTGAAACAAATTCTATCAAAATATGTATTCTTTGATATTAAGACTAAGGCTGCTATCACATTTCAAGGGCAAAAACCTTAAATTTATATTTTAATAATGTTATTTGGATCTGAAGTTACCAGTACATATCTTGTCCACTTTCAGCATGATGGCTCCTCTGTCTAGCGCCTGCCTTCTGAACACTCCACAGAAGGTGCAGTTATTTTTCAGTCCCACCTGCTTCACTATAGCGTCCATAGTCCAGCCATACAGCTCCTCATAAGACACAATCTTCAGTGGCAGCTCATACTGCTGCTGATTCCTCTTTACGGTCTCCAACGAGTCATCTCGGTAACCAGTGATTCCCTCATCCACTGATAGAAGCATAAGTTCAAGGCCATAGTTGTATCGCTCATTTAGGAGCTTCATTACATGTGCGAGCACTGTAGAGTCCTTCCCTCCTGAGGCAGCGATTCCTACTGTTTCCCCAGTTTTAAACAGCTTTGCTGCCACAATCGTCTGATGCACCTCCTCCTCAAAGGCCCAGAAGAAGCATTCCTTACACAACGAGTGACCTGTTTTTGGACGTTTCAGCACGGCTCGTTTCTCAGTACAGCTGCTGCACAGGACAGGCATCTTGACTGTTGGAGAAAGTTTGTTGAATTATCTTAAAAAATATCTTAACAAATGTTCCCAAATATTTTCATGTCAAAGTCCTATGAACAAATGAACACCAACCTACAAACCTCCATCTTTTTGTTACAGACGTTTTAGTACGGCTGACACACTGCGTTTACTGTAGATGGCTAGATCAGCGTGTCAAAGTCTTTGATGATCATTGACTGAGGTACTGAATCCCATCCTTTCACTATGCTCCCACTTAATATAAGTGATTTTGCAGTATTCATTTTCTAAAGTACCTCTGGAGTACCTTCATCTAGAACTCCAAAAATTCTCCATTGTTTAATAATACTGTCTGTGCTTTGGGAAAGCTCCTATCAGAAAAATCCATTATTTTTTCTAAAGAAAAGAGCATCACGCAAAACACTACACATCTGGCAATTGGACTACACGGTGATTCATTACAGGCAAACACTCCGATTCAGTACTACATAGTGATTCGACCAGGTTTCGGTTATACCGTATGATAAGCTGGAGAAGTGACAAAATTCGGTATATTCAATGCTCTTAAGTTACATACTGAATTAACTTGATTTTTTTAATATTCTGTTAACCGATGCTACTGTCCTACAATGCGCTGCACAACTAAAATGGAGGGCTATTTGCATCTGGACATTTCGGCTAACTCACCTACTACAACACACAGTCATCAAGAAGGAGGTAAGTAACCTATACAAAGCCACAGTAATATTAGCGTACAACTCTGTGTTTAAGGCACACCGAATTCAAGAGTTGAAAATGGCTCATAAAAAGTCTTTAATCGTTGCATAGCAGTAATGTACTTTGGATTATACGCACGGCTCTTTCAACTGCCAGTTTTGAAGGTGAAACTTAGCTAGTTAGGTTAGATGTTAGGATCTTTGTTCAAGAATCCAATAACAAAAACATGATATAAACGACAACTAAAACATTTCATAATACTGTTTGAAATGACTTAATATGAGTAAAGCACCAGGAATGGCAGTTAATTATCAGGTTTAGTCGCATGATAAAAAGTCCAATGGTGCCAAACTCAAAATCACCAGACGGTCAGCATTGAACGTGTTTCCAGGTCTCGCTAGCCAAGTTAAGCTAATAGTCAGATTTATGTTAGATAGCGTTTCATACCAAAGTTTCCGATGAACCGAGGTCTGAATTGAGAATGTGGGGAGGAAACACACCAGGAAATGTACTCGTAAAATATAACTTTTCCTACTTAAACAACGTAACTTTTACACGACTGAGTTATGTAGCATGTTTTTTCATCATGTGTTGTCAGCTCTACCTCACCGGAAAACAGAATGTGACGGCAGTCGTAAGGCTCTGCAGCACAACCTGTCGGTCGGAGTTGGACAATGCACATGAAACTGTACTACTCAGTCCTGAAATGCTTATATGGTACCTTCATAGACCATTTAAATAATTCAAGATTTCTGACATAACTTTAAATCCATTTGTGATGTCCCTTTAAGGTGTTGGTGAGAAGTCTGGCACAGATTTTAATCAGAGGTAAATCACACAACCAAGTCAAATGTGAGCAATAAGGATTTATTAATTTGCTTCAAAGAATGTCACTACTGCAACAGCTGCAATTGATATCAAAATGCTGTATGCTGTAAATGAAGGACAAAGGGGTTGCTGCTGGAGGGGAGTAAGGCAGCTGAGGTCAGGGTTCATGACAGGAAAGAGTCAGAAGCTTAGTTGACGGGGTGAAAAGCACCCCTCTGATGCCACTGCATGTCTCTGATGCGCCTCACTGACTGGATCTGAGGAATCTGGGCTCCGAACTCAGTGTTGTCCTTATACTCTCCCTTTTCAAACAGGTACTGATAGCCTCTGTAGCCAGGATACTGATAGCCCACCCAACTGGAGAACCAGGAGCACAGAGAGGGAAAACGGATAAGAGACAGTTAGAGGAGTGATAGGACAGTGATAAGAGTATCGTACAACATTTGCTTGCAAGATGGACTCACGTGCCACTCTGAACCCGGACAGAGGAGACCTTCTCCTGGTAGCCGTGTGCGTGAAAGCTTGGGACATCGTCATCTATGATTTCTATCTTCTTCCCTGCAAAGCTGGGGTTTTCGTAAAGCACAATCTTGTGCTCCTGGCTGTCCTGAAAAAGCAACAAAACAGTCCAATGGGTGATTTGTTAAGCCACTTATGGGATGACTAATGGGGGGTGGGGGGAATGATATCAAAGTCTAATGTCTTACCACTTTAATCGGGCGGAATGCAACAATGGTGTCACTACGCCTGCTGTTGGTCCAGGAATCCCAGCGAGGATACTCCCCCTTCTCAAACACATACTGTTCCCCCTTACAGTTGGCCTGCTCATATCCCACCCATCTGAGAGGACACAGGAGAAAGAAATGGAGAGTTGTGGTTGATGCAGGGGCAAATCAGGAGAAATTTCAGAGCTAGATAAATGTGTGTAGCACGCATCCATTTGTTTTTCTGTCCTTTTTTCTCCATGTCATCCCCCTACTTGTTCAAGAGCCAGTCCCTCTCTCTCCGACTGTTATAAAATCATTTTCTAGCTTTCTGTCTGTCTCTGAACCACACTCACGGTCCACACAGCACCAGTATGGAGCCCACTTTCTCCACGCCTGCTTCCTGGAGGTTGTTACAGGGGCCAGTCAGCTCATGGCAGCGTCCCTGGAAGTTTTCCTGCTCATAGATAACCAGCTGTGTACCAATGGGGGAAAAAAGAGCAGAATATGTGTTTTTAAAACACTGTGAGCGTTGTTGGGCTACTGGTCTCAAATTCAAGCAGTCTGCTAATCAGATGTTTGGAAGATACAAAGATCCAAATGGGAAGGAAGGAGGACGTTGTAAATTATGATTGAGTTGGTCTCTACTTGTCTGCTGAATTTCCTCTCACCTTAAATGCACTGGTGCCTGGCTGCTGCTGCTTGGATGCAGGGTTCTGGTGGTCTGTGGCCATAGTGAATGGATCGGCAAGGACGAAACTGAAAATAAACACAGTCAAAGTCATAATTTTATTGTTTCTGATAAATATCTATGGATTTCCACATGATTGAAAAAAATTTATATATTCAAATCTAAAACATGAGCAGGTCAAACTGCTGTTAATCTCTCTTTTATAGATTATGTTTTCTGTTATTTTTTAAAATTTCTAAGTCCCTATTCCTGTACTTCCACAATAAATTCACAGCCTTCTGAACATAGAATTACTGAAATGCAGCATGGGATACAGTTTTTAGACATTGAATCTAAAACCTAGAAAAGAGGATAACAAATACTGATTAAAAAAAAAGATAGACGTAAACTTAACAACATACAGCACAACGGCTGTAAACCTCTTACCAGTACCTGTCTGTGCCAGTGTGTTTGTGATGGCACGATGAGCTCAATATATATGGGACACCCAGGGGTGGAAACTCTGCCAACAGTACCCACAGTGTCCAAGCTGGCCTGCAGATCGGCCTGCCATAGGCCCAGCAGACTGAAATGAGGGGTCACCATGTAGCCCCCCCCCCCCTCTCCTCCACCCTGGGGTGTCACACACCCACAAAGTTATTTCATTAGTTGTCAGTTTTGTCCAGCCAGTCATTGTTCCATATCCACATGATTCAGCACAAACAGTGCCAAGAGTCCCACACCTACAATGAGAGGGGGAGAGAAAGAGAAGGATTGTAAGAGATAGGGTTTACTGTGCTGGAGAGATTCGGACTGAGCTGAATGACAGTCCAAATACTGCTGAATATTTCCACAAGTGTTGGTTTGTTTAGTATTTCATTTCTAGAAAAGAGTAGCATTGTTCAATGTGAAAATCCATTGCCACTGCTTTTTGCAAAGATAAAAGAAAGCAGCTCCTAAGGTTGGATTTAAGTTAAACCCATTGGCCACACATGCCAACTTTGTCATGTTAGCAGTAAAAAGGATCAGTGACAATCCAGTTTACTTAATGTAAGCAGTATGGTAGTCGCGTACAGTAAGTACGTTTACTGAAGCACTGTGCCAAAGTGCAATTCTGAGGTACTTTTTCCATTTCCATTTTTATGTCACTTCTTCTCCACTACAGTTCAGAGGGAAATGTTGTAGTTTTTACTCCAATATATTTATCTGAGTTCTACTAAAGAGTGAATTCCTCTCAGATGGTTTGAATTAAATAACTGTTTGAGGCCCAACAAGGTAAAATTATCCAATATTTGACAAAAATGCAAAGTCCCAAAAATCAATATAAAATTCTGTGCAGCAGTTTTTTCTTCTTTTTCTTCTTATCTACCACATGAATAACCTCACAGCCCTCATTTTTATCTTGTGACTGTATGTAAAGTAGATACAACTATCCTCACCTTTACTACAACAGTAAAGTGCAGCTAAAATGCACGGATGCATCATTATTAACATTCTAATAATGTCATATATAATATATCAGTCGCTTTGGCCATTTTTCTGGAGAACAAGTACTTTTACTTTTTATACTATTAGTAAATTTTGCTCATACTTCTGTACTGTTACTCAAGTCGGATTTTGAATGAATGCTTGTAATGGAGTATGTTTACATTGTTATATTGTATACTTTTATGTAAGTAAAGGATATAATTACTTCTTCCGCTACTAAAAAATTGTATATTTCCTCATTTAATTAGGGTTAATGACCTGGCATCTGCTTGCAACAGTCTCCCAAGGGGACAGAAGTGAAAATATATTTGCTTCTACTGAAGCAAAAATATATATTGTAAATACTGACAAAGGTCACTAAGATAAGTGTGAAGTTAGGCAGTTAACTAAAAAGTATAACTTAAATACAACTGGGTCAAAATGGCCATTTGTCACCTGTGAGGACAGATAAAATAAGGTGGAGGTTTTAGATCTGAGGTTCTGAGGCGTGGCAGGATGGTCTATTTCAATGGAAAGGCAGGGGTGTGACGAGAGAAACTGCTTTTACTGAACTATAATATTCTGGGCCATTTTTCTTTGCTCGTACTTTAAGTAGTTTGTACTTTTAAGTAGTTTTTGTGATACTTTAAATGTTTACTCCACTGCATTTAATAAGGTTCTTTTTACTTCATTACATTTATATAGTAGAGTCACTTGTTGCTTCAGATGTAAAACATCAGGTCATAAAATATGATGTGTATTATGGTGTAATTACAGCAGCTACAACACTAAAACACTGGTTAAACTACACTTTTCTCCTGCTCAGATGCAAGAGCATTAATAAACAGAGCATTTATATTGGTATAATGGTCTCTCTTGCAGAAGAGATCTTAATCTCAGTGACACTGCCTGATGAAATTTACTGTGAATACTTCTATGCATTTTGAATGCCACCCTGCCCACCACCTGTATAGCTCCAGGGGCGCAGACTGTTTCTAAAAAAATATTTTTTTTTAAAAACAAACAAAAAAATCCTACAGAAAAAAACACCAATATAGCTTTCTGAGGAGTCACATAATACAACTGTATGTTGTGTTATGTTATGTCATTTTATATGAAGTCTTGTTGTTGGGGACCTCAAAGACCTGACTGATAATATAACAGTATGTATGTATTGATAGAGTATAATGAACTGAACTGAATATAAGGAAAGCAGTGGAATGTGCTTTTATGAGACAGATGGTCAGTTTGAGGCACAATCATGATTTTTATGAATTTTTGTGATCAAACACACATGCTGCTGAAAATTGGTGGCAAATATTTTGTTTGGATATCTTGTGTTTTTTTCACTTCATTACACATCATTTCAGTTAAAGAGACACAGGAAAGACTGTTTAAAAGAGCGCTGGTTAATTATCTGTTTTTCCTGAGATTACGGACAAATTTGTGATCAGTATCTGGTTTTGCATTGCACTCCTCATTACAGAGGTAAGAGACCAGAGTAGAACTGAGCTGTTTGTGACAGTGCCATCGACATTTGCTGATTCAAAACACAGTCCTTTTGTCCACGTCTGAATAGGGGGTTAGAGCTCATGTCAAAAAGGCTTTATGCTACAGTGAAAACTGCAGACTGGGCTTTAGGGCTGAAAGGTACACTACAGCCCCAAAATAGTTCAAAAGACAACCTGAGCATTATTAGAATGTGTTAGAAATCCAAATAATCTTTATGTAGTGTGGACTAACTTGACCCCAAACTGAAAGCCTCTCAGAGCGCTTTCCCCTCTGGACTCAGTATGATAGATATTAGGATGCTACAGATGTGTTCTCTTAAGGCTCACAGCTGGCAGACTGTTTTTTTTTTTTTTTTTTGGCACATATTCATTACTGACGTGTTAGATAATCTAAAGCACAGGGGAGCACTGCAGGACACAGAGGGAGACATAGTTTTGTATATGTGTGTGTGTCACTCTATTCTCTGTTTTTCATGTATTTATGCTCTAAAGAGAAAAGTATAGACACATTCATGGCTCTTAATCATGTTATGAGGGTATTCATTTTCTATTTCTGAATATTACGTCAATATTACAACAAAATAATAACTTACACGTGCACTTTAATGTCATCATAAAAATTAATCATGTGTGCATGTGGAATCTATTTGGATTATGCAATGTTGTCAGAAGGCTACTATTAAATTTACAAATACTATACTAATAATTGAGAGATGATTTGACTATAATAATTAACATAGTTTGCTCCTAATGTTAATCTGGTGACCATTCATCCTGGGGATCATTAACTATCAAATGGACAATGATGACTGTGGAAGGGAATGCAGTGCACTCTGTTTTAATAGCAAGCATACATACTGTGTGACATCATTTCCTTTGCTTTTAAGCAGATGCGTGTCCACATATTCGCTGAATAAGTCATGTGCTCCTAATGAGCTGTCTGACTAAACTGGGGAAACACAGGCTGTAGAAGTGGTGCGCATGCCTCGGAAATAAATTCAGTTCAAAACACATCTGCAGTTTATCTTAAGGAAAAATATCTGCCAAATGTAGGCTACACTATTTCCACATTGATGTCATCCCTGATAATGTTTTTTCCAAATTTTTACTATCTCAGTTAAAACCATTTCCACCTTGACTTACAAATAGAAAATCACCAAAAAACAGGGCCGACTCCAGGTCAAACAACTTTTATTTGCCACTGAAACATACATGGCACTCCTCACTGGGCACAAGCAGCGTTTGCCATGGTTAGGTTAAGGCAGAGGGCAGGCACTGTTGGCAGCGTGGGGGAGGCTGTGAGAGGGTTTGGGAGGCAGATAAGAATCCTGCTCAGCTGGCTCCAGCTGTTGCAGGAGGGGCAGGAGGTGCTGGGGCAGGGTCGGGGTCGGGGCCGGGGGCGGGGGCGGGGGCGGGGGCAGGAGCGGGAGCGGGATCGGGGTCAGGGACGGTGAAACAGCCCCTCTTGTGCCACTGCATGTCCCGCACACGTCGGACAGACTGGATCTGGGGCGCAGGGGCCTCCCAGTCGTTCCAATGCTTGAAATCTCCTCGCTCAAAGATAAACTGGCGTCCTCTGTAGCCTGGGTACATGTAGCCAACCCATCTGGAGGAAGGAAAAACAAACTGTGATAGTTGCCACTGGAAATACTAGACTGTAATAACTTATAAGCTTGGAGTCTGATAGGTTAAACAGAAAAAAACAAACAAGAGAAAGGTACGTAGTGAGGATCTTACGTTCCATTAAGAGCCTTGACACTTGCTACACGATCCTGAAAACCGTGGCCCCACAAACTGGGCACATCATCATCAACAATCTCCATCTTTCTACCGGTAAATTCAGGATTCTCATACAGGTGTAGCTTGTGTTCAGCACTGTCCTATTGAGGAGAAAAAAGAAAGATGGATGCCTCCATGTTCTTCAAATGTCTCCAGGTGAATCAATGATGTATGTTGTGTAGGGAAGTCTAAATAAAGTGTGCGAAAGTGATGCGTGGGCAGCTCATATTGGAAACCCTGCATATGTTTGTGTGTGGAGAAATTTGTAAGGTCTTTAATGCTTCAGTGTCTTTTTTGTATTGAAAGTCGTCACCCACCACTTTGAGTGGCCTTAGAGACAAGAGGGTGTAGCTGCTCTGACTGTTGGTCCAGGTGTCCCAGCGTGGATACTCGCCCTTCTCCAGAATAAACTGCTCCCCTGTGAACCCATGTCGATCATAACCCACCCAGCTGAGAGGGGAGAGGAGAACAAAGATGGTAATGTGGGATAGTTAGTTTAACTGACACCAATTCAAACATGACAAGGTTAAAAACATATTTCCTCATGTATGAAGGAAGATCAGTATTTCACAAGCTACACTAACTGAAAGATGCACTTTACTTACGGTCCTGACTCAACTATGACAGATCCAACCTTCTCCAGTCCCTTCTCTGTCACATCTTTACACTCTGCAGAAAACTCCGCTTTGCAACCCTGGAAGTTCTCAAACTCAAACAGCACCACCTGCATCACAGAGAGAAACCTGCATGTTACCAGGCAGCATGGCTCCAACACAGGTTCACCTCATTTCCCACTGGGGAAGTTTGAGATTAAGACCTGAAGTGGAGATATATATATATATCTATTGTCCACTAACAATTCATATGGTAATGATATGGTACAGACAGGGTAAAAGAAGGAAAGTAAAAGAATAGAGAATGGAAAAATGAGGAATCCCTCCCTGATCTGACCAGCTTTTCATGTCTGGACAGTACCTTATACGTGGCTCCAGCTCCACCCTGGCTCTTCCCAGCAGCCAACTGCTCCGGGGCACTCTGCTGCTCCGACATCCTCCTGATCCACTGCTCCTCCACTTTTTGGCAGCAGCACACACACAGACAAAGCACCATCCATCATACATGTACACACGGGCACAGATACGCACACAGGAGGAAAGCTCAATGTCACAGTTGAGGTTTACAACTTACCCTTGAATAGGAGGATTGTATTCATTTTGGCCTAAAGTAAATTAGCAATCATTTGCATAGTATTCTGTTAACATTATATCAACTGAATATGAAACTAATACAAAAGATTACAGCCTAATTTGAAGTATACACTCATCAGTCCTGTATCAGGTTCAGTTACACTCCATATTATCAAAATCCTGCAAACTAGGCTCTTCACTGATGCAGCACCATCTAACTCCATTGCACTGGAATTAATACACCACTGCTATGGATTCCTGTGTCCAGAATGAGGCTTTTACCTGGGTATGCCTGTTAGGAAGTGGTAGTGTCCCTCTTTGTCAGTGCCACTTGGTGTTTGGTGGGGTTGAGCCATTAGAGGGCAGGGACGGGGGGGTATTTATGGTTTATTTCTGGCCACAACAGCAGAAAAGGGGGAGCTGTTGATGCAGCAAGTCTGTCGCTCACATTGTGTCCGTAACGCTGCCTCTCAATAGGCAGCTGTGTTGGCACACACTCCCCTGCCCCTCCGCCTGGCTGCCAGTGAGCACTGTGTGCGGGCACAGGGAGAGAGAGCCAAGAGGATTCAGCAAACAGCCCCGCTCAGCACAAACAGGCACACAAACACACACACACACATGCAGGTTTGTGCTTCTATCTCTGTGAGGACCCTCATTGACATAATGCATTCCCTAGCCCCTTAACCTAACCTTAACCATCACAACTAAACGTCTAACACCAACCCCGACCCTGACCCCGACCTAAACCTGATTCTAACGTGAGCCCTGAGCCCTAAAACCAAGGCTTAAACCCAGAAGAGCCCTTTAAAGGTGTGTCAGAAAGTGAGGACCGGTCAAAATGTCCCCACTCCAGTGGTTTAAAACTCAAACTGGTCCTCATCCTGTTTAGCCATACAAGTACTTACAGAGTACATATAAGTAAATAAACGCCAAGGACTACACGCAACATCAACTGCACCAGACTTCATCACACCTTTCTCGCAAATTTGGGTTGATATCATCAGCAAGATCAGATACTTCCATTCACAGGTTTGATAAATAAACCAGAGGGACGTCTATTTTGAGCAATGAGATGGTGATTCGATAGAAATTATTTTCAGTCACACAAACCTTGATTAAGTGTTTACAAGAAGTGCAAACAACACTCACTGATAACGGAAAAGGAAGACTAAACAGAGGCTTCAGCTAAAGTCAAGTAAATTTTATTAAGAATTTATTCGCTTCAGGACACTGGCCAGTACAACACAGTGCAATATACATCTTTACTTTCAAATAAAAAAGGACAAAGAAGGACATAAAAATACACCCTCACATTTTATGACAAAGTAAAACGTCCATGTACATAGAAACCAGGAACAATCACTCCACAGACTCAGTCAACACATTCACTTGCATTGCATGAGCACTCAGCAACAATAGAGGAGACAAAACATGGCCAACACGGGGGGGCAGAGGTCAGTGCTGTAGTGCATCAAGTGACAAAGTGCTTTACAGAAGCGCAGAGCGAGTGAGTGGGTGGCAAACATGAGGGGGAGGGTTACAGTTAAGCTATTAGGCAGGTGCAAATTGTCAAATTTGTTTGGAGTTATATAGCGGATCGAGTCATTTAAACAATGTAGTGAATCCCATCCCTCCACTGGAGTAGTGTAAGCCACCACCCTGACTCTGAGCCAGTCAGTTTGAGCAGAGCCGGATTTTTCAGTAAAGATTGTGCATGCACATTAATGGGGACAAAATAAGAGGGAAAATTGCACTTTCACTGGAAAAACATTGTCAAAACATGATCGAGTGTGCGCGGGCTACAAGGTCAATGTATGGCTTATAATGGATGCTGACAGCTACAATCATTCATTCTATTAAAGGAGGGAAGACAGGCTGATTAGAGTTTTCATAAAAGACCAAAAATTGTATTTGTGCTGTAAAGGAGTGTGCATGATTGACCGATGAAAAAATTACTTGGCCAAAAGTCCCCCATCAATCTTCCACAAAGACAAAAAGATGTTTAGACAAAAGATATACTGTACAGTATGCAGCAACTGTGACACTGTTAGGTTATGGGTTGTATCAAAGTAAAAGGCTGTGGAGCCTCTACTGTAGTGATGCATCTTAATGTTGTTCTCAAAACTAGTTCTCTGTCATTGTTAAACCATGATATTACAAATATAACATCTCCTGATTACACTTACTAATATATATAGATATACACTCCCAATGACAATCAAGTCAGAGATGACTTGTTCTGTATGTTCAAAATTCATTAGCGTCTGAAATGTTGTCCTATGGCAATGCTTGTGTGACTCCCACCAACAGCCTCCACAGATAACACATACACGGCCGACGCAGACAAAGCCAACTTGTACATATCAGTGAAGTAGGGAAACTAAATACAAACATCTCGCAGAGGATTGGTTGGATTGTCCTCCAGCATGTGATGAAGCACATCCAGGATAAAGAGGCGTCGTGGTCCCATAAGAACTGCCCCCCCCGCCTTTGGCCTGGTCCCTATTAAAGTGTTCATGTCCCTCCAGGTTCAGGAGAGCTTCCACAGGTTCAAACATGAAATGAATAAAGCAGAGCAGCCTGATGTTTTTTTTTTTTTTTTCTCCTTGCTTGTTTTTTCTTTTTCCATAAGACAGAGAGTCTCCATAAAAAAGGCACCATGCACATTTATCGACCCAGACGGGGAAAGAAAAAAAAAAGGAATGAAAAAAAAAAGAAAAAGGAAAAAAAGCAGCAGCTGTCGATTCACCTCTCCTGCTCTCTGGGTCAAACGTTAAGGCTTGTGTTTCATATAGATTCATCTGTTAAGGCAACCTTGAGGAGAGAATGAGATGACGACAGGTGTCAAAGGAGGAAATAATTATGAGCTTTTTCGATGTTTTTTTGAAAAGACACACACAGAACACTAGAAAAACTACCTCACCTCATTATTAGCACTCATTTTCATATTGACTCAAGCGCTTCTTGGACTTCAGCTCTTTCAACCACTGCGGTGAGCCCTCCTCGCTACAAAGATATGAAGAATACGGTATTATTAAGTGGAAAGTTAATGCGAAGAGCTGATAAGAAATCACTGTCTCCTGAGAACGTATCTTTTCTGCAAATGGTGTCTCTCACCCATTTTCCTTCCCACCAGGCGGGGGCAGTACACGCGCTGCCCGTGGAAGGAAGGGGGACTTAGGAGAGCGAGAAAGCTGGGAGGGAGAGGGAGTGGGTCCATCAGTTTGATTGTCAGAGTCACCCCTCTTCTTCAGCTGGGCCTGAGAACAGGAATGGGACATATTTCACAATTTTCAGGTGAGTTGAAAAACCCCCCAAAACATCAGTGCCAGTAGCAAATACATGTCAGGAGTGTGCAAAACAAAAAGGTATTCTTCAATATCACAACAGCTGTACATTAAGAAGTGATAAACAGAGTCAGTCTCCATTGGTTAGTACACATTTCATTTGGAGAATGCTCTCAGTGGATCAATTCTTCTACCCAGCTTTTTTCAACTCAAAAGCACAGGGAAAGGCTCACCTTTAAAGCTGAAGGGTCCATCCCAGGGAACAGGGCGATCCTCTGTGGCTGAGAGGCAACAGCAGGGGGGGCATCAGCTCCTCTGGCCTGCTCCTCAGAGTCCGAGTCATCGCCTTTATTCTCCACCTTTGCCTCTGTCATGGGGAAAACACAAATTGTGTGTACATGTCAGCATGTAGTTGTCAGGTAAAAAGGGATACGAGTTGGGTTGCAGTTAGTCACTCAAAAAAATTACATTTCTGAGTGCATCATTTTAACCATCTGTTTAGTGATCACCGAAGAGGGAGCTTATCTGATGGAATAGCATCTTATTGAGATTTTAGCCAGTTCTGTTTGGTGTAAAGACGAAAATAGTTGTGGCTGAAGTGCTAACCTGTGGAGTCTCTGTAAAGCCAGTCCTCAGTGGTTCCTCCCTCTCCCTCTGCCTCTGCCAGCGCAGCACTCTGACGGGCAGCTCTGGTGGGCCGTGTCCGCGGGGCTCGTTTCTTGCCCAGCTGGGCTCTGGAGCGGAGAGCGCTGGTGTCTAACAGAGTGGTGGGAGCCTGGACATCGAGACACAGAAAGAAAATACATGAGCCTCAATGTAAACGTAAAAATATAATCAAGGACACGAAAAGACCTAATTGCTGACATGAACACAAACATCTCACAGATAAAAACAAAACAACACCGTCAGACATTACAGACCAGTAAAGGCACATGTGGTGAGATCCAAAAAATTGAGCTGTGATTAACTCAGGTGACTTACATCAGGGAAAGAGAGTGGCTGGCTGTCAGAAGACGATGGGGGAAGGAGGCCGTCCAGAATGTCGATTTCAAACTGTGAGGCACCATCACCGGGCGTGTGTAGGGGAGTGGGCTTCCTCTCAGTTGGTGAAGGGCTGAGGTTGCTTTCTGAGCTTGGAGTGGCAGGAGTAAGGCTGAAATAGATTCAAAAAAGAAAAAAAAGTTGGGAGACACTTCTGAAATCAACTGTGTGGTTGCTACAGTTACAATCAAATAGAGTTTGAGTCATATCTTTCTTTTTGTTTCTGTGAAACACTGGAAGAAAAGATTTTAATGTTGTGATATTATTTTCTGGCCACAGGAGGTCAGTAATAGATTTCAATGTAATGCGATGTAACAAATGACAAAGAAGAGCAATCTGTCACACTCCAGCACTATCCTGTGTTACAGGGTGGTGCTGGAGTTATTTGAACTTTTTATCATAAGCAACAATCCCCCGAAAAGAGTAAAAACAAAAAGATGTATCAATTAATCCTGCTACAGCAATGGTTTTCTGCAGTGTAGAGCTACCAGCATCATCAGTTTGTGGCTACAAACAATGCTTGTTAGGAAGATTCAGGTTTGGATTTAGCCTTTTCAGGGGAATTGTTTTAAAAAGATAAAATAACATTGGTGTTATAATCTCAACAATTCCTGTGCACAAAGTTCTTTATCAGAGCATCCACAATAAAGGGAGATTGTCAGAATCTCAAACCTGATCCCTAATGATTTATGCTGCTCTGACATTTACTTTCAAACTAGGTTTTTCACTAATAAACAGTTTTACAATGAAGGCAGAAGCGCATCCACCCTCTTGGTTTCCTTTAAACTTAAATATCACACTTACACACGCACACACACACACACTTTTAATTTTTAAAAATGGTATGCTATATTTGGTAAATCTGTTGTGTTTTTGGGCATTTAGTGATCGTAAATTTAAAAAAAAAAAAAATCAAAATTGCATATAAGACCTAATAGTAGAGGTTGTTGCTAATGGCTTTGAACATTAAACATTTTATTCATTCTGCCTTATTAAGCAGACCGATTTCAGTGGAATCTAAATGGATTTTAGCCAATGCAATCTTTTCTGATGAGTATGAATCTGTCCCATGTTTAAATCTTTGTGTGCTCCAGTTCCTCTGAAGCTGCATGCCTTCAGCTACTGTATGTAGAGACAATAATCTGTACTGTGCTGGGTAAAAACCATCTTTCTTGTGCTGCTTTAACACTGGTGCTACTGGTGAGGCTGGTTAGGTAGTTGTGTGTGCATGCCTTTTTCCAACACAGTGGACAACTCTGATAGTTTGGGGACATTGACCTGTATTATATGCCTGTAAACACACTGAGCGCATATAAATCCCATCACAGCTCTGGATAGACGAAACAGAGTATGTGTTTACCTGTCAGTAGTGCGTAGTCCTGTCTCCCAGGTCCCATACTGACTGTCAGTCTCATGGACCGGAGTCTCTGAGTCATTCCCCTCCTCTTCACCACTGATACTTTGCTTTTGCTGCACCTGGAGGCAGAAGGGAGGGAGAGGAGAGACGGGGAGATTATCAATGAATGTGGAGGAAAGGCAGCTCTAAATTGACACTCAAAATCTGTAGGTGACAGCTAACAATCTGACCCCTAGGTAAAGTGGCAATCTGGAAGATTTCAGTACTGGTGAATTTGGCAACACCTGTAGTAAGTGGTGGTAACTGCAAATGTGGTTTAATATTACAGGTCACAGAATTCGGGGGGCAGCAAAAGAAACTATTGTCCTTCTAATGGAGAAGTATAGCAGCTGTGATCTGATTTTATGCTGCACGCAACACGAGTCGGCAATGAGATTGTCATTTGGCTGAGAAGTTTTAGGTTTGCAACCTGTCGCCTGCAGCCCTTCATCTAACAGCTCACTGTGGCTGCTCCTCCTTCTTCCATTACACCCTGGATTTTTAAAAATTGATCTGCTGTCCAAAAATGCCCAAAATAACCATAGTTTTGTTTTGTAGACACATTTTTTATGAACGATAGCGGTAAGTGCTAAGCTCACCCACAAACACAGTGCATTTCCTGTGACTACTTCATAATAAATGTCAACTCAAGTCTCGCCAGTTAAACGCCTGTTATGTGAAGCTGCAGTAGTAGAAAATGTTCGGTTTGCATTAGCAGTAAATTAATACAGCATTTTTTCCAGGAATGTCGCCAAAGACAACCAGTTCACCACAATGCAAATATATAAATATTGCATTACTTTCATCAGCGGGCCATAGGTTCAATCACCATTGTGTTACCTCATTCAGTGATAGACAGTGAATTAACAGACATTTATTTAAATGAAAAGCTTCAACGTTGCCACTTTAAGTTTGTTAAATATCCGCGAATAGTCCCTTTATTTTTTAATTGCTATGCCAAGCTGGAATGTCTCACCTGGTCAAAATTCTGTTTTTACTGATCAATAACACATTATTATGAATAATAAAGTGCAGTAGTTGGTTAATCTATGTCATCACTATTAACAGCAGTGTTTTTAATCGAGTTGCATCGTGTTGAGCTTCAGCAGCCAGGAGTGGTAAGATGCATAATGAAAGGTGAAGGGATGAGTTATTGGACACAGGACCAGAGCAGGGACAAAGATGGAGATGGGTGCCTGGGTGATGGAGTGTGTGTTTGCTGTCTACTGAACCGTGCCTCTTTTAATGAGGCCGGTACAGAGGACATACTGTCTCAAAACCACACAGAGCTCACAGAGGCACGCCTGCGCATGAACTGATAACCCTGGCCTATATAGAAAATAAACGAAAAAACAATGGAAAATCCCTCAGTCCTCAGATGTGGCCTGAGGGGTGGACAGAGAAATGTGATACACCTGGCGCTGTAATTGCCCAGGTTTCTAGACTACGCGAGCAGTTCACTTGCAATGTTTATATGACAGTGACTGAAGATCACAGCTCTCATCCTTAAAGCTTCATGAATGCTATCCTTGTTTTCTTTGTGCATGTGAGGGCAGAGATACAAGAGTACCGCAAAAAGACTACGAGAGAGACAATGAGATAGAAACAACACTTGAGGTGGAGTGTGACTGTGAAAAATTTCGATTAAGGAAGCAAAAAATAGCTAAAGAGAATGAGAAAAAAGAACAGCAGCGGAGGGTGGTCATTCATCAGCTAAGCCTTTCCTGACAGGAAAAAAGAAAACAGAGAACAGTGAGAATGGCATTCAGCCCTGATCATGCCATCTAAGAAAGCTCCTCTACTCAAGTTCATTCTTTTCTCAAGTATTTACAGCACTCACTTTTCGAGTTGACATCACAGGGTCACACCACTTAGCTTGAAATACACACACTTCTGAGTCCTGCTTCCACTGACAACAATGAACAAAACCCCTCGTTCAAATCAGACTGTAGGTTAAACATGTGGGAAAAGGAACCACATACTCAACTTGTCTACTGGTCTTGGGGTCCGTTAAACAGGGCAGCTAATTCAACCTGATCAGAAGGCCTCCCTCTAAGAATAGGCTACAAAGAGATGTAATGAACTATAGACACATTTCTAAGTGCCTAATTTACAGTGTGTTTCAAATAAAATGCGTATTAGATTGTCTAAGGGCAAGGTTTGCCTGAAAAGAACTAGTTTGTATGACATGTTGTCTGACTGCGTAGGAAGGCAAAAGTGTTCATAACGGTCCCAAATGGCCACATTCAAAGGTGGGGTAAAAAGCTGGTCCTTAAAGAGAGGAACTAGACACAATAATCAATAATATATGGATACGTGCCACCCTGACAACTTCCTTCCCGCTGCCCACTTAGCCAAGTGGATTAGCTTGGCGTATTGTTTGGTTTTTGTAATTTTCTTAGGCAGTCCAACAACCATGCCCATTTTACACCACAACCGGCCAGGTGTGTGGAGGTATGAAAAAGGGCAGGTTTTAACTTCTCTCTCAGGCCTTTTTTTTTTCGTCACACAGCTACTTCCGTCTTGATACTGTCCAAAGGTGTACGCTGTGTATGTTTCACACATCTTTATTTTATCATTATTTTTTTCATATTATTTTAATGGGACATTTTTGCTTAGACAGTACAGTCCAAGAGGCAGAGAGGATACAAGGGGAGAGAGATAGGGGCATGACAGGTCACAGGCTGAAATGGAACCGTAGATGTTGCAGTTATTTGGCATGTGAAGTAACTATGTGGCTAGTAGGGCGCTCCTCAGCTCCTCTTCATTACAGCAGGTTTTTTTGGCCTTGCTTCTAGTGAGGCCATTCAGAACAGTTATAAAGACTTTTGCCTTTAACACATTCAGACGACCCATAGTATAACCTAGTTTGCTTGGAGCATACTAAGACCATAAGTGTCTTTATAGGTGATATAAAGGAGATGTATGGGGCATCACTGTGAGCGTACCATTTAGTTGCGCCATCCTTGGTTCAGCTCTGGGTGGAGGCCTTGGTATTTTGTCATCCTTCTTTCTTCTACTTGTCTCTGTACGCTGCTATGACTGTTGCCAAAATGCCAAAAAAAATCTTAAACCTGCCCTAATAAAATTCCAGTGATAAATATTCCTTTCCTATGTGTGTTATGCAACCTCAACACTCCCAGAACACACCCTCACCTGATCAACATAGAGGAGGAACATTGCCTTTGCTGGAACATGTTGAAGAGAGGCGCCACTATACAGCAGCTCAAAGAAAAGACTGATGGCAGGCTGCTCGAAGCAGAATGAGCCTTTTAGAGGCTCATTCATAACCTCAGGCTATTTATTCAGTAAAACAAGAGCTTTTAAAAGCCTTGGTGCACAACTTCAACTTTCTGCTTTCTTTTTTGGTGCAGCCCTGTCTAACTGTTAGACAGGTTTATTGGCCAAACAATAAAAACAAAAAGCTTTTAAGCACTAAGATTGTTTAATTGCTCGGTTGAATGGACACTCGCGGGGTGTACGCTCTGCTATCAACCACAAATATGGAGAATATGGTTGATGACAGATGCCTTCTGAAAAACCAGGTCGAGTAGCGATGATTTATAGCTGTCAGAAGGAAGGCTGTTCCTTAATAACATTAGCAATAGTCAGCTTCCCCCAGACAGGAAGGGTGTGTCAGAGGAAACAACATAACAAAGAGCGGATGAATGGAAGGTTGAAGGAGAGAAGGGGCTGATCACTAAATAGGGTTAAACTGACAATCTTCTATACTTGATAATACACTGATCGCCACAAATAATCCACGACACACTCACATTGGACAGAGAACCAGTGGTTACGGATTGCTCCTACCTTACCAGTTAAATGGAAAGTGAGTGATTGCATTGCTGTTCCTTGAAAAGGGAATGGCTCGGCTGTAAAGCACCCAAACGATGCTTACCTCAGAGCGGAGAACAGAGAGCGAGCAGCTACTGTAGATATAATAAGTGTGTTTACATGAATACAGTATCCAGGACACAAGCTTACAACCCAGTTTATGGCACTGTAGAGGAATATGTGTGCATCTCAGGATCCCTAACAGTGCGGCAGTCTTTCAGGTCAAAATGGATAAGTGTTTTATCTCCGACCAGAGCTTGCAAACCATAAAAATCTCCATTACTTTAGCATTGCAGCTAAGACTGCGATAAGTGAGATGGATCATGATCAAGACATGAGCTTATCCAGGTTATTATAAATGGGATGTGACCACCTTGAATGCTGTGAAACAGCTAACAGCTATAAAAAAAACACCTTCAATCACAATATTAGGCCTGCAGTACGTCACCACTCTTCATTCTCTACTCATCTGGTCTAATCAATCTGGCTAGGGTGGATTGGGAAAATATGTTCTCTGTGCACACAGCAGTAATCAATATCAATATGCTACAGATATTCAAAAAAACTGCTCTCGTGAGCACTAATCTCATGTCGACAAATGGACATTCTAGCCGCATGTAAGAGGGCTTATATTAAGACAAACTCCGAAGGGCAAACTCAACAGTACTGTGTTATTCTTTCATTACATAAGTGGTATATACAGATAAGTGCACGATTCTGTACAAAGCATCTGGTAAGAACAGAGGGGAAGAATGTAAAAACCTGACTTGGCTTAGGAATTTAGCCCATAGAGAGCTGGACCTGACTTAAAGGATTATTCTCATTATTTTCAGTCTGGGGTTTGTTTTGCTGGTTTTTGCCTATATAACGACTGTATGAGATCAAATGTTTGTCACTTAACTGTACAGACTTTCTCCAATGTGTTGGAAGCGCTGTTGTTCAGTACACACTTACAGCACAAAACTAATAGCTGAACCCAAAGAAGCTATGCAGCTATACACTGCAGTTACATGTCTATACATAGTTATAATCGCATATACAGTTACCCCGACATTTTAGTTATAATATATCTGAAATTTTAATTTAGTTATAATATATCCGAAACTGGCGCTTCGCATATGTTTAATCCTTGTATTGTAATGTATCCACCACTCATGACAGTAGACAGGTGATTTCGAAGTCTGGTTGACGTGAACAGTTGGCAGTTTATATTTACACAACATCTGATATGACACAAATGCCATGACAGAATACTTAAATGGTAGAGATTTAGAAACCTGTCATCTTGGAAAGTCATCTGAGATTATGAATGACTACTGGCTAGCAGATGTCAATATCCAGCTTTATGTTCTAGTGCAGTCATTTGGGAAAATATCATGGAATGCCAATTCAACTATCCACAGTGAGATTCAGTAAGGCAACGATAAATTCCCAATTGAAAAAGCATTCACAATATTAAGAATTGAAAGTTCTCTGGTGGACTGGATATTGTCTGTTAGCATTACAGCTCTATCGGCTGAATCAATTTCAGCTGTCATACACACCTCAAGATTTCCATTTTCTGCTATAATGTCAGCCAAAGCTTTTTAAAGCAACCCCTTACCAGATACATGATTGTGTTCCCGCACATCAGTGCCAGAGGAAAGAGAGTTATGACAGAATAGAAAACTAAACCATCATCTGTAAATGTGGCAGACACGGTGCAGCCAGCAAGTCTCCATCTCTGGACTTTCAAACCTGTTTTAACAATTTTGGGCTCAGAAAGAAATGGATAGCCCCCCCCCCATTTACTGGCTGCCTGGCGGCTGTCCATTGCCCATCTCATTCAACCATTATTGACCTCTTACTTTCACTCATTCACTTACAACGGCCCAGTGGGGAAACAAGCCGCTCCCAAACACCACAATCACAGTTGGTGATGTCTAAGACTAACTAAGAAATGTCAACACAACTGACAGCCACACAGACGTCAAGAAAACACCTCTTATCTTTAGTTGTGACTCATGAGGTGTTGCACAGCACTTCAGCAAACAGGCGTAACCTAAAGATAGGAACAACTTCACTGCATTGTATCCATATCCTTACATGGATTTCTATATCTGTCCTTTACACAGAGCACAGAAAAAGGTTAGATGTCAGGGTGGAGGCAAGCGATAGGAAGCCAAGTAATCACAATGTTCCTCTCATCAAGAGTTTAGTCTTTGGGCAATACTAATATTAAATAGAAATTCCTAATAGGAATCAGACTTTCCTCTTTCAACCAGTCCTAGTGCCTTCTTTTATTACTTAAAAACACAAATGGTAGACGACTTAATGACCTGAAGAACCAGTATGACAACAGCTTTGCTAAACAAAGAGAGACAAACAAAGAAAGGTTTACACTGTACCAAGGACAATATAAGATGGAGAAGTGATAATAGCATAGACAAAGATATACGAGAAGCAGCGGGGGCTGTGCATAGCGAAGTAACTGGATAAGTTCTTGACGTGTTCGGCAAGAGACCAAATAGTTGATGAAGGTGCAGCTGTTAACGCAGTGACATTAAAAAACTGCATGGACATTGCTGCAATATGACTTGAATTCCACTTGTGCTTTATTTAACTCCAACTGCTGTTAAGGTGCTACTGCTGGTTACAGTAAAGACTGACTACTGGTCAGTCTATGTAATGAAGAACATTGGTGCTTGGCCAATACCTATGATTATTGTTTGTAACTGGGATCTGCAGTGGAAGCTGGAACCAATGTTTCCCTGCTGTGTGTTGTACTTTAAATGTGTGTGTTATCTTACAGCAGTGGGGGTGCTGGGTGCGGTGCGCCTGCGTAAGGACAGACGTTGCTGGCTCCGCAGTGAGAACCTGCGGATGGACTCCCTGCTGCGGGAGGCCAGGGAGCGCAGGGAGTTGGTTCTTTTGAAGTCCCCAGTCCCGTCCTCTCCCGTGCCTCCCCTCTCCACCGGGCTGGATAAAAAGCTGAGTGCCCCATGAAGGGAGCGACGGACATTTCCCACCCATCCAGACACCTGAGACTGAGCCACTGACAGCTTGTCCCCCAGATACTCCATCACATCCCACTACTGGCAAGACCTGGTGTGTTAGAACAGAGTCTCTGAACTGAGCTGTGACTCTTGTTATCACAGCGGCTACAAATCATTAGAATTTAGTTATGCTGGAGAGGTGGCAGTCCAGGGTCAATGTCCTAGGTATGCACGGATGTGTGTTGCGGGGTCAATACTGCAGCAGTGAGGAAGGCGACAGAGAGAACAACAACATAGCTCAGCTATTTTGATGTGATGATGTTGGTGGTGTCTGCTCCTTACAGCACTGCAGCACAGACGCCAGTCAGTCTCTGGCTGTTACAGGACAGCGCAGTCTAACTGGAGCCATCAGACCTCTGTTTCAACTCATTAACTTAAGGCTACAGGCTGTCGGTCTTAAGTTAATTGTGAAGCTTTCTAGTGTCAATTTCAAAGCACACACTACATGCTAGGTATAATATGTCTGGCACAACACCCAAGAGGGCATGCAAAGGTTATGTAAGGCCAGCACTCACTACTAGTTATGCAGGGCACTACTCTATGAGAGCCTAAAAAACTGCTACCCTCACTACGAGCAGGTTTTCTCAGCCATGTTTCTTTGGCTCGAAGTACACAAATTACAAACAACTATGAGCAATAATAACAGAATCACATCCTCAACATACCATTTATGTTTGGAACAGCATTCAGTTATCTATTACCATCATATGGGCAGACTGTGCTAATGATACTGAGTATGAGAATTGGATTTTTAACAACACTGAGTGACACCTCTGCCTCCAGGTGTGAGCTTCTCTGTCCTGATCCCAGCCTCAATCACTGCCTGCCTGACAGCTCTTCCAGATATGATGTTGAGGTCTTTCTTCCAAAATAAGGCCCAGGTTAAAAGTTGAGAAATCCATCCATCCAACAAGGCTACGTCCCCATGGTGCGTGGTACTGTGCTACCATCTGGCAAAAAGCTGTGAGGAGAAATGGTGCAGGACAGCTGTTGGCAAGACGAAAGCTGCTGTAGTCATTAGTATTCCACAAGGAAAGCCAAGGGGCAACCAACGCAGTGCCAAACAGAAGAAACAGGAGGGAGTACTGTGGTGGAGAAGTCCAATCCACAGGAGAAAAAAAGGAACAGAGAGATAATGTTTCTCTCCTCGCCTTTTTCTGCAGGTACAGGCAGGTAGGAGAAAATGCGTCAGCAGTGCTGCTCTCTGCACTCAGCGCTATAGGACTCACAGTCAAGGAGAAATTGGGTGGAGAGAGGCAACGGAGTCAGTGAGAGTGAGAGAGAGAATGGGAGGTCCCTGATTCAGAGCAGGAGGGAGAGGGAAGGGTGATATATGTTCTGCAGTACTCTGTCGTTCCAGCCTTACTCAGTTGCAGGGCAAGACAGAGAAGTGTCACGGCCAGAACAGAGAAGCAGTGTAAACAATTGTGGAAGGAAGGAAGAGAGATGCTGTTGCTGTTAAGTAGCCTTTTCATTCAAAACAGAAGGAGAAAGCTGGAGTGAAAGTGAGGATGATAAGTATGATATAATCAGATAGGAATGAGCAGAAGTGAGTGATCATGTTGAAGAGAAAACTTTAAATAGATTGATTGGACATGCATGAGAGAAAGATTGAAAAGACAGGTCTGACTCTACCAATGAAATGAGATTGTAATGTTGCTCATTAACCAGTTTGTCAGCAAATGTAGCCAAAAGCAAGAATCACAACAGTCAAGTGAATGTTGGTTTAAATTTCGCTCTGAGTCAGACTCATGCAAACAGCAATACATAATACCAACTTAATCAGGTCTCTGTTATACGGTGCCACTGAACTGGCACCCTAAATAAAGCCACAGTGGGCGGCTCAAGACACACCTCAGAGAGTTAACCTCAGAGAAAACTGGGACAGAGGGGCTCATAAAAGCTGGATCCCTTTACACATATGCCCCCTACAGGTAATTTGATTAACTCTTCTGTGAAATGCTGTGTTTAAGGCAAGTCTGCGGTGAGGTTATCAGTTTCTGACAGCACAGTAACAGACCTCTTTCACATACACCTCAGCCTGAAAATGGCTTCATCTTCCTGAGTAATCTGACCTTTAAAGACAAGCTAACTTTGCCTCAAAAAAGAGGAAACTATATTACTCATTTGATGAATATTTAACATCTGCTGGTTTGGGTGCTAAATCCGTTATAGGAATATTACTGTTTTCCTGTAACATGCGGTAGCTAAAAATCTAATATTATTTTATCAATTTTCCATCTCCTCTACTTAATTATCAAGTGATCAAAGACCTTAAAATTACTGCTGAAGCAATTAGTCGATTAATCGATTAGACAATCCATAAAAAAATTTTTATAATCAATTTAGTCATTTTAGAATCATTTAAGTCCTTTGTTCAGCTACATATTTGCTGGTTCTGGCTTCTCAAATGTGATGATTTGCTGCATTTCTCTATTTTATATCATTTTAAATTTAATACTTTTGAGTTTTGAACTGCTGCCAGGAGAAGACAAGCAATTAAAAAGATCACCGTGGCCCATTTGAAATAATAACATTTTATAGGAATCGACTTTTCCCAAAACAAACTGTCAGATTATTTAAAGAGGTACTGCACACTTACACGTATTTTGAGGTGTAAACTAAATGATATGACTGCACTATGGTGAAACACATCCATGCTGGTGTTGATATTGACCTTTCTAACCAAACTTATAAAATTTGGCATTTCATGGGTTGAAAACGGCTCATCCCACCATCTACTGTTTGAAATGTTGTTTTGTAGACGCATTTTTGATGAACAATAGCAGTATGTGCTAAGCTCACTGTCAAACACATTGCATTTCCCTTTGACAACTTCATAATAAAAGTCAATTTGTGTTTCGCCAGTTAAATGCTTGTAATGTGAAGCTGCAGCAGTAGAAATGTTCAGTTTGCATTAGCAGTAACTTAATACAGATTTTTTTTTTTTTTTTTTTTCAAATAATGTCGCCACAGACACCCAGTTCGTAAAACTGCAAATATATAAATATTGCAGTACTTTCATCAGTGGACCATAGAGTCAATCACCATTGTGTTACCTCATTGCTCATAGATAGTGACTTACCAGACATTTATTTAAATGAAACTCTTCGGGATTGCCACTTTAATTATGTAATTAATTGGTTAATTAGTTGCAGCCCTACTCAAAATAAATATTTTTTAAATCATCCAAATTTTATTTCCTACAAACATGTACACATTTATTTACACAATAATTTGTCCTAGATGAGAGCTGCCAAAAGAGTTAAATTTCCTTGGGTGGTAATATTCCCTCTATTTTAATAAAAGGTTTATAATTAGACTTTAACAGAAAGAAGAAAAGACAAAGCAAGAGGAAACATATTACTACTCCCTTATTTTCTTAATACCCCTCCTAATAAAACATCATCTACTGGAAGTGACTCATGGCTGCTCAACACTTCCCTTCTTCTTTAGACCTCATCCGGTTATGTGAAGCCCCAGCCACAAACCCGACCAGCATCCACGCATATGAGATGAAATAGGATGCAGCCTAAGTACATACAGTATACTGTACATGATAACTACCTACATTCAGTATAATGTAAGAGGATGTATACATCATACCGAGAAACATCTGTAATAAGAGAGTTGTGCTGTCACTTACCAAGAGGCAGTGTGGAGTCAGGCAGCATGACAACATGTACAACACAGCTCTCAGCCCAGTGCCCATCTCTGCTCTGCCCCACTCAGTAGCCTCAGACCCTCCGACTTAAACCAATGATGTCACCACACAACTATTACGTCATCTGAGTGAGTCTAAGGACGCACCCACCAGTAAATACAATGGTGGGAAATTAATCATATCTGATACCTTCCAGCACTGCCGTATTTTGATATTGAAAATAATATCTGTGATTACAGAAGCCAAATTCTCAACCAGATTTATAAGACAAACCCCCAGGATTTTGCTCATGGGTGCTTATTTACAATATCGACATCTAAAATAGCCATGTCACTGTTTTTTTTATTTGTGGTAGTGTTGTTCACGCTTTCTTAATACACTCACAACAATCTAATATTATCACATGAACCTAGGGGATATTTTGTCACCTGGTCCAAAATATCACATTTTGAGTACCTACTTCTAATAGACGTACCACTGTTGAGCTGAAAAAATGTATCTATTAGTAAATCAACAGAACATTAATCAGCAACTATTTTGATATTTGATTATTTGTTTAATTCATTGTTTTCTCAAAAAAAATATCATTAATCTGTTTCAGCTTTTCCCTTCTGAGAATTTGATGCCTTTGTCTTATGTGTCAATGAACTGAATATCTTTGGCTACCAGACCGTTAATGGTACAAAACAAGCATCTTGAAGATGGAATCTGAACTTCAAGAAATTATGACAAAATAATATGCATATTAATGGGTTATGGAAATTATGGTTAGTTGCATCTAACCCAATACCTTCTTTGATCTTAAATGAGAAAAAACATTTTTTTACACTGCAATTTATAGAGTTAGGTTAAAAAAAATCCATGTCGTGGTCAAATTCAGCAGTGACATGAGGGATGTATTTGAATTACAAATGTCTGTATCGGAAATAACTGTACTCACATTGTTCCTGCAGTCCAAGACGTGATCGCATACATGTAATTTAGAAGTAGGTAAAATGTGCTATTTACAGGGCCAAACGCAATTTTCAAACCAATGAGAATAAATGGTCATACAGTGTAATGCAAACTGTTCATTTTGTAAATTTGATGTTACAATGTTTAATTTCCCATTACATTATTTTATTGCTTCTTTAGTACTATTTTGCCACAATGCGAAAAACTCTCTAATCCAGTGGATCTTCTACCATGTGCAACGTTTTTGATTAAACTATTACAAGTAATTCCACAATTGCCAGCTTTTAAATCAGCACAGCAGTTTCAATGTCAGCCTGTAGGTGACTGTTACTCTGCTACTTTTTAAACCAAATAACACAAGCACTGTCAGCAGCAATGAGACAGTACCTGCAATGACACTAGGAAGAGTGACACGGACAAACTGAAACACAACCACTAGATGGTAGTAGTGACTTTAAACTCATGGTGACTTAATCTGAGCTCTGTATCACGGCACTGTGCAATTATGAGACATAATATACTGTACTTCTGGATTCACAGTGTAGGCCTTCAACCTTGGCCAACAATTTCAGTCTCAATGAGAACGAGCCAGCTCAACCCAACCCTGTGTAGCTGATAAACACTGATTTGATGTGCTTCAATGGAAATGATGTGTGTGTATGTGATGTCTATAGCTGCAAATATGCAGACTAATATTAGTTTACCAATTACAAAATATAATAAAGAGCAGACCTGAACTACAGGTTTACAAGCTAGGAATGACAGGTGTAACCAAGCAACACAGAGGAACACAGTCACAAAAATATTACGTGCCTGCTTGGCTGCAGGAGGCATGATCATTACGGGCCCATTTCGCTTCACAGGTTTCCCTGAGCCATGCTGAAAGGCTTCTGATAAATCAGCAGTGAGAACATCCACTCATTAACCATTTGTCTAATCCAATCCTGAATTACTGGCCTGAGAAGGTGTTTGGCTGCCACTTGCCTAGAACGTGACATGGGAGGGGTGGAGGTGAGTCTAGGAGGCCATGCCTTCGGCATTAGTCACTGACTCTTTACTACTTTAGCACAACAGAATTCACTTGTCAATGATCAGTCAACTAACTGCATTCCACTTCTACCTTCTGTCTGTCTTCAGTGCATGACACACACACAGACACACACATACATCCACACGCTCAAACACACACATCAAATTTCCCACACTCAAGTGCCCACAGACACTTCCCTCGCTGTCTCCACAGTGCCGTGGAAACAGTCCAAATGAAAAAAGTGACTAAGGGATCACAGCCAGTCATCAATCTAAAGGAACGATTTGAGCAGCAGTTTTAAATCTCACTGGGTTACAGCTTTCCTGGAACCCAGTATTAGTACTGCAGAGGCCGAGCTGCAGCCTAACTCACCCAGCTGTGGTGGTCCCGCTCTCTGTGGGCACTGCGACTCCTCATCCTGGAAAGGCTTCCCTCCACGGCACTGCTTGAAGGAGCTGATCTCCGTGACACACTGCGAGACCGCATCCTGTTCAACTCCTAACAACACAAAGGGATCAAAGTAAACTCCTCATCTGCTTCACCTAATATCATGCTATAGTGTAGTGTGAATCTGAGAGAGATATTTATATAACAAAGGATCATTTTGATTGACCCCACTCAGAACTACATTAAAGTTTTTTTTACTTTTTTTTCAGGTACTAGTTTGTTGCCGATGGGTTTATTTTCTCAACAATCTTGATACATAGTGTAACAGTAAGTTGGATGCCTAATTTTTAACTGGTGGAATATATATTACACATAATTATAGCAAAATAATCTGGAGCAACTGGAAGAGGTACAGTATGCGTGCACATGGTCACTCTTCTACTAGCTCTACAGACACACACACATATAGCACAGTCCTCAAAGGAACACCGGTACGGCTTAACTAACAATGAATAAGCATAGATTAATGGACTTTTCTTTTACAAAAATATTATGATTACTTACAACCTATTTGTATCAAACATGCTATGGCATATACAGTGCATAGCTTTTTATTACAGATATCTCTAGGCATTACTTAAGAGATATCTATAATAAATTGTTTGTGATATATTGTGTATCGTAAAGTAACCTGTAACTGTATGTCTGTATGTTGATTGTACTGTGTCATAATCTACCCTTTTGATTCCCCTCCCCTTTAAATTGTCAACTTGGTGGCTGATTTCTATTAAAAAAACAAACAAACTGATTTCAGCACACCATAACTCTTTAAAGTAGTATTAGTATTTCATGGATCACTCTGACTCACCTGGGATCCCTCTGATCTCCTGTGGCTCCAGACTTCAGCCCTGATGTCTTGAGGCTGTGGCTCTCTGGGGTACCAGACCTGCTCTGCAGGAGGGCTGCTGTAAACTCCACCAGGAGAGCTACTAGTTTTGGTGTCTGTGCCGGGAAAAGGGACCAAGTGAAGCGGCTCATCCAGCAGGGCAGACCAGTGCCTCTGTGGAGCCAGGAGTTGTTCCTCCTGCCTGAGGAGGAGTTGCTCTGGGTTGAGTTTGTTGGAATGTTTTCTGGATTCAGCCACAGGTTTGTCCACAGACATCTCAACAGGCTGCAGCTCCCATGGGTCCTGAGGAGACGTTGTCCATACTGGGCTTGAGAAGCCTACTAAAGTCTGTGGTGGCACCTTCCAGCTAACATCTCTCTCAGGTGTAGGCTGTAACCTAGACCCAAACCCGGCATCTACTCCCTGAATGCTAGAAACAGGAAAGAAGTCTTTACTGGGGGAGAGCTGGATTTGGGATGTGAAAGTGTCGATGTCAAGGATGGCAGGTTTGTAAGACTCTTCGGTTCTGGGAGATGGCTCCTTCCATCGTGTTGCAGGGTCACTGCGCTGAGAAGGAGCTTTGGAAAACGGGTCATTTCGGAGTACAGAGTCCAGATCCACCACTTTAGGCCTGAGAGGTGATGACTCTAACCTCGCCCTCTCCTGCTCCTCTTTCTTCAGCTTCTCTTTTAGTCGCTGCCTCTCTGCTTCCTGCTGTTTGGCTATCTGTCTCATTTTCTCTGCCTCCTCCCTTTCCATCTTCTCCCTAAGTCTGCGTTTCTCAAGCTCCAAAATTAGTTGTCTGTCCCTCTCTGCTTGCTTTTGCTTTTCAAACTCCAAGAGCAGTCTTCTCTCCATCTCTTTAAGTCTCTCTAACTCCTCCTTCCTCTGCCTTTCCTTCTCCAGTTCTCGTTGTCTCAGCCTCTGGTTTTCTAATTCCTGCCTCTCAATATCTAGTTGTCTCTGTCTCTCCAGCTCTCTCTGCTTTTCCCTCTCCATCTCTTTACGACGCTCCTTCTCCATCTCCTTTTGTCTTTCCCTTTCTTTATCAAGCTCTTTCAGTCTTAACATTTCCTGTTCTAGTGCCATCAGTTTTATTTTCTCTGCCTCCTCTCTCTCCATCTTCTCTCTAAGTCGCTGTTTCTCGAGTTCAATTACCTGCTGCCTCTCCTTTTCTTCCTGTTTCTGTTTTTGAAACTGTAAGAGCTGCTGTCTCTCCAACTCTTTAATTCTCTCCAACTCCTCCATTTTCCGTTTCTCCTTTTGGATTTCCAGCAGCTGTCTCTCCTTGTTCAGCTCTCTCTGCCTCTCTTCCTCCCTTTGTCTTTGCCTCTCCTGTTCACACTGTCTCTCCCTTTCCTGCTCTCGCAGTTTCTCCATTTCATTCTCTCTCTGTCTCTCCAATTCTCGTCGTTTTTCTTTCTCAAGTTGCCGTTGCCTTTCTCTTTCCATTTCTCTTTGTTTCTCTCTCTCCAATTCTTGCAGTTTCTGTTTTTCGAGTTCTATCTGTTTCTGCCTTTCCAGTGCACGCTGTTTCTTCTCAAACTCTTGTTTCTCCTTCTCAAAGGCTTTCTGTCTTTGCCTTTCAAATTCTCTTTGCAATTCTCTCTCCTTCATTCGTGCAAATTCTAAATGTGCTTGTTTCTGTATTTCAAGCTGTCTCTGTTTTTCTCTTTCAAAGTCTTTCATTTTTGCTTTGTGTTTTTCTGTCTCCTTTGTTAATTCTTTTTTCTTTTCAACCTCCATCATTTCCTCTGTTGTCTGTCCATCCGATGCTGATCTAATCTCCTTGTATGACATGTCTCTCCTCATCATCAGCTCCTCAACTTGATCTTGGGAGGTTTTTCCAAAAGCGTCGTCCAATGATGGATTCCTCCTAACTGGAAGAATCATCCCTTGAGAGCCCCCCAGTGCAGACCTCACAGAGAAATCAAAGGGCACAGCCATGTCCCCTATGTTTGCTCCTGCATCTACAGGAGAAACTGGCTCCTGTATTTGTCCGGTCAAAGCAAAGTAGGTTGCCCTGGCCCTCTGCTGTTCTTCTGGCTGCAGCATTTTCAAACGTTTAGGTGCTGCAGCCACTTCCTCCTGCTCTGCTACTCTAAGTCTGTCTTTATCCATGGCCACTTGTCCTTCCCTTTGCGATTCCTTCAACATCCCTTCCTCCATACCTGCGTCTTGGTTGAGGCCTGTGGTAGTCCACTTCTGCAAAGCTCCGACTCTCAGATATCGTGGCTGCTGTTCTGGTGTCCCTACCATAGCTGGCTCTGCTTGGGCTGAACCAGTCCTCTCTGCCACTGGCCTGCTCCCTTCTGAGTGCCTGGAGCGTAGTGTCATGGCCTTATCCTCCCACTGAGCTGATGGGACGTTCTCACTCACTGCCCTTTTCTCTTCGATTGCCTGCACTGTGTCAAAGGCATGCAACACTCGCAGAGGACTTGACGGAGATACAGGTTCTTTGTAGGTGGCAGTGACCAGAGTTCCCTCATCCTCACTGTTACCTCTCTTAAATGACGGGCTGCTGAGTGAATCCTTGGGCTTGTTTACAGGCTTGCCCTCGTCCACCATCAGCACACTGTGCCTCTCCACAACATTTTCAAACAAGGACGCTCGCACTGTCTGTACTTCGCTGCTGGGACCACTGGAAGTTGCACCAAATGTCTGTCCTGCCTCAGGCCCTTCAGGCGTGGGGGTGTTTTGGAGTTGCTCTTGTGAATCTTTTAAATCCACAAATGTCCTGTGGTCGCTGGGAGTGAGAGCTAACTCTTCATTCTGAGAAAATAAATATATATATATTGGGAATTGTTAAGTGATAACAACAAGCTTGTAACTTGTTGTCTATTTGGTCATTGAACAATTGTCTTTTTCTCTAAAACTTTTTCACCATTTAAACACTTTGTAACAATAAATATGGAGTCATCTGAAAGAAATAATAGCTTTAAAAACCAACTCTGAACTAGAACAGTTTTTACTACAAAACCAGACATCAGAGCAAATGTGACTTGACAACAAAACCGGATATAATACAGTACACAAGGGAGTTCAAGTGATTGAGGGAACAACTGACAGCGTAGAAACGATATCCCCTTGTTCTATGTTGGCCTCATAACATTGGGTGTGGTGCAGAGGTGGTAATCAAAGCCTCTCTGTGTTGACCTTTTCCCAGTGATCTCCTCTCCGTGTTTCATAACCTGCAGCCACAGGGGATGATTAATGTGCCGGCTCTCATAAGTTTCACAGCTTTGTACATGTGTGGCAGTGACAAATCTTTTTCCTGCAATGCCCCATTTCCTCTTAGGAAATTTTCCTCTCTATGCAGACAAGGATTCACAGCAAATGTAAACACTTTTTTTGCCAAAGGTGTATTTCAGAGTGCAAATACAGAGTTAAACTCATCCTATCAACTTCCCTCTAGTTCACACTGTATTGCTCAGATTTAAGACGCATGTAGCGATGCATTTTAATGCCTAGTGTGAACTGATGTACTTATAGCTGCCCACTTGTGATTGGATCACCCGAGACGCACATTAATGCCAGGCATGAACAGGGCCATAGAAGAAACCAGTTCCTAAAAAGCTTAGTCCCTCTCTTACCCTCATCTGAGGATCTTTGCTGATCTCATGGTGGTCTGTTGTCTCACTGAGGGAAACACTGCCAAGGTCAGGGGACCTCTTGGATGAAAACCTGATGAACATACATCACACAAGACAAAAGCCATGCATGACAATGGAACTCCTGGACAGAGACATGGGACAAAAGCAAACCGAGGAAGCATTAATAAACAGCTCCTACCTTTTAGTTAGGTCGAGTGGCAAGGGGCGGGGCTTCAGTGCCGGTTTCATGATGGGACTCTGAGTTGGTGTTGTATCCTCTGTCAGCTGCTTGATGAGCTGCTTAACACCCACCGGTGGTTCGTTTTGAGGGACCAGCTGCACTGGAGAGTTAAGATCTGACCCTTGGACTGTGGCACCTGTCCCAGGAGTGGAGGACAAATCTAGGAGGAGACTGATTCGTGACTTGATGCTAACCCTACGCTTATCCTCATCAATCTCTTTCACAGTCATTTCTTCTGTCTTTTGGTTGCTCTGTTCTGAGATGGCAGGCTTAGCTACGACATCAGTATTTTGTGGTGTGGTACTCTTAGGGGTTTTCTCTTGCTCTCTTTTCTGTGGCAGTGCTGTTTCCTCTGGTGTGTTCTCCTTAGTGTTTGCCTTAGGACTTTTACGGTGCAGTGACAGACCGATAGACTCAAACTTGGATGTGAGATCAGCTGAAAGCGGTCGTCTGCCAGCCCAGCGAGGGGCAGCAACTGGTGCCTCTGTCTTGGTTGGACTGTCAAGGAAAATGGCTGATAAAGGTCTGGGCCTAGAGCCTCTGGGCTTGGGTCTCAGTGGCACAGCTGGCTCAGGTTTAGCTTTTTCCTTTTCTTCTTCATCCTGCCCTACCTGAACTAGAAAACCCATGGACTTGGCTCTGGTAATGGAGACCTCACCTTCGTTGGCTGTCATGTTGTCCTTTTCGTCTTCATTTTTAGTGGTTCCAGACCACTCTGCAGCTGGGAGTTTTCTAAGGCTCTTGGAATAGCCCAAGCTTGATGCACCAGGCTTCTGCCTCTCCGCTAGCACAGGAGGACTGGATTTGCTGGGGTCTTCAGGTTCAAGAGGAGGGGCTGGTTTAAATGGCTGGACTACTGGCTTTGTTGTTTGTCCAGTGTTCAACATAGTAGATGTTTTAAAGGAGGTAGGAGCAGGACGGTTGGGATTGGTTGACACTGGCCTGGGTTTAACAGTGGCAACCGCTTGCTGTGGTTTTGGACTGCATAGAAGCTCTGGTTTGTATCCAGCAAGGCGAGTGGACTCTGGGCGGGGCTTGGTTTGGGGCTTTGGGGCAAGTATGGGCTTAATGGTGGGGTTTTTATCCACAGCAAAAGGTTTAGGAGTGAGCCGTGGCTTGGGTCCTGGGACAGGTTTGTTAGGTTCTGGAGTGATGATATGGGACTGGTTGATGGAAGGGATCTCAATGAGGCTCTTATTGCTGGAGTCAGTCAGGGGATTCAGGTGAAGTCGTCCTCCCGCCGCTGTCCTCCCTACCTCCCCAGTCTGAACCTCCACCTGGGCAGCCATCTTCTTCAAGGGCAGCTTGAAGTAAAAAGAAAAAGGTCTCCTATGAATAACAAAAAAAAAAAACAAAACTGATTTATGGTCATTTTTATTATTGTGGTACTAGACCACAAAACCAACTCATAATTAGCCTCGCAGCACTCACTCTATCTAGCCATTACTGTGGACTTTGTCTTGGGAGTGCCTTACCCTGCAGCAAAATTATACACCTGAGAGAGAAAGATATTTACACAAGGTTATTGATCACTCCAGCAGGTTAAAGCACACGTGTTGATAGCTAGGATGATACAATTATTCAATTACTCTTTTTTCATCACATTCACACTGATAGGCCTTTTTCATGGAAGACATTGTGATATGACATAGCAGGAAAAGCACATGTGTGAATAATAAATTTAATGATTAATAATAATTCAGTTTCAGGGTCCTGGTATTGTACATGCTGGCTCACTGTCATGGCTTGTCATCGTGGTCTGTACCGATTATGACGAGTTAATATATCTGCTGTGAAAAAGGCCTATTGTGTTTAAAAATGAAAACTGAAAATTTTTTTTGGGGTCACTGAAGCTGAGTTATCTTTCCCTAATTTGACCAAAATTCTGTGGATACAACACAGCATTCATTAAGCGTCCCCCAAAAGTCTTTTCTAATTGTTATCTTTCTTAATTAATGAAAAGAATTATAATTAGATATAAATAAGGTATTTTCTTCAGCAGACATTTTGACTCATCATAACAGACAAAGCACTTTCAGCAGTGCTGTTGGTGAACTCAAGTTACAATACATTTTTCACTGATCTGTTCAAATTTTATTTTTACATAAGCTATTTGTTTAACTACATATTTTGCGTACTCTTTTAGTAGATGTCTTAATGGCAGTTGCACTACAAGAAGAGGTGTTACAATATGGTGTTATAGCAAACCGACTATGCGGCTTCATTTTCAGAAAAAAATTTTCAGTATTTTTATAATGTGATATATATTTTAGCCTAATGAATATAATAAAAAATATTGCGGAAGCCCAGAGTCAGTACAATTATTGCCTCTGCTTGACTTACAATTTGGGGCATTGGAAAACAATTTATCTTAAAAATTATTAATTTTTAATTTGTTATAAATGATTTTAATCTATCAAATTACTGTGTGTAAAATGTGCACTACTAAGCTGAATTAATGGTGCATCAGTGATCAGGACTGTGTACCTTTAAGGTGGATCCTGAGACTCGGGAGGGGTTGGACAACTGTACAATGTACTTGTTTTCTTTTTCATGTTGTAACACAGGCAAATCAGGCTTTGACAGTGAATGGGGGATTCCACTGCAAAGTCACACCAGATTGCCATTAAAGATTCAGCTCCTCCCCTAAAGAACGTTCATATGTTTATCCTAAACTGACTCTTCAGTCTAAATGTGAGATAATCGGAGTTCATCTGTCTCAGTTCTTTTGACACACAATGATGATAATCAGATTGATCAAATGTTTCTATAATGAGAAAGAAGATAGTAAACATTACAACTCAAATACTTCCTTGTTAGCCCTTTAACAGGCTCCTTCTTCACATGTGATAATGCTTTCCACATGTTACTGTGTTGAGACACTTCGCAGTGCAGACCAGCAGCAATTCTTTTGGAAAAATGACATGCTGGAGGAAACTGCTGCAAATAATCCCAGCATATTTTACCTGACCAGATGTCAACCGTCTGCTGTACAGCTCAGGCTTTTGTTGAAACCAAGCAGCGATGTCATATCACAACAGGTGGAAGGAGTTGAAGGAGCCTAAGAGGAACACACTTTGTGTCAACAAAGCACACAAGCTTTTCACTCATCAAGACTGCTTTGCTTAAGGCTGTAGTAGACAAATCACTGCAGAGCTACTACGGGGCTGTCCTGGCGATTCTTCACTGCGGCGTTCTCACGCCACCGTACAGAAGCAAAGAGATGATAATGTTTACACTAACAGACTTGAGTAAACATAGTCACACCCATACATTGGAGCTGGTGGCATATGTCCAGACATAAAAATGCATGATGAAAATCATTAACTGAATGCTGCTATATGTTTATCTTTTGCTGTTGTTATATGTGTATTATGCTCTTGACCACTGCTTACCTGCCATCGCTCACATACTATGTGCCATATCTTCTGTAAATTCAATCTGAGAATATTGGAGCTATAAAAACTGTAAACACGGCGCTTTGCTGTCCTACTCTGTGTGAACCATGCTTTGACATTAGTACTCTTTTTCTGTGCATCTCATTATGTATATCAGCTGATGAGTTATACTGATAAATTCCAACTATTAAGCTGCGGATTCATGATTTTAATCCATAAATCTACAGTACAAATGTGGAAAATGGAAAGAAATGGAAACAGAATGATGCTGAGAAAACACAGGGACTTGTGCTCAGCTAACAGAGATTGAAAAGTTGAAAACTTGAACTTTAGATGTTGACAGGAAACGCCTTCGCCAAGATGGAATGCTAAACATTCGCTGTGATGGTGGGTCAAGCAGCACAGCAGGGATTTGGAAAGTGTCTGCCTTATCTAGCCTTAGTCATACGAGTATCCTACACAAAACTCATTACTGAGAGCCACAAATAACAACAGTGAAGAAGTATTTCTTCTAGCAGCATACATATATATGGTAAAGAGTCAAAACATTTGGTAGGAATCTCTAAGAAGTAAGTGTAGCAAAAGCCAGGCACATTTGATTTGATTTTTTAGCAGGAGGCACTTACAGAAGGAGAGTAGGGAATAGGGTAAGCCAGTTTGCTGTGTTTAGGCTCAGTGTCACTAGCAAAAGATATCAAGTCAGTAACCTGGTTCAGCCAGTTATACAAAGGAAACTTCCTAACATAGACAACAGACAACTTCACAACTGATATATGAACAACTGAAAGAAGTAGTATAGTTGTTTTCCTCAGGTGATTTTTCACATATCCTACCACAAACCTTTAAGTTACAATCCACAGTGTAACAGCACAATATCTAAAGCTACAACTTAGGTTGTCTGCTGTTATCCAAGAAGACTCTATGCAAAGCCTTGTTGAGTATCCTTAAACGTTATCAGTATTAATAAGAACATGATCGGATAGATTAAGGAAAGATTGGCTTTAAATGTGCCACAGTTAACCAGGAGGCTAGATTTAATGTGTACAAACGTATCCCCAAAAAGGAACATAAATACATTACGTGGACATAATCAGTTAAGGCATGTTAATACAGATCATTTGAAGTTATTCACCTAAATCTAAATAAGGTTACAACAGTGGCCAACTTTTATTAATTACCTACGCTTCATTAATTCGGTGATTTTCTAAAATAGCTATTCCCATTACATTAAGTCTGGTCCGATGTAGAATTGGCAACAAGTGTCATTTCTTCATCCTGTCCTGTCTGCTCACAACTACCTCGTATCGTGGACAGTACCCGGTCCAGTTTAGCGAAAGACAAGAGTTGGCCTGCTCAGAACGGGAGTGCATTTTGTGCACCAAAACTATGCAGAAGTATTGAATGAGAAAGATGCATTCAGAGCAAACGTATAGTGCAAGCTGTCTAACACCTGCGGAGACTTCAAATAAGATATGCGCATCAACAGCTTGCTGGCTAGCAAACGTAAGCTAACAACTCAAGAGGCTGAACTCGCAAAATGGAAACACTGGCTGAACCTGTCCTTTGGTGGCTGTTTGATCCGAACTGGAGACAACTTACCAAATGGGAAAGTCCGTTTTGCCTCCTCTCATGTAGAAACAACTTCGCACGCGAAATTTTTAGCCAACTTAGCAGAAGAATTACGAGTCGTGACAGTTGGTTCATACAAGGGCTAGCAGAGCGGCTAACTTAGCTGGTTTACTTAGCTAGCCAACTGGCTGGCTATCCCGTCTCAGGTTGCAGTGTTGTTGACAAGCTGGACTAGACAGCGCGGAACAAGCCGCCTGATGGGTTAGCCTGTACACCACCGTCAAGTGAGCCAGCACGACACGTTTATTCCGGTTAGTACTTTCAACATAAACTATAGCACAAACCTAAACTAAACTAATATCGGGGTCAAACTGCTATTTTGGAAAAGGGGCATACGTTGACGAAGGAGTCAGTTTTGACCTACTGGGCATTTCTTTGGAAAGCAGGCAACATAAGCCCTTGGTGCAGCTCATATATTTTATAGGCAAATCACCCTGACTTCCGGGCTGATGTCGGGCTGAATGTGTTGAGCTTGACACATCTTTAGCTTGATACTAGGCTGAAAATGGGATAAAGTGATTTATCCCATCCCATCTATATCGAATCAATTGGTCGTGTTCTAGGCGAAAATGAGAAAAAGACTCTGGCTAATGGCTGTCTGAATGAAGAGAGCTATTGCCATAACAAGGAAACCCACGTAATTCTTCTACATTCACAATTTTTATTCATTTAATTAACCAGGCAGTGAGTGGTTCAGTGGCTGAGATAACTTTATAATAAATGGATTGCACTATAGACCTCAATCTTATCACGACTGCCCTCATGTGGAAACAAGAAAATACTGCATCAATAATACAGCAACTGTCCTAATTTGATGACTTACAGAGTATGGTGTTACCAAACCTGATCCTTTAATGTCATTGGCATTAATTATTTGCAGAATAAATCAGTCACCTCCTTGATTGTGCATAATTGTTTATTCATTTCAACAGACTAGTTATGTTCACTAGCCCTATTAACTTGCCCAAACTTAAAGGTGAATATAGAACCCTCAAAACAAAACACATTTTCCATCCACTTTTCTTCAGGTCTCACAAGCATTCTTTAAATGCCAGCAAATCACTAACTCCACACATTTTCAACACTGAAATTAAACTTGGGGAGTGATGTTAAAAGTTATTAATTATTCTACAGAAGATGACAGAGGAGAAACTGAATGAGAAGAAAGTGTATTTATGGTTTAACCTGGCAGAATATACTGCAGATCTGTTCAAATAACAGATCTAATCTCTTTAATAATACAATACTGTGTTTTCACTTCCTCACAATGGTATTAAGATCATTATGTATTTGTGTTGTTGTTACAAAATAACAGGGCATAGATCTCAAAGCAGCAATCCTCAAAATGTATCCTCTTGAAGGCTGATGAAGTGCAGGCCCAAATTATTATGTGTGATACAAAACTGGGGGAAAAAATCTAAGTGTTTTTCTATTGTAAGGTGAAGGTCCAGATTTATAATGTCTGAGCACTGAGTATCCTGGAAAGATTCAAAGGTGCAACGTACCTGCAGCTGGCTGACTGCTACTGTAATATAAAGCACCCTAGAATTATCTTATCCATATTACTCGTGGGTCCCAGATGCAATGCTCAGGGTGATTTTCATGAAAGTTGTTCATACAGCAACTACTGTTATGCAAGTCAGGTGTCTGGAAGCCAAGAAAAGCCTGAAGCACACATAGTATGAGAGCCAGCAGCTTGTTATATTCCTTGCTTTGCTTAGCATCTGAACTAAATGTTACCCATATGGCTTTCAGTGTGGCAGGTTGTTACTGCAAAGCCCTGACCTAGTTGTACAACAAAAAAATTAATGCAAATCAAACTAATGGCATGACACCCGAACGGTGGATCAAGCCGATGTAACAATGACTAAAGCAGCATGAACTTTGGCAACATACTAAAACCTATTTCTATAGCTTATAGTTCCAAGAAAGATCTGCATGGAGGTAAAAACACAAGCAGTGGAAAGATCAACTCAAGAACCAATAAGATTAAATGAACTTCAGTGTTGTCTACTTTGTGTGAACCATGGATGTGCTGAACAAAAGTTTCTGCTTTTTCTTCTTCTTCTTTCCTCCTCTCTCATCTGAAAGAGAAGAAACGGATGAGTGCAAGTCCAAGAACACACACATTGACTTTAGACCCCCCCTGATAAAAAAAAAAAAAAAAAATTCAAACTTGATGCAGTTAATTTATAGATGCCAGACCTGGGTCAACCACAGGTTGTGGAGGAGAAGCTGGACCATTGTCCAGCTGCAGAAGTGCCTTCTCAAAGGCCTGGCTGAAGGAGTTCTGGAAGCTGGGCACGGGGACACGGTCCGACCCGTCACTCTCTCCATCACTGTCGGCTGCTGGGGGAGCTAGGTGCTTATCTACATGTCACAAGACACAATACTGACTTCAATAAGCCTTCAGGGAGTTACACTGGTTAACAGCCATAAAGAGAGATTTTACAGGAAATACACAATAATACACAAAGCTCCAATAATCTCCCCCACACACTTATCAGTAAATGCTACTTGTATCAACAGACACAAGTACACAAGCAATGCCAGTATATAGCGATCCATGAATATAGAAATGTTTGTAATAATAGCCGGTCTATGTAAGGTCTAGAAATGATAGTGACCTATTATTTGGCTCCTGGTTTAAGTAGTGTCAACCTGTTAAGCTGACACTGTTGCCGTTATTTTGATGGCTCCAGTGAATTTTCTTCTGACTGCTGCACCTATCAAAAGCCAGCCTCCAGTATTATGTATTAGTATGTATATTTCTACATTTTTTAAACTGTTTTTGTACATTAACCTAATTCATGCAGGTATTAGAATGTCAACATAAAATATCCACTCATTAGCTCTACAACTCCTTACTCTTTGACCCTTGACCTTTCGATTTTGAAATGAGGTGATGCTAGAATAAAATTTAAACTAACCATAAACATTTGTAATTACTGCGTATTTCCTAGTCCATACTAAATCTAGTCTTTTGCTGGGTGCATTATGATATCAAATTTCCAAGTTACTTTGTGAAAACCTCAAACTGTGTGATGCCTATCAGCACTTTACAAGCCACCACATTGGCAATCTTGCACTACCTTTCTTTGGAGTGATCCTGGGCCCAGCATCAACTCTGGCTTTCCCATCTCTTAGCATCTATACAGGACACAGTCAGGGTCACACCATGTCATGTATATTATGTGCTTACGACAGTAGCACTTCAATTATGTTAGGCATGACCTTTATGACAAGGGCAGTTTCAATCAATAATTAATGTGTGTGTTTGCCATACACACCTGTGCAAAGGACATGCAGTGGGAGTCGTCCTCCACACTACCCACAATGGGGGAAGGGCTTTGCCCATTGAGACTCGGGAATCTCATCCCATCTAAGACAGTGGAAGAAATGCTCAATTCATATCTCTCATCGTGAGCCATAAACAGCCGGCTTACGATGAGAGTGAAAATATGGCACAATAAATTGCGAAAGCAGCAGCTGCTCTTACCAGCGGAAGGACTGCTGCTGAGAGGTGAAGGAGGGGCAAAAGTGAAGTCAGGCTGGATCGGTGGACTGCTGTTGTGAGGTGGAGAGCCAAATGCTGGGAAATGCTGAAGGTTCTCTAGTCCGATATGCACCTCAGGATCTGAGGGGACACATAAGTGCAGGCATATTGTTAGG
The DNA here is from genome assembly GCF_016859285.1 of Xiphias gladius. NCBI lineage: Eukaryota > Metazoa > Chordata > Actinopteri > Istiophoriformes > Xiphiidae > Xiphias > Xiphias gladius. The sequence continues at coordinate 22,955,735 of NC_053418.1, read as the reverse complement.
GAGAGGTGGATTTTTGTATATTTTTCTGAAAATCATTTTCAGCTGGTGTTGTGAACTGCTCAGTTGTACTTACATTTACCCTGCTTCTTGTTCTCCTCGATTTCAATTCGCCTCTCTCTGCGCTTCTCGTCCCTCGCTTTCTTCTGCCTCAGACGCTTTCTTTTCTCCAAGTCGTCTAAAAGTTTGGGGAAATATTTACTATAAAATCTCTCTTGCCGTAAAATGTAAATTCACATCCTGAAAACAGGAAAACTGTTCTAACCTGCAAATGTGTCCAGAGTTTCTTTGGAGAGGACTGGTGGCTGTAGGGCTAACTCACATATACTGAACTCACATGTGAGTGGCAGATGAGCCAGGTAGCGATGCCGACGACGGATCTCCTGCAACAAAAGCATACAGGAGAAATCTGTCAAAGAAATAATTGTGTGTTTGCTATTGTCGAAGAAGTTAAGTTTAGAATTTAGCAGTTTTGGAAATAAAAAATAACAACATAAAAAAGCTTAAGTTTAAACTACACTTATTAGTGTCAAAACCTATCAAGGTCTGTGCTATAATGGCTACACTAAAGCTGTCTTAACAGTATGTGATTTGTGTTTCCTTGTTTGCTGACCTCAGTGACTGTGTGTCCCACTATCTCCACTACTGTGGCAGTGATTGAGTCAGGACTGGCCTCCAAGCTGCCGTATTCACGCAACAGACAGCGTACATTCACAGGATGCAGGAACATCTGCTGGCAGTCGTCAGCTGGAGGGAGAAACATGAGGGATTTGAGTCAACACTGAAACATAAACGTGAGGGAAGAAGAAACAACAGCCCACAACAGCCAAGACAAACAGGCTTCCTGCACTTTGTAATGGTCAGACTCGAGGATGTCCTTCATTGTTTCTATGATGTGAACATATGTTCCAGCTGTGTTTAAAGTATGTTTATGTTACTCGATTCTAAGTAACATGAACATAAGAAAAGAAAAAAAAGGGGGAAAATAAGGGGGGAAAAAAGAAAAAAGAAAAAAAAAAAACCCCACACAAACAGGATCTGCCCCATGTCCTGTTTTAGTCAGATTCAACTACCAGTTGGTGCTTATGTAATAAGGAAGTTTGCAGTTTCGTCAAAGTAACATTTCCCTCACAGCAGCCAGGCTTGACCCAATTTGAAAATCAGCTTTAACAAGTTTTGCTGGGCATGGGAAACCTCACATGGATAAGGTCGGAGTGCAGAGAATTACCCACCTTGGTAGAAATAGTAGTAGGGTCCATGCACCACACTGGCTGAGGGACGGCCTGGCTGTACCTGCTCGGCTGGGCTCTCCTCCTCAAGCTGGGGCTCTTGGGCTGCATCCATTATAGCCTCAGGAGGCTCTTCCAGCACACTCTCCAGAATGCCTTCAGGGAACCCTGGCAGCTCTTCTGAGAGCTCCACCACCTCGTCATCAAATGCAGAGGAGTACTGCAGCACAGGCTAGGAAGGAAAAAAAAAAAGACAGGTATACCATATAAAAGTAAATGTTAGTATGGGGAAGAACAAGCAAGTAAAATAATTTGATCCCATCACCTATAGATACAATACAGACAAAAAAAAAAAGTGAGAAAAAAAAAGGTGCATTTTAGTCTCACCTTGGCACTGGTGACGTTAGTTACCACTTCCTCCACAGGAGGAGGAGGATCTTCAAGAGTCAGAGAGGACAAGTCAATGCTGTCTACTGCATTTGCCTTCTGCTGCTTCTGCAGCATTTCCTCTTGCTCCTAAAGCATACAGACACACAGTTAGACGGTTAAATGATCAGTCTACAGCAGTATATGGTTTTATTCTCTGTGATAAAGTGGGTTTCACTTGGAGACATGCAAGAAAAATACATTGATTTTACATTCATTGGCATTGCAAAAAGCCACTTGTCAGTGTTTCAGTACTTCTTTTCATGCACGCTTGATTTATGAATTTTGCATGTTCTCTTTTCATAGTGATTTTTTTTTGTTCACTATGCACTGCCTATTGCTTCACTTACTGTATGTCTACAGACATCATAATGTAATTATTAAGTGTCACAGACAGGCTTGTAGCTTTAGTTACCTGCAAAAGACAAAGAGCGCTCTGGATGAAACAGCCTTGGGCGTCCTCCTCCTGGCTAAGCTGAGCCTGCAGGACAGCCTTCTCTTCTGCCACCAGGCTCAGGACCTGCGCTGGGGAGGTCAGCAGCAGCTTGGAGTATGGGCTAAGAGACGCATCTAGAAAAAACACGTCAAACCATCCTGTCAACACATTTATTTGTCACTTGTTCAGTCCCTTGATACACACACGTATAACTCCTAAATAAGAGAAAGGGCCCTCTTCCTGTAATAAGGAGACGACAATGAAACTTTTTCTTACATAGACCAAATTGTTCTGGGATATAAAAAACACTGTGTAAAGATTGCTATTCAGTAGTATTGCTGTAAGCCATTCGTATGACAAAAACAATCGGAACAAATTAATCTCTTTCATAAACAAAGACACCCTGTTTCCCACCTTCAAAGCGAACAGGCTCCTCCACCTTCACCCACTGAGAGCTAGGCATTGCCACCAGAGCCCCTTTTTCCCTCCGCATCAGGCGCATGGTGATTATATCACCAACCGCATACTGCCTGGTCTCCATAGCAACCACACTGCAACGACATATAATTTGTTGGAAGCGTCAAGACAGCCCAGACCAAAATAAATATACCGAACTGCTTATGTGTGAAGGCTTCAGTGTTTTCCTCGTTTAGCCTTATTAAGAAATACTTCCTCCTCTCCTACTGCTGTCGTTTAATTCAGAGCTCATTTTTATTTATTTCTCATTTACCTCTTCAGGTCAGCGGTGTGCACAGCCTCATAGCAGATGGGGCACTTGGACCAGCTCTTGTCACTGAGAGAAAGGTAGTGCAGCATGCATGGCCAGCAGAAGATGTGTCCACACCGAGTGATGCGGGCTGCCAAAGGCGGGTAGAGGCAGATGGGGCAAGACGGCACCTCATGACTATAGATGCGCTGTGGACGTACACAAATATATTGTCATTATGAATATCAGTATGTAAATGAATGTGGGCTTTATTTCTTACACACTTATACTGGTAGCACAGCTCGACAGATGGCAATCACTCACCACTTGCTGTACGCAGTCCCAGTTGACCAAAGTGTCTGGATCAGTGAAGTGAGCCTTGTAGTCCTGATCATCAGTCACAACAAACTGGCAACTGAAACACACAAAGATGGGTTGACTCCCACATGTTCAGCCCCTCTATTTCATACTATTTACTGTCTGAGCAGCTGCTTACTTGGCCTGCAGAAAAAGCTCCTTGTTGAAGGGCTTGTGCTTGTGGCCCCACTTGTTTCGGCGGCCCCAGCAGGAGTGACCTCCATCTCCCACTCCACTGTTACCTCCGCGGGGTTCAAAGGTAAAGTTCAGCAGGTGGTTCAGGCTTATTTTTTTCGGTCCAGCAAACTGAGCCGGGCTAAACTCGGCCCGGCGCGTCTCTGCTACCTGGAGAGGCAGAGGTGGATAACAATCTGTAAAGTATGTTTTAACTTAAAGCTAACGCTGTGCTTCTTTTCAAAGTCTTTTGTAAACTTTAAGTTAAAAAAACTTAATTACTCACACTGATGAAATGTTTTAACAAATTAAATACAAGGCCACCCTTTAAAAATACCCACCTCCTCACGTCGTCCTCCACCTGTAACTCCATACTGTCGTCCTCCACCTCTCTGGGGGGGTCTCTTGTCAAAATTCTTGCTTTTCTGTGAATTGGTGCGGCGAGGGCCTGGGAAACTGTCGGTTTTTGGAAAGGAGGGTTCACGCTTGCGGCTGTAGCGCTTGGAGCCTCCATTATTTTTACCTTCTGAAATTGAAATAAAAATACACATTAAATAAATGAATACAAGTACTTTATATTTCAATCTAGCCTCCTGACTTTACTGATGTGTGATTTGGAGGTTGTTAACCAGAAACTGATGGAGGGCAAAAAGTAATATGAGTGACTCTGTAACCTGGGTTCCTGTAGGCATGTAAACATATCAGATCATTAGTGCTATGGGCAAAAATAAGCCGTTCTCTACAACTTCACTCCCGCTGGTGGAATGGATTTTCTTGTGAGCAAACAACATGGAAGTGGACTCCCATGTGAGAAGTAAGCTTACAGGGGACTTTTAAGATTACACATGAGGCTGAGAAATGAGATAAAATAAAACCTCGTGAGCAAATAAAGAGCTCGGTATGTAAATTAGATTGCTGTGTGAGATAGGCAGGTAAATTATACAACTTCATGGAGACAGAACTTTGTTTATGCAGAATTTGATTGTTGTGGTCTGTCACTGTGACTCTGCATCCATACATATGACAACTGTGGTGAGTAGCTGCAGGGCGAATGGCATTACAAATACTGCGTTGTGCGAGCATGTTAGCAACAGTTCTGACTGTTAGTGGGTCAAATGTTTTGACAGCAACGTCAGCCATACCAGATAAACAACCTCTGCGCTACTGCTAGGCCCCAGCAGGCCACGGCGCAATACGCGTGGTTAGCTGCAGACATGGTGTTTGACAACATCCAGTGACATTTATGTTGCTGACTGACAGCTTTTCACCTGTTTTGGGTTTAGATTCGCCCGGTGTTGGGCCTGTGGAGCTGGAACGGGGCGGAACCTTGGTGCTGGCGCTGCTGTTGGGGTTTTTCTCCATGTTTGTCTCCGTGCAGTGAGCGGTGCTGAGGACGAGCTCCGGGCAGAGAGCCGCCGAGCTCTCTAGCATCAAACAGAAAAACGGAGGAGGAAAGCGGGCTGCAGTGAGTGCGGGTCAGGCGGCGAAGGCCCTGAATCATTTCTGTCAAACGCGGAGACCCCATCACGGCGACATCTTGTCAATAAAACAAACCCGAGAAAAAAAAAGAGACACGATTTCGGCGTCTCAAGTTATGGAGGCTGTTGGAAGAGAGGACGAAAGCTCGCCACGCGGGGCCAAGACCCCCAAATTTTGGTTTTTTTTTTCGTTAAGGAAAACAATATGCCCTTTTCAAGGCGATAAATGTTTTCCAAAGGCTGGAAAACGTATAAATCGAAAGATTTTGATCAAAAAATATATCCGTTACAACGAGCTTGCACTAATGGCGACGGGTCGCCAGACAGGAACCTGAGAGACCCGGATGTTTCTTGTACTGCCTGCAAATCTGTTTAGTACTGACGGCCAGTTAAGCATTATGGGAAACGTAGTAACAGCTTTGTCAGCTATGTGGGTACAAACCAGGGTAAGTTTCAAGGTTCATGGTAATAAAATTGGTTTAGTAAAAATATTATTCTGTTAATTATTTGACTGTGGTGTTAAAGACATGTAATGGCACCATACAGACCCAATGCCAATATTGTTAAAGGTTATGCTGTATCAGCTGATATCAACAGAATGTAGATATTTGTGCATCTTCAATAAAATGTTTACCAAAAGTATACCAACAAATTTGTTAATGTTTGGATGGTCATCTTCGCATGAGTGTGTGCAGAAGTTAATTTTTTAGGGCACCACAGCAAAAAAGGATTTGAAAGTAGTGCTTTAATTTCAGCGCAAAATACAGATTAGCACAAAACACAGTATAAATACAAAATAAATTCATTAAAATATAAAAACTTTTTCTTCAGAATTAGACCATAGTCTTATTTTGCATTGTGATTGCAGTTTTATTTACGGTGAGCCTTATCCAAAACAACTAAGAGATGGTTATTCAGCATCAGCATTAGAAACAAATGTGGCCTTGCTGTGAAAGGACAATCACACTGACCATCAGGCCACCCTGCCAGCCCAAATGATTTATGTGACACAGTGTGACAAACAATGTAATGTGTCCCTCTGTGGAAGACAGGCTTACAGTCAGCCAGTTTTATTAAGCAACAAGTGCACTGAGCAGCAGCAGTAAACCATGTTTCCACACAGTTGGGTATGCATTTCTTCAAATTTCTTCACATCTTCCCTCCTATTAGTCCTGTTACAAACATAGTCAGAGCCAGACATCTAGGTAGAACAACGTGGCTGCCGCCTTTTACTGCTTATTGTGAAGTCACTCCTCTTCATCTTCTTCACTCTCTAATTCATCTTCATCTTCAAATGCTTCCTTTTTTCTTCCTGTTAGGCAGCAATTCAGAATTGCTTTGCGAACCTGTTGTTTTTCCTCTGTAAATGAAAAAAGAGAAGGAACCAGTCAAACTGTGTTTTTCTTTGTCATTCTTATATTTGGGGGTGTGTTGTGGTCTCCAGTAAACTAAAGGCTGCAATGAAAAATTCAAAATGGGTCTTAATTTAAGCTAAACGCATAAATCCGTCCTGTAAGAATCACATTCAAAACATTTAAAGTTAATATCAGGATTTTATCATTGAAGAGTATAAAAAAAACACAAGCAAAAAGATAAATAAATGGACCACTACTGAATGTAATTGCAGAGTCCAGTATAAATAATATTAGATAGGAGTCAATTAAATCCCTTACCTTCATTTTTACATTTCGGGAGCATTCGATGGAGCTGCTGAGTGTTGTATCGGATCAGAAACCTCTGACATGTTCTAATTGTTCCTGGAAAAAAAATAGTTAGTATTCAGTTAATATTTAGGATTGTTAAAAGGTATGTCTGATTCATTGTGAAACGTGTGTTGATGTTTTTCTTACCTCCCACGTGCAAACAGTTTAGAAAACATGGAATTTTCTGCCCACGAGTTTCAACACTAGTTATGAAAGGCAATGCAGACCAGAGGAGTCTGTAACACCTTCTGGGGAAGCGCAGAAATACTATTCCAGTATGAGCATTCAGATATTTCACTAAAAAGAAAGAAACAAGAAAGAAAGAAAAAAACAGATGACAAAGAGAGCTCAGTAAACACTGCAGTATCCTGAAAGTACAGTGTAATTAGTGGTTCATTTTTGGAGTCAAGACCAGTATCATCACCTAAAAGTTGAAGGGCTGGGGCAATCCTTAATATTCTCATGTTAGGGCCGACATCTAATGTGTTTGCAGGAAGCCTAGACAGAGTAATATTACTTCAGCACTAAAACTCTAGTAATTTCTCCTACAAGCAGCGGTGGACATTTACTGAAATAATGTACTTGTACACATATACTACCCCTACTTCACCAAATTTCACTAGCAAATATTACACATTTTAGTCAAATACATCTATTTCAAAGCTATTTTTGCTACATTTTCTTTACTTCGCTGATTAAAATTTTACATATAAAACATGATCAATATTAGTTTATAAATTATGTAAATTGTCGAGCGACAATTGACAACATACAAATGTCTTCGACACGTTAATGCAGCAGTGTCAATAATCCAATTCAGTAAAAAGTGAAAAACAATAGCACAGAGTTCAGGAGCATTCCGCTGCATGAGTAGTTTTGACAGTTTATGTACATTTTCTGATTATAAATGTGTACTTTCAATTTGAGTTCAGGATCTTTACATGGAAGGGGGTATTTTTTGGATTGTGATTTTTCTTTATTACCTTATAAAGGCATTTAAATACTCATTGCACCACTGCTTACCACAGAATCTGATGCTGCAGAGAGCTGCCCCATAGTCGCCGTGTGTGCGGGCCACAGCTGCCTTCACTGCCGCCGCAATAGCGCGGTCATCCAGCAGCAACAGACAGCTCCGGTCTGACACATTGATTTCGCACAGTAAATACCTGCCGAGAGAAGAGGTGCCATCAGAAGTTAGCCGTGACCACACAAAATGTGGGCAAATAGTACACGAGGAGCACATTTTTACCTGGACTTCACCCGCACCATCGCGGTCCCTCTCTTCTTCCGCTGGAACTTCCGCCAACAAAACTATCTGCTACCCGGAGAGTTGCAGTAGCGCCACACGCTGGACGTTAATAGCGACGCTTGATGCTTTGGACGCGATACACGAATTTGTAACGGTCTATTCTCCAACAGATCAAGACTGTTTTCTCAACGGCAAGCAAAAACACTGAAGGTTAATATCATCCCACAAACAGAAAGAATGGCTGATTAGAGAATGTAGAAAACGGTAAAATGGTCTGATTTGACGCACAGCATTCTTGTAACACATTGGAGGTAACACAATACGCCCAGTTGAAGAGGAAACGGGAAGGCCTGGGATTTAAACCATTCATACCCCTTCGGTAACTATGACAACGTCCATCGTTCTCAGCCAATCACAATCTTACTTTTCCGTCTCTCGTACACGTTTTACGCCATCTTGAAATTACACCCGCAGTTTGTCAAGTCGCTCCCGAATTGAAAAGCACAACAACTCTTTTCATTATTGCCACAGTGTCTGGTATGAACGGTTCTCGAAACAAACCGACACAGAAAGCCAACAGGGGACAGGTGGACGCAGACAGCCGCTCGGAGACGACCCACAGGGATCGAAAGACTGGTGGAGGAATGCTGAAGAAGCTGAAGTCGAGGCGCAGTCAAACGGATAAGTGGCCTGTGGTCACAGAGGATGAACTCCGGGCTCTGGGAAGAGATATTTCCCCGGACCATGTCCTGGGTCTCCGGGCTGTCACGGAGGGTAATTTATGTGAACGTTAACTTAGTTTTAATTTAACTCGGTAAAATCGCACCACTCAAAGGGCATCATTAATTTACCCAATGCTAATTATGGCTAAGCGTTTAGTTTTCAGACCCGTTGACCAATAAGTCCACTAGTTGTGGACCTACTGAGTAATGTTAAATTAGTGAACTACATAACGCTATATATCTGTGTTTTGAGTTGGGCATTCTCATTCTTTGGCGCTAACCAAAGAATAAGGATGTTCCCAGGGGCGCAGCTAGGAATTTGGGCCACCCAGAAGGAATATTGTTCAGGGCGTCCTGTCTTTAAAGCTGCATTAATTTGTCTTTGGCCATATGGGGGAAGCCAAGGAGTGGAAAACACAACACTGAAATATTATGATCTTATAAAGATCAGAAAGACAAAGACTTATTTGCAGATATTCTTATTTCCACCCGACGAATGTAGGGCTACTAACTAAACTTTTAGCCTTATTTTGGTCTCCAGCCTTTTGTGAAGGAAATATCTGGCTTCACCATGATCACCAACTAGTCCTGGTCTTTGTCTGTTTGCCGTTTGTTGCTGGCAGCGCTTATTCATCAAAACAGCTTCCTGCTGCTGCTGGAAACAAGGTTGATAAGAGCAGAGTTTTGGGCTGGATAACCAAAACAACAAGCTAAAAGATGCTAAAGCGCTCCGTGGAACTGAGGGAGACTGCAGAGGCGGATGATAATTCTTTGTGCATTTGTCGCTACTAGTGACTCCTTTTACGTTTCACACACAGTTGTTTGATCCATTGTTAATATAAAAAAAAAATGATTAGTGGAACTTGAAGTAGTCTAAAGGGGCATTTTTATACAACCTTTCTCTCAGGGCCCCTGAAATTCTCATCACCTTCCACCCCACTAGTAACTGCTCTACTTGAACCCTCTGACTCAAACCCCAGGGTCTGTCATCAGACACCCTGTCTACCACAGTTGCAGCTAATGCTTAATGCCTCCCATTGTTTTGGCTTTTTCACAGACCAGGCAACAATGCAATTGCTTTCCTTCTCTCTCACAACAATTTGTTGAAAAGCTGGAAGCCTGTGCTAAAGCATTACTCAACATTACGCAACTCGCAGGAGCCAGAAAACAGATACTGAAACCCTGATTGCTCATCAAGTGCTATCTCAGTTCTGTAAGTAAGGGTGAGCTCTGTGCTCCAAAGTATTTTGTGACTTGCCACAAAATTCATCATATAAGTACCAGTAGATCTAATTAAATATGAAAGACTAATTTTTAGTGAAGTTGGACTGTTTGCTGATGGGTGGTTGCTCACTTTCTACATATATTTTTCTTAACATGAACTCACACTTTTATTTCACATTCCAGACTATCTTTGCAAACCTGAAGACAATATCTACAACATTGACTTTACACGTTTCAAAATCAGAGATCTGGAGACAGGGACAGTCCTGTTTGAGATTGCCAAGCCTCCTAACAGTGGTAAGTGACGTATTAACGTTTGCCAATCCACCAAGCTCAGTATTCTTAAAATTTAGGATAGACAATGAAATGCACAAATTATGAGACAATTTATAGATGCAACTAATCATAAAGTTTACAGAGTTTTTCTCATGGAGATTTATTCCATGCGACATGCCACGTTTTCTTGTAAAGCCAACGTTCAGTAAAATAAGTAATTGTCAGCTTACACTTCACCTGTTGCTTCTGCCCTAGCCGGTTCTCCCACAGCAGCATGTTGGCTGCTGTCCTCCTCCTCCTCATCTCCTACATGTGTCTCTTCATTAGCTACAGCTATCCCTTTCTGACCCTCTCTTGTTGCTTCAGCTGCCACAGCAGCACTGGTCGAAGCCTGGAAATATTCAAAACAAATAAATATGTATGGGAAACACTGCATATGTATAACATATTCAGATTTTTTAAAAATTAGGAAACCTCAGTTTTTCCTCAACACCCAATTCATATGACATTGCTCCTTCTAACCATACTATGTCAATCAAATCAGTTTTATCACAGCCTTATGAAAATATCTGGTGAATGATAATTTGAATAATTCTTTGGAAAGAATTTTATGTTGAGCATTAACATGTAACAGATAATACGACATGTATCTTTCAAAAGATATAATTAACTATGTAGCTATCCATACTAACAATTATTATAATGTTTGCATATCCTGTCTATGTTGGATACCAGTTAGATGAACGTTTTTTCTGTATTAGGTCCTGTGGAGAGTGAAGAGGAGAGTGAAGATGTAGACACCAGCGCAGGGCGTTTTGTCAGATACCAGTTTACACCCGCCTTCCTAAAACTGCGCACTGTTGGTGCAACGTAAGTAAATGGACCATAACTTTCTGAATGAAAATAGCTAAGAGAATAATAATCAGTCCTTCTTCTTGTCAACCTCTTAACAGTCAATCATAAATTTTGTCTTTCTTGTTTCTGTTTACAGTGTGGAGTTCACAGTGGGTGACCGGCCAATTAACAGCTTTCGTATGATTGAGCGGCATTACTTCCAGGGGCGCCTTCTCAAGAATTTCGACTTCGACTTTGGCTTTTGCATTCCCAACAGCCGCAACACATGCGAACACATTTATGAGTTTCCACAGCTTCCAGACGACCTTAGTGAGTTCTTGTCTGTTTTGGTCAGCCATTAATGTTAATTCTATTGGGTCGATATTTTGCACATTAATCCATATATTAATGGTTGTTTGTCCTTCAACCCCTCTAGTTCGCCAAATGGTGGAGCACCCTTACGAGACCAGATCGGACAGTTTCTACTTTGTGGACAACAAACTCATCATGCACAACAAGGCAGACTATGCCTACAATGGCGGTCTGTAATACCTGAAGGAAAAAATGTGTGCAATACCTCCCAGGGGATTGATTTCTTGGATTGCAACCATCCAAAAGCTTCTTTTCGGTGGACAGAAGTATTCTCTCCTTTTTGGACATTCCAACGAACATGACATCATTCTTCAGAACCAACAGACCATATCTGCCTTGATATGAAATCATGGATCCATTCATCAATACCTCACAGAGCTCAGTTTCTGGGACTCCGAGGAATGTTCTCTTAAATATTTCTCAGTTAAATCTGACTGAAGCCTCTTTTTTTTTCCGTCTTTTGGTTTGTCACACAAGTATCATTTTACTGCTTGAACACTTTTGCCTTAAGTTTCTTGCCGTCTCTGCTGGAAAGGGACACTTTGAGTCACAGACCTCTCATGGCAAAGCCATGACTGTGTTGCTTATTACTTCATTTACCTAAATATATAGATGTAATCAGTTGAGGTTTATTTGAACTACCTTTTGCAAGTGACAGTTGTGTTCCCCGTAAGGAAAAGTGAGCATTACCTAGATGTTTTACAGTATTGTTAGTCCTAGATGATCGTGTAACACTAGTTGACATTGTTTGAGTTGTATTTTTCTTTAAATATCTACTAAAAGTTGTTAGTCATTGGAGCTGTTCACGACAGATATTTAAGCTCGGTGTCCATTTGATATGGTTGGTTGACTAATCTTTTCTTTAGTAGAACAACTTTTAATTCAACCACAGCAACAGCGCTCTTTCCATGACTTCAGGTTCTCATTTCATCTCTGACATTCATTATGACAAAAACCTTTACATCATTGGCTGTCAACTGGGAATCTAGTGTTTGTTCTACCAAACTCTGCGATGCACGGCTAGGAAAAGATAGCTGCAGAATCTAAGTTACTGGACTTGACACATCTTGCTTTATATCTTCGTCCATGTCTAAAACTGTTTGCTCTGCCCGTTTTACCCACTCCAGTGTATAATCACAGGGTCATTTATTCTCTTGAGGTCTGTTCTCGTGGTGTATTTGGCACAACAGCACTGTGAATCCCACTGTGTAGGAGCTGAGTTTGGTCAGTTGTGTGGTATACCCATTAAACTAGTTGCTGAGTGTATCTTCTGCTGTTCTGCACTCAGGTTCTCAGATTACCAATGAATTACCACCGTAGCAAACAGCATGACAGTACAGAGAGATGTAGCTTGGTAGTTGATTTAATGAGTTACTAGGATAAATACAGAAGTTGAGCTGTCTCTTTTTCTACTTTTGGAAGCTGTTTAAAGGACGCTACCGGTGATTTTTCACAATTTGTAGTAAATGGGCTTTGTTTACTACAAATTGTGTAATATTTTTATCATACACAAGTTTCCAGTCTCTTAGGTACACGTGTACAATCTAATGCAACTTTTCACTAGAGCCCTGCAATAGATCCAACCTTAGTTAATCCTATAATGCTCATGTTATTGACACTGTCAGAGAGGCGCTGATTAAAGTACGTGGTCATTCAGGAGGCAGTGATACTGTTAAATTATTTTGCATATACTGAAGGGTGTTCCTAAAGTCTGGAAACTGTGTGTAAAAGTTGCTGTTTGGCAGCAGAGTCTGAAGGTCAGATGTCGGATGTTCATATTCATTGAACGCACCAACAATGAGGAGTTTGAAAATAGTTCTTGCTTGCAACACCTTTTCCAGTCTAAATATCCACTGTGATTAGCTACTTCCATTTCACTGATTTTCATATTGTACAGAAATGAATGGAAATCAGCAGCTACCTGAAAGGTCAGAAATAATTCTAAAACCTTGTAAATGGTCAGAATTGCTGGATTAACGACATATGTAACTTGCAGTTAATCAGTTAGATCATGCATACCCCCCAGAACAGTCTGAAAAACTTTTTTTCCATACTCAAATGATCTGGGCTTCTCTTTCCTTTAATGAGTTATAATATCGATTCCATGTGCCTTGTGTCCAAGCGTTCAAAGTGTTATTTAATATCTGAGAACCTTGTGATTCATTCAGCTGTAAGGCAGACACTGCAGTTCGATGCTTCTCTCATCCAATAATCTGATGTGAAGAGAATTCTGCTCCTCACGTTACACTCTCTGATCAATATAATATTTTACAGCATCTCCCAGTACTGACATGTGTGAAACAGGGGATGTCGTACAGCCTGCGTTAAGACATTTCATATACTCATCATGTTTGTTCATATAAACCTTTACATTTTACAGTTGGAATAATCAGTGACAACTCATTGTGTAGCCCTTCAATAACACAGTCAAACAAGTGTGATATCAGGCACACACTTGGACAGCCGCAATCTTTGCTCAATGACCCCATACAAACCTCAACTGTTGGAGTCAATAGATGAATGTCAGTTGGACTGTTGGCTAGCAGCACTGTTGTTGTCGTAGCAGGGAACACTGTACATTGTTTTGCCATACAGTATGAGTCAGTGGTATTTTATTTTAAAATCTGATGATCTAAATCCCTTGAGAAGTGAGTGCGCTTTGTATATCTGCACAAAAACACTACATGACTGACCCAAAAAAGTAATAGATCCAATCTGTAACCCATTGCATGGATTCCTCTTTTTATATTGGCTGCTTTTACAAATGATACATTCTAGTCATATCAGATTTATTGTTAATAAAACTGGCCGACTGCAAAATGTGTTGATGTTGAAAACCTAGTGCTCTTTATAAATAAATTATCAGGGATTTTTGGGGACTTTTCTTTCTTCCAGCTGGCATCACAAATAGCATGTTAATTGAATGGTAAACAAAGCAGGTAATATGATAATTTGGCCTGTCAATAAAATTAAAACCTGGTTGTATGTACCGGTATGCATATTTACACTAAGTCAGCTATATTTGTAACTCACAAAAATGTAGCAAGTTCTGCAGCTAATATTTTTAAACCTGCCTGATTTTGGATAGTTGTTGAAAAAACTGAATATTCTCCCATTATTTTCTTTCCCCTTTTTATTATGACATTAATCAGGCACGTTGTTCATTTGTTTGTTTGTTTTTTTTTAATTCTGAACTCCACTGCTCTGTGTTGAAAATGTAAAATAACATAGATAGTTAGAGTCCAAGTCTTTTAGATTGGTTTTACTTTTCATGGAATGATGACATTTTTGCACAAACTCTTGTTTTTCAAGATCTTTGACTTCCTCTGTAATTACAATGAGGATTTTAATAAACATTCCCAGTCTTATTTTATTTTTACTCTGATTTGGTCTAGGCCAAATAATTTTTTTTTTCCAACTTGCATGAAGTCAGCGATGAATAAAAACACATATCTGATATAAAGGCCTATTTCTGTCTGTTCCCCTTTGACGAATGTACTGCATTACCCAGAATCCTCAGCTCAAAACAGACAACACCAACAGCACATGCTTTATCATGGCGGCCCCAGTTAAAAAGATGGTCGGTGTGTCTGACGACTCCAGTAGTAGTGACGACGAAGCACTGAAGAGATGTCAGGAAGCAGTTTGGGAGACACGAACTGACAAAGGGAAAGGTGAAAGTTGGTTCTTTTGGTTTTGTTTGTGGTGCGAGACGAAGTCAGCAGTGATGCACGGCAGACAGACCCCTGTAGAAATACGACATTACCCCGGTGAGGTCCACCCATAGTACTTCTGATTCATGCACAGTGGTGTTAGTTGTAATTAAACTTAAAGTTACATGCCTTTCAGAAATAGACATTTTCCTCGTGAGACTCAGGGCCCATTGCCTTCCTCTAACCTCTTGCAGTTTATGGGATTTAACTTCAAGCACCTAAGTTTTAGCGTAGCCCTGAGTATCATGCTAGTCTATGAAAACAGAGGTACAGTACTTCATTAAATACATGTTATCTCTGTGGATGACTGTTGCCATCTTTGTGTATTTTAGAAGGGGACAGCAATGTGAAACAGTCAAAACGGTATGTCTTTTCCTTAAAATAATCACTTATTGCACGGCCATTATGTAGAAAACAGTAGTGTAATGGAGGTTCTGTATCCCCACGTAGTATTTGTAGCCTGCATAATTAGCTTTTCAGTTACAGATACCACAGGAAGTGCGATAAACCTTGTTGTATGTATCCCTATCACAGCTATATTATAAAGAGATTTTTTTCATCTGCAGCTTGAAGCAGACCCAATGAAAATGAACTGTGAAATGGTTGAATAATTAAAAATGAATAAGCTTCAGTATTTTCTTACTGTGCACCAGTGTCATCGTTGCTGACCATGATCACGATGGCAACGAGCTCCAGGTCAGTCAAGGGTTTCGAACGCACGTTGCTAAAAAGTTGGGACATCTTCTTGACAGGTAATTTTTCTTTTTGCAGAGAAGTTTGGCGTGTCAAAGTGATTTTAATTTTGTAAGGGAAGAATGCACTCATTTTTACACCTCATCTATGCTATGTGTGTTACTGTAAGTTACATTACAGAAAAGCAGAACACAACTTCATCCTGTGTGGAATCAGCAAAATGTGGTGGTTGTGGTGACGATGATGATAATGATGATAAAGGTAACGTTTCTCTTTCTATTAACCCTTACTGCTTTTATGGGAATTTTGCTGCCTTCTCTTTAAGCATGGCTATCCACGTTTTTTAGGATTTCGTCTATTTTCTACATCGGTCCCGGGACAGACAGCTGAGGAGCCTCAAGCCCCTGTGAGGCGTCGGCCAGTTCCTAGCTCAAGGTTCTTATCCAGTACATTATTTTAAAACGTTGATTTTTTTTTTTTTTTTATACTTCTGAATGTAACATTATACATTTCTCTGTCTTTCATAGTGACAGCGACAGTGAGATGGAAACAAGGCTGAGAGAGGCAGCGGTGTCGGTCAAAGATCTCTTACCCTCTTCGTCACTGTCCTCTACACTCTCAATTCCCTCGACAGAGCCTCCCTGCTCAGGAAATATAAAGAAAAAGAAAAAAGTGGCAGAGGGAGAAGACAGCTATGTTTATAAGAAAAAGAAAAAGAGGAAACCGTATCAAGAGGAAAGTGCGCATGTGGACTGTGCAAGTTCTCCTCTTAAAGCTCAAAGTAACGGTGAGCCTGGGAACTCAGAAAAGGAACACATGCAAGTCAAAGTAAAACAGAAAAAGAAAAAGAAGCGAGAAGCAAACAAAGAGGAAGAAGCTTTGACCTGATCTTCTTATGGATCACCTTTTACTGTTCTAGTATGTTTGTCTATGTTCCACTCTGCCATATTCAGTCACAAGCTTGAAATGTTGAGATGGTGAGATATCATTCAAAGTATTTTGAGGATAGTTTTGGAAGCCATTTTTTCACTAAAAATTTTTTAATACCATTGCCATGGTTATTCTTGAAGTAGTTTTTACTTTGTCATGCAAGAGACTCATTAAAATGTGAAAAAAGCATTCTGAGGCAGTGAGTTAAAAAATAATGCCAGTAACATGCAGTGCACAAGTTTCAACTGAATTTACAATTTCTGAATATTAAAAAAAAACATTATTTTAATAAAAATGCATTTTGGTGTTGATTTTCAGTTGGTTCTCTGTTGCATGAAATCTTCTCCAATGTGGATCCTTATTCATATTCCAGTTGTATGGCATTTGAGTCATAGAGTCTTTGAAACATCAAAGCTGAATCGTCCCCGTGGCCCCTGACTCCAGGTCTCTCTGGAAACTTACACCGGGGGTAGCTGTCCATCACAAAACACTGTCAGAGTCCAGCTGATAATGAGGAGACACTACATTGCCAGAGTACTTCTACTGCGCAGTAGAAACCATTTGTGTAGGAATGTAGGAGCTGATGTCTGTTGTTGAGGGTGAGAGGAGGTGAGACTGATGGCTGTCTGTTGTCTGAGAGGCAGAATACAGCTCCAAGCTCTCAGAAGATGCTGTTGACAAAAAAATTAAAAATTAGCTTTGAATGTTTCTTTCCAGCACAGAGTTATAGGTGATACCTGGAGAATGCTAACAGCGCTATAATCATCTGCGTACTGTTCAGACTGCATAGCATAGGTTTGAGTGTTTTTTTTTTTTCTGAAGGGTTCCTGCCCTTTTAGGTCTGGAGGGCAATGAGGATGCCAAAATACTGGCCAAAAGGTCCCTAAAATCACAGCCAGTCGACATACTGGTCGCATTAAGTAAAGCTAAGGTCAAAAGTGTTATTAATTATCATATGAAAAGTTTAAAAGATTTGGCAAGAATACTGGGACTTCAATGCCACATTAAGACATCTGCAAAATATATTGTACAAGGGCTCAATCAAACACTTTTGGAAATGGGTAATCACCCAACTGGATTATGTACACACTCCGATCAACCAGAACTTGTTGAAAGTGTTTTTACTGAAATGTAAGCGATGATGTGGAGTAAAGAGAGCTTTTACCACCACTAAAGGAAGCAAAACATACTATTACATCAGAGAATCTAATGTTGTAGGGAAGGCATCGTGGAAAGTACATAGTCTTTTAACTAATTTAAAAGAAAAAGGTTTTGTAGAGACTTAGATAAGAAGAGCAATACTACTATGTAATTGGGGGAGCCAGTGACTGGTTAGCTTATATTAGCATCAAGACTTGAAACGGGGAAACTGATAACATCTGCCAACTACCAGCAGCTCTAAACCTCTGTAATTAACACGTTATATCTTCTTTGTTTAATCTGTACAAAAACCAGAATTTAAAAACGATGTTACGTGTCGGACTATTTCTTGACCAGAAGTAGTGATTTCCTGGAGTATTGCTGGGATTGCTGTCATCCCGGGGTTGCCAGGCAACAAGCGAAGCGATGCAAATCAGCTGCTGGCACCAGCTTCATATTGAATGAACAAATAGGAGAGTGGCACTAATCGTCTCATCTAATGTGTGGCAAGAAGACAAATGTATTTCCCAAAATGTTCCTTTAAAATCGTTGGGAGCACTTGGTGGAGTTTATGTGATAAAATGAATTAGTGAATGTCAATTCCAAAAACACATCAATCCAGAACGTTACAATTTCTCAAATTCATCTATCAGATTAATACCAGACAATTTTACCCACGCCACGGTTCACAGACTTTAGAGCAACATTTATGCATCCTGTACTGACTGTGTCATATTGAATGATAAACGTGGCTCTGAAATGGTCAAAGAAATATTCATAGGCAGGATATCAGCCATGAATTCAACCCAAAACTCTTTTAGTAGGATGTGGAGATGTAGATGTCCAGGAGTACACTTGTATGTACAGCTGTGTACCTGGCACAGGTGTGTGTGGCTGCAGGTGCAGAGAATCTTCCTGTAAAGGTTGGTCCGTCTGTTCCTCTGCATCTGCTGTTAGAATCTAAACCAAAAATAAAAAATCAAGGACATTTAACCAAATAATATAATGCCAAATATTGCTATGAAGCTTTTTTTTTTTTTTTCCTAAAATTCATAATAGACCAGCCCATCAGGTCCAGTTACCTGTCTGACAGCAGTGAGGCTGGTCAGAGTCCCCAGGCTGTTGCTGTCGGTGATGACCATGGCTTGTGACAACAGACTGGAGGAATGGCACTGGGGTGAATCCGACTTGTTGTACACTGAAATGAGGAACAGATGAATGAATCAATACCCAACATTTTAAACTCATTTCATTTTAATGCTGTAGCCTTACTGTGACATGGCAGCTGCGCCATGGTTGCCATGAACGGACTGGCACCCATGTGACTCTGAAGCTGCTGTGATATTGGCTGCTGCGGAGAGGCGTGAAGCTGCTGCTGGAATGAGAACGGCTGAAGCGTTGTGAAACCACCCCCTACATTGTTTATGACAGGTACGGACTGAGGCTGCGTGGAGGTTAAACCTGGGAATCAACAGGCAAAGACATGGTTCTCAGATTTTGCTTTTTTATTCTTACTTAGAAAAGAAAGGAAACTGGCAAGCAAATGTTACCAATGAGAAGTGAGGACTCCCCCAGGCTCATGACGCTGGGCAGTGAGGCCATGATGAGGCCCTGTGAGGAAGCAGGGGAGGCAGACAGACTGTGTAGGGAGGTCAGAGTGCTTACTGGGGGCAGTGGGCCACAGCTGGACACCTGAGACCAGAGAACAACATGATCATTATGGCAGCAGGAAATGCAGGTCGTCTACAATATACAGTAAACTAGTGAAGAACAATGACACATGTTCTTACCGGTTTGGGATTATGGGTCTCGAGGAGTGTGTGGCTCGGCTCCAGTTGAACAGGGCTGACCACAAGACGCCCCACTCTCTCTCCCCCGCTACCTCTGGCTGAGCTCAAAGTGTCACACAGGATTTGCTGGCTGTATTTCACATCTGGAAAACAACATCAGTCAGTCCCCAAAACGACAACATCTGGCCAAGGCAAGTCAAACTTTGTATTAACAGCACACTCACAGTGTTGAGTTCACTCTTATATTTCACTTGGTCTTTTTAACCTTTTCACGCTTGCCTGAAGGCAGTTAGAGTATTACCGTGCTCAGGACTCTGTGGAAGGTTTAGGTTAGAAGATGACGCAGATTGGTTGGTGAAAGGCGTGTCAAGGGCCAGTTTGTGACGGAAGGCCTCCTCTTTGCGGCGGTTGGCGAACCAGTTGTACACCCGAACCTCAGTAACCAGGTTGGACCCCAGTCCAGCAAGCTGAGAGGGGGACACTCCCCTCTGCAGACACTCTGCCCTGAGAGAGGAAGAGCATGCGGATACATGGCTTTACCTTTTAAAGGTATACGCTGTCTGCTTGAGGCTTCTGCTCATACGAATTTGACAAGATAGTATTAGAGATTTTCTCCAAACCTCTGTGAGTTTGACCAGTCGCCTACAGTCACTAAACATACTGTAGGTTTTAGCTTGTGCACCAGAAAAACCTACCAAGGCCACAAGTGTTTTTTCTACTATCATGTCTTCAGATATTGGGTAAATTAACCAGTGGTCCAGACTGTACAAAGTTTTTCTATAGAGGTACACTCTAAGACTTGTCACTCCAGTCAGTCTCCACATACTTAAAAGGTTCAGTAGTCTTGTGTAATATAATATTTAAATGCTAATTAAAATAGCTGACCGAAACAAGCCTAAAGGTCTAAAGCCAACTTAGTGGCTCTCTGAGACCTTACTTGGACACAGCAGTGCTTTGAGCTGAATGCTAGCACCAGCATGCTAACATGGCTTAGCAGGTAATATTTACCGGGTTCACCACCTTAGTTTAGCCTGTTAACATGCTAACATTTGTTAATTAGCGCTTAACACAAAATACAGCTGCAGTGGATCAGAATGTCATTAGTTTTGTAACAATTACGTCATAAACCAAAGAATTGGACACACTGAAATGTTGACTTGATGATGTTACTGGATGAAAAGTCACTAAATTCATTCAGCTTTCTGTAGAAACTTTCATGAGATATTTGCACAAAAATATAGTCATGAATATTTATGGTTATAGAGAAATGCATGGGTTCAGACACCAAGCTTTCAGGGGCTTTTTCAGTTCAGTTTCAGTTTTCAGCAAGGCTGTAAAAAATAGGTGGAAAAAAAACCCTGTTCCGTCTTGGTACTGTCACTATATCTCACCTGTTGCACTCCTCCACTAACCCCTCTCTCTCCTCTTTGCTGGGGTTCTTCTGTCGTTCGTAGGCATGGAAAAGGATCTGCAGGGATGCTGGACCCCACTTGAACCTGTTCCTCCGTCCTTTCCTTGTATCTTCTCCTTGCTCCTCCACTGATGTAAGGCCATGTTTGGCATTGGTAAATTCTGGAAGGAAGTGGTGGTGTGTTTTTCTCTTTTTTACATATTTCTGTAAGAACTTTCTGTGTCAGTCTCTTAGAGAACTGATATTTGAGGGGTGTGTGAAAATGTGTGCGTGTGTGTCTGTGTGCGTGTGTGTGTGCATGTGTGTGTGTGTGTGTGTGTGTGTGTGTGTGTGTGTGTGTGTGTGTGTGTGTGTGTGAGTGAAATGTGAACAGTGTGTGAAAGCAGAAACTCGGGTCTTTGCAGCTCCACGGCTACTTCAGTACTCACGCTGGCTGATCTCGCACTGCTTCTTGACGTACCAGCTGTACAGAGCAGCTCTCTTCTGGTTCTTCATGGGCGTGCCTTTGTTGAGGTGCTGGGAGAGGTGGGACTGGTTGAGTCCTGTGGACTCCACTACCTCTCTCTGAGGGAGGTTGTGCTGCTGCATGTAGCTTTTCACCATTTTTGCAACATGCCAGGGGTCCTCTCTATTAGAGAAAGACATCATTTTTGTGTGTATTTGCCCACTGCATCTTCTTGTGTATTTTTATGTTTCTCATGTTAATTTTTTGTGTATTATTTTTCTTTTCTGAGTATTTCTAGCTATTTCTAACAGCTGAACCCCCTCTAGAAAGGTGCTTAACAGGCACAGTTTGTTACAACATTGGACATAAGGCATGGCCACTGAGGGGGAAGTGGAGTGAGGCTTATTGACAGAGAGAGATAAGGGAAAGCACACTGGGGCAAAGTCCAACCCTTTCAAATCAATGGAGGGGAGAAACGTGTAAAAGGTTTATGAAGCCTAAGTTAACACTTTCTAACTGTCAAGCAGCAAAAAGACACAAAACTGCAAAAAATCCCTAACTTCAACAGATTCAAATTCACCCCACAAATAATTTTTAATAATAGTCTGTAATAAGATATTTTTGAACAGCTTGTCGAAGAGCATTTTAATTACTTTACTTTTTATTACTTAATGTATAATTTCATTACAAATTAAAATTTTACATCTCAATAGGTTGTTCAATAAATGCAGCGTGTATTCCAAATATGAAAAATCAGGTCTTCAAACTGAATGTAGAAATATCCCTCATGCGTTGTGTAAACATACCCTCACATGACCAGCCCTACTCCATTAATCTTCACCTATGCATGTAGCTTATTTATTAAGAAATGGCCAGAGAATAATGATGGGGGTGGGTAATTAGTAACTAGCAAAGGAGGAACCTCTTTAAATTCGCCTCAGAAGCCAGATTGCGGAGAGAGAGGGACACAGGCAGAGAAGCAGGAGAAGGAGGGAGGAATTGGTCAAGAGAGGGGAAGCAAGCTTAAGGAAAAGAGGGTTTAACAGGTAAACTGTTGTTTCAACTCTCAGGTGCTTAGATTTGAAGGTGCATGAGGTAAATGAGAGGAAGGGGTATCAAAAACAGCGCTGATGAAGTGGTAAAGGCATTTTCAAATTTTACTTGATCAAGTCCTATTGGGAGGCACAGACAAATTGTCGTTGAAAACAGCAGTTAGCGAGAGATTAAGGTGATTTTGCTGTTGCCATGGAGCTTCCCAAGAAGTGCTGGGACCTACTTACTGCAGTAGCTGGTCGACTGCATCCCTCAGTTTGGCCGCCTCCTCTGGGGTAAGCTTCTCAATCTCTCGGTATATAGGCGGTGGGAAATCCATTTCTCCCTCCTCGGAGCTCTCTCCATCCCCCCTCTCTCCCCTCTCGGCGCCAGCACTCGTCCTGTCCTGCTCCAGTTCCCCCATGGCTTGGACCAAGACGTCCCGGGACAATCCAGATCCCAGCAGGGCCCAGATCAGCTGCTCCTGAAGGGCAGTCAGACGGCTCGGCCTCGCCTTGGCCGCCCTGGCCGTCTCTTTTCCCTCCATTAGTCTGATGCCTTACCTCGCGACTGCCTCGCAAACAAACACTGCTCTCATGTGCACTACCACATTCAAATGACAGCCAGACAGCAGCATTGGGCCTTATTTCATTTGCAGTCCGTCTTCAGCTCCACAGAACGTAAACTTTCATTTTCCTCTGTGTTGAACTTCCTCCCGATGTGTCCTGAGCTGCCTGGTTTTAGCTCTCCACCTGCTGTTTTGCTTTCAAAGGTCAATTTTCTTTTTTTTTTAACCTTCCTCCTCTTCACCCCCTCCTCCTTACATGTGCCCTGTGAACTTTGTCCCCACTCCCTCAGTCCCCAACAGGGACCAAAGTGCAATTTAAAAACAATAAATAAAAGTAAGGGGATGTCACCGTTGCGAAAAAGAGCTGCAAAGGCAACCAGATCGCGTCTCAAAGCAGACATAGAAGACAAATTCAGATAACGTGACAGAAAAGTTGTGAGGTGCGTTTTTATGTACAGACATTTCTGATTTCACACTGAAACTGACTCAGGTAATCTCTTCTCACCCCTTTTTTTTGGAATTATGGACATTCTGAACCTTAATTTTGAAGCAATTATTTAAAATTGTCAATATTAGGCCCAGGTTTAACAGGATAAAGGCACAGACCAACATTAGATTAACCGAACAGAAACATGGCTTCACCTGTTCTATGTGCCACTTGAGAGTGCTGTTGCGTCATCTATACATCAGAACTGGCCAGTTTGCGGATGTATCTCTGTAAGTGACTTAATGTTGTGGGCTGTTATGTACACACAGTGTTTTCTCTGTTGAGTATTAGTTCCATCATTTAGTAGGAGACTAAGAGAGGAGTAAGAGGTGAGCATTGTGACAGCTTTTTAAAATCAGTCTCCTCTTTTAAAATCATTTCTGAAAATGTCTTTTTATCAAAAGATGTCCTCATAGCTATTTCATTTTGTTTTTTGTTTTTGTTTGTGTGTGTGTGTGTGTGTGTGTGTGTGTGTGTGTGTGTGTGTGTGTGTGTGTGTGTGTGTGTGTGTGTGTGTGTGTGTGTGTGTGTCTTTAAAGTATGCTTGTATGCATTTACATAAGCAAAGTACAGAAGTATTATCACAAAATGTATTTAAAGTATCAAAACTAAAACTGTGACTGGTATATTATTTTATATAATATTATTAGATTGTTAATACTGAAAATGAATGTTAAAATGACCTTGTATTCTTTCAGCTGGTTGAAGATGAGCTAATTTAGACTTCTTTATGTATAGTTGGGTACTTTAAAACAACATACCAACAAAGGGGTTTGGGGATCACAAATCTGTCTTCATTTTTTGGAGTATCTAAGACATTTTTACCTCTTTGGCCTCAAACAGTTATGAAAATGAAACCAGAGGGGAAATGTCCCTTTAGTGGAACTGCAAACAGCTCACACAACTAGACACTGATTCATTGTAAGGTCACACAAGCCACAATGGTTGGCAACACCTGGTTTGATATTTAATAATGTATTGTTTTTATAAGCTTATGTGTTTGCATGTAAAATCTTAATCTGAAAAATAAATGCTAACTATATCTGTCAAATAAATGTAGTGGAGTAAAAAGTACCGTATTTCTCTCTGAAATGTCGTGGAGTAGAGGTATTAAGTAGCATAAAATGGAAATACTGATTTTACTTTTAGTACAAGTACCTCAAAATTGCACGGTACTTGAGTAAATGTACCTAGCTACTTTCCACCCCTGGTAACATGTGATACATATGTATGACTTGATCTCAATTTTTATTGTTTACCACTCTCACTTTGTGTCTGAATATTACTTTGTATGTGTATTGTTACGTTTTATTTTCCCTGTAAGGCACTTGTAATGGCTGGTTTTGATAAGTCCTTCATGAATAACCTACGGTTGTAACCATTATGTTATTATTTGACGCTCCATTTGCTCGCCTGTCGATATTTTAACCATGTTCACCCCACTGTCTTATTTTTGTCTTCACTCATCGCAACAAAAACGTATCTTTCCTTTCGTGATTTCGAGTGAAGGGGCCGGTTGGCCTCAGTGTCACTGAATGCAAAAAGAATGTCCATTTTGTGGAATCGATTAAAAACTCGCTGACTTTTTTATATCAAAGAAAGCTGGCAGGAATGATAAGTTGGAAGCAGACTGGAAAGGAAAGAGGGCAAACTGAATGGGAGAAAATCTTTGAGAGTTAATGTAGTCCTTTATCTTTTCTCTCTCTCTTTCAGTGTAGAAGGCTCACTTTCTCTGCCTGGAACACCTTATACCATTCTCAGGTTCAGCCTATCAGCACCTTTTTTGTTTGGAGCTGGTGTTACCGCACCCCACCCTTGGGAAGATAGCATTCTACTGTATTTGGAAGGGTAACAGAGCTCCCTCTATCTCCCTGAGACATGCCACTGACCTGTAATTAAGTCCCATTGTACTATTCAGAGGAAACTCCTCACCAAACAGACAGAGGGCAGTGTGTGTGGATTTCCAACAGTTCAGATACCGCCGTGACTAATGCTCCACCACATAAGCTGGGTTTATCGAAAAGACCACATGCAGCACACATTGGAGCCTGCATTTTCCCTCTACAGAGAACTCAAAAGTTTTGTTGATTGGTAATGACATACAATCCACCGTCCATCTCTCATTAGTGAGCAATTGCTGGCGGCTTCTGTATGTGTTGTCCCCGCTAACTCTCTCTGCCTCAGCTTAGTGTGCCCCCCCCCCCCCAGCGATCCACCCGCCCATCCCCAACCCTGCCATTCCCAACCCCGCCATTCAACCCCATTGATCATGCATGCAGAAATTTAACACACCCCTTAATTCCTGTCCAAATAGCCCCTGTCCCACTTCCAGAGCTTCATCTGCTGGTCTGCAGAGGATAGAGTAGGCCTGTGTGCGGGCAGGACACTGGCTGCAGCACTCTATGAGGATAAACTGTGTTAGAGAGGACAATCACAAATCTAAATCTGTGCCCAGACATCCTGCGTTACACACTCTCAGTTTGTGGTGTTGCTCTGAGGTATAGATGCATTGTCCAGTCATAACCAGCAGTATTTATTTATTTATTTTTGGCTTGTTCTTATGCGTTTCAGTGTCAGCATGCACTCAAAACTACTAAACCCCCGACTTCACGCTCCAAACTTTGACACAAACTCTGAGCTGCGCGCAGGACACGATCCATTTTATCTTCGCAAGTCAAAGCCGCCATTGTCTTTTTTTGAATTGCTCAGGCTATTGATTGGCCTTAACATTGGTTACCAAGTCACATGTTGAGTCAGTGTTGAGAAGATTAGCCGGAGCTGGCTTTGGTTCTAATTAAATACTTAAACCCCAGCAATGAATGGGCACACAAACCTCCTTCTATACCACATTGCATAACCGCATTTGCATTATGGAAGGTGTATTAAGACAGACAATAACATGGCCAAAAGTGATATCTAGGGCTGCAAAGGGGAACACTGATACAAATCAACCCATCAAGTAATGAAAGTAGTCAGTAGATTAGTCACTATCACTGATACCTGTGTAGAGGATGGGAAATGTAACCGTATGTTGTTATTCAAGCCCCTCACGCACACTATTACAGGTATGTTAAAGGAGTAGTATGACATTATATTAGAGAAACATCTGCTCCATGTGTACTTAATATTATTTAAACAGGCTACTGGAGATGGGGACTGATAAGTAATTCCCTACGTCTGACTGTTGGCCAATAGCTGTGAAACGGATTCACTCTGCACTGTACGGACAACACAACATTTACAGAGCAGCCTGCCACACGGCCTACTGTGGCTGAAAGCTGTGTCTGTATTATTCCTTCGCAGATCAAATTAATGGCACATGATATTAATTTCCTGAAAAAAAAAACCAAAAAAAAAAAAAAAAAAACAATTTGTATTCACATGTATTCACATGTGGTGTGTCAGACTTTCACTGTAATGTTTCGCCCGCCACCGCCGATGCTCAAACACCTCGAAGAAATCCTTACAGATTAGTTACTGTAACCGTAAATTGTGCCTGTTGACACTTTATTTTAAACTAGAAAGTCGTCACGTTAGTCAAAACTAGCCAGAGCGTGACAGGAAGTTATGAGATTCCGCCTTCATAATAATAGCTTAATGTCTGTCACTTAGAAGAAGCAAATACAGAGGTTTAGTTGAAAACTAAAAGCTACGAGAATCAGTTTTGAATTACTTATGGTTTAGATTTTATGATGTTTTGTTCGCTTTTAAGATTTTCCTTGTTCTTTTTTTTTTTTTTTGCATAGTACGGTTGTTTTGCATGTATGAAGTTTCCTTTCAATTCAGTCAGGTCATGCTTTATACAATATGTTTTTGCTTTCACCTTTTAACATTATTAAAGTTAGCTTACTTTTTAAAATCATCATATTATAGTTAGAATATGTTGTTGATACGAAAAACATTGCACAATATATTTTAAAAATAATATACCTGTAAAAAGGTTGTGTGTTTTATGTTGTAAACTAAATTTATTGGATTTTTTTTTTTACCCTGAATATAAAATAATGGGACAACGCTTTGATTTTTCTTATTAATTTTTTATCATACGTGAAATCTCAGACAACAATGAATGACAAGGACTCTGAAAAAACGTAATCAATAAAACATGAGTGATGTTTTCTTGCATCTGATTCTGCAATTCACTTTAAGCTGCTCCTACCTCCCATTTTGACTTAAAATAATATGGAATTTGGTGCATTCCTTATTCTTTATGTCCACTCCAGTGGTTGTCAGACATTTTTATTCTTAAGGCACACAGCCAGAGTGCAGGACTCACAGTTTGTCCCTAGGAAAGACCCACAAGCCACAGGGCATTCAGAACATAAAATATAACACAAGTAAACAGTTACAAGTCTATTAATTAGAAATGTAGATCATAGAAATTGCAGTTTCTTTATATTTATTTACTGATTGACAGAGAGGGAATTGGCATTGTTTGGATACTTTATATTGTTTCATAACAGTTAGTTCATGTAAGCTAAATAATCAACAGTGAAATTTAAGGAAAAGCAATTCATAATGTAATTACGTTCAGATTATTTTGAAGTATTTTAGCAATAAAGAACAAAATTGCAAAATTCAGGACATTTTGGTACCACTTGTCCTGAAGTCCCCCTATTTAACATTTATAAGCAGCATATGAACGTTCAATAAATGGTTCATAACAAGCTCTAATTTAGATATAAGACGATTTAGGTGTTTATTAATGTATTTGTCAGTAACTATAATTCCTCCTGAGGATACCCATAACCGGAGGCTGATGTATAAACAGATCATTAATGACAATATACCAGAACACAGTTTTAATAACATAAAATTTGTTTTCATAGCGGAACGTATAACTACTGAAAAATACTGTATATTGATAAAAATGAATATAATGTCCTCATGTCCGCTTACAGCTATTCTATAACGTGTCAAAAGCCATTTATATGATGTTTATATATGCAAATACAGTTTATCCAGGGGGACTTTATATAAACTGTGACCGAAATTTTGAACTTGGCACATTGCTGCACGCATTTATGACATTCATGCCCATGCAGGCGCCATTAGGCCTTTATTTTGAAAGGCGGCAAAGGAAGCGGCGCGGTAGAGCACAGCAGCCTTGACGGCGGAGCCGCGTGCCCCGGTGGTGGGATGAGAGAGAGACAGCGGCGGGGACTGACTGGAGGAGGAGGTGGAGTCTGTCCCAGCCTGCATCTGGCCCGCTTCCCTCTCTGTCACCCCGGGCCAAACCCGCCCAGCTCCTCTCACTCACTCCCCGCCTGTTTTCCCGCACGGCTCGGCCCGGACACACACGGCACTCACTCACACACACAGCGAGGACACGGAATGGAGACGGAAGGGAGCCAGAGCAGCCTGTCCGCAGCGGACTCTCCACACGACCCCTGGTAACGAAAACTTTTTTTTTTTTTTTTTTTTTTTAATTCCCTCTTTAGTTCCTCTGCTCGTCCACCTCAGAAACAAACCTGGTATTCTGCGAGGGGACTCTGGTCCGCAACCAGACTCACACACCTCCACACTGGGAGCCTTCATGTAAAATCAGAGATGATAGACTCTTACACACACGTCTTTACCCCCAGGAGTACACTGTCAAAACCTCAATAACAACTTTGTCTTTGCTGTGTAACCCTATAAATATTAAACTCACGGAATGCTCCTTTAACGAATATGTAAATACAGATATTTTCTCTTTTTTTTTCCCACAGCAAAATGTTCATAGGTGGACTTAGCTGGCAAACAACACAAGGTAAATCTTTTTCCACCACTTGCTCTCATAAAATGCCACTTTGTCTTTAAAATCCTGGCATGGCTTAGATGGAACCAGTAGAAACGTATTTGAAAAGCTGTATTCTTTAATGTTTCTCTTTGCTTGCATTGAATTGGTTTATTTATTTTCTCTTTTTTTTTTTTTTTTTTTTTGAGTTTTACATATGAAACCTGCTCCAGAATAAATGAGCCCATTCAGAACTACCATAGAGTAAATTTCTGATTCTCTAAATCTCATTAAAAAGGTTGACATTAAATTATTTAGGTTTTAATGAGATGAGTAGTTTTTGGTCGGAATTATTGTGTAATTCAAAGTTTTCCGAGTCCTGATCATTTTGTGTTTGACACGTTTAATGGAAAAAATGTATGAACTTTGGTGAAGGAAATCTCAGCAGGGTGAAAAAGTTTGACCCTATAGGCCAAACTCCTTGTTAACTTTTTATTAAAAAGTTGTCATCCGTTCTTAACCTTTCCGATTCATCAATTTAAGTGTCCTCTTTCCACCGTGTTTTGTTTCCCAGAGGGTCTGAAGGAGTACTTCTGCAAGTACGGCGAGGTGAAGGAGTGTATGGTGATGCGAGATCCGGTTACTAAGCGCTCGAGGTGAGGGAGCCGTGAGCCCGGCTTCTCCGCCGGAGCTGAAAGTTTATCTGACCTCCGTGATTCCTCGCTGCTCATAACGTATCATTACATGTCAACATCGGTTTCTGTGTCATTAATACCCCCCTCCTCCCCTCCTCCCCTGATGTCTGCAGAGGGTTCGGATTCGTCACCTTTGTTGATCAGGCCGGCGTGGATAAAGTTTTGGCCCAAACCAGGCACGAGTTGGACTCCAAAACAGTGAGTTCTCTGTATTTACTTCCCACCACCAGCTAATCCCATTGCTCAGTGTTTGATTAGTGGATTTTCCAATAATCCGCTAGAGAGGTGTAACATTGCTCCATTTTAGTATGTTTACTAAGGTTCCACCATGCTGATGTTTTTCTCAAACCATGCTTGTGTCCGCTGCCAGACCTCAGATGTGAGCATGTTACATGATAAAGTCAGTAGTCGACGGTGGTGACACATGGGAGCCTGTGCTCTCCCTTTGCTCTTCAGCCAAACCGGCAAGAAAATGTCACCCAGTGTCAATTTCCATAAAAACAAGGGGGAACCGGGCAGGGTTGCATTCACTGCCAATCTCTGATTTGGTCCCTGGGAAGAGTGAACCAAAACTTTATTTCTGCTTTTTTTTTTTTTTTTTTTTGTCTGTCCCCAAGGGGTAGAATTGACCTCCAAAAAAGTTTCTCAATGGAACGAGTCAATGCAACCTGAAACCATCAAGGTGCCAAAAGCAGCAGCAAACAAACTCCTCACAGCTTCCTGTTGATCCTAATGATGATAAAGTCAACGTGACACATTCAGGCCCTTTCAGTTTTGTGAATTGTAACTTAAAATGTATTAATTGCCTGTGTTGCAGAGTGTGTGATTGTGTGTGTGTGTGTGTGTGTGTGTCTTTTTGTCAGTAATGAATGTGGGCCGGTCTGGGAACAATGTGGCCCGTTGGTCGCCATAGGGACCGATGCCCCCGCCTCTCTCCTTAGTGGGAGTGGTGATGGCTGCGGGTTAGTCACTGTATTGAAATGAGGGGAGTCTATATCTTCTTTTTTTCTTTTTGTGCTCTGAGCGATGCACCTTCTCCAGTCCTTGGAGGATAAGTGGAGCTGCTGAGGAAACAAATAGAGTAGGGAAAAAAAAAACGTCATTTGCTGTAGAAAGTTAGGAGGAAATGAGAAATTTTTGTTATTATGAATCTAATATTAGCAAGGTGGAAGTTGTTTGATAGAGAGGCCAAACTGAATTTAGTTTTTTTTATTATTTTTTTGGTTTCCCCCAATGCCCTCCGGCTATAATGTCACTCGCAGGCATGACAGCTATGACAAGTAGCGCTATCATGGTTGGACACCACTAACTCGCCATGGGGTTTGTTTCCATAGTGACCCCCCCCCCCTCCACAGTTGAAGAATGGCTCTGTCACAAAAGAGAAAAAGAGGACGATAACAATGCACATCATTTACAATCATTTCTTGGATACCAGAAATCAAGACAGCATAAACAGTTGCCGTCACAGGGAGAGGAGGTCATGATACTGACAGTTTATCCGCACGTCGCCTCTTTCGATAAGCAACTTTTTGAGTTTATTCATGGCAGGCTCCAGAGATGGCGATTCCCTCCTTTTAATTTGAGCTTTTCCCCCTCAACCTGTGTATGTGTTAGCTCCGCGCAGCCTCGTGGGCCGTGGCAGGGCCCCTTGTGGCTGGCAGTTGGGTGTGTCCGTGGTGTTTGGTGGGGGCCGTGGCAGCCTCAGAGAGCGTGTGTTTGGCGTGGAGAGGGCTCAGTGATCAGCCACAGGGGTTGGATGGTGAGTAGAGTAGGCCTTTTAGACTGCTCACCCTGCCCCCCTCTCCCCTCTCTCTCTCTCCCTCATGCAGACAGGTTATCCTGTTAGAGAGGGGAGAGAAAAGTTCTCCAGTGGCAACAGAAAGAATGTGCCATGCTGTGACCGACTGAACCGCTCCGGCACTGGAATTAACAGAGCTTTGCACAGCCGAGAGGCTAAAGAGCAAATACAGTGCTGCAGAGGAATTTATTGGTACTTATTGTGTTGAAGGACAGATGCGGCCCGGTTTTGACCAGTATAGTAGGGCAGGTTTTACTGTGATTTATGTAACTCCTGCTCTGTTAGTCGCCCCTCTGGGTGCCCCCCCAGTTTCCTGCTATCTGTAAAGTTAGTGACGGCCGATGCAAACTGTATCTTTGTGGGACAAAGTTTCCATTCAACTGCAGCTCTAAGGTGCCACAGTGGAGAGTTTTTCAACAAAGTCACACGGCTCTTTGCCAAGTTGCATCAGGCGCATTTGTGGCCCCCGTTAACCATTTCCATGCTGACCTGGGTGCCTTGTGTGTGTGTGTGTGTGTGTGTGTGTCTGTGGGGGGGGGGGGTAACCCCATCTGTGATTAGTAGGGCCCTCCTAACTAATAGGATTGGAGTCAACAAGCTGGAGTTGTTCCTCGGAGATGTTGAGCACTGCCCAATCGGCGCTCTGCGTTAAGTGTGTTCCCAGCTCAGGCTGTGACAGGCAGCTCGCTCAGCCAACTGTTGCATAGCTGGGATGTAGTTGGTCAAAGTGGATTGCCCTGATTTCATAAACCTCTCTTGGAATTACGTTCAGCTTCTTCCCTGTTCCCTTGCTGTGACAATGCCTCGAACACCTTAAAGTGACATTAAATAGGAGAAAGTGATGTTTGAAGTTCCTCTCCTTGGAACAACACTTTGTGTCGGCTACATCTTCTCCCTTGATGAAAAGCGCTGAATCTATGAGCATGCACCTGTGTTTTGTCTCAAAAGTTTAACTGCTGGACATAAAATGTCTCCGACTTCTATCTAAAAAAAAAAAAGAAGAAGCCCATTCCCAGTGTATGTGACCTGGAGGCTCCACATCACACTTGTGTAAGTAGCATATTGGATCACGATTGGCTGCCAAACCCGCTGTGATGTCACAAATCCTGCTTGTACGTCGTCTTACACTCAGATTCTAGTGAAGTGAAGTGTCAATAAGCAAAACAAATTTTGAAGCAGGGGGGGGGGGGCTCTACATACATCTTTGCTAGATCAACATTTTTTCCATGAAACAAACCGATTTCATTCATACAGCCACTTTATCTGTTTAATGTCCACAGTTTCCTCCCCACGAATGTTCCGTGTGCTGCCATGTGTTTGATTTTGTTTGTTTGTGTGTGTGTCTGTTTGTTTGTTTTTGAATGTGCACAGGAGTGTTGGACATCAGGAGGGTTGGTGACCGGAGGTGACTATCAGAGTAGTCTAGCCACCATAGAAACTAAACAGTAGACTCTGCATCTGATCCTCCAGTCTTAGCCTATAGTCTTCTCACTCTGCTCTCTAGAACAAAAGAAAAAGAAGAAAAAGGAAAAGAAAAAAAGAAAAAACTGGCGGTGATGTCGACTCTTATTAGAAAACAACACTGTTACCCTGACTCTGGTAAACGCATGTGGTTTACCATAGAGGCTCTAGCTCTCTACTGTAGTTCAACTCTACCCTCTCATGGTTACGGACTAATCTTAGCGCTGTACTGTCTCACCATCTGTTAGTGTAACAGCAGTACAGTGTGGAGTAGACTAGTTGTTCTCTAGCTCTATTAGACCAGCATAGACTAATATAGAGGTCTCAAATTCCAATTTTACAGCCTGTCTATGATTGCATTCTCATGGCATGGTGGGGTTCTCTCTCCAATCTCAACCTTGGTGACATTCAGCGGGCTCAATTCTGTTGTTTTTTTTGTAGTTGTAGTGCTAAGATTAATATCAAGAGAGTGATACTGCTAAAGAAAAGTTAAGCGTGTCCTTTCTCCTGGATGTAAGTGTAAGGGACTGCAGGGCACAGGACGATCCGGATCACCTGAAAGCGTACAGGATGATGATGAATGGTCCCTGTTGTTGTCATCACCTTCGTCCAAAGCTGAAGGGAGGCAAAAACAAACAAACACAAACAAACAAAATTGGGTGGATCTGCTGTCAGTGTGGTGTGATTGACAGCTCCCTCTCCTCCGTCCCGTCCTCCTCTCCCTCCGTGTCCCCCTCTCTCACTCTCTGTCTGACACACTTGTCCTCCCTCTCGGGCTCTCCTCGACGAAGTGAGGTGTGTTTGTGATTGTAGTGCCGGTGTGAGATTCCAGGAGATCACATGTCACATGGTAGTGAGGAGAGAGGCAGGGGTTCACTGGACATTCCCAGGCATTCCACCTGAGCACAACTGTGGGCACACACACGCACACACAACCACGCATAAGTACGTCAAAGGTACATGTGTGTACACCATTCACATATTGGAATATAAACACAAGCAAGCATACATACAAAAAACCTCACTCAAGAATGTAGAGCAGTAACTCACCCTAATTCAGTTTACACACCATTTTTCAACCAGTTTTCTCCTTGCTTTTATCCTAATTAGTGATAGAATGATTAGTTGATAAATTGATTGTTAAAATTAATTAACAAAAATTGGATAATGAATTAAATACCTAAGTATTTAATCCAATCCAATGTTTGGTGAACTGCCAAACATTCACCGGTTTCAGCTTCTCAAATATGAGAACATGCTGCTTCACAGTATATCATTATAAACTGACTGCTGGTCAAATAAAAGAAGCACTCAGACAGCGCTGGGAGCACTATGAAGGACCTCTTTTGCAGTTTTCTTACGTTTTATAGCCTCGCAATAAATTAGTTAATCGACAAATCATTTGAAAACATGAGAGATGATGAAGTGAGAGGAATTGATAATGAAGATGATGATTAGACGCAGCCATAAGTCTTTGTAATATAAGAGAAAAAAATAGAAATCTGTATAAGAATAAGATGTTTTACGGTAAAAGAAATTCTTTTTGTTGATCATTAGGACCACATATCATTTGAAATGTTCTGAGAACTGGATTTTGGCATTGATACCAAAATGGTCAATTTTTTTGGGAATATGTTACTGTGAGAAATATAATGTTCTCATACAAAAGCCCTTTTTCAAATGTTTAATTCTCGCTATACAGAAGCAACTGTACAAAAACTTTGCCTAAATAAAACACCATCTAAAATTGGCAAAATTATGGAATCGGGTCAGACATTGGACGCCAACTTTCGGTGCAACTTGTTATTCTGCTATGACCTCATTTCAGTCACTTCCAAAACAAACAAGGTTTGATCCCCAGCCCTAATGACAACCAACTACAGCAGACATCACCTGCTACTACATCACTGTAGGCGCAGGTTCATTCAAACTGACATTACTGAAAGGCACACTTATACGCACACACGTTGTGCGTAGTCGGCCTGCTGTCTGAAGCAGGTGGTAATGAGGAAACATCACCATCTTTTGATCTCAAAGTGCATTGATTTGAGAACATTCTGTACATTTGATGTCAACTTCATCTAGGTGGTGTCATTCTGTTTATTAGCACAGCGAATTGCGGGGACAATAAGCCTTAAAAAAACAGGTGTCTTTGACATCATTCCTTTGATTTAGGAGCGGTGAATACATTGTGCTAGGCCAAGAGGAGGATAACACGGATCTGTTACACCTTCATTGATGATTTATTAAGGTATGAAAGATGAAAGTGGAAGAAAGTGGAAGAAAGTGGAAGAAAGTGGAAGAAAGTGGAAGAAAGTGGAAGAAAGTGGAAGAAAGTGGAAGAAAGTGGAAGAAAGTGGAAGAAAGTGGAAGAAAGTGGAAGAAAGTGGAAGAAAGTGGAAGAAAGTGGAAGAAAGTGGAAGAAAGTGGAAGAAAGTGGAAGAAAGTGGAAGAAAGTGGAAGAAAGTGGAAGAAAGTGGAAGAAAGTGGAAGAAAGTGGAAGAAAGTGGAAGAAAGTGGAAGAAAGTGGAAGAAAGTGGAAGAAAGTGGAAGAAAGTGGAAGAAAGTGGAAGAAAGTGGAAGAAAGTGGAAGAAAGTGGAAGAAAGTGGAAGAAAGTGGAAGAAAGTGGAAGAAAGTGGAAGAAAGTGGAAGAAAGTGGAAGAAAGTGGAAGAAAGTGGAAGAAAGTGGAAGAAAGTGGAAGAAAGTGGAAGAAAGTGGAAGAAAGTGGAAGAAAGTGGAAGAAAGTGGAAGAAAGTGGAAGAAAGTGGAAGAAAGTGGAAGAAAGTGGAAGAAAGTGGAAGAAAGTGGAAGAAAGTGGAAGAAAGTGGAAGAAAGTGGAAGAAAGTGGAAGAAAGTGGAAGAAAGTGGAAGAAAGTGGAAGAAAGTGGAAGAAAGTGGAAGAAAGTGGAAGAAAGTGGAAGAAAGTGGAAGAAAGTGGAAGAAAGTGGAAGAAAGTGGAAGAAAGTGGAAGAAAGTGGAAGAAAGTGGAAGAAAGTGGAAGAAAGTGGAAGAAAGTGGAAGAAAGTGGAAGAAAGTGGAAGAAAGTGGAAGAAAGTGGAAGAAAGTGGAAGAAAGTGGAAGAAAGTGGAAGAAAGTGGAAGAAAGTGGAAGAAAGTGGAAGAAAGTGGAAGAAAGTGGAAGAAAGTGGAAGAAAGTGGAAGAAAGTGGAAGAAAGTGGAAGAAAGTGGAAGAAAGTGGAAGAAAGTGGAAGAAAGTGGAAGAAAGTGGAAGAAAGTGGAAGAAAGTGGAAGAAAGTGGAAGAAAGTGGAAGAAAGTGGAAGAAAGTGGAAGAAAGTGGAAGAAAGTGGAAGAAAGTGGAAGAAAGTGGAAGAAAGTGGAAGAAAGTGGAAGAAAGTGGAAGAAAGTGGAAGAAAGTGGAAGAAAGTGGAAGAAAGTGGAAGAAAGTGGAAGAAAGTGGAAGAAAGTGGAAGAAAGTGGAAGAAAGTGGAAGAAAGTGGAAGAAAGTGGAAGAAAGTGGAAGAAAGTGGAAGAAAGTGGAAGAAAGTGGAAGAAAGTGGAAGAAAGTGGAAGAAAGTGGAAGAAAGTGGAAGAAAGTGGAAGAAAGTGGAAGAAAGTGGAAGAAAGTGGAAGAAAGTGGAAGAAAGTGGAAGAAAGTGGAAGAAAGTGGAAGAAAGTGGAAGAAAGTGGAAGAAAGTGGAAGAAAGTGGAAGAAAGTGGAAGAAAGTGGAAGAAAGTGGAAGAAAGTGGAAGAAAGTGGAAGAAAGTGGAAGAAAGTGGAAGAAAGTGGAAGAAAGTGGAAGAAAGTGGAAGAAAGTGGAAGAAAGTGGAAGAAAGTGGAAGAAAGTGGAAGAAAGTGGAAGAAAGTGGAAGAAAGTGGAAGAAAGTGGAAGAAAGTGGAAGAAAGTGGAAGAAAGTGGAAGAAAGTGGAAGAAAGTGGAAGAAAGTGGAAGAAAGTGGAAGAAAGTGGAAGAAAGTGGAAGAAAGTGGAAGAAAGTGGAAGAAAGTGGAAGAAAGTGGAAGAAAGTGGAAGAAAGTGGAAGAAAGTGGAAGAAAGTGGAAGAAAGTGGAAGAAAGTGGAAGAAAGTGGAAGAAAGTGGAAGAAAGTGGAAGAAAGTGGAAGAAAGTGGAAGAAAGTGGAAGAAAGTGGAAGAAAGTGGAAGAAAGTGGAAGAAAGTGGAAGAAAGTGGAAGAAAGTGGAAGAAAGTGGAAGAAAGTGGAAGAAAGTGGAAGAAAGTGGAAGAAAGTGGAAGAAAGTGGAAGAAAGTGGAAGAAAGTGGAAGAAAGTGGAAGAAAGTGGAAGAAAGTGGAAGAAAGTGGAAGAAAGTGGAAGAAAGTGGAAGAAAGTGGAAGAAAGTGGAAGAAAGTGGAAGAAAGTGGAAGAAAGTGGAAGAAAGTGGAAGAAAGTGGAAGAAAGTGGAAGAAAGTGGAAGAAAGTGGAAGAAAGTGGAAGAAAGTGGAAGAAAGTGGAAGAAAGTGGAAGAAAGTGGAAGAAAGTGGAAGAAAGTGGAAGAAAGTGGAAGAAAGTGGAAGAAAGTGGAAGAAAGTGGAAGAAAGTGGAAGAAAGTGGAAGAAAGTGGAAGAAAGTGGAAGAAAGTGGAAGAAAGTGGAAGAAAGTGGAAGAAAGTGGAAGAAAGTGGAAGAAAGTGGAAGAAAGTGGAAGAAAGTGGAAGAAAGTGGAAGAAAGTGGAAGAAAGTGGAAGAAAGTGGAAGAAAGTGGAAGAAAGTGGAAGAAAGTGGAAGAAAGTGGAAGAAAGTGGAAGAAAGTGGAAGAAAGTGGAAGAAAGTGGAAGAAAGTGGAAGAAAGTGGAAGAAAGTGGAAGAAAGTGGAAGAAAGTGGAAGAAAGTGGAAGAAAGTGGAAGAAAGTGGAAGAAAGTGGAAGAAAGTGGAAGAAAGTGGAAGAAAGTGGAAGAAAGTGGAAGAAAGTGGAAGAAAGTGAAAGAAAGTGGAAGAAAGTGGAAGAAAGTGTCAGCTGCAGCCAGCGTTGGCTTTGTGTCCAGGAAATAGGGAATTGTTCAAAGATTTTGTGTACTTTAGGTCAGCAAACGTCACAGAAGAGATGCATGCGGGTAATATTAAGAAGAAAGGAGAGGTGCCATGTTTTGGCGCTGTCAGCCTGTTTGGGTCTCATAGGCTAGAGCCTGAACTGTGAACCCGACGTATGAAACAAAATTATATTAAAAATTATCATCTTGGTTATGTGCGTCTATATTCAACATAATTATGGTTTTTCACTAAAAGTTTTAATGTAATTCTTTTCATAGCCTGGCATGTTATCCTCTCCTAGGTTTTCCGTTTGCTCATCTGCTCAAAACAATACGTTGCTCATTGTATTTACCTATTTAAACACATACATTTTTAAATAATTGTTGAGAGCAGCAGTGCATGCAGACATCTGTTCTATGACTTTTCCTTTGCACCTCTCGAACAGATGGCCTCATCCCTCTGTACTAATGTTCAGAAAGTTGTGCATTTCTGTATCCCCTCCTGTGAATGACGAGACAGATATCTTTTGATCGTCCTTCTGCACAAAAGTGAAGTTTTCTGCTGTATTTCTTAGAGCTGCAGTGATCTGTAGATTAATCAATTAGTCCATCAATGCAGAATTTATCACCAACTATTCTGATAATCAACTGATCGTTTAAGTCATTTTAAGGTAAAAATTCTAAATTTTTTATGCTTCCAGGTTCTCAAACGTGAGGATTTGCTGCTTTTCTTGGTTTTAAAAGATAGTAAACTGAATATTTTGGGTTTTGGACTGTTGGTCGAGCAAAACATATAATGTTGAGACCTTTGCTCTAAGACATTGTGATAGACATTCTTCACTTTTTTCTGATGTTTTATAGACCAAACAATTTATTGATTAATGGAAAAAATAATCGGCAAAATAATCAATAATGAACATAATCATTAGTTGCAGCCCTAATATCTCATCTAAATTATTTTTTTAATCAGAGGTAATGACTATTTACTTGTGTTTTGGGGGGCAGTGTGAGAAGTTGTTTTGAACATGTAATTCTATTTATGTCATGATTTTTTTGGTTGGTTACTACCAGTTATAGCAACAGTAAAAAAGTAACTCTGATGTGTTACTGAATAACCTGCATGTGGCTACATTTGATACTAATAATACACTAGTTTTATTTCAAAGCACTGAAGTAGTACAGGGATAATAATTACAGGTGTTTGTAATTATTTAAACCTTTACAGCACCTTTCCGGACAAATATACACATTTTAAGTCAAGCACTGGTTAACTGATACCTAAACTGATATATTATTAAATAAAAACTGTACTTGAAGATAACAGAGAGAACAGTGGGTGTAAAAAAATGGTTCATCAGTCTTTCCTAATCTTACAGCTGGTGACTCGAACCAAGAAGATCTTTGTGGGAGGCCTGTCAGTGAACACAACTATCGAGGACGTCAAGCAGTACTTTGACCAGTTTGGGAAGGTGAGTGATTGTTAAGAGAGCGTTAAAGCTGTTGTGGTGTCAGATTGTGGTCAAAATGACATGACGAAAAAACAGCAAGGCGGGTCAGAGTCGAAATGAGGGTTACTTTGTCAGTTATAATGGGTTCCCATAAGTTTGTCTTGGTGGCATCAGCGCAGAAACGACCAAGCAGCTTAGAATAACGTGGTGCTGCATCCCACCAGCTCCGCCGAGTCTGATTCACAACAAATTCTCTGAGAAAAACTTCACTTGGCATCGAGCGGCTGCCTGGAAATGAAGGAGTTACTGCGCATTGGGGGGGGGGGGTTGGAGAGAAAAGGCTTGAAGAGGGTAGGAAGGGAAAAATAACGAGGCTGAGAGGCTCCGAGAGCAGCAGGCGAAGTTAGGGGGTCTAGAAGAGGGAGCGGAGAGAGAGAGGAGGAGGGAGAGGGAGGGGGGGAGAAAAGTTTTGTAGTGAGTGTGTGGTGATGGTGAGGAAGGAGGAGGGATTATCAGAATCTGAATTAATCTGATGTAACAGCTGCTCCTACCCACAACCCCCTCCTGGCCCGTTACCGTGGTGACCTGGCTTGCCCATTGTCCCCAAGTAATTCTGTGGGTAAGGGGGTTTTGTTCTGAAGGAGGAGGGATGAGGTGGTGTTCAGGGGTGTTAGCATGAGTGTGTGTGTTGGGTGGGGGTTAACTCAGGAGTTTAGTAACAATAAATACAAGTTGAGTAATGCTCAAAAACCTTAACTTTCACATCATGTCCTTCATGTGTTTGTGTCTTTTTAAATATGTTTCGACATAAGGTTTTGCCCAAGTTTCTTATATTCTGAGGTCTCGGGAAGGCATGTGGCAGAGAATAGATGATGGACTGACAAAAGCACCGACAAGGGAGGGGGGGGCCTGATTGAGAGAGGTTTGCAGAGGCATAAGAGAGGGAACTGGGGCAAAGATGGGGTGTGTGTGTGTGTGTGGGGGGGGGGGTTACGGGGCCATTATGCCTCTGTACAAAGCTAGACAAATATTTTGTTAGTTATCTGCATACTAGAAGTTTCTGGATTGTTCACACTCCTAAATGTGAAATCAACGATAAGTGTGGTTTAAGCGCCGTGTAACTTTTGATTCATCTTGCACAAAAACAAATTAGACCAAACAAAAAGGAAAAATTCATCCAAATTTTTTCAGCAAATTTCCGACTGACAGTGTGCGTTGCAGGCCCTTGAAACTTTTCAAAGTCAAACATGGGAAGATTCCGTTTTAGCAGTCGTGTTTCCGACTGCATGGCACTTAATTTTCAGTGCCAAAGGTTTGGCCTCAAGTTTCTCTGTGCTCCCTCCTCAATCATAACGTCTAGATGAATTTTTGCCGAGAGAGATATCGAGGGATGGACGGTGAAATGTAGGCTCCAGCCATCCATGGAAGTTCCTGATTAGACTGCCTCACTGGACCTTTTGTGTCCCGTCCTGGTGAGGACAAAGGAGCGCGGAGAGGGATGGGCAGGGGATAACAGGGAAGATGAGAGGTGGAAAAAAAAGGATAAGAGGGAATATTGTCCGGCGGTACGCCATTAAAATGCCCAGTGTTTGAAATATCGAGCAATGATGTGCAATCAACTCAGTCTGTGGTGTTTAACGGGAACCCTGGGCGTTGTTGTGATGTTTTGACAGCGTCCTCCAGGGCGACTGCGCAGTTTCAGTTCATGTTGGGATTGTAAAAATTTCTGTG
The DNA here is from genome assembly GCF_016859285.1 of Xiphias gladius. NCBI lineage: Eukaryota > Metazoa > Chordata > Actinopteri > Istiophoriformes > Xiphiidae > Xiphias > Xiphias gladius. The sequence continues at coordinate 22,914,545 of NC_053418.1, read as the reverse complement.
TATTTGCCTGGTTAAATCTGTTTCTGTGGTGTCGGCTCAAATTTAGATCATAGCTCTCTAGCTTTAAAAAATGTGTCCTTGGTATCTTGACCTTACTCTTCATACAACTGACCGTTGCAAATTTTGGAAATCTGTGGACTTATCTACTTGGATAAAAGTGTCAGTTCAACGGCGAAAATCAAGACTGCTTTCGATCCAGAGATCCAGAGTTGAACACGTTGCGGACGTTGAGCAAATGTCAGGCTGGAAGGAACCAGTGACTTGAGAGGCATCAGAGAAACAGGTCCCCTTTCACGCTGACACTCCTCACTCACCTTTGACCTTTCTGTAGGCAAACTGCCCTTGGGGGTCCATGCACACACACACACTCACACACACACACACACACACGTTCACATAGTCTGTGCTAGTATGTGTGACTTTGTGACTATGACAAATTATTCAGTGGATCATATCCAGTAAACTTATTATAGAATGAGATCACAGATTAATTTACCAACTGTTTATTTGGACCTCTGTGTGCAGACTGGAGTATAAACATGTCAGAGAGGGAGAGAAAGAGTAGGTCAACTTTGACATAAGAAACTTGTGTGTGTGACTGTGTGTGTGTGTGTGTGTGTGTGTGTGTGTGTGTGTAGAATAGACACCTGTGTCTTTGCTCTATAAAGGGAGGCCGGGCTGGAGGGAGAGGTCAAAGGGAGAAGAGGAGGAGGAATTATGGCTGACTGTGCCAACAAACAAAGCCTCCAGGCCTCTTTGTTCTCCGTCTCCTTCTCCCTTTGTCTCTTCTTCCTCCTCCCTTTCCACTTTGACCCAATCCTTTTTTTCCCTCTCTCTCTTACAGGACTCTCTGTGCTCTCATTCACCATATCTCCACCTGTCGCTATTCCTCTCGCTATCAGCTCTCCCTTCTCATCGAGTCTCCACCTGCCCACAGGATTCACCTTTCTGCTTGTGACTGGCTAATTTCTTTTCTTGTGTGTGTGTGTTTGTGTGTGTGTGTGTTTGTCAGTGTTTCTCTCTTTGCGGGCCTCTTTGTCTCACTAGCACTCTCCCACAATTCATAAAGCATATTTGATGTTGGCTCGAGCTCTTTTATAAGGACTTTTTGTACAGTTGCCATGGGAATGTCAAACTTTGGAGGGGAGAAAGGGGGCGGATTATGTGTTCTCTGTGAGAAGGATTGTGACCGGGGCAGTTAAGCAGCAAACACAACTTCCAACTTTCCATGTCACCCATTATGTCTGTCTGCCGTGTGCAGTATTTCTTCATATTTTCCTGTCTTTGCTCCCTTGGTCTCCTCTTTGTAACCTGTCGCTTGTCTCCAGTCCCCTCCCTCCCTCTCGCCCTCTTCCCCCTCCTTTCTGTCCATCTGTTGCTGAGCCTCCCTGCAGAACTTGAGAAGGGCTGAGGTCAAGCAATATGCCGCGTGGCAAGAGAGAGAGCGCCGCGTTAAAAAACTGTGTTGTTTGTCTCCCCCCAGGTTGACGATGCCATGCTCATGTTTGACAAGACCACCAACAGACATAGAGGTGAGACGGACTGATTCTCTCTCTGTCCATTTATCCCCCTACATCTCTCCCTTTCCTCGCCTTCTCTTCCTCAGTTTATTACTATTCCTCCAGTCCTTCCTGGGTGTCTATTGATCCCCCCCCCCCATGGGCCTCCTTCCTGTGGGCTGAGCTGGAGGAGACGAACAGGGCTAGTCTAATTAGCCAGTCCGTTAATCGGGATCAGGATAAAGCCTCCTTAAGCACCTCCTCCCTACCCTAGGACTGATCGATTATGACAGCCTACCAGCTTTGCCCGGGCCTTCTGGCCAGGGGAGGGAAGAACGGATGAGTGCAGAATAGCAGCATGGGGGGGGGGCAAATGTGTTAAGCGGCTATTACAGCGCTGATTACTGGAGACAATTAGCTGTACTGCTGCACAGAGAGGCCTACCGTCTAAATCCACCACACTGTGTGAAATTTTTTCTGCTTACAAAATTGCCTTGTCCTCGCCAGGGTTTGGCTTTGTGACGTTTGAGAATGAGGATGTGGTGGAGAAAGTCTGCGAGATCCACTTCCACGAGATCAACAACAAAATGGTGGGCAGCTCTGTGTGTGACAGCACTCTGATATTGTAATTTTATTCAGGAACTAGAAAGTACTGATTTGTCGTTTGTCTGGAAACAGGTGGAGTGTAAGAAAGCTCAGCCCAAGGAGGTGATGTCCCCCACGGGCTCAGCCAGGGGGCGCTCTCGGGTGATGCCCTATGGGATGGACGCCTTCATGCTAGGCATTGGCATGCTTGGTAAGTTAGTATTGATCAGGACAGGAAGGATGTGGCTGTGCACCTGAGCCTGACAGTGACTATTCCTGTATTAAGGCCCCTGCTTCCTTAAAGGTCACATGGTGCGTCATGGGGAGAGAGCTGACCACTGAACTGGGCTGCCTACGTCAGCTTGTAACACTCCAGCATGCAGCCTCGTTAAATCTAGACCTTAGACTTTGGAAGTGACCAAAGAAATGGCAGTAATGAAAAAGAATTTACTGACTGAAAAACATTTCCAAACTGCCACCTAGCCGTATTCATTTCAGCTAAATATTAAAGATAATTGTGATAATGTTTGTTTCGCGCTTGTTTTATAATGTTCATATTTTATTAAAGTTTGAATTTTAAGGTTTGTAAAGTTTTAGTGTTGCACTTCCATGCAGTTATGAGACTCACAGGTGACAGATTAAAAATAGAGTGGTCAATATAGAAGCAACATAGGCAGACTGCATATACTGACATTAAGCCTTTTTGTCCAAGTTCCAAAAATGTCGGATCCTACATTTCCCACAATGCCGCCCATTAAAGTTCATACCTCCAGTTTGTACTGCAGGCTTTCTGTTAAAAGTTTCTTGATCTCATTTTAAAACTGTTCGCCTCAAGCTGCGTAGTACTCCTCACGACCAGTGAAATGTGTAAAATTATTGGAATGGCCCTTTAAAAGTTCCGCTATTCTCATTGCCTTGAGCATTGTTACTACATTACCACAATGGTGGGGCCAACGCATTGACAGAATTTCATTTTATTCACGATAGTTCAGGACCTGTTTGTGGGTCTGAAGCCAATGCCCATGCCACCACCTACTGCTCAGTCTGAGAATTGCACCTTTTTCTTCAGTATCTCTGTGCTTTCATTAGTACAGTGTAGATAAAGGGGTGTGCCCCCAAGTATTAAAAAAAATTTGAATAATAATAAGAAGAAATTAGTTGTGGTATCTTGTGGTAATAGAAAACATTATTTTTATCTCTCTGAATGTTGTCCTGAGGTCAGTTCTCCAGGTGGCAGGTTGTATACAAAGAAAATCACTGTGTAATGTTGACTGCTGAGAGTGAAACAGAAGACAAAGACAGTAAGCTCAGTCCTGTCCTAGTGAAGAAATCCAGACCGCAGGTGTAGAATATCACCCACCTGCATGTCACAGACATTACCAGGCTCCACTCCTAGGGGGCAGCACACAAACTCTCTCTCACACACACACACACACTCACACACACACACGTTACTCCATTTGTGTCAGGCATTTCCTTTAAATACAACACTGATACTGGTTTGCACTGTCTCTTAACCCTGCATATGGGCAGATATTTTTCTCATACTGCCGATGTTTTTTGGTGTAATCCAGATGTTGACAGTGATTCTGTTTCCACAGGTTATCCAGGCTTCCAGACAGCCACCTACACCAGCCGGAGCTACGCTGGCATCACTCCCGGATACACCTACCAGTTCCCTGGTAATCACAGCCCACTTTCTGCTCCTGATACACTCGGTCTGTCACATTAATTGAGAAATAAACACACAGCCATATTTAGTTAGTAAGTGCAAGTGTTCACCATTGTAGATGCATGGTTATGGGTGAGACATAAAAGGGAAACTTCTTAAGACTTTGGCTCCGTGGTTACTTCTAATGCAATTAAAGCACAGATATTAAACTCATCCTTAACCTCCCCTGTAGACTATACACACTTAAACATGAACCACATTTAGTGATTAAAGGGAATGAACAACATGGAAAGAAAGAAAATGGCAACTTGTGTTTAAAGGTACATCATTTTGAAGTCTTTTTAAACTCTTCGAGTTTTCTGCTGGGGAATTTGACACAAAGTATGGTGTTAAAATAACATATTCTTCTTTCCATAGGAAGTAATGTTGTGTGGTGAGCGACTGTACATCTAAAAATCCTTTCGCTCACTGAGCGGCAGATAAAAATGTGGTTGAATGGAGAGGAGTCCCGTATCGATGATTTATCAGGGAAAGAAGGATGACTGTATCTTATGCAAATACACAGTCAGTAGCTGGTGTAGTTTTATATTGAACTGACAGTAGACAAACTGTCACAAATACAAACATGTCTCCATAGAAGCATATGAAACACTGTGAGTGTAAATGGCTGCTTGTAAATATCAGGGAGTGGAATTTGCATTTACTTAGCTTGTGTGCGTGTGTGCGTGTGTGCGTGTGTGTGTTATTTCACTGGAGTGTGTATAGTTGATCTGATCTGAATTACAAAATTAGATGTACGCCAAAGAAAAATATAGTGAAATCAAAGTACTCTTGAATTGAAGTTACTGGTTTGTATGACACATATATTTTGTTCTATTTCACAATGAATACTGTGTATCATTTGTAACACCACTTTTTTTGCGCTTTGAAACATCCTTCCCTCCTTTAATTCCTGTTTGCATTCCTCAAACCCTGTGTGTGTATTTGCTCACCTCTGAGGGGTCTCCCCAGCCTGTATGCGTGTGTGTTCTCCTCGCCGGCGATGGTGGTGTGTGTCTCAACAGCACTCTGATGTTTCTGTTTTAGAGTTCCACTTAGAGAGGACTCCCCTTCTGACTTCACCCCACCCCCCTGAGCTCACAGGTCAGTCAGTCCCTCCTCTGGACTTTACAAGCAGCATGTTGTCAGTCTGCTACACGCCACGTTAGCATCAACACCCGATCACTCTTTGGTTTGCATGTTTGTGTTTGTCAGTCCTCCTCGGTCTCAAGCTGAAGGCAGGATTGCTGACAGTGAAGAGGAAGGTTTTGTTGTTTGCTTGAACGTCTTCCTCCACTGACCTCATAAAGCTGCCTGTTTCTGTATGATTAAATGATATACACTCATTGGCAATTTTTACTCCTGTTCCCTTGCACATCAGTACAGGACTCGGCTTTCTGAGGTCACCGGAGTGAGACTTGAAATGATGTGTTTTTAGTTATTGTTTAACATAAAAGGTTATTAACCTGGCTTTTATTTTTCTTCTCTTTTTAGCCATTCCTCTTACAGCGTACGGACCAATGGCAGCAGCAGCAGCAGCAGCAGCAGTAGTCAGAGGTGTGAAAAAGGAAAAAAAAAAAAGCCTTTCTGTTTTTCTTATGAGGGCCATAGTGAGCCCCAAGTCTAAATTTGACCGGATTTTTCATACACGTGAACATCTGAAATGATGGTGACGCATTTCACAATACACAGTCATCAGAAGTTTAATTCTTAATCAATAAATCTTTCAGCCAGTTTGCAGCTCCAAATCTTGCTTACTTTTCTTAACTGCTAATATAGTTATACATGTAGATGTTACTGCTACAGATTGTTTATAATTTAGTACCGCATTGGCACTCTTCACTATGCTGGTCCCCCCAAAAATAGTGAACCGATTCTGCTGTACTGTATACAGCAAGTAGCAAAGTAGGGCGCCAAACCTGTACTGCTTTGCCTTTGCCTTTAAGTGAAAGTAAAAAGAAGCTGAAGAAGAACTTTCTTAGAATAGTCTTTTAAAACAAGAGTAAGTGACGACAGCCATGCTAACAGCTCTGTGAGGCTGTACATGCTAACATGCTCGCAACAAAAATGCTAACATTCTCAAGTTCACCATCTTGATTTAGCGTGTCATCATGTTAGCTCTTGCGAATTACCACTAAACACTTAGTACAGCTGCGGTTGATGAGAATGTCATTAGTTTTCCGGGTGTTTGCTCATAAACCGAGCGCTGGACAGATTCATTCTATGACCAGATCATCGCGCTAGATGAAAAGTCAGGGGATCACTAGCGTTATTACAGTTCATCCTGAGGGGAACTTGATTGTCTGTACCAAATGTGATAGCAGTCCACACAATAGTTGTCAAGACATTTCACTCAGAACCACAAGTGTCCCAAAACTCACCTTGTTCTTATTTTTACTTTTAGGCTCTACCCCGTCTCGCTCAGCTGGATTTTTAGGCACGAGCAGCCCGGGGCCGATGGCAGACCTGTATGGAACGGCCAGCCAGGAGTCGGCTGTCAGCAGTTACCTCAGCGCTGCGAGCCCCGCCCCAAGCACTGGATTCAGCCATAGTTTGGGGGTGAGCTATCGTCGCTTCTGATTATGTATTTGAGTTCTGTATTTGAATAGTTTCTGTCCTTGCTCCTTAACATAACTAAAGCTGCCAGTCATGTGTCCGTTACATCCAGTCCAATGAAACTATAGGTCTATTTCCTTCTATAGTCCTTGTAAATTTTAAATTAATTTCAAAGCGAAGGCACATGATTAAGAAATCAAATCTCATATCTGGCCATTTAATGTAAGGCCAGTGCTGGCAGCCAGTTAGTCTAGCTTAGCAAAAAGACTGGCAACAGTTGGGAACAGCTGGCCCGGTTAAGTCCAAATGGAACAAAATCCGCTGTTTCCAGACTTTGTGCTAAACTAATCCAATGGTAGCTTCCTACTGAACGGACAGACGCAAGAGCTGTATCGATCTTCTCATCTAACTTTGGCAATAAAGCAAATTGGTGGATTCCTCAAAACTACTTCTTTAAAGCTGCTGGCATTGACACTGATGCTGTGAATAAAACAAGAAGAAGAAGAAGAAGCAGGTCCAGCACTGCCATCATTTATATGAAAAATTCTGTTTTCTTTTGCCAACATAACCAAAGGCAAAATCTTTTTTCTCATATTTTGCATTGTTTTTTTTTTTTTGTTGTTTTACGCTGTTGGTCAAGGTGCTAGATAGATGTTCAGTGTTTCTCAGCTGCGTGCCATCATGACTCTGGACATGTGCTTTTCATCCCAGTGAAACACAACAGCAGCTGAGTTCACTGATTAGCAATTTAAGCCTGAGGGGAAAAAAATCCAGACAGATTAAATCAAAGTCTGCATTTTGCTAACAAAGAAGTGAACTTAAAACTTGTATCCTTGCTCCCACAGGGCCCTTTGATCGCCACGGCCTTCACTAACGGATATCACTGAGAATGTGAGTCAGTCCTCTTCCCAGTCATCATCTTGTTAAAAGCCTAACATATAAAATCTTTTTGACCAACCTGTGAGTAATCCACATATTTTTTGTCTCAGTGCCGAGCTGTAGACTGAGAACTGGAAGGAGTTGAAGCTGCTTTGGAGCTGATCTGGCCTGTCTCTGTCCAGTCCACCTCTCCGGCTGGGGCGGCTGGACCCTCAATCCCCCCACCCCCTCAACCTGGTGTCAACCTGAACCCAGCCGACCCTACTGACACCTCACTAAACTCCACCTCCTGAGATAAAAAGAAGAAAAATTTCATAAAAGGAGTGAAAATGTTTATCACTACATGTAATAGCAACACATGCAGATGCTGAATTTTTAGTGTTTTTTTTTTTTTCTGTTGTTATGTTTCACTTTGCTGTTTTTTGTGATGGCTGCGTTGTTTCTTTTTCTGTTTTGGCTGTGTTTTATCGGGTTATTTGAACTTTGACCCTGATCTCTCTGAGATAAGAGGAGTTAAATCTCCTGGTGAAGCCTGTTTGAAGGTCAAGAGCTGTAATTTGTACTGGAAAACTGTATATTTGTCTAGCTGTCTATACTAGTTCATACTGAATTTTAACAAAACATTTGTGATTAATACTATTTCTTGAGATTGTGTCACAAAGTGTATATCTTGGTAGGTTTTTAACAAAGACTTGTTATACTAATAATGGTCAGATGACAAAGGTCAGTAGTCACAGTTACATAATATGTCTACATGAGCTGTACAATTTTGTAAAATATTGTAAATATGACTGGTTTCTGGTGGGCTTAGAGGGGGGGTCAGCTAATTTTGTGTCTGGGAGTTGGGAGGCTTTGGAGAAATGTGTTGGAAAGCTAGACTGTTACGTATGATAGTTTCCCATGGAGGTTAAGAACATTTCAGTTTGTCTGTCAACATAAGACCAGCCATCCACTGTACTTCTCTCCAGGCATTTATGAATGATGTGTCATTTGAGTCTGTTAGTGCATTCAGAAGCTGGGTCGGAGCTGAACCACTTTCAGCTTTGAGTCCAGCAGGAGAGAGGCTGAGTCTGGAACAACACTTTGCTTTTGGGGATATATGGGTGTGAAAACGCTCCTCTACCAGGAGAGGAAAAAAAAACACATGCTGTTTTCTTACTTTGTCATACTGTTGTTTTAACTGTGATTTTCAATATGTGATGAGTGTTTGTGGAGGAAAATGAAAGAACTAGTATGCAGGAGCAGTCATACACAGTTAACATGTTTATGACTGATTCACTGTGCAGGTTGTGTTGATGTTTGCGTGAGCATGTCAAATGGTTTTATACACATTGGTTTCCAATGTGCCATGTGCTGTTTTTTTTTTTTTTTGGGTGGGTGGTACCTCAGCAAATGTGAAATTTTAATCTGACTTTTTTATTATTACATTAACATCTATGTCAAAGTGTGGATGGTTAAACCTTTTAGAAAGTTGGCTTTTCCAACAGGAAAAGGACAGGTAAGGTCTTGTTTACCCGTCACCCCCCTCCCATCCATCACTGCGGATCCACTGGAGGTCACAGATTGTAGCAATGTGACTACTATACTTAGACCAAAACAATTATGTTCAGAGCTACTAGAATGTTGCACTGGCCGATCACGATAAATGTGTTTTCCTTCGAATGTTATCTTAAGAACAAAGCACTCTCGATCTACAAGATACCAGGTTTTACATTTTGATACACTTGCTCACACTGCTGCGGGCTACCATGGTAGTTCATGCTCTTTTCACTGAAAAATAACAATCTTGTCAACACTGTAACATTTTTTTGATTTTCTTCTCCTGTCATGTTTATTCCTTTGGAAAAAAAAAACTTTTTAAAATTCCTAATAAATTATTTTAAAACATTCCACTTTTGTGTCCTGTTTGACCTTTTTTTTTCTGTTTGTTTTTTGAATAAGAGATTAACAGAAATCCAAATGAAGTAAGAATATTTTTCACATTTGTGAAGCTATTTCTTTTCTCTCAAAGTTATGAGGGTTTATGATTTTTGGCATTATTCTTCATTGGCATCAGACGCTGCTGTTCAGTGGGGGCTTTCACACATTCTCGTGCTACATAGAAGAAACACAACAACATGAAGAAACCTCATTTAACAACTAATGAGGAAACCCTGTGATGGATTTTTGCTGTTTTCTGTAACTGTATAACCTTGTGTACACTGCAAAGAGAACAATAGCGGTGTTATTCAAATATATTCTCTAACTGTACTGAGATTTTACTAAATTACTACAAATTCTTTGCTAAATTACAAGTAAATTGAAATAAATTACTTTAAATTTTTTCTAAATGACTATAATAAATAACTATAAATGTGTAATAAATTACTATACATCAATTTGTAGTAAATGACTATGTATTCTCTTTCTGTCTTTCTTCTCTCCCTTCCATTTCCTGATATTGTTTCTAAGTAACAGCAGCATTCAGTCAGTGTGTCTGCTGGCCTGAGTCCTCAGTCTGCTCAGACCGGTCACCAGCCTGTCTCTGCGTCCGTCTCGTGTCTCTCTGCTGGCTGATTTCTCTCCTCTCTCATCATCACTGCTCTACTGCCCCCCCCCACCTCCACTTCCACTCTCCCAATTTCTCGGCGCTGTTGCCTCTTCGCTGTTGCTGCCTCTCTGCTTTATGTGTCTCGTGGGACGCTGCAGCCGGTCATGAACACCAAGCCCTCACTGCAAGGAAGGTCTGACCTTGTGAGGAACGGGGAGGCTCAGGAGATCCCCCCGCTGAGGAACTACCTCTGTCTCACTATGTTAACCTGTTTCTGCCCTGCATGGCCCATCAACATTGTGGCGCTGGTTTTTTCAGTGCTGGTGAGTTATGCAATACTGAAAGTTTGAGGCTCCTGCTTGCCTGCCTGGTTACTATTTATGAATAATTACAGTATAGGATACTTCAAGTGATGTTTGTATGAGGTTTGTATGAGTTACCTTCGGGCAGGGCATAGAGACCAGTCAACATGTGGCATGACATATGGATATGTAAATTAGGGGGGAGAGTGCTACTGTTGAGAAAAACACCAAAGACTGTGTGGGATGAAGGTTCATACATGTCAGATATGTCTGGATATAACATATTTAGTGAGTAATTTGTGTCTTTTTCATCAGCAAACATGTTTGTGTATAGTTACATATGTCAACCATAATGATCCAATTCAGATACAGAAATAGCCCCTTCACTTCTCTGAAAAACCTGGCTAAATATTAAACGAATGCCTCTGCTGATGTGTGCTAAGATAAAATGTACTCCCAGTTTATGGCCTATCTATGTGCCCAACCGTGTCCGTAACTGCTTGCATTCATTTTATCAGTGTTCAAAGCTGAAGAAGCCCAGCTTGTGGATATGGCTCTTCCTGTAGCTCTCTGGTTAACATTAATGTCCTGCCAGGATGAGCCAAAGTTTAAAGAAGTTGAAGCATTAGATAGGAGCAACACATTTAGATTTGCCTCAGGTCTTTGAGCTCCTTGAAGGGACAGAGTTGTTTTGTGTCGATGTGCCAACAGCAGCTGTTGCATCTTTGTAGCTGTGAGTAACAGGATGAGGCATTTAGGCAGAGCAGTCCTCTGTTTTTCATTGCTAATGAATTTATTTCAAATTTGAATTGGAGATAACAAGAAAGGCAAGTTCAAAGAGATAAATGTGGATCCAAAACAAGGCGGTGAATAATTTTTTTTTAAATGTTTGGAATAGATTTCCAGGAAAGACACATGCCTATGTCATGTGCAACTTGCTACTATGGGACTTGCTGTGTTATTGACAAGGAAGGTTGGACTCCAAAGCAACTTACACGAATGTACATCATCAGCACTGCTGCCTCCGTTGTGGTTAAATATCTTCAATTTGAATTTGACCTTTCACTCACCCCGTAGGCCCAAAACAGCTATGATGAACAGGACTATGATGGCTCCAAGCGGCTGGGTCGGAAAGCTCTCCATCTGGGAATCATTTCTTTTGTCATCGGTCTCATAATCATCACTGGATATATCATTGTGCACTTTACTATGGTACGGATAAACCACATATATGATGCAAAATTTAACAGAAGGATAGAAAGATTTCAAGTACCCTTTTCCTCCATAGCACGTGGTGTGATGTCTTGAGGAGGAAGAGGAGGTGGAAGTGGAGAAGAGGTGAACCTGTCATGGAGACATCAGCTCCATGGGATAAGGAGGAGCTGGTTCTTGGCTTCTATCATCAAGAGTTCCGCAGGTTTTTCAAGAGCTGAACACATCCCTGTCTCAGCTGCTGTGTGCATTATATTGCAATAAAACTTAGCAAGGTGACAGAAACGATGATACATAGGTCCCTATGAAAGAGGATCCTGCCAGTGCTTCCACTGATGAAAAACAAGACTAATGTGCTAATGTGCATTCTACTATGTTGTTCGAGTCTTGATATGGCACCATTGGCAATTCCAAGCAGAGGAATATTATGACTCATTGAAAAATAGCTCTGCTTCATTGTAAATGTCTTATGAAATAAAATGTTTTATTCTCACAAAACATGGTCTGGTAAACAAACCGGAACTGTAAACACAATCCAAAAAAAAAAAAAAGACTAAAAAAAGTTAGATATTATTGCTTTGAAAAAATGGTGAAATTAAAAAACTAGTTTTGAAATTCAGTTTTCATAACCTGAACTGACCATAGGTTGTTTTTTTTTTAACAATGGCACAATCCATATTTCTGAGGGGATCAACACAACCTATTGACCTTCAATATTGGTAGAAGCAATAGTATGACAAATACTGTGCAATATTCGCGGGTGTGCTTCCTGATACTGACTGGTCTCAGTTCACACCCATCTTTGACACCTGTTGCAATGTGTTAAGGCTGAGAGATTGTGTTACAAGGCTAAATTTAGAGCATATGAATATAATCTTTAAGCTGTGCAGTGATCCAGTTTATTAAATACAGAGAAAATAAAAGTTTAATCACCAACTTATCAGTGGGGAAGGTTTGCATAAATCTGCATAAAGCGTGTGTGAACCCTCTTTTCTTTTGTTTTTGACATTCTTTGTTTTTGACTTATTTTGAACTCAGCAAAAGTTCAGAAGATAGTTTATACGTTTAACTTGTACCAGGACACTTTGGGCCAAAGACTGATGAGTGACTTTGTAGTCATACTGTTGGAGCTGCAGCCATGTGTCTTGGACACTCATGTGAAAGGAGGAGCAGAGCTGTAAACTGATCGCCACCTGCTAGTGAGCAGGATGAGATGACCGGAAAAAAGCTGCTGGATGGCTGAGGGAAACCCAAATAATGTAGTGATGATGAGCTGGAAATATCAAAAAGAGTCCTCTACCTGTCTAATCACCAGGCTTCACCAGGTGAAATCTTCTTCATCATGTTAGGGAGTCTGAACGAACAATGTTCAAAGCCTCCTTTGCTGATGCGGCTGCTTGGAAAGGTCCCAGCTGAAGTGGGAGGTCTGTTTTGTTTGGTTAGGCCCTGGGGGCCCCATCTGGCAAACCCACGGACAACTCAAGCAGGGGAGTCAGGGCCCTGTTCTCTGTCAGGGCTGGAGCACTGCTGACCTTCACTGAGGACAGAGCAGTGGAGGGAATGGGTGAAGGAACTGCTGACCCATCCGACACACTCTCTCTCTCTCTGGAGTAGGCAGAGTTCAAGGACTGAGGGAAAGCCTTGTTCACCTCTCTAGAGGACCACCTGGTGGACCAGCTCTCTAATGTCAGGCAACATGGGACGGATCACGCACAACCAGTCTACATGCGTTTTGTAAACTTTGACACTTGAGGTTTTAGCTCCATGCATACCAGGAGCTGGACTGTGAAGCAGTTTTTAAAGAGAATCAGAATACACCAAGAACACACTACGCAGATCACATATTTGACCTGAGATCGCCTCACGATCCCCCAAGCGAGAGCTAGAGGAAGTGGCTAGGACTGGGACATTGACCTGGACCCAGATAAGTGGCAGAAAGCGAACGTATAGATGGACAAATTCTTATAAAGAGTTTAATATTTTTGTGATTTCAACGAAGGTTCCATGCAGCGTTACAAATGAATGCATGACAGGGTGAAGCAATAGAAAACTTTTCAATGGGCTCTTATGTGTCAGTTGTTGAACTACCTCCTGTTGCTGTTCTAGACATAAGCTGGATCTGAATGGGTCCTGTGTGTGCCTGGCACCAAGGGTCAACTATTCAGAGAGAATCCATGGGAATGTAGTAAAGCTCTGGAAAGAACTAATGACTTATTTTTATATCATGACCAATCACAGGTCAGTTTTCTGCAGAGACGTTGTCTAAAATGACATAATTGTGGTTGAGGAAATATGGTAAAGTTGGGGGAAAATTGAAAACAAACGTTCATGCGGTTGCTTTGGTGTTGAGGCTGACTGAACTGTCAAATTGCCAGTGATACCAGCTCACTGATAATCAGCTGAACTGTCTTTTGCACGTGAAGTTTAGCTGCAATTTGAATTCGCCGATAAGTTTCTTCTCTTTGTCTTTTAAGAGCTTAACCCAGTAGGAAGAAAATGCAAACAAAACCCATGTTACAAAATGTAATCTTATCAATTTCATTGTTATTATCGGATTATTATCAGTATTGTAAGGTAGCTAAACCAGCAGTCATTTTAAAGGTCTTCTAAAGTAAATAGTGCCATTAATATTAGGACTCTGATTGGATTGTAGACCCCAACGGTGTTTAGAATCCTGAGTACAATTTTCCAATAGCTTTAATCTTCCGTTTGTGGCTGCAGTTAAATAAAGTAGTGAAACACTGTAGTGTTATTAACTGGAATTAAATGATGACATGGCACTTATTGGGACAAAAAAAACAAAAACCAAACACCTAATCCGGCTGAAATGGTGATTCTGTGTACTCCAGCGCTCTCTAACCCTGAGAGGAAAAGGGTAACCTCACCTGACACTGGAATACCGATGACTCTCTGTTTTCTAGTTTGAGTGTTTACAGTTACAGGCTTTAGATACGTGAATTAGGTGGAACCTGATAGTCGTGAGAACGTCTCTGAGAAATCAGATGTGACATGGAACAAGGACACTCTTTTGCTGAGCTGCAGAAATCTTAAAGAGGCTTTCGTGGCTGTCTGCTTTTACAGGCTATAAGGACACAAAATACACTTCAAAATAAAATCACAAATCAATCAGCCGAAAAGACGTATTCATGTTCAAGATACATTTTGAAGTACCCCAGAAACATCCTGGCCACAAACGATTCAGAGAAAATGTCCTGTAGGTTTTGGCTTGTGGTGAATCAGTGTTTCCTAAACAGTTGCCAAGAAGTCAAAGTAATTATTTGAGTGGCTTTTAGAGGCCTGGAAATGTATTATGCAGCAAAAGGAAAAAAAAAAAAAAAAGGACCTTATTTTATTTTATGATGAGAGGTCGGACATTTTTGGTCGTTGCAACGCGTCGTTTACATGAAACCACGCAGTTGGCGACAAGCGGGTTAAACTTCAACTCGCCCTGAGCTCGAGGACGGGAGGCGGAAGAGGTGTGCTTTCTTTCTTCACTACACACACGCGCGCACACGCACACACACACACACACACATGCACACACACGCACACACAGACTGGAGTTTCAAACCAAAAGGCGAAAACGAACCTAGTACGTCTGGGCGCAGGGGATTACAGAAAGAAATAGAGGTAGGTCAGAGAAACAGGACATAAGTGGCCGCTCATCTGCTATGAAGCCGTGGGACGGTCAACGCTGCTCCGCCTCACGGTGGGTTTTTCTTTTTTCTTTTTTTCTTTTCAGTTCAAGAGGAAAACTCCAGTTCAAAGACGGAAACAACAACGACGCGGACTCCGGACGATTTCTACAGCCAGAAAGCACCAGCAGATGTAGATCGGACCAGAGAGCTCCGTGTGCTCAGACTGCAGCCACCCGAACCTCGTCGGAGAAGACTCAGGTTGGCATTGTGGTGTTGCTGTGGTGTGGTTGCATGCTCTTACCAGTGAACAACCCCCATTGTTTTCATTTACTCATTTTGCAAGGGGCCACCTCGTAGCACTACTTACAGAGGGGGCCTTTTTCGGTCAGTCCAGGGGCCACTGTGGGGCCCCTGGTGGTCTC
The DNA here is from genome assembly GCF_016859285.1 of Xiphias gladius. Lineage (NCBI taxonomy): Eukaryota > Metazoa > Chordata > Actinopteri > Istiophoriformes > Xiphiidae > Xiphias > Xiphias gladius. Next base: position 22,899,211 of record NC_053418.1, on the reverse strand, counting down.
TGCCCTGTATGGCCCCAGAACACGAAGAGGTGCCGACTTGAACTCGGTGTGTGTCTCGCAGTGGTTGATGCCAGCAGGATGGGGAACAGCAGCAGCGACAGGTCCAGCGGGGGTCAGGGTGAGAGGTCGTACAGAGATGGACAGCAAGGGGGGAAAGAGGCACGTCCCAACATCCTGATGGACAGCACAGAGGACGCAGATCTTTTCCAGAGGGACGATCCAAAGGTATAGTGAGAGGTTTATACCAGGGCTGGTGTCATACAGTCATACTGTAGACTTTATGTAATGAAATCAAATGGCCTTTTAATAATTTACAAATCCAATGTTTTGGACTATCCATTTAACATGAAACCCTTAAGGATGTATTTTCCTCAGTCCTCCTTTTTAGATTGATTTTCATGGGATAGGAAATCCCTCATGTTGAATATTTAATAAACCTGAACCAAAACATTTTTCTCAAAATAACATTTATTTGTTACATCAGCTAATGTGACTGATGGATTCAGGTGCTGGTGAGAACCTCTGCCATCTGAAACTGGAGAACCAGCTGCCCAAGGACATTGTGTTTGCATTCTGTACATCTTTGAGAAAATCAAATTTGTCAGAGAGCAAACATGGGTCTTACAAAGAGTATAATTTGGTTCTCATTAATTCCTTGCAATAAAAGGTTTGCTGTTCAAAAACCAACTTTAAAGTCCTGAAAGCATTACAGTAAAGTGTTAAGAAAACAGTCCCACCTTTGGTGTTTGTCAAAAAAAAAACTTTAAAGTCCTGAAAGCATTACAGTAAAGTGTTAAGAAAACAGTCCCACCTTTGTGCAGTGCACAACTACAATGTAACAGAAAATAAGGGCAACTAAATGTTCACACTGATGGATAACACATTTCAAGCAAGTTTGAAGTCACTGAAAATTGATTTTCACATTAAAAGGAAGGAAATAAACCAAAAAACATTTGGTACGCTTTGTAAAATGGTTGGCAGTAATATAAAATGGTTGCTAAAGGGCAAAAACATGCAAAAACACTGTCACAATCCATTCAAAACCCCCTTGGAAAAACGTAATAGTTGCAACAGGAAATACTGAAGAGATATAGCAAATAAAATTAAAATATTGAAGTATCAGATAATAAAATATTAATCCTTATTTTGCTATGACTTTAGTAGACTGTAGTCACCCAAACAAAATTTTGATGATTTTATACAATATGAAAACATACTTTATATATATACATTTGAAAAACAGTTATATGTAGTAGAAAGTAAGTGCAAATTTATTTTCACATGGTATATTGCTCTATGATGGTAAAGCTATAAATACATACATTTCAGATGGATGTGAGAATATGAACAAGAATACTAAATTACAGCATTTACTGTATGCAGGATGTTGAAAATATTTGGCATAAATTAAGACAAGGCCATATATTTGCATTTTGTATGTAAATCATACAGTCAAAAAAATATTCGTGTCATCTATCAATTATATTGAATTGGCAGGTTCAATTCTCATTGACTCATATGAAGAGGATGCACAAAACAAAATGTATCTCAGAGAGTTTGCATAAAACATACTGTACACTTTTCAAAAGCACACAAACGCATGAACCAGTCGACTCAATCCTCAGCTCCCTCCCAGCTGGTCATTCAGTCAGGAAGCGCTGTGTTGCGGTGCAGGGGCCGAGGGAGCTCTCGTTAACATGGCAACAATCGTTTGATATCACGCTGTCTAGGCTCCACAAGAAATACAGGAGTTTCTGGCCTGGCAGCAAGACATGGAGAGTGACAGCAAAAGCCCAACACAGGCCCGGCCGACCGTGTTCCGATGGTCGGGGGGCGCCAAAGAGGTCTTTGTGTCCGGCTCTTTTAACAACTGGGCCACCAAGATCCCACTCAACAGAAGGTAGTTTGACTCGCGCAGGGCACTTCACAAGATCGTGCCTCCTTTAGCTGTGGCCTTTGATGAAAGTGTGACACATGGCTGTCTCTCCAACCCAGTCAGAAAAATTTCGTGGCTCTAGTGGACCTGCCAGAGGGAGAGCACCAGTACAAGTTTTGTGTAGACGGTCAGTGGACTCTGGATCCGACTGGGGTGAGTGAAAACCTAAATTGTAGAGGTAAAAGTATCATTGATGTGCTCTTATTTTTCCCGCCACTACAGAAGCCTAGTCTATGCTCACAAGTGTCGGTATCAAATTTGTGTTTGCACTCTCTCCCAGGCTGTGATGACGTCTAAAACCGGAACAGTCAATAACGTTATCCAGGTGAAGAGAACCGACTTTGAAGTGTTTGATGCCCTCAGGATCGACTCAGAGGATTCTGCAGACATTTCAGGTACCGGAACCTGCATTAATTCATTAACAGCTACTTTCAGGTAATTTCGCGTGGCCCTATTTTCTGATGTAAAGCTGTACTGAAATGGTGTCATGTGATCCCTCTCTCCAAGACTTGTCCAGCTCCCCTCCCGGCCCCTACCAACAGGACGCATATGTGACCAAACCGGAAGAAAAGATCAGACACCCTCCTATTTTGCCCCCGCACCTGCTGCAAGTGCTGCTCAACAAGGACACAGGTGTCTGTGTAAGTACAGGTCCGATGCTGTAATACACACTTGTCTTAATGATTGGCACTGCTCTACAAAGCTTTTACGGCAGCGTACAGTTTAGTGAGATCCGCCCTCTCTCTGAATCTTCATCAGTGTGATCCGACGCTGCTCCCGGAGCCCAACCATGTGATGCTCAATCACCTGTACGCCCTCTCCATCAAGGTAACAAATCCTCGGCTCACATGTTTGCTTTGTTTTTAATGTTGTCCCTCACAGTGAAATCAGGTGAAAAGTTATGGATCCACCCCCTCCGTCTGTCAGACAAAATATCTAAATACCTAATGGATTCTGATCAAACTGTTGGACATACACGGGTGATTGGTTACCATAAAGGGACATAAGCATTATGTGCAACATCTCATGCACATGACATACAGTACGCATAAAATGCTGGACAACATATGATAATGCTGTGCCTCAAATTTGTACTGCCAATAATCACAATCATTTTAACACTTTTCCTATGTAATCTTGGAAAAAGTCAAACAATTTCGCCTTGAATGGTGTAAACATCTGCATTAAGCCTCATTTGTATCTAAATACTCTTCTTGTCATTGTGTTTTAGGATGGGGTGATGGTTCTCAGTGCAACACACCGATACAAAAAGAAGTATGTGACCACTCTTCTGTACAAACCAATATAATCCACAGAGCCATGATGCAGCCTCGTATATTGGAATCATGATACGTCCGGTTGTTTTACACAGCTGCTACTTGGACTGTTTTGTTAAAACTGAACCTAAATATCTTCCTGTTATCGATGAAAAAGATTTGTTTTGTTTTTTTACCATCCTGTAATCGCATATTTTGAAAATGTTGTGCATATTTTAGATGCTACACAGTGATTGTGCTTTATGATGAGGCCATAACTGAAACCTAAAGCTTCGCTCTTTATGATCAGTCAGTGTCAAACGGAAGCAAATAATTAGGACCGAAAAAGGGTCAAGGGAGACTTTCATTGTAACCTCACTCAGTCCAGATGTGTAAACAGATGATGTTGATGTTGGCTGAGCACACTTAACTAAAACTTAACTTAAAGTTTTGTTAAGTAAACTTAAAAAACTTAGACCAATCAGCCACAATATTAAAACAGTAATACGTGTGTGTGTGTGTGTGTGTATGTATGCATATGTATACATATATTCACATATACATATATATGTGTGTATGTGTGTATGTATGTATATACATACACATACATATATATATATATATATATATATATGCCTTTGTACAAACTTCTACAGACTTCTTTTACATCAGGTTTTATTTAAAAATTATAAAGAAATTAAAACTTTGAAAATATTGCAAATCCATCATTTCTCTTGTACTTTTTTGGGAAGTTGTATAACTCAGTTGGCACAGTGGACTTTGGAATCCAGGTTCTTGTTTTCAGGGTTGTATGTGGCCTGAGCAAAACAGTGAGCTGCCACCTGATCACACTCGCACACGGCAGCCTGGCACTTGCTGTTGGTAGCTGCAGAGACAGGTGACAGCAAAACGTGACGCACACTTTAAACACACAAACAGTCTGGTTACGTACTCTAAATGGCAGCGTGAAGGTTCTCCGCGGAGCCAGGAGAGCATTTGTCTGTAGTGGAGGCATTCTCAACTGGGAATCAAACCTCGATCCCTGGCTGTGTAATGCCTATACATAGCTGTTTAAATACAGTAATCCGTTACCTAAACACAGGGCAATAAATGCAGCCTTGTCTGATTTATTTTGTTTACAGTAAAGCTACAGAATACCTCCAGTGCTGTACTTTCAACCAACCAAAAATTGTGTGAAAGATCGTAGAACTTAGAAAAGTAATCAAAAAAAACTTGAATGCCTTTTTTACATTAAATTGTGGCAACTAAACATTTCAGTAAACCTCCTCCGACTACAGTACACAGCAAGTGTCCGAAGATCAGCACTTCATATCCTTAGGAAAATACTGGATATTTTTGTTGCTGCAGAGTCAGTTTTAAATTTAAAAACTGGACCTCTGTATTGTAAAACTTTGACCAGTGTCATCCAGGAACATTTCAAATGTAAGTCCTTGAATTTCAGTCAAGGAAGAGTTTGAAAGTCACTGACAACAGCATGAATTTGATGTCTAAATGATTGTGTCACTTTCAGTGAGTCCCAGTCACAGTCTTACCTGAGCAGGCCACTTGTTGTTTTGAGCAGGTGAAATCATAAACACGGATGTAGGGAAGGTCAGCAATGGCTGTGCATCCAGGAGTCTTTCGGCTTTTTTTATAGCATTTATCGTGAATTTTACAGCACCTGAGAATACAGGAGGAAAGGGTGCATGAGAAAATCAAACGTTTCTTTTCTTTTGAAGATGACGACTGAGAAACACAATTGGAGAATGACAGCGTCCTACAGGTCTACTTCGTCTCGAGGGGTTCCACTTCCCCCAAAGCCGCACCAGCAGCCGTAATTGTTGTAGTCCAGAGGGTTAACACCGGGCTGGACACACTGGATCATCTTCCCAAACTGCCATAAGGCCTTGGGCAGCAGAGCACCACTGGCCATACAAACTGTCAGAGAGATGTACGACAGACAAATACAAAAAAGGAGTATCCTAATACAAAAGATACAAATATGATTGACAGTCATAGTACTCTGGTAGAATAAAAAACATATTAAAGAGCATTTATATAGATGGACCCTTCACAATAAGTGTTAGAGTAAAGGACTGATAGATGTTGATTTTTTTTTTTTTTTTTTTTTTTCCAGTCTTACCAGTGAGAAGCAGCAGCAGCAGAGGAGCTGTCACGTTCATGGCTACAGACAAAACAATCAGAGATTTGGGGACAGCCTGCTCTTATAGGACAGGGGCTGTGAGAAAACTAGAGATATGAGGGAAACAAGGGGGTGGGAGCTTTAGATGAGGAGCTACTCGTCGAGGCTTTGTAATGTCGTCAGTGTGATCAGCCCGTAAGGCCTGTGCATTTTATTTTTACTTTTACTCCAGTGGTGGAGTGTAATCACATTCGCTCCATCACTGCACTTCAGCAGAAGACTGAGGTACTTGTACTTGTAGGAATTGTATTTCATGCTACATTACACTTGAACGCTACAAAAATTCAAGGGCAAATATTGTTCTTTTTACTTCTAAACATTTATCTGACAGCTCTAGTTACTATTTGCCTTACATATTACGATTTATTACGACATATGATTAGTTTAGAAAATATGATCCACTGTTATAGATTACACTGCCAAACAAAATATGAAATTGGTAAAAAAAAGAAATAGCTCCACCTCAGCAAACTAGCAGCAAAATGCTTCTTCCTCATTGATGCATGGATAGTATAACACTTACAGCGGCATTTTTCTGCATTATGAGTATTTTTACTTCTGATACCTGAAGTACATTTTGCTGATAATACTTACTTTTACTTAGTGGACACTTTCGAGGCAGGACTATCACTTGTAGTGGAGTATTTTTATATCGCAGCACTGCTACATTTACTCGAGTGTATCTCTGAGAAGAGGAAGTAAAAAGAAAACACGAACAAAGAGACTGACTTCGTATTTTTCATCCTCATTTACATGTAACTAATTCTGCGTCTCTTTAGCATGACTCCCAGGGAGCAAGGAGTGTCTTCCCATTTTCTCCGGTTGTACCCTAAATGTCAAGTGTCCTGGTCGAGTGGCTGTTTTACACCTGACCATCAGTGGTGAAGTGCGTCTGAGTCCTCTTAGAAAGAAGACGACGACTGCACAGTTTATTGTGCATTGGCATGTGGCTTGATGTTCATAGTATTGAAATAGAAAGGATAATGAGTTTCGAATATTTTGACGTAACTAAAATGATGACGACTCCTCAGGGTTGTGTTGAGCCCTGAGTGCTAAATAGCTCTGGTTAAATGAACGATCCCTTGTTCATCCTGTCAGTAGCTGAAGCTCTCAGTCAAATAGAGTCGGTTCCCACACACTGTAGGAGAAGGAATTTTCAAGGATATCCACAGGAAATACAACATATTTGTGATCTCAGTCAGTTTGTGTGCCTCCCACAAACCCTTCAAAACCCCACACACTGCACTCATTTCTTCTCCCCTCACAGGTTAGTCAGTATTGACATGTTTTTTCTTTGATCCCTAATCAAATGTTCCCTAATCTATGTGTACATGTTCACTCTGTACTCACTGGAGTTTGCTTTTTCCCTCTTTAGATGGAATTGAATTTAAAAGAACCTTCCAACACACAGCTGTGTAAATAGCTAGCCCTTGTCAGACTTCCCACGACTTTCCACTGCAGGTTGCTCAAGTTGATGTTTATGTTAAAACAAAAGGAAACAATGTATAGTACAACAAGACAAAAATAATGAACCATATATGTATATGAGGCATTTGTTTGTGTTTGTGTGTGCATATATTTGCATGCATAGTTTATGTGCATATGTAGGTGTCAGTACACACTATATGTGTGTATACGTTGCATACGCTGACTATGCCTGCTACAGTGGGCTCGGAGGCCGTGGCACACCTTTTGATGGGCTTGACAGGTAAGGACTTGGGTGCAGAAACACTCTTGGCTGTGCCGTTCTGGTTCATGTTCTGCGTTGCGCTTTTTTACGATGTGGTTCTTCAGCTCCATCATTCCTCTAGCCTTAGCGCAATCCAACTTCAGAGGTTAAATCACCCGCATCACAGTTTATAAAAAACAAAAAAAAAACAAAACGCAATTTCTGACTTTACCTCTAGTGGTGTCGTGGCACGCAGATTGTTTCCGTTTTATTTGCTCGGGTTTTGAGATACCTGCCTCCGAGACATTCCGCTGTCTGTCCTCCAAGACAATGGAGCTGAGAGGAATTTTGTTTGTGCTGCTCAAAGCACTGAAACACTTTGTGAAGTTTTCATAGGGAGTATTCAGCAGAAAAGCTGAAAAGCGGAAGCTGAAAAAATAAGTTGTTTGATCAATTAGTCAGGCAAGAAAAAATTAAACAGCAACAGTTCTGAAAATTAATAAATCATTTAACTAATTCAGTGGTTCCAGCTTCTTAAATGTGAACGTCATTGATTTCTTAGTACTATGCGACAGCTAATATCTTTTGGGTTTTGGACTGTTTTTCAGGCAACACTAAACATTTGAAGACATCACCTTGGATTCCGGGAAGTTGTGATGGGCACACAAATGAATTGGCAGAAAAGTAATCGTTAGTTGCAGCCCAATGTTAATTTAAAGCCTCCAAAAGATAATGAAATTAAACCCCAGCAGTTGGTGATGTTCCTCCAGCTTGAGATGTGGAGGGTGCTGTAATGACCTCTTCATGCTCTGTGTGTGTTGCGGGCGCTGTCAGGTCCACCACCAGTGCTACAATGATGCCAGGCAGCATGATGTGTGCTGGCATCTAAACACAGCAACTTTTATCTGCTATCTACTTGGTTTTTTGTGAATTATGGATAAAAAATTGTTCTGTTTTTTTCCCCTCTCCCTAACACTACTGTTGCTCTCTTCTGTCTTTGTCATTTACATGGCAACTAGCCCTGTGAGACGTTCATCTGTGAGTGTGACAGGAAAGCAGCCATGTGCTTTGCCAAGGCAGATTATAATGGAGGAAATGCCCACCTTCCCAGTGTCCGCTGCAGGGATACACAGTCAGGAGAAACACGCCGCCAATACTGAATATTGTGTCTTCATTAAAAATCAGTAAAAGAGAACAAGTGCTATTGTATTCATAGCCATTGTTTTATTGTCTAAGAAAAGCCAGACAGATGTGGTGTTTATTCAAATTTCATCTCTTTTTTTCATCTACACCCTCAATTATCAAGTGATATCGGGAAAATAATTTGCGTCAGTCTTAATTTGAACCATTTTCCCCCAACATATCAGGCCAGTGATGTTGGTGCGGGGTCAGCAGCTCAGAGAGGGTTCACTGTCTCTCATTCCCTCGTTTCACAGATGTACTGGTAGGGCAGGCTACAGTCCGCATCATTCCACCTCTTGCGTTTGCGTCTTTGAGAAGCGTGAAGCTGCCCGCAGTCCTCTCCGTTCTCTCTGTAGTCCCAGTTGTCAGGCTGACCATCATCCCAGAAACTGTACACAGATGAAAGAGGACGTATAATTATGTTACACATAGTGATGACTTCCCTTCCTAAGCATTTGTTAGTGCTTTTCATTTTTATAGCCTAGGGTTTCTCTTACGCTGGGGTTGAATTGAAGTCAGTCCCGTCCACCCAGCTCCAGTGTCCCTCATGTTCTCGCTCCACAAGTCCAATCCAGTAGCTGAATCTGAGTTCAGCAATTTTTGAAATGAAGTCCTAGAAAAAAAAGATAGCAACAACTTATTTTTAAGCCTTTCTTAAATCTCAGAACTGTTACGCTTCTAGAAGTGTAAAGTCCTTATCAGTGACCTGTGTTCAATCATAGGCAATTGACAGCTCCACTGAAACTATGTCAAACCAAACTGGAGTACACTTAGACCTCACCAGCTCCTCTACATTGTTCAGAACCAGCAGGTGTCCTCCGTGTGTTCGGCATTGCTGCTCTGCTTTGCTCCAGGTAACGGCAACGGTGGACAGTAGGTAGCAGCTTCTCTGGAAAGACGCCCACCCGTCCCGACATGTTCCTAGTTTGATGAAGATTAAGACAAGTCAGACAGTCTGACTGGGGGAAAAAAAAAAAACACTGAATTTTGATTTTTGTTGATATTAAAGTATCCAGTTTTAACCTCTAACAGGAGCAAGTTTCTGCAAGTAGACCTCACGCACCTCTGTTCCACCTGAAGTTTGGAAAGGCAAAAAACGACCAAAAAAAGTTGAATCATCAGTTATACAGCTGCGTCAACATATCCAGACCTGAAAACCATTTCTTCACCTGAACTGGATGATGTTTTTCCTCCATGGCTGATTCTCTCAAGGTGAAGTTTGACATCAGTGATTTCCTTGTTAAACTGGGAGACTTTGAGATAAGAAAATGTAACAATATATATGTATGACAATATATGAACGACCCAGCTTAATTTTAGTGCGATGCATTTAAAGTCGTACATTTTATCCCAGTGACCATCAGCAGAATTAACAGCAGCAGCACCAGGATGCCATAGAGGACAAAAGCCACTATCTTCTTCATACCTATAAACATTGACAGACATGCTCTCATGGTTTAAGGTGACATCTGAAAATATGAATTAAAGTCAGCTGACATGTACCTGTCTTACCTGGTAGTGCAGTTATTTTGTGCTCTCCATGGAAAGAGCTGTCGTCATGCGATCCAAACTGGTGAAACTGATAGTCCATTACTGAAAGAGATCTGATTCATTTGGATGAAACGATTTCTTTTTTTCAGACTCTTTAATGCTGGTAGTACGACAAATTATCCTTTCTAGCTGTAATACTGTCATTTTCAATCTGGAAAATCTTATAATTAATAATCAAGGCATTCAGTCAACAGACACATTGAGATTCTCGGAATGCAATGGCAAATAAGAGGTTGGCTAAATCTGCCTTGTTTGTTTTCAGGCCAAATATGTTAACTATTAACAGTTCAATAAATAGACTTCTGCCATTATATACTGTATAATACACTAACATAAGGTATGCAGCAAATTTTACTGAATGCTTTATTACATATAATTATGATCTAAAAGCATTGTCCTCGTTGATATCTATTCAGTTTATAATTCATGGTGTCATTTGAACATGCGTGACAGTGATTAATGCACATTTCTGCACGGTTATGAATTTCTATACATGTTGAAAATAACGATGAAAAAGACATTTCTAGAACAAAACGACTATGCTGCTAAATTGAACATTTATCACTCACCTCCATCAACCACAGTATCTCTGAATTTCTCTGGTTGGACTCTGACCAGGGGATCACAGAAAGTCCTGCCCTTTAAAGAAAAACACTACATTTCAATCAAAGGAAATGTTTTGGATCGGCCCAACATTAGTCAGTTATTTTTAATCATTAAATACTGCCCCATAATCAGACATAGGAGCTAAGAGTGTGTTTCATTCCCTGTAAAATGTGAGATGTTTACCTTACATGTGGCTAATTATGGGGGAGATGATGAGAAATTTTGGTGATATAACAACTGCAGCACAAAATCACACAAATTGATTTCCTTTTCATGATCATGATAAGTTTGAATTGCCACTGTATATGTCTATGAGTGAAAACAGACTAGTCCACACCTCAGAAGAGTGGTTCGCAACCTGTTTTGCTGCTCATCCAGGAGGTGTGTGCAGTTCATTCAAGGAGTTATTTTCCCTTCACGGTCTGTTTTATCTGGATATGTTTTAGAAGTCTGAAAAATATACAATGCCGTAGTTTGCAAGAAAATCAAGAAAAGATTAGAGAAACATCCCAAAAATAAACATGCTTGTGAGTGGCAGAGTTTTGTTTTTTTATTTTCTACACTGGTACTAGTCTTTTAACCCTTAGATTGACCTTGCAACCCCTTTAGTGGGACCCGACCCCCAGGTTGGGAACGACTGCCTGAGAATATGCAGTAAAAACGTCATACTTTTTATAGATACAGTTCATTCAGTACATCTCAGTTCAAGCACACATCTTATTTGCCGCATGTTAATTTGTTAATACTGGGGTTGCTTCAGGGTTTTTCACTGTTGATAGGCTATCAGACTCTTCAATCACCAGCGATCTCAGAGGACCAAAACAACTCCTGGACCATGTTTCAGTCACGTTGCCTACTGTAACTTCTTTGCATTATTCCGCTTTGCGTTATAAGCCACACACTTTACACGCTACCAGCTATCTGAGGACACAAGACACTTGGACCACCACCAAATTTCATTTCCTCAGGTGCAACTTTTGCATTTAATTTTTATTAGAACTTCCTTGTCTCCTCGATTTATTGTTGATTTTTTCTAACTAACTTTACAGTTCCTATTTATGTTGGTGTATATAGTATCTATGCTGCTGTTACACTTCAGTTATCTTCAGTGGTTTATAGCAACTAAGTATATTTACTCAAGTGCTGTTCTTAAGTACACATTTTTAAAGTACTTCACTTGAGTATTTCCATTCCACTTTTACTTGTAATTAAGTATTTTTACAATGCAGTATTGGTGCTTTTCCATAAAGAAAGGATTGTCTTATCCTTGAAAGCCAATAGTGACTACAATTTATACGTCACTTACATTGACAATCCTTACACCATATTTCCCTCTGGTATTGTTTTAGACGTTTCCAAATGTTCATGTAAAAGCCCCCATGACTGACAGAAACTTGAGCTGAGCTGGAATTTGAGCTCCGTAGTTCTCAGTCTCACCGCTGGGGGCATAGTAGAGGCGTCAAGCCTGACCTCCACGTGACACCTTTATAAAAACTCCTTCCGGCCCTTTCGTCTCTTAGAAAGGAAAATGGCGGCTCTCGGACGCGTCTCTCGGGTGTTGCTGAGGTCTTCTTTGACCCAGGCCCGGCGACAGCTTTCTGCTACTGCTGGAGATGGACACGGCGGGTTAGGTAACTGTAGCACCTCATTAAAACTCACTTGCTATATTTAATGGAATATATGTTTTTGAAAAACTTATGTTTTGTCGGTGACCTTGCTGGGCAAGCACTAGCTGTGCTAGCATTAGCAGTAGCTTAACACCCTTGACCGGACAGCGGGTTGAAGAAACTCCCCAAAAAATCAGCTTTCTAACTTGATATATTGTAATGTCAGCCTGTTGTCCCATCAAAGCATTAACACAGTCACTTATAAAGCGTAGTTAACTGTAGATCGATCTATAAATGGCTTGGAATTAGTGTCACGAACACATCCTGCTAGCTAAAGAGTAACAACAGCATCACATCACATCACATCATGTCAATGGATACTGTTATCTCGTAATCTGTGGTCCCAATTTTAATCACGTAACAAAATCAGTTTGCCGAACAAGAGATGGAAGGAAGAACAATTATTAAGGTAAAAAAAAAAATCCTGCACAAGATAAGAGCAGATGAGAGAGGAGAAAAGTAGTTTTAAAGGAACATGAGATAAGCAAAAATAGATACGATATTCACGAGCAGAATGTATGTGTGTGTAAAAAAGACATAAGATTTTAACATAAGTTTAAAAAAAAAAAAAAAAATTTAAAAAATTCCGGTTCATTTCTGATATATATTTGAGAAAGAAAATTATCAGAAGTAAATTGAAGAGGGGCGTTTGTTAGACTTTTCAAATGGGAAATGTAATGATTTTTACTCAGTTAAAGGCTCAAATTTATAATATCCAGCAAGTGACACGCTCTTAAATTCTAAAGGCAGACTAAAAAGCTAGGAGTTGAACGTCATCTAAGTTAACAGCATGCTCAGGTGGCATGATATCCTACAATATAAAAGTAGGAAGGGGTATTTAAGGGGTCTTGGTAAACAGGTAAAAAGTCTTGATCAGTTGTGTGTAGTGAGGGACTTTAGCATCAGCTGGAAAGAACACCTTGTTTAATGTCCCATGGCTGAATCACGCTCCTAATCTAGATGATCACCAAGCAGCACATGTATTGTATGACAGAATAATAAAAGCTTTTTTGATATAGACTTCCCAGTGCTGTGTATTTTGATGGAAATTATAGTTTGAACCGATGATGAACCAGTTCTGAAATTTATAAGAATTTGGCTTTTTGGAATTATACAGTGAAAACATTTTGCATCACACATAAACGCTGTTTCTTTGCAGTTAGAGATAATGGAAAGTGTACTGCATTCACATTTTCACTGTTAATCACTCTATCTATTAGGACTGTCCTTATGCGTGTGTCACAAAAATTACTAACCGGTTTGAAACTTTGATGGTTTTGCAGGCCCGAAGTTTATCTGGCGGGCAAGAGATTGAATGTTGGAACCCACCACCACAATACCATTTTCATCATCTTGACAGACAATCTTTTAAAGCCAAATCAGGCTCTCTGCTGTAAATTGTAGAGATTATTCCAAGCTCTCTCCTTTCCTCTTAGTACAGTTACGGATAGTAGCTTCCAGTAACGTAAGATGGCGGTGTCCCACCTTTTTACCCATGGTAAAGAGCACACACTGGGTAGTAGCATAAGGTCTCCTAACTTGATACTTAATTGGTGCAGATTCATAGAAACATAAATACACTTAAGTTTCTCATGTCCCAAGGTTGCATCTTATTATCTACAGAGCACTTGAATTCTCAGCAATCCCAGGCATTTGGATGTATAAATACTTAGTTTATTATTGGGCTGTAGTCAACCAAAGTAAATCTTGGTTGACTAAAATGTTACCTATTTTTCAACCAACTGATTGGTAACCCGTTTTCACAGGGTTAATAATCCTGGAAGGCTATTGATGTAGCGCTTTTCTCCTTATGAAAGTAACACCGACGATTGTTCGACCAATGAGAATTTAGTCAGACGAGCATATCAACTAGTCAACTGGGAGACTAGTTTATTAAAACTTATTATTATTGTCTTTCTTTTCCAGCTGAGAAATGGAGGATACTCAGTTTCCTGATTGCCATACCTGGTGTTGGGGTATGTATGTTGAACACATACCTGAAACACCAGCAGCATGGCCATGAACGGCCAGAGTTCATCCCTTACAGCCACCTTCGCATTCGCACCAAGGTCTGACTTTGTTCCTGACATATCAAAATGTGTGCCTTAAGTGCCACTTGTATCAGTGCTTTGACTTTATTATGCGTTGTCTTAATATTTTTTTTATTCTCACAGCCTTTCCCTTGGGGAGATGGCAAAAAAACCCTTTTCCACAACCCACATCTGAATGCCCTTCCTGACGGCTATGAGGATACTGATGAGTAAACACTCCCTCCGGATCTCATACCTGGGACCAGTCCCGCAGCGTTTGTTACTGGACCACACTCACATTCACAGTTTACTCTCTTAATTTTTGTTTTACCTCTGTGCTCTCAACATGGGGCCCCCAAACCAACAGCTTTCTTTGCTCTGGACCATTAAACAAAATGTCTGCTTAAACTGAATTAACATAAATAAAGTAACTATTATTACCTCAATTCATGTTTTATTTCTTCTGTCTTTTGATGTGATGTAGTTTGTATTCAAGGTTCTCAAATTATTTATATGAATAGTCCTTTTTCACAGAAGACAATTAGACATGTCACAGTAGGAAAAACACAATGTAAAACTAAATCGAATGATGTCTGAATTGTATTTAGTTGCTTCAGTTTCAGGAGCGTGGTATTGTGCATGCTGGCTCACTCTGACACTGGCACATACTGGAACACTTAAAATAGTGTAGCCATTGTTAATGTTATGATTAACACCTGTGCCTTCACTGCTCTGAAAAGTCGAAAAGTCAAAATGTCTGCTGTGAGAAAGGCCTATGCAATAGTGTGCGGGTTAACAAGTTCCCTTAGTATAACCAATCTCACCTTTACATATACCTGAATTTTACTGAATTTAATTGAAATTATTAAATATTAAATGGCACTGCACACTCTTGGCTCACCCACACAGGTGATTTCACATAATGCCTCTCTATGTGAACAGTGCATTTCCCATTATGATGCCTACTGTACCACATTGGGTATTGTAACCTTTATTTATTTTGTTTTGCTCATGATCATACAAAAAATACCCCTCATACAGGAAGAACACCACACTTGAAACCAAATAGGCCTTTTCCACAGCAGATATTTAAGCTTGACATAGAAGAAAAAGCATAGGTGTTATTAATAACACTACGGTTCAGTTCTATTCAAGTATCCCAGTAAGCCTGCATGCACAACACCAGGAGCCTAAAACTGAAGCAGCTAAATGGAATTCAGCCATCAGTCATTTCATTGTTTAAGCCTTTGCTTTTCCTTCTGTGACATGTCAAACTATCTTGTTTGAAAAAGACCTATTCACTTGTATTTTATAGTCACTAAAGTCTAGGCCAGGCTACTTGAACTGTCAAAGATGTGGCAGTGGGCCAAGCATTAATAATACAGCACGCTTATTTGTACTTTTTGAATTGTTTAGTTGTGTCCTTACCTGTTATTACACTTACTAACTTTGGTTATTGCATCTGCACCAAATTTCCCGGGTGGAACAATGATGTGTATTATCTGTTGTAATGCTACACGTGACCCGCGCTTTGTTACAGACTCCACCTCTTTTCACGTGAACGCGCCATAAACCGAATTAGAAAATCCTGGGTTAACAAAGCTCGCCGATATCCAGCTTCATGACACCGGTTATCTTTGCCCCGTTTTCCGTCTCTTAGGCAGTTACTGATTTTGTGTCGTGTGTCGTAACTAAGTGTCGCATCGACTAAGCTCGGGTTTATTTCGTTTCACGACCGTAGGTTACGATCTGTTTACTAAATCTAGCATTGAAACATCTCGGATAACTGCGCGCACCCGCTCCGCCATAAAGGGGATATCAATCGCACGCCGAAACACGGATCACAGTTAATGAACACAGACAGAGGTGAGGAGACCTTGTTCAAGATCTAATAACATAATAAACTATTCAAAACGAGCATCTTTCTGACTCATACATTTGCATTTACAGTTCCTTTATTTTATTTTTTTAATTTTTTTATAGATTTCCAGATGATGAAAAAACATGAGAGGGCACATTTTTTCAGCTCTAAAGAGCAGGAACTCATTTTGAAGTTGTATGAAGAAGAAAGAGAGATATTGACAGCCAAATCCAACACTACAAGCGCCTCTAAACTGAGAGAGGAAGCCTGGCAGAGAATTGCTGATAAAATCAATGCGTGAGAAGACTCAACTGTAGCAAGTTTATCTCAGTACACAATATTAGTCAGCCCCCAAGAATTTAACCGTTGCACTTTTGGGATAATGTAACTGTACTGACATATAATCATGGTATTATTTTTTCATGATTCACAGGGTATCGGACAGTGGCTACAAAAGGACATGGCAGCAAGTTAAAGTCAAACACAAAAACATAGTGCAAACAGGTATCATTGCAAACAGTTGTGCAAAGTGACATTTTCTCAAGTACTGTACTGTACATCTGCTACTGTATACTTTTGCTTCAATACATTTCATGAGCAAATATTGTTCTTTTGATTCCAGTATTTTTACCCAGCTAAACTCACTAGTTATTTTTGCAGAATAAGATTTTACCTGGAAAACACAAGTTTCTTAAAATATGATGCATTGTTATAAACTACCCAACAGTTAAAATTAATTCCACCTCAACTTAGTCATTAATCATTAAAATGCTGCTTACACGTTTAGGCACGTTTAGGATCCAATAACAGGTCTCACTCTGTTGCATTTAATACTTTGCGCACATTTTGCTCTAATACTTCTGTACTTGTACTTAAGTGAGTTTGTGAATGCAGGACTTTTACTTTTAATTGAGTATTTTCAATGTATGGTATTGGTACTTTTCCATAAATAAAAGATCTGGATACTTCTTCCACTGCTGACCGTCTGCAGTTCAGGAGAGCGCTTTACTTCACTGATCTATCCTCATGCAGCAAAAAGAAGAAGGGTCGAAGTGATGAGGAATGAGGGGGGGTCAGCAACCCCTTCGCTGACCTCTGCTGAGGAGGATGTGCTGCAGCACAAAGACCATAGGCTGAGAGTGGAGGTCCTCCCTGGGGGTGCCTGTATTGAGCCACTGACTGGATCCGACGGCTCTTTTATCAGTGGTAGGTGTAGTTCGCCTTTCATAAAAGTCCTTCTGGAATTTACCGCATAGAATAATTCAATGTTGGCCCCACCACTGCAGTGTCAGGCCACCCTGTCCTCCTCCTGCCTGTAACAAAGACTGAGCCAGAGAGCTTGAGCAGTGATGAGACAGATGTCAGTGATACACATTTTGAAGGGGTAAGTGCTTCTAAACGTGTTTTTTTTTTACCCATTTTTTTCTTTTAATGCTTAACATATGGATTTGATTTGATTTTTTTGTAGAATGTGCAAAGTAGCAGCTTCCAGGAAAGGTCCAACTCAGCACTTGCTACAACCGGGGGCAGAAGTGCAGAGGTGACGTTTATGTGTCAGTAGTGGTCGATGGTAATGGCCAAGAATAAGGACAATATGAGCACTAGTGTTCTGTAATTTCTTTTGCAGAGGCAGACAGACGACATAAGGGCCCTTTACTGCTGCTACCTCAAAAAGGAGATAGAGAACCGCGACCAACAGATGGCATACAGAGCACTTAAAATGAAGAAGCTGGAAAAAGAAATCTTATTACTTGATAAGCAGTTAAAGTGACTATGCAAAGAAATGATAGTGTTTATATCCTATCATTATGTTAAAGCAAACTTTGATTTACTTAGGTCAGACAACAGTAATAAATTGCTTCGGTTATATATATATATTATAATATGTCATATACAGACATATTTCGCCTTGCCTACAGCATACCTGGAGTGGTGTGTGTGGTCTCAGTCTAACTGAGCATGTACTAGATTTGGCACATGCTCAGCTAGATTGAGGTCAGATAGATTAGTCAAGACCTCTTTTTGGTTGCCTTGTCTGTTGTGGCCAACCCCACATCGCGTTGCTGAAACATTTGTAATAAGATGTGGAATCACCTAATGTGAAAAAACTCCGAGGTGTGACACTAGGCTACCTGTACATTTAGGCTGTGCAAAGTCTTTCTATATTCATCTCTCTCTTTAAATGACAAGCAAAAATGTCATTGGTTTACATTCATTTTTAAAATGTATTTATTTTATTTATTTTTCCCTTTTTTATTTTTTTTTTTTGCAAAGAAAGAGTTAAAAAGCACCCTGTTCCAAATCTTAGTTTAATTTTACCATCAAATCTAAAACCTGTATTCTTCTTTGGATCATTCCGAACCAGGCTTTCGTCATATTTAAAATCAATTTGGCATTGCTTAGAATTATTCTAATATATGTATGAATCAGTGCGGTTGTTGATTTTGTTTATTTATTTTTCTTTTTTTTTTCGTTCTTGTGTTTTACTATGTATTTATTAATTATTTTGTATGCAGCGTCTACAATACAGAATAGTTTGTGAAATGTAAACATAATGTATCTCAACGGTCTTACCGGAAACAATAAAAAAAAAAAAATGTTTTCTTTCTTCAGTATCTGCTATGTAACCTAGAAGGCGCCTAAAATCGTCTACAGTGGCAAACAACAGTACATGATATTAAAAACCTCTATGGGTAATTATGATGTTGGTTAAACGTGTTTTGGTAGATTTGAACAAGTCTGACTAAACTGCTGACTTGCTTTGTGTGTAGTAGACTCATCAAATTGTAACATACTTTTTTTCTCTGGCAAGATTGGTGTATTGCTAAGTATGTGTTATTTGATCAAGCCAGCTGTATAGTGAAATCCTAAAAAAAAAAAAAAGAACTGAATGAACTAAATCCCACGGCGGCCACTTCTCAGTTTTGGCGTCCTGGGTCTTCACCGGCAGCAGCGGCAGGTCACTGTTGCAGAGGTCCCGGACGTCCTCCAGCGGCTCCGCAGCGCGCAGCGGCCCCACACGGAGGTTTTGGACAAACTCAAAATGGCGGACTGGTTAGTGACCCCCCCCCGCCGATTAAAAGCCGCTGTGGGACGCGAACTTGGGCCCTGTCTTCGGAGAAGATGCGGCACATCCTCAAGCCTCTCTCCCGAGCAGCTGATTCCAACTTGAGCGAGCTTTAGAGCGGCCATTGGCTGACGGAGCCGTGCGCGTTCAACCCGTGAAGGCATCCCCAGTCGAGCATTGAAATCAGGATCCATCATGGTTCCGAAGGGAAAACGGGCACAGCCGAGCCTCGTGTCTTTACGCCGTCTGCTGCCCACTATTAGCGACACATAACAGTCAATGGGACACCCCATGAATTTTACGTGGTTTTTACAAGTGATATTTTGTTGTATTACTGTGTGCAGCCTGTTAATGGATGGCGTTGCTGATCATAGTCGAGACCCTCCACATACCTGTATGTCTAGGCTGTCGCGTTCAGGATTAGTATTTTATCTTCTTACCTGCCGCTGCAGGTGGAGCCTTTCCCTCCAGGACAGGGAGGAGAACGTCTCAGGTGTTTCAGAAGGATTTTCCAAAGTATCAAATAAATACAATTTCTGATTATTTGGTCTCAGTGCCGATTCTGTTGTAAGAAACTAATCCTTTGTTCACTACTACTACTAATAATAATCGCAGGTCATTTACTTAATAAGTACATGTACTCAAGTACTGTGGGATACATATAAATACAATTCACATTCATTTAAATGGAGTGTCTCCATCATATACTTTACTGTATTTCAGGAGCAAAATCAATACTCTTTTTTTTTACTCATTCATCTGACGGCTAAAGATCAAGAATGTATTTTCTCTAAGCAGAATCACTTAGATAAAATATGATCAATTACTCTGGATTGAACTACTCAAACTATTAAGTAGTTCATTTCAGCTTCAGTCAGCTACAAAACGCTGCTTCCGGCAATAATGTAATGCAACACTTTATAGCTGATTAAATCATGAATGCAGGACGTTCACTTGTAATGGACTGTATTTAGCGCGACTTTTACTGCAGTGGCACAATAACTTCAGCAATTACGTCCTCTTAAGGCGCCGTTGACTGTTTCTGACTAGCGCCCTAGTTTGTCCCAGGGGGCTCGCCGTACTCTCACATGACTTCCTCTGCGTGTGACTGACCCGCATTCCTCAGGTGGCACCAGCCCCGTCACCCTGATTCGTTTTAGGGGCCAGTGGGGCATAAACAGTGGGGCATAAACAGTGTCGCCGTCGGGCTCTAGTATGTGCTACTTGTGGGCTGCTAACTGCACCAAAGTGCTGGAAGTCTGCGGCGTGCTAGCGTGACACATCCGCCTCGGCGAAATATCCAGCTCTACTTTTTTGTCGGAGTGCATCTGCAGCCTGGTGGAGTCGGGGTGTGTGGAAGCGGGATGACGGACGACTGAGCAGCTCTTCGCTGGTTCTGGGCTTTGTGTCGGTGATGGCCGAGCTGATAAGACGGTGAGTTCAGCGGAGACCGAGTCCCGACTCAGTCTGCGTCCAGTCTAACCGCCGAAGGAAGCTGCTACCTGCTGGATGGACTGCAAACGGTCGCCTCTCTCTCATCACCCGTGTCTCTCTCTTTATGCTTGTTCTGTCTGTGAGATCCTCCAGCCCCTGAGCTGAGATGACACCCATTACTGATCTAAGCCAAACACGAATGCTTTGGCATGAATCCTGATTTTCACGTTTTAATAATAATGTGCTGGCTTTAGAGTCGATCCTGGCCGCAGGTTTCTCTGCCACACCTGGGACACCAAGTCTACTGGAGCACCACAGCAGCAACTTTAATACATCTTTGGCATCTGGCATTTCTCGTCAAGCATACGAATAAACTTTTAGTCTCCAGTTTTTGTCCAGGGAAAGCAAACTTACTTCTCAGGTTTTAAGCATTTATTTGAGTATTTATTCTTGCAGGTGTAGTTGCTTCTTCCTCTATGACGGATCCAAGGTCACAGGAGAGGGCGACCGCACAAGAGAGGGAATCTGCTACTTCTATCCTGAGGAGGTTCGACTCTAAAGAAACTGTTGCAAGTTATGCGCTTGGTTGTGTTGTGTGTGTGGGCGTATGTTGGGCATGAAAAGGGTTCCTCGATGCTTGTTTGTGTGTTTTATATTTTAATCCACAGATTATAGGTGCGTAACCTTAAAGGTAGTCATTTCCCTATGGATTTCTTTCAGACCCCTATAGATAAGCAGGAGCTGCTCTGTGGGCAGCTTGCCGGCGTGGGCCGTTGTGTCTCTGAGCTTTCCTCCTCTCCTGTACGCATACTGAGGCTACGCCGCAACAAGTATGCCATCCGCATGGAAAATGACTTCTTTTGGGTGAGTGCTCTCGCAGGTGGTCCGGCTGCAGCTTTTCAGGGTGACTTTGTTTTGACCTGAATATGAGTCTTTGATGATGATTGGTGGGGGATTTGTTTCTTTTTATTTTTCTCCCAGGCTCTGGGCTGCTCAGTGGAAGTCCCCACCGTCAGTGTCTGCGAGCTCCTGGATCAGCTAATAAACCTTTTTTGTTTCTACAGTGGCTCCGTCCGACTGAGCTACCAGGTGCAGTCTCCACTTCCCTAAATAGTTCAGCAGCAGAAACCAGAAATATTATGTCCGTCTCTGCAAGTTGTAATTTGAACTTGGTTTCGTGCTGCAGCTTAACAGTCAGGAGACTTTGGCTGCTCGGTGGGCGCAGTACCTCTCGCACCTGCAGTCAGGATCCTCAGAGCTTCATCGCACATTCAGCTGTTTAAAGACCATCGACTCAACCAATGTATGTACAAAATGTTGTTCTGCATTTAGCCTTCAATGGCTTTTCTAATGCTGCCGCTGCCCATAGATGTTTACAGAGAGGATATGAGTATGTCACAATGTCCTGTGGTGTTGTGTAAAGCCCTCAGTATGTCTTAACAAACATATTTATTGCATGGAGAGAATCGATTTTGACGTGTGCAGAGCCGGTACCAGTAAAACCTGGATATTTCTGGCCTGTTAGCCACGTTAAAGGTTCAGTTATTATGTATAAAATGTGCTACTTTAAAAGCACATTCTGTCAAATCCTGTTGTTGGCACAATTTTCATGCTTCTGTAAAAAACACATTCTGAGACAAGTCAAGTCACATGATAGACGGCATAACCGCTAAAATAATTAAATTCCAACATTCAAAGTAAGGCTCTTGCTGTAACAGTTGAACTGATAAAGTTATTATCTTATAACTTGTTATATACTTATGCACTTTTAGCTGGTGACTGACTGAATTTTTTGTTCTCAGGTTGATCCACTTCTGCTGCTCAAAGCTGCCCTCATTCTCCAGGCCTGTCAGCGCTGCCCTCTAGTGTTAGCAGGCTGTGTTCTGTTCAGAGGAAGGTAGGCTGACATCTTGGCATTATCCACCTCTCGGTGGGAAGGTTTTAGTAACTAACACGGCCTGTAACCCGACTTTCTCTGCCATTCTTCCTCAGAGTTGTAAGCACACAGATGTCTCCAGAGCTCACAATGAAGGTCATGGTTCATGAGAGTGAAACGTACACCAAGGTAGGATATGAAATTTAGTCCAGATGTTTTCCTAAATCTCTTCTCACCCAAACAGATCAACATTAGTGCAGTTGTGCATAAAGCTCTTAAAGTCAATTGGTCTGCCTGCTATATACCCCACTGGCAATGGGGGCATCTTGGCACTTCGAATTTGAATCCTGACCCTCCTCAGAAGACTAATAGTGGCCTTTAAACCCCCCTTAGTAACCGGTGATTTGGAAAGCACAACAGTTAGCTGAGAGGATTGATATCACCCTCACATCTGTACGCTAAATATGTAGCTGGAGCCACCAGCCGGTTAGCTTAGCGTAGCACAAAGACTGGAAAAGGAAAACCACTAGCCCACCAGCACATCTAAAGCTCAGTAATTGACACATCATATCTTATTTGTTTATTCTGTACACAAATCAAAGCGCAAAAACAAGATTTTACAGTTTTATGGGAGCGTTATGTCCCAGACCATTTCTTTGGATGTGTTGCTAGGCAGACTTTATTACTTCTGGACAGAGCCAGGCTAGCTGTATGTCCCTGCTTCCAGTCTTTGTGCTAAGCTAAGTGAACCGGCCGCCGGCTCCAGCTTCATACTCATTTAATTTTATTTCACTCAAATTCAACTCACTTAACAGCGACAGTGCCGAGAAACAAGAACTGGTGGTGTAATTCATTCACGTTTCCATCACCCAGCTTCATACTTAGTATCCATACATGAGAGCGGTATTGACCTCCTCATCGAACTTTCTGCCCCAGAAAAATGCTTATTTGGTCCACTAGACACCAAATAAGCATATTTCCCAAAATGTTGACCTATTCCTTTAACAGGAAAAATGAGATGCCGGTTTTTTTTAATTTTGATTTAGGCCCAGAGGCCCAATGGACCGAGCACTTCCAGCTCCTTTGGTGCTGCTGTCAGCTCCACTACAGTGTACCTGACCACGTCTGAACTCCAGTACCTGCAATCCGCTCCTGTCGACAAAGATTTCAGGTAGCGTCTTCCCTTCCTGAGTTTGACTTACTTTGTTTACCAAAAGTATTTGACTTATGCTAGCTGCTACAAACAGGAAGCCTGAATAGCAATTCCAGAAAATTCTGACTGTTTCAAACTGTTTTCCCACCCTCCAGTTCCCATTCTATCCCACACAAAGATGCTCCCCCAAAAAAGACCCGGCTGTCAAGAACTTTATCTGACACGGCCTCCACTGAGTCCGATTCATCTGGTCCAGGTCCCACCCAGTCTCCCAAGAAAGTGTCCGTCAGCCCTCGCTTGACAGAATCAGATAACTCCGCTCCATCACAGCCCGCCGCTGCTCCACTCAACCCCCCACCCCAGTCCCCCCAGCCTCCTTTCTCGAATGAAGCTGAGGAGGAAGTGCTGGAGGAATCGTATTATCAGAGTTTTCACAGCAACGGAGGCGGAGACAGCCAGATGCATAACAAAGGAGACGACTTGGTGTTTGAAGAAAACTCCCACATCAATGGAGGCGGAAGAGATGGAGACACAGCTTTTGGGACAGTGTTTGACTTCCGAGGGGTTGAGTCAGGCAATGAAGAATCCTGTGAAGATAAGGTGGTGGTGGTGGGAGACGGTGGAGTTGGCTGCGGGAGTGCACAAGGTCACAAGGCCGAGGTGCGAGATGCTCGTCCTTGCTCGGGTGCTTTTTACGACCCAGAGGAGAGTCCACTGACCCCCATGACGCTGTACCTGCACCGGGTGAAAGGCTTGGTGCTGGCCCTGCTGGTGGAGCCTCACTTCTTGAGCGACACTGCTTCTATGGAGGAAGTGGTGAGAAACAAAAGCCGCCCTGCTAATAACTGGGATTTCTCCTGCCTTTGTCACATTTCCATACTGAAACTCTGTGAGCACAAAACTGAACCTTCGTTCTTTTGACGAGTGGAACAAAAAGAAGCTTCATGACTCAGCTGATGTAATACATTACAATGTCTACCTCTGTCATCCACCAGCTGGGACTCAGTAGAATTTGAATTTTAGTGCACGAGTGAACTAATTTGCCTTTGTAATGCTAATATTTGGTTCCGCATTTATGGTTTGTATCCAGTATCACAGCAGCCTGGCGTCACTCAATGGCCTGGAGGCCCATCTGAGGACCATCTCTCCAGGGGCCCGGGGCACCCCAGGACCCTACATCTTTGCCCATTTTGACTGCATTCAGAGCACACTGACAAGTAAGGCTCCCATAATAATTTCACATATCTCTCTTTCTTTACTCTTTGACTTTTCCCGCACTTGTCTTTGCTCTGCATCTTTTTTCATTTTTGATCAATTTTGTCTCTTCCCAGTTTTCACTTTTCGGCTAGAGTGAGTATAAGACCTGGGATCTCTACCTGGCGACTGGGGTGGGGCTTGGGAGTTTATATTTGTCTTTGCATGAGCTAACGGCTAATTAGTAAGACTGTGATCAGCATTCGTTTGAGCAGCAGGCATGCGTGTCCAGGTTAATGTGCCACTGTTATTGTGTGTGTGTCTGCAGCCAACCTGTCTGGTCGACCAGGGGGAGCCCCGGAGCATCCTTTTGTCAGAGCCACATCACTTCTTCACTCGCATTTCTGTAACACTGAAACTCTGCAGGAGGCTATTATCAGGTCAGTATGGCAGTGACGTGCTGGTGGTAGAGGTGATGGTGGTTGGGGTGGGGTGGGGGGGGGTTGGGGGTGTGTGGGTTGGGGGGGGGTTCTCATGCCTTTCATGGCTCCTCAAATAGAAGTCGGGGGTTGGGGTTGGGCACTTCACAGCGTCTATCATCACATCCCACCAATCCCCGAATGTTCTTCCTTTACTTGCAGAAATCACACAGCAACAAGTCACATTTACTAGAAAAAGAAAGCCTTTCTATTGTTGCCCTGTGTGTCTCTTTACCATGCCACTCTGCGCTTTTCTGTTGCATGTCATCGTTCTACATGCTTGAAATTTCTCCTGCGGCGTCATTTTCACCGCAGGAGTGCCGGTGCTGCTGTGTACGGAACCCGCAGCGTGGCCCAGGAGACTTACTTCCAGCAGCACGGGGGATCGTTGAGGAACTCCGGCATCCCCAACCACCAGGACAGCGCGTTCTCGCTGCCCAGCAAGGCCCGACACAGACTGCTGAAACACGGGGTTAACCTGCTCTGACGTGCCAGCAATGTGACCTCTGCTCTGGGTGTTTGGAAGTTATTTAATGCAGAACTGTCCCTGTGAATAACTTTAAAATCAACACAGAAGACGTGAGGAAGCTGCTGTGGTTACCTTGATCCCACGACAGATTGTCTGATATTTGCATGTGATGTGTCATGAAACATTAAGGCACTCATATTCATAACGTAACTATTTCTTTTATATTTGTATCATAAATATAAAATTGCTATGAAAATTAGTTTGAAATACTTTCTTTCTCTCTGCACTTTATTTCTGTCCTGCTAAAAGACAATACCTTTTGTATCAACTACAATTTTTAAGCTTCTGGTCACACACTGCACACCTTTTTTTAACCTTTTCACTTTACAGATCTTTTCTGTCATGTCCCTAATGCACTAAATAATAATAAGTGAGCAAATAGTAATAATTCCTCATACTTGTATTTATTAATTTAAAGAGAAACTTGGACTAAGGCAAAATTAAATCTTTATACTGTTCAATATAGTGCATTTGTACAGAAGCATGCTTTTCCTTCCTGCAGATGCTGCAAAACTGTATTGGTTTATTACATCAATTCCTAACATAATCTAAAAGAAAAAAAAGCTTTTATACAAATGTCTATTTATTTCAAATCAACTCTTTGGTAACAAAAGTTTTATTTAACTATTCAGCTGCTAGATCTACTGTTTTTTTCCCCCCGCCCATTAAGGGTCATTTGTTTAAAACAAATGTCTGAATTCGAAAGTTTGTTGAGAGGAGATTCCCTGTGGTGCATTATTAGTGCAACTTAAATGAATATATGATCCTCTCAGTGTTGGATTTTGTGTGAGCTACTTTTGTAAATGCTTGTTTGAAACCACAATGGGCTACGCGGGCCCTATTAGGGCCATCGGCGGCCTGCATGTGACCCTAGCCCCCGTGGTTTTTCCACCTCGGGCTTAATGCCCCGTTTCAAAATGGTTGAGCCTGACCGAGGGGCGACGTGCGCAAGCCCAACACATGCTCCATAAAACGTTATTGTTCATGCTCGGTCCGAAAGGTTCTGTGCTACATGTGTTGCAAATGAGATCGTTCTTGATGATCCAAATGTGGAGTAATTAGAGTCATTAGCTGAGTAGCTGAATTTGAATGGACGGGGTCGGCGCTGTTAGGGGCGCCTCATTATGCAGGCGCATTAAAAGAAAGCAGTAGGGGGCAAATGGGTGGTTAAAGGTACGAACAAAAAAGAGGGGCAGGGACTGTGAGGAGGGTCAGGATTCAAATTCTAAGTGGTAAGATGTCCCCATTGTCAGTCCGGTATATAGCAGACAGACCAAGCCCGCCGGATGGAGAGCTGGCACCACAGAGAAGCTGTCTGTTATTCATCAGTGAAGATCCAAAGGTCAGGATTTAGAAATCCCACCATGGCCTCCTCGCACTGCATTTGGATTGCTCTATTTCTTCTCTCGGTGATGACAAGTGACACTGGAGTGTTTGGTCGCGCAGTGGACACGCTGGGATTCGTGTCACAGTCGCCCCGAACCCCCGATGGATCCTCCGGGGCGACCTTACGCACGGGCGGGTCGAGGCGGTTGAGGCGCGGGACCGAAGAGACGCACCGGGAGCGGTGTGCAGAGCTGGCTGCGCCTTGGCTCGAAAACACTCGGCAAGCTCCCGAGGATAATGCAACAGTGTTGCAACTCCGCGTTCGGCCTTTTTCCCCCGGAGCCTCCCCGGGCCTGGTCTTCCCAGGAAAGTCCCTTTTCAGCTTTGTCCGACGGGTTTACCACTGCTGCCAGGAAGGACTAAACTGCAGAAGCGTCAAAGGGATTCAAGGTCGCCTGAGAGGAGGTGAGTCAAAACAGATCCATGCCCTCTTCTGGTAAACTTTGTTCTTATACTGCAGATCTTAAATTAGTGGCTTGTGTTTGGGTTGGTCTGGAGTGATTTAAGAAGAGGCGCACAAGGGGGCCCCCGGTGGGCTGCGGAGCTCAGCCAGAGAAATGAAGGGCAAGTTTATTTCCGTCAGTTTATTCCACGAGATGTGGCTCAAAGCAACACTGAAACCCACACGCAGGCTGTAGTGCGAGACCACATCAACCAGTGCGGAGGGTTTAGAGAGCGCAAACCTTAGTGGGGAACGAGCCCTCCAGCTGCATCATAACACATCACTGCCATTTCTCACGTTTAGGCTAAAGCGATTCCCGTGGCCATGTGGCGTGCTCTTCAGATTCGGTATCAAGTACCTGCCTACAGCACACAAGGCTGTTCATTGAGAGCCCACTTTCCTCGTTAAAACTCCCGCGAGTCGCCCTTTTAGTCCAGAGATCGAAACCGCTCCGCGACCCCGGGAGCTGCGCGGACGACCCGCTCTCGCAAAAACTCCGAGGTTTTTCGCGGCCATGTTCAGATGAACAGCCACCGGGAGGATGGCAGATGCCGTCTACACCCAGCAAGGCGCGTCCGGCATGTGGCGCTGAAGGAGTGGCACCGCGCAGGAACGTCAGGAGCTGTGGACTTGAAGGCCGGTGTGCTCGAGGAGCGGTTTGGCTGACGTTAATAGCTTGATTAATACAGCTCTATAGGGGACTGTGTTCTCTGCATCCAAATGAGTCTTAGCTTAGGCTTAATGTCCCCTCCGCGAATTGTTGAGATGTCCCGCTGACAGATCAACAAAGGTATCAGGCGTGAGAACATTACCTCTGTGGCAGAGATCCCTTTTTTGATCCCTGGGATTTATGTGCTGCTCTGTGGCGTGAAATGCTTCCTCTCACACCGTACTGTGACAGACCCTTGACTTCCTCGCCTTCTCCTCCTCCCCAGATACAGATGTGGAGTTTCTGCTCACCAGGGAGATTTTATCACTGACAGTTACAAGAGCCGAGCTTCACCTTCAGCTCTCCAACGCACATCACCTGGATATCCATCCTGTGCTTCCATCCATGGCAAAACGCAGCCTTCCCACAAGGTACAGACTCTACTCTCAATATCATCTTTACTTTTGCCAATTCACTGTTTTACGCATATTTTTCATTTCAGCCATTAGTCTTAAGGCCTATATAGACAGCGTTGAGCTGATGGCCTCTGAGAGTCTGAGGCTTAGTTGAAACTCTGTTGTCTTTTGCTTCCTTTAGGTACAGTTTTTGGTCAAGGGGCAACACGGTGGAGCTGAGGGTGGACCTGCTGTTCCTTTTCCAGAGTCTGCTAGAGGCAGCGGGTGGTGCCGGAGGGGGTCCCAGCTTGGTGAACATGCGGCGGATGGTGTTTTCTTCCAGGGGGGATCCACCGGGAGAAAAGCCAGCTCCTCACGCTCTGCAGGACACTGATGGTGATGTGTGGGGGGATGGGGTTGCCAGCGCGCTGCCTGCTCTGGAGCTGGGCTTGATCCTGGGCTGCAGTCAGGCTGGAGTTGGGGTTTCCTGTGGTATTGGCGGTGTTCACCTCTCACACACACCTTTCATGGCTCTGTACT
This sequence comes from Xiphias gladius, assembly GCF_016859285.1. Lineage (NCBI taxonomy): Eukaryota > Metazoa > Chordata > Actinopteri > Istiophoriformes > Xiphiidae > Xiphias > Xiphias gladius. Next base: position 22,870,106 of record NC_053418.1, on the reverse strand, counting down.
ACAGATGAAGTCAAACTGAGACTGGACTGTGTTCTGCATGGAAACATTTTATCTGCTGAATTACTCTCTTTTAATTGAAAAGACATACAAGGAAATGATGCACTTCATTATCAAATCTATTAATTTATAAATGTTATGTTTTGAAAAAAAATATATATATACACAATTGTAAATAATGAATGATATACTCTAAGTTTATGGAGTCATTCTTTGGTTATTATTAAAACTTAATCTAACAATGCCTCTGGACTATAGCGTGTGGTCACCTCAGTTAGTGGATGTGGTTCTTTGACTTTGTTCAGCTGTGTTTGTCTTTTAAATATTCTGTTCCCAACAACCTTTAGATATGTGGTTCTATTTAAAGAAGTTTTCACAGTTGGTGGGGAAAGGTGGAGGAAAAAAAAAAAAAACAACACCTGGACAAACAAAGGGCCTGTACATTTTGCTGTGACCCCGCTGGACTTAGCTGTGGCTGCTCTGTTAATTTTTTTTTTCTTTTCAAAAAGAGTTTCGAGGTATTTAACCATTCACAAAGTTGCATAATTCCAAAATGCTTCACACTTTGGATATTGTGAATTCACAGGCACAGTACGTGTCATAAGACAAATTGACTTGAACACAAGACTGATGTTAAATACCAAATGACCTCACGAAGCACTCAGCGGCAATGCAGGGATGTTGAACTCGAGAAACAGCAGTGACAAATTCTGATAAAATAGCACATTTATTAAAAAGAGACAGCATGTATCAGCATTTCCCATTCTGCAGATGTATGCCACATCTGAGTAAAATCAGAGGTCTTGAATATCTTTTTCATTCCACCTGCTGCTGCCTACAGCCTTCAGAAGAGCAGTTCTTTATCCAACCCATGTATATCTATACAGTAGGACTCATATCTAATCACACACTCACTCGCACTGTGTGAGTGGTGGCAGACCTCGCCATTTGTGTATGTGGTCCGCTGCCTGGACAATAGCCGCAGTTGGCTGATCTTTTGCTGTTCAAATTTGTCTCAGTTTTAATTCATCTCACACGTTCAGCGGCTTTAAAAATAAAAAAAAGCAAAAAAAGAAAAAATAGCATCAAGCTGAAAGCGTTCATCTCAAAAACAACTTTACATTAATTACAGAACAATTACAATGACTCTTTTCAGATGAAAACTTCAAGAAGATTGATGTCATGGCAGGTGGATAATTAGTGGTGAGAAATCTGATGACAAGACTTATTCTCTGCTTCACCAGGCGAGAAAGAAAAGAGGATGAAGGAAAACAAGAACCCTTAGCGTCATGTTAGGACACCGTGTTGAAGAATTTGGATGGAAGGGCAGCAACTCTTTGGTTCTCGTGAAAAAACAAACACCGAGAGCAGATCTTCATTCCTCGCCAGTTCATTCAGTTGTGAAATGTATTGAGAACAGGTCTGAAAAAGGCTGAGAAGCTAAATACATTAGTGATAGGACTCTAGGAAACAAGTGCTGGACATTTACATTTCACACCGATCTCTCAAATTTTCTATTTATTTTTGACTGGTTCTGCTCCTAGAAAAGTTGAGGTTAACACCAGACTCAAAATATATTAATTCTACCCACAGGCGTCCTTTACTCTTAACAAGAGCTGTTTGTTCGGAATGAAAATCTAGCCCTGAAAAGTGCGTTTAACAGAAGAAACTAAAAGGGGCTAATTTGATATAAGCCAACAAAAGAGCAACCTCAAGGCGAATGATGGTAAAGCACGTTGTATTCAACAATTCAAGGCAACAAAGACAAACACACAAAAAAAATGATTTTAAAATACATGAGGCAGTGCAAAATGTCACACCAATAGAATATGACGTTTTAAAAACTCAAAAACAACAGATCCTGAGGAAAAAAATTCAAACATACAAATCCAAGCGTATTATAATGTATCTCCAGATCAGCCCCACTCTGATTTAAATTATATATAATAGAATGGAAGATCCCACATTTTCAGACATAATCTCATTTATTTGACTTTCCGACAGTCAGTTCATCTGGCTGTCCATTAAATTTTTTTATACTCTGTACCAACAACCATTCCTCCCCAGAAGAAAGGCCACAAATTCTTCCTCACGAGAAAAAAAATTTAAAAACCCTAACACCAGCTACAACACAAAAGTGATGAGATCAAAACTTGCATCACACAATAAAAAGTGTGATCTTGTACCTTATATACACACGCAACTGTGTAGACTTGCAGATGAACAACACGGTGACTTTGGTGCTGAATTAAATGATATTTTTGCATCTTTTCAGAGGAAAAAAAGGTGCTTATATGTCTTAAATAGTTTACAAAAAAAAAAAAGAAAAAAAAAAAGAAAAAAAACAAACAAACAAACAAACAAAACAAAAAACAGAAATACCAAACCCGCCAACAACTGACTGAATATTTTCTGGCACTAAGTTGTTGCCCACCATCAAGGGAAGGAGAATCAAGGAGTGAAGGAGGATCCGCAACACCAAAATTACTAATAACCGTTTTTCAAGTACTGCATATATGGCAACAGCAATACTGAATACTGGTGCGCGGAGGGGCATTTAAGACGCATTAGTGAAACAGGCAACATTACAAAATTGTCCTTGGAGTAGAGCTAAGCACTTAAGGGAATTAACTACAAACATAATTAGGAAGGTTCACAACAACTCCACTAAAAACGAAGAACAAAGCTGCTTTTCACTTCACACCGAAAAGGCTATCATTGTCCAAAGGCTGTGGCTAAAACACAGTAAAACTGGACTCTGATAATATGGCCATGTTGAAAAAACAAAAGGCTCAAAGATTAAGTTTTATCCCCAGTTTGTTCAATCAAATCAAGGACCAGAACAAGTAGCTTAATTGCACTGAAAGTTCAAACTGAATCAACAAAATGGTGCAGTCCACATGAAAAAGTTTTAAGACAACAGATCTGAAAAGGCTGAGTGAAGAATGTGGAAATATTGAACCCATGTTGATCTAGAACATCTGGTACAAATTTGATTTTCTACTCACACCAATGTTGAGCTTTCTGATCTCTTTCTGCAGTTGGATGAACTTGTGGTACACACAGAGCGACTTGGTACAAAATAAGTGCATTGACTGGCACAGATTCTCATGATTTATTACATTAACATCGGGCTCCAGTGGCTTGTTCTCTCAGCATCCGATAACAGGGACTGAAGTTCATGGCCCATCAGAGTCAACACTGTATTCCGTTTTAAATTGAAAACAAAAATTTGTGACGAAAAAAAAAAAAAAAAAAAAATTAGAACTCTCCCCTCGAATCTAGCCACTGATATAAAAAGTGGAAACACTCTGTTCCACTAAATCAACTGTTATCAATTTTATGTGCTAAGCATGCTGTATGCCCAGCTATTCCCAGTTAAACCGTTAGCCACAGAGACATCACAGATTGAAATTTGCAAGCTATTTCTCAAATTAAACAGGCCACCAAGTTTTCCTTTTCTAAAAAAAATTTAAAAAGACATTCTTTGGTGAAACAGAAAGGCAGGCATGCATAAATAATGAACGAACAGAAAAGGCAAAGATCACCTAAAATACAGCAATGTAATGATCAATCATGACTTGAACTTTAGCATTTCACAGCATAAACTTTGACTCTTACTGAATGCAAGTATGGCGTGTCTTATTGAAAGAAACTGTTGAAGGTTCAAAACATTCACACCTTGTAAAGTCTGAAGTTTAAAATGGATCAATCCTTGATGAAAAAAAAAAACAACAAAACAAACAAACATACAAAAAAAAAAAAAAAAAAAAGAATCCAACAAAGACTTTAAATTTGTGATCACTGATGAGGACACTTTTTATGGCCCTTAAATAACAAATTTTTGAAACCCAACCTATATTTATGTAAAGGCAAGCCGAGTTAGACAGAAGACAGCAAATAATTCCGCCAGCCACAGAGCTGGTTCAACACCAATTTCTTTCCTCTTTCAGCATGTTATGGCAAACAGATGATGGCACACCAATGCAGGACACAAAAATGCAACAAGCTGAGAAAAATGGGAGCCTCTCAAATGGCAGCTGTATTTCCACTAACCATCTGACTCATGGTTTCTATTCTATTTAACCAATATCTAAGCAGCACCATTTCCAATTTGAAGGTAACATGTCTGACCAGATGCTGAGCAGGAGTGTTAAACAGAGTGTGCTTCCTTCCCACACCTGGTACAAAACAAAGCTTTGTTTTTTCAGGTTAGAAAACGGGCCCAGACCAATCACTCCTGAGCATCACTTAGCTGCTGAGATGTGGCTTTAAACCGTGAAGACTGGCATCTGTAAATCCTGCCCAGTCTCTTGAGTGGAAATGACTAACATTGTTCAAAACGGTCAGCAGAGGTGGATGCGAAACACATTCTCAAAGAAGCCCACAGCATACACTTCCTACATCTCCTTCTGTTTCCTCAACGGTACAATTCACCAGCAGTGTTTGCTTCATCTTGCAGTGGCTTTCCGAAAAGTTATTGTCTCTTTTTGTTCCTTCCGTCGTCTTGATATTCTCTAAGCCTTCAGCTCTCTCCCGCATGTATGCTTTAACCTGTGCTGCTGTTGTCACCTTGACCCCCTCCCCCCCTTCACTCCCTCTCTCTCTTCATAGTCTCATGTCCGTCTTGTCCTCGTGACGTCTCCTCGACCGCTAGTTTTAGCTCACAGCCGACAGAGGCAGAACAGCGTGGGGATGAACACCCCAAACGCCACAAGGATGGGAAACATTAGGCTGCTGTTGTCAGCTGCGTATGGGTTTGGTGTTCGGGGGCCTGACTGGACCCTGTTCTTAGAACCTGTTGGGACTTTTTTCTTTCCACCTTCCTCGCCTCCTTCACTATCTTCCTCTTCCTCCTCCTCTTCTTCAGTCTTCTCCAAGCCAGGGTGAGGCTGAAGTTTTGGTACATCTGTCAAATAAAAAAGGTCGAACAGTAAGAATGGTACATAACAAGTATGGATATGTCTAAGCACTGGTATATAACTACTACTAAGTCTAAATCTGCCATACAAAAGTGCTTACATGAGCCAGACATCAGAAACTCCTCAGTATATTGAGTTTTTATGCAAAATGCTAAAGGTTACAGTATGTTTGCAGTCCCAGGACTCACCTTCTACTGTCCCCTTCATTACATAGAGTGCGCAGATTTTGGGGTTGTCATAATAACCCTGAAACAGAGAACAGATCAACACCCCAGGGTGGACAAAATAAAAAAAAAATAAAAATAAAAATTAGGTATTTAGGAACTAAAAACTGCAGTTTCAAAAGCACAGTGGAGTGGTGATTAAGTATAGCTGAATAAAATGGTACAACTTCAGGTAAAAAAAACAAAGAAAATACAGTTTCATTGGTCAATAATCACTTTCGCTTTCAAGAAACACGATTGGAGCACCCTTATATTACTATGATGCTCAGTTTGACACAAAAAAAAGAATTATTAAAAATGCCTTCCTTCTTTGATTTTAGTCTGTAAACGGAGCAGACAGCGTGTCCCACTTATATTTTTTTTAGAGAAAGAAAATACAAAGAGAACCAGTGATTTACAAATGATAAAATGAAGAAAGAGGTCACTGTGGAAAAACTTTTTTGATGTATCTCATCCTACAAATTTAGCCTACAGTCACGTGTTCTACAAACCCACTAGCATAATCCTTCCATTTGTTAGAACCCAGGGCTTAAAGGGAATACTAATCATGTCAGAAGAAATAGAACACATAATATTCCTACCGCCTGCAGCAACCTCATGAGTATTTGTGAGTATTTCCCAGACTTAAACAGAATCAAACGTAATCTCTCTAACTGTGATGTTTTGCTGTGTTGGAAGTAGTGTTGCAAATATGGGCCAAGTAAGAAAGTCATTCTGTGCCAGTATCTACAGTGAATAACACATTGTAGTTTGGAGCATCATAAAGTATTCCTATTAAAGTCTTGAGCATTTCTGCCAAGTTGTGCTTCAGGAGATTAAATTAAACCTATGCTGATACACAGCCATCCACTGTTTCAGTCAATACAAAGCCATGCCAATAGTAACAGAAGTGCAGTATCCTAGTATGAGATAGTGCTGTATTGATAACAAAGAGAACATAAAGCAAATGTAATACATGTCAGATTGTATGAAGTGACTAAAAAGTACAGATAGCATTGCTGTTGGATAATGTGAAGGGGAGACACAACCAAATTACCAACACCGCTGCTGCTGCATGTGGCAGGAGACAGTAGATGTATTACCGGAGAATAAAATGTGACAAGGAGAGATGTGAAACAATTACTAACCTCATCAGAGGCTGTTTTCAATGGCTGAGAATGATGGATTCATGGCCAGGCTACAGACTTCAAAGTCCTCCAGCTATTTCTTATTTATACAGTACTAACAACAGATTTTTGGATATTGTAATGTCCTTTCATAATCAAAGTAACTGGCAATCATATCTATGAAAAGGGGAAACAAAGACAAGGAAGCACTAACGTGAAGAAGAGGTGATAAGTGGAGAATTTGAAACTTGATTTACACAGAAGGGTAGTTCAGTGAGAACTAGGGAGCAAAGTTAAAAGCTGCAGTACATGACAAGTAAACAAATATGATAAAGGCCAACCAGATTGTGGTCTGTTGTCACTCATCTGCATGGCCCACACACTCCAACTGGCTGTCAACAGCCCCTTTCACACAAGGGAGTTCATTATGTAAATGTGCTGTCACTTTTATATGTCAGCCTCCTGTTTCAATAAGTGACAAGACTCACTTTTTCATAAAAGCCATGATGGCAGTTTTACTTGGTCGGACTAACACTTCCATAGAGCTCAAGTCTGAAACGAATGCAAGTTAGTATGCAGAGATATTAAGTGGGTGACTTATTCTGCTTTCTTCTGAGAACTATTTTCCTTCCTTCCACATAAAAAATTTGAAAAATATTTTTTAAATTAATATTAATATTTTAAAATGTGCATTGTTTACAACCATGTTTGCTTTAATAGTCGACCAGCAGAACCGGTGAAATCACTGGAAGGAATGTGTCACACCACCTTTGTATGTGTGTGAATGTGTGTCCTCACATGTGAGTATGATACAAACAAAATGGGGACCAACTCCTCATAAGCATTGCTCCATGGCACTACTAGTCACAACCTCCACAGAGCACCTTTAACTGATATTGCAGCAGCATACATTTATAGAGGCTCTTTTTCTACATTATGTCCTACCTGATCAACCTGTTTCAATGTCAAAATGCCATTGAAAAGTGTCACTGCAAAATAATCAAACTGACACTCTTTTTCACAGACAATGACATCAAGAAATTTCTCAAGTAATTTAAATAAAAACCGCTCACCTTTACGAATTCCACAGTGAGCTTGCCGTTGAAAGTGGACACCTCTCCTTGCACACTCAGCTTGCCACGTCGAATAGAGAAAGGCACTATCTCATCATGAGCGGTACTGTGACCTACTCGATCAAAGATATCCAGGTCCTTCACCACCACATGGCCGTTCAGACGGACGTCAAACACCTAGAAGAGCATATTTCCAAAATCAATAGTGATAAACAGCCAACATTCATGTTGTCATCAATAGAGTACACTTATGGGTATTCAAACAACTCCCCAAATCCTGTCTGAACACCAATGTGCAGTGACATGTATATTAAAACAAACAAGAATGGCATGCCTTTCGTTTTGGATATGAACTGGAGAAAGAAGTGTAAGTAAAGTATTAATTTTAAAAAATGTGCTCAAAAATGTGCTCATTGCATACATTGTCCACTCAAACTACCACTCTGCAGATGAAAATGACAACTTTATTAAATACACACACTACATTAGACTCGAATATCTCCGATATATCAATTGCCATACCTTTTGCTGCGACTGGGCAAAGTAAACTTCTGCATACTTCATAACCAGTATATAGTCTCCTTCCTCACGAATGGGAACATCATATCCAAAAGTGTCCTCGTTGTAGCGCTCTGTCTGATACAGAATCTGGTCCTCTGGACTGGAGCGCAGGATTGGCAGACGCACCCCATAATCGGAGGCTACAAAGGAGAACAGCGACCGGGTTCAGTAAAACTGATCGGGTCGGAAGTCAAGCAAAGCACCACATTAGGCGAGCCCCGACCTTTTCCTGCACTCAGGGAAATACAGTGCCCTTCACTCCAACTTTCAATTACAGCCTCTCTGTTCTTGTAAATGACTCTACAGTCAATTAGATCGCATCGTCACCTGCTTCCTCTATATGCTGAGAGGGGCGGAGCTGTAGCCCTCTATGCTGACTCCTCGTTAGATTGTAGTTACTTGCGGAAGCCGACCATAAAAAGGTTGTTGCTGGAAATTTCTCAAGCTCCGAGGAGCAGCATTTACCTTCACAATGTCACTCTTAGCAGCAACTTGCAGGTGATATCCCGCAAAACACGAAGACTGATATTAGCGGTCAACCGCCGCTAACATAAACTCACCTTTACCAATTTTCCCTTCCAACGGGTCCTTTTTGAAGTGAATACCGTGCAGGTCTACATGTGCTTCACCCCCGGCATTTACAGCCCAGATGACTCGTTCAGCGAGGCTGGGGCCCCCGCCTTCCGCCAAACACCCCTCTGCCAGCAGCGACAGCACCGCTGCGAACAGCCCGGCGACAAGCTGCGCCGTGACCCGCTGCATTGCCACACACAGCCTGGTCCTAGACACAGAGAAAGACGGCGCCGGTATCTGTTTGCATACAGCACAGACTTGGTTTCAGCATTAAAATAACCCTTCCACACGTAACAGTAACCACATACGGTTTGCTAGCGCCAGGAGCTAGCAAACTCGCCTTTGATGACATGCAACGTGATATCTTTAAGTTAGCCATTATGCTAACGTTAACAGTACCAATACCGGCAGTAGCATTAGCACACAGAGACCCGCAAAATGACAGTGAACTTACATACAAGTATTCTAGTTTAATTTTAACAGATTCATGACACAACGTTACCACCCCCGTGTTACTTAGTCAAAAACCGGAAGATAACGAGAAATCAGCAGCGAGTAACGTTGGTCAGTTAGGCTAGCTAGCTAGCCTACCTACCTGTCTAACCAGAAATATTTGGTCTATGAGAGCCCAGCTAACGTTCATGCAAATGTCTCTTACCTTCCCCCTTCACCAATGCCTCCAACCTATCTTTTGCCAATGTGTAAGCTCTTCTCTGCTGATACAGTCTCACCTGCTGCTTTATGGTCTAAACTGTAAGATTACTTGACTGTGTGCAGATATGCTCAGAGTCCACAGCCTGCTACACCGACTTTCATTCAATGCGTGTATCGAAACTAACATTTGGTCTCAGTGTGCAGGAGGCGGAACAGCGCTACCTAACCTTAGATTTCGCATGGCCAATGACTGACAGATACTCGGTCGAATCACATTCTCCTGTCAAGATTTCCTGAAACCGTTTAAGACCATTTCGTATCACAGACCAATCACATCCTACTTTGTTATCACTATGTACAAGTAGCGACTCAGATTGTGTTCATCAAGAATATCAAAAGTCACAAGTTTTGAGGGTTGTAAACAATTTTTGCCCATATTCTGACCTTGACTGACAGAAACGTATAGAAGAAGCCCTGTGTCTTTTTTACACGTCAAGTGATGCGCTGAGAATGTGTGCCCTGAGTTTAGCCTCTCAGGCAGAATTCTCAGTTTGTGTCCAAACCTTCATATTTAGATTGAATGGTAGGCCAAACGTTGAGCATCCATCACCTAAAACTAAAGCTTGCCGATTACACGGTGAACTTAAGTCTACTTAAGTTTGAAGTTTAAAAAAGTGAGAGCGGAAAACTCGCTGAATTTCAATGAAGGTTAGCGTTAAGATACCAAGGCCCTGGGGCAGATTCTGTGAAAAGTGAAACCCCCATTATTTTACCATTACTTGCCTTATATTGTTGTTATAACGTGGTTTCCTTTGCTTTAATCAACAATAAGTCCATATATATATATATATATATATATATATATATATATACATATATATATATATATATATATATACATACATACATACATACACATACACATACATACATACATACACACACACACACACACACACACACACACACACACACACACACACACACACACACACACACGTGTGTCGTGTTCTTTGCTCCTTCCGGTCTGACATCCAATCAGGAGAGTCCAACGCAGCGCGCATACGGTGCACTCGACAGATGACCAGAAGGGAAGGAATAGAGATAGTTGCCAAGGCAACAGCATTACCTCTAGCGGTGACACATGTTTAGTGATTGATTTTTACCTAATACAGCGTTGGTAAACATACGGCAAAATGCCCTCTGTTCTTCAAATAAAGCAAACATACAGCTTTGTATGGTTAAATGGTTTGTTACAGTTGGTTTTGTAAATTTATCGTCAGTATTTGCAATACATTATCAGTGAACGCCCACAACTTCAAGTGCAAACTTTTGTTGCTGTTGGCTTGGTGCTGCTGCTTGCAACCCTGTTTCTCCAGGAGTGGCCCAGAGGCAGTATGTTCTAATGCAGTTTTGTCATGGATGTTGCTGTGCCTGCGGCAATCTCCTCTATTTTTTCCAGATGAAAACTGACTCTCGCACTGAACATTTTAGTGTGAATATTACTGGGTTCATTTTAACCTGTTACCAGACACTCCTGTTTTTTTTGGAAAAGCCTGAAAATAATGTACCCTAAAATAAAAAGTTTACTGTTCTTCAAACCTTGTGATTACAGTCATAACCCTTGTCTCCTTTGAAAGGACCAACAACCAAAAACTCAGATTGAGTATAAGAGATACTGACCCAAAGTTAGAGAGGCACAAACATGGCTTTCAAACAATGTATAATTTACCAAGGTTGTGTGTTAAGATTGAGTCTGGTACAGACTGAAACACACTTAAAGTAGCACTACCAAGGCCAAGGCATCCCACGGGCGGGGTGGTATATTTTAAAAGGTTAACTGTTTTTAATTCTTTTACAGTGGTTCGCAGTGTTACCAAATAGTTTTAGCTGGAGAATAACAGTGAAATAAACTGCACTTGCTTCTAAATACTCTCTGTCACTGCTGCCCAAATAGAGCATCTCTTTATGGCACAATTTATGCATACCGTGTCACTACGTAATATGTCTTTTATAATATGTGTAATATGTTTGTAGTATAACAAATCTTTCATCAAAGCTAAATTAGTCAAAGGTCACACAGGGACACAGCATAGTTATTTACAGTCATTTTCATTTGATGACTTGGACAGTGATGGTTCACTCTTTCTACAGGGAAAATGTACCCAATATGCAGGCTTACCAGAGACACGTATGAATAATAGATATTATGAGGAGGTTTGTCCTCAAGACATGCAGTGACAGCACACAGTGCTATACTGATATGCTGATAATGACACTTTAACAGGAATTATCGACACGCAGTAAAGGTAAAGAGGTAGTTTGAAACTTAAGGTCCATAACAAAACAAGCTGTTGTCAGTACGTTTGAGTATGTAGGCTACAGTATATTTTCATTTGATGTCTAAATAACAGACTCAAAACCATTTTCTACTATATTGGTCCTGCATTTTCTTCACAATTTCTCCACAGGTAAAGGGGCTCAAATGTAAACACCTTTTATTTCTCCACAATTAACTTGGCGAAATATTTTGTTTACTTTATTAGACAAAAATGCAAATGTGCAAACTGAATTTAATAAATTTCTCTCTTTGGCATGCATAAAAATTGCTTCGACAACACAGATGTGTGGAACGTTACCACAACTACAATCATATTGACACTGAAAGACAGTACAGGTACAACATGATCACATTATGTTCACATATGTCGTTCCCACTGTATGTTCTCAGACAAAGCAATATGGATTTTCAAAAACAGACTAGGTTAAAGACTCCAGGAATTCAAATCTGTGAGTATTAAAAGACAGTCTGGAGAGTGTGCACACCACAGCAGGCTAGTTTCAGTGGGCACTTTGGTTGTCTGGATTGAAGCTTTGAAAGAGAGCTGTGCATCTTTGTAAATAGTGTTTCAACTGCCCTTGATCTCAGACCATGGAGAAAAACATACAGTATATGAAATGCTTTCAGAGCTCTGTCTCTCATTATCAGACATCTGCTTCTTTGTTGTTTGTAGTTGTCAGACAGTGATGCTTTTATCAGACTGGACTAGCACAGTGAAAAATCACAGATGGTCACACATTTACAATACAGGTGTGATATTGCCACATGGGTTCCTTGGTGGAGCACCAATGTCACGCAAAGGACATTCCACTTACAATTTCTAGTATAACACATACTGTGTGAAAATGTAATGAAACAGTGCACTGATCTTTTTATATCTTTTCTACAGGCGTTCACTCTCTCTTCCTCAGTTTGTTGTACATCAGAGGCGACATTCCGCCAGTCACTTATTTTGAACCATGTAGGGGATGAGACAAGACACCAGCAATCTAGCCACACAGGAAGTTATTTAGTGAGAATTAAAGTGCAAAAACATAAGTTGAACAATCATCAGCTAGGCTACAGCAAATTTTGCCTCACTCGAACTGGAGACTTTTCAGGAAGAACACTTATTGATTGAAAGTGTGAGGTGACTCCTTGCTCCTTAACATTCAGGAGTTTTAATTCCAGTGTCATTCAGATTTGGATGGCTCAGAAGATCTTAGCAGGTGTTCTGTTGTACTTGGTCAAGTATAGAGAAGAACACAGCTTCACATTCAGGACCGATCATTTTATGATCTTAGCGAGACATCATTCGTACAAACTCTGTGAAAAGAGAGGGGGAGGATGACAAAATGCAGCAGTTGCTCCACACTCTACTGTACTCCTGAAATAAGTAGTTTGTGAAAGCTGCTTTACCTTCAAAGTCAACAAGCCCATCACCATTCAAGTCAACATCCCTTAGGATATCTTCTACTTCCTTTAGACCCACCTGGAAAAAAACAGGTTGGCAGAAGTAAGTGGAGCACCAAGCTCATAGAAAAATGGATTCGATACTCTCAGTTAAACTACGATCCAAGTCTTACTTGTTGGCCCAACAGCTTTCTCATTGCGTCTCGGAGCTCCGATGTGCTTATGGCCCCGTCACCATTAGTGTCAAACTAAGAACCAAAAGCAGAGGAACATCATTAAAAATGGAAAAGCTACTAGTAAAAATCAACATGATAAGAGCTATGATAAAACAGTTACCAAAATCTGAATCTAGACACTTTTACCTCTCTAAACGCGTCTTTTAACTCTTTTATTCCAATCATGTCTGCAGTTTCGGCGAGGAGTTTTGGGCCCATCAACTCTACAAAATCCTCAAAATCAACATGACCTCCCACTAAAGAAAAAGAGATTTTGGCACAGAATTTCAAACCACAATACACATAAAGGATCAAATTAAATGTGTGACATATAAATGCACAAGACAAGTCCTTACAGTTCATGTTTATCTGTTGGCTCAGTTCAATCAGCTCCATTTCAGTGGGCATGTATCCCATGGTTCTCATACAGTTTCCTAGATCTTTACAGCTGATGAAACCGTCCTTGTCCTTGTCAAACTCTTTAAAAGCATCCCGCAACTCTGTTGAGAAAGAACAGAAAACTTAATATTAACTGAACTGTATGGCTGTCATTTTTCCTACATGTTGTTTTGCGCATGTAAATACATATTTTTGCACCACACGTTAAAACTTGTCTCCCTTTTCGTTTAATTTTACTTTTACGTTTGTTCTGTGAAGCGCTTTGACAAACCTGTGTCGTGGAATCATTTTACATTAGATTATGACTGCTTAACGTCGGTGAGAAAACACTAAAGAAAGAGAAACTTACCATCCATTTCTTCAGGCCGCAGCTCTCTGTCCTATTAAGAAATAACATGTAATAATTGGTCGGTAGAAAAACAAATTCACAACACATGAATAAAAACAGTCATCATGATCACACATCATAACAAACACATTCTTCTGTGTATGAGGTACATGAAAACGTACCGCTGACGATGCTGTGACTCGAGTGATGCCGAAACCTAAATCAGCAACCTTTTCCATCACAATCCTCAGCTGTTTAGTCAACCTCAACTTAAGGACGCCCAACAATAGAAGAAGTTAAAAGTCGACTGGAACTATCGCACATCTTGATGACAATACCCCAAAGTATAACTAGGTCACTTTCTATCAAGCATGACTGGGAGGCGTAAACCTCAAGTTCACAGAAGAATGTGGCTGTTTCTACTTTTTCAGAGCCTTTAAAGGGCAGAGAGAGACAGAGAGAGGGAGGCAGACATATCCCAGAGCCTTCAGGGGTTAACAGCAGGAGCAGTGAGAAGTCTAAACACAACAGTGAGTACTGACGTCAGGCCCGAAGAACTGCCTGACCGGAACCTCTGAGATAGAAAACACAGAAGGCACATGAGGCCAAAGAAGCACAACCAGCCAATCCAACATGCATGCATGCTCAGCACCATCTGCACCTTTCTCCGCTCACCACTGCCAGTTCATCATCCATCATCACTTACACTGACATGACGTTTGGGGAAATGTGCTTATTCGCTTTATTGAGAGTTAGATGAGAGGACTGAGACCACTCTCCTGTCTGCCTGCTAGAAATGAAGCTACAGTACAGCCAACAGCTGGCTAGCTTAGCTTATAGCGTAAACACTGTCAACAGGGGGGGGACGGCTAGCCTCTGGACAGAGCCAGGCTACATGTTAACCTTGAAGACATGAGAGTGGTTTTGATCCTCTCATCTAACTCTTGGTAAGATAGCGAATAAGTGTATTTCCCAAAATGTCAAACAATTTATTTAGTACTTTGTGCACTTACTGTACAGTAATACAGATATGCGTATCTGTGAGAGGCAACCAGTGGGACAAAGCATTGGTGCATCTGCATGGCTACACCTGTTTGACCCTTGACCTGTTTCAGCCTAAAAGGTTGGAAAACACTGATGTAATGTGAGTAACAAATGTAATAAATGTTGTAGCATTCATGTGCACTACACGTATTCACAAGTTCCTTAACACCCATGTAGTTATTTGTGAGCTTCCAGGCTCAGTCACTTTCCAAACCTGTGTGTTCCCTACCAGCAGATGGCAGAACACCAGTCAAAGGCCGCAAGGGTGGAAATAGTAAGAAATGATGATGGAAAGTAAGAGTCTCTGTAACCCAGTGGTGAAAGTTGTTACTGCAGCTTGTTTGGTAATAATGGAAATCCTGTCCAGGTAAGCTCTACTGATATGAATAGAGACAGGAGTAGATAAAAAAGGGTGTTTGTCCAGACTTACGTACAGCCTGCCTGCACTTGGCCATGCCTTTGCTCAGGAAGACACAGGTTTGTCCCAGTATGTTGCTCACGAGTACGCAGTTTTGTGTCATGGAAACAATGGACTCCTGATAAGGCCCAAGATACCCTGCCTGGCCCATCTCCTCAGAGGACAGCACACCTCTGAGTCTCCTCTCAGCATCCTGGAACATCTTTCCAGAGGGGTGCAGAGACAGAGTTAGAGATCCTTAGAGGCTTCAGAGCAGAATGGAATAAAGGTACAAACCAAGGGGGGGTGTGTATGATAGTCAGTGTAGACTCTACATTCTGGAAAACAGGCACTAGAATAAATGGGACTGTACTTCTCTGTAAAAGTATTATGTGTGTGCGTGCGTGCGTGTATATGAAACAATGTTGAAAATATGAAAACAAGGCAGAAATTTAAACACATAAATAAAGCAGCATGTTGCCAACTTTCCACTCATTGTTCATAACTGTTTACGTACCAGCGTTGTACGGACTGGCAGCTCACTCCTATACACTGTCATTGGAACAGTAAACATACTCAGAAGCACAGAGAGGGCAAGCTAAGGCACCAGGGAACAGGCTACATGTGTTATCACATGAAAAACATTATTCTGTGAAGACATATTTTCTCCTGTGGGCCATACAGTGCTTTTCAGAAAACAGTGCCTGTTGCACACCAAAGGTCTGCCAAAGTCTGAAGCCATTAATCTGACACGAGGTCAACAAAATACACACCAGAGCCATTTACAAGCAGTGCAGTGGCAGAATAAGTTTCAGTTCACGATAAAGTTACTTTCATTACAAACCACCAACATTAAACAGTGTGGATATTAAAACTCCATTATTCTAAACCTAAACTGAGTCTAGTATAACTATGGCACATGTCGATTTTGACCGTTTTTGTAAAGGCAAAGACACAGTGTGCAGATATCATCAAAAGCACACATACAGATAGAAATGTTGTTAATCTTCTATTGTGTTTTTGCAGTATGATGACTGACTTCATCAACATCCATGCGAGTTTGAACAGAAAGAACAAAAACAGTTGCACACAACCCTGCAAAATTCTAAACAAAATTTCCATGAATGCCACACTACTGTCACATTTCATTTAGAAGGTTCGGTTTAGAGTGCACCACAAAATCCCCCCAAATCCACCGAACAAACTGCATCACAATGAAAACAATCTTACCGTTCTCAGAGGCCAGGCTAAGCAGTTTCCCATACCAAAAGAGAAAAGAGACACTAAAAAGGACCATGAGGACTTTTTCTCCTTTAAGTTTGCAGTTTGGGTTTTGAGAGTAGTGCAAACTCTGGTTTCAGCAATACCCATGAAGCCTGGGGTGCTAACCTACAGTTGACAGAAAAAACTGTGAGCTGCACTGTACTGCACTATCTGGCATAAATGAAAGGAGCCAAGTAGCGCCAGTGACACGGTGGGAGAGAGAGAGAGAGGGGGAGAAGAAATACGAGTGAGGGTAAGAAACTAAATGAGCGAGGGAAGTGGACCAAGGAGGGAAAGAGAAGTATGCCTATGAAAGGAGAAGAGGATGAGTGTCTGTTAGATATTTCACCCAGCTGTCACACTGACCAAACTGTTGTAGTTATTCCGTGAACAACACAGACGGTTCAACACAGCATCACAGGCACCAAACATGAGAATAAACAAGAGAAATGTGATAAGCTGGGTCATCCTTCCTACTGGAAATATATACAAAGCTGCACCAGACGGGTAACCTTCTACTCCGACGTGACACACATATTTCAAACGTGTCAAAATCTGTGCCAGGCAAATTTACAAGAACACTCTGTGTAAGGATCTATTTCCAGTCTTGCTGTCCTTCTTACCTGAAGTCTCACTCTCAAGAGCTAGACTAATTTGTCAATTTGCATCGTTGAGATTGCATTATGAAGTCCTATATTTGAATTTCATATTTTCGCATGTGCCCTTGTTTTTCCGGCCTCACGCCCCCACACCACACACATCCTCCTGTGCCCTCTGCAGGCAAAACAAGGTCACTCCGACCTCCAGCAGCCACATGGCAGACTGGGAGAGGCAGGAATGCAGTTACTGTATGGTCCCCCTGTTACCGTGAAATTTGTATCTACATGTGTGTGTACATTTGCAAGAGGAATACTGTCAGAATCAGGTTAAGGTATTTGTACACCGTCTGTTCACATGTATTTCCATTTTGGCAAGTCAAAGGACTACCTGTAGCCAGAGCAATGAAAATCTTGTTTACTTTGAATGCAGGGTTCAGGCAAAATGCCGAAGGCAGCGTGTGCATCTCTCAAACCACGCGCTGCATTTCGGCCCCTCATTGAACTCCTCTCCACCTAGCTGTCTCATCAAAGACCTTTTTCAGGTCACGCTAATGTTTTCACAGAGCTGCTTGCAGACTGACTCACTGCTTATTTGTAGAATAGGCTTTCATACTATAAGTAGCTTATTAGAAGATTTTTGTCTTGAACCCACAATGGATGCTCACCGTGTTCCCATAAGGAGCTTGTTTTACGGCTAAGAGCTTTTCCTAATTCTGACATGCATGAATCCCCTCCGGATTCATGATCAGATTAAAAATAAATGCCATGCATGGAAACAAATAAACTCTGACTTCGGTGGAAGAGACCGGGGAAATGTCCTCAGTAAACAACATGTTATCCAGAGTTTAAGCAGCAAGGTGGAGCTTTGTGAGGACTTGTGATGTAAAACTAAAACTGGTCGCAAAACCACATCTCTGATAAGAATCCAAGCATAATAAAATGAACTCATTTCCTTCGTATAAATAGATCTGTGGCTCAAAATAGAGCCTCCATCCCCAACAGGAACATCAAAGTGTTCCTGATAGAATGATGCAGGAACATGAATATATAGCTCTGTCTTTGACCAAATACACATTAGCACATCAGAGATTTCCACCTCTCTGATACCAGAGCAATTGATCTGCCCCAGCACGTCCACTTCAATAAGAAAGGGCTGCCTGACTGAGAAAGTCTGTAGGAGGTAGTACTGTATCTACAAATTACGTAAGAAATGAATGTGTAGAAGAAGCTTTTGCCCTCCATAGTCTGCCCAGTAAGAACAGTGTTTGCAGACTGCATCACCGAGCACATTAGCCTATTGATTGGAAAGAGGACGTCAGTGGAGCCAGAGGCCGCGGTTAACCATTTCTGTGGAAATTCTAGTAACAAAGTGCTATTTTCAGCCTCAGTGACCTTAATGCATTTATGAGTTTTTTTTAGATTAAGCCTACTAGAGACACTGGTGTCATCCATTCGAATTTGGTTTACAAAACCTAACGTTCACTTGGTAAACCTTGTATTAGTCCAAGCCATAGAATAGGCTGTTCCAATTATGTTCTACATAAATTGGGGTTTGGGGGGGTCACTGTAACAGCTTGTCAGAGGCCACAAAATTTCCAGGAACATTCCTGCCCTCCCTGCACTTCACACACTAAAACTCTTCAAATGAATTTAACCAACTGACCAGTTGTGGGGGGGGTTTCATTCACACAAAACTATGTTAGGCAACCTACAGGTAAATTCATTTCCCTATATTTCAGAGCCTTACCTGCCCAAAAAGTGAATTGAGGATGGTGCGCAAATTGATATCGGATGCAGAGGAAGCAGCACTCGACCTCCGGGAGCGACGAGATGACCTGCTCGACAGCGGGGCCAGGGAGCATGAGGACGGGGAGAGACTGCTGACCTGACCGCCGCTATCGGCCGAGCTGCCCCCCTTATGGTCCCTCGGCTCACAGAGAGGAGCCCTGTCGTCGTTGCTGTCCGACAGCGAGGGCACCCTGGGCACCGGGCGGGAGTGAGTGTGACAGCGACGGGGGCGCTCAGGTTGAGGTGCTCCTGCCGCCGGTGGACAGTCCTCCCGGTTGTGCTTCCTGCGGTGGTGGTGCCGGTGCGCTGGCTTGGATGACCTGCAGCGTTCCCTCACACCTCGGCCCGCCTCGCCGTTTGGCTCTGGCGGGTCGGGAACTTGGCTGGGAGGGGCATGCGACTTGCACTTGTCCCGAGTGGCTGCGTTATTACTACTGTCCTGGCTGCCGATAAGGGAGGGGTGGCACAGGGGTCTCCTGGCACTGATGTCGCACTCGGCCGACCAGAAGGACTCCTCGGCTTTGCTGCTGCTCTGGAGGGCGGTGGGACGGTGGTGATGCTGGTGCTGATGCTGATGGTGATGCTGACTTCTCCGGCTTTCTGCTGTACGGAGGTGTGCCGGTCTCCTCGCCGCCGAGGACGGTTTCAGCAAGGAGGTCGTGGATTCAGATTTTGGAAAGGATGAGCTCATAGCTGCGGATCTGGTCCAGCCCGTTCCGGTGGGTTGATCCTCGATATCATTTGCCGTCTTCTCCCCATTGTCGACCCATATTCTCACGCAGAGCCCGGCCGCGGTAAGTTAGGCTACATTTCACCACCGGATCGCGGTGCGGCAGCGCAGCCGGAGCGCGCACAGACAGCGCAACCGCGGGGCACACACGTCGCTGCAGAGCGCGTCACCTTTTCATTGATGTGAATGCTTGTCTCAGGCAGCGTGGCAATGACGTGGGTGTGGACGGTAGTAATATCGTCCACACCACGTCATGTACCAGTGGTGGGCTAAACTTTTCCATGACAGAGACACACCGGATAGATACACATTGCATCGCGGAGCCCCCGTGAGATGAAAAAACTCTCCCCGTTGCCTCAGACATGTATTTTGCCACAAAACTGAGATTTGTCATGATCCTCTGCAAGCAGAAAAATCTAATCTTAATGGTCGAGACACAAAATCCCTAAAAAAATAATGGACATCAATACAGGCCATCACCTGCGATAATATCCCGTCCCTGATGCTGATGCTGAATTTTTACAGTTAATTCTACTGTAACTCTCATCTACTGTAATTTTTGTGGCCACATAAAGCGATGTGGCACGAGAGACTGTCTAATATTTTAAGTGTTTGTATATATATATTTTTTTGTCCTCCCAGTGGACAAAATATCAGAAACACCAGTTACTGTAACCGTTTTATTCCATTGCATTAAACTGTAACAATTATAAGGCAATAAAAATGTCACCATACAGTATGTTCAAAAGTCAAGTCCTCTGTGTTACAACATCCGAACTATTGGATTTCACAGATGTTCATGCAGTTGTGTCTCTTGGCATGAGAATGAAGATGGTATTAAACAATTGTTCACTCTATCAGGGGCCCGAAGGACCCCATCAGCTACACCTAGAGGTCTCTGGATCCCACTACAGCTAATCCGCCCACACAGATCTATTTTATGAGGGACACATTTTATTACATTGATCATTTATTATTATTTATGACTATTTTAAATTCAATGAGTTAGTCATGTGAATGCAGATTGCTGAAAGGATAATCCTTGTGCATACATATCTTTGTCTGAGCTTTAAATCGGCCCTCCCTCCCACCATGATCCAGTATAAAGAGCTTCACTCACACATCTGGATACAGGGCAGTAATGTAACAATAACTACTATAGTCTCCTTTAGAGCTGTGAAACTGTAACAAAAAACAATTCTGTGCCCACAAAACATGCAGTCTATAGACACCAAAACTACAGACTCTCTACATGAGTTAGGTGTTATTAGTGGTGATTATTGGCATCAGCCTCACATCAACATGTGCCTCCATCCGTCGAAGTTGTAGACGGCACCTTTGGAGAATCCACTGGTGATACCCAGTGAAGGATGCTGATTTGTGTTGGGAACTCCTTTCCTTGACTGTGGAGATAGATGTAGCACCAAATATTAACCTGTATGTATGTTCTTCAGGAAACCATGAACCCAAGTCTTACAAGTAACGATGACACTGCTGTTTTTATTTATTGTTGCCTCAGCATTTTAGTGCTTCTGGCTTCATTTCATGACTTCACAGAGGCAATACAGGTCTGATAGGATATAACTGCTGTTATAAAGAGGAAACAGAGCAATGACAACATCATTGCATACCTACGCCTCCCTGTGGCACTGCTATAAAACTTCATCTGACTGAGAAGAGGCAACATTATTTAGTTTGTCCACTTGCTTTATATTGTAAAGTGTATCATCAATACCAGAGTTGCATTTCTCAGAGGACTTTTTCTTTTTCTGAAATGGTTCATTCCGAATGTACCAGAGTTAAAATCATACAGTGTGAGGTGATCTCAGGTCTTGGCTGTAATTCAGGTCTGTGTTATCTGTGTAAAAGTGACACTTTTGACAACAGCTGGTTAAATAAGATACTTGACCATTTATTAAATGTACAGAAATACTGTTCAAAATCCACACAAGAATGTGGTAAAGGACAAATCCATAATCCAAATGTAAACAAAATGGTTGCCCCATCATATACTGTAGAATTAAAGCAAATGCTTTGGAAATGACAGTTTTCATACTCTAAAGTGGATTAACATCGCTCTTGATTTTAAATCTAATTATGAACAGCTCAATGTGAGTGTCAGTGTCGTCCAATGTTGTAAACAGCTTGTAAAATGATTGTACTTTTGTAAACATCAGAATTGAACAGATGGAAGCTGCTGAAGATTAATTTTCATTACCTTTTATACTGTGCACAGTGTATCTCCATGAAGTGCTGTTGAACAATTAAAGGGGCAATGTGTAAGAATTGGCCAATGTCGAAGTCATACTCCAAACAAACAAGGGGCAGCATGTTACCAGAAAGTTGGGGTGTCCAACCCCATTGTAAGAAATAAGGAAATGCACTCTTTGGTCTCTCCTCCCTGCTCCCCTTCCCCTGTGCCATAGTCGGACTGGCCATTGGGCCAGTGGACCTCAAAAAATCTGTAATTTTTCTTTTAACTGCCCTGTCTGCCTCTTTACTGGCCCACTCCGTGTACCTGTCATTCAGGGTGCGCATGAGAGCGTGCCGCGTGTGTTCCAGGACTGTGCTCACTGGCCAATCACAACCAAGTTTCAACCCTCACCCTCACTTTGAGCTAACGTTAGCTTGAATAAATCTAACCTCAGCGTAGGGCAGCTGTTGACATGTTGCCGAACCTGAGTGGATCGGGGAATAATGTTTTCCACACAGGTTTACCTTGCAATTTAATTATGTAACTGGCTTTTTTCTTCGGTTACTGATGATGACGATTTTGCACCCAGTCTCCCCAGTCAGAGAGACAGGGAAGCTGTAGTGGCAGCAGGAGTGGAGGACGAGCCACGAGAGGTAGAGGAACGCCAGGGAGAGGGAGAGCAGCTGGAGCAGCAGCATCAATAGCTGAGCTGGAGGAAAGAGTGGAAGAATGTCACTGAGAGAGGAAGGATGGCTGCCACACAGATTTGTAGCTTACTACTTCATCCTCTCACGTTGGACTGAGGGGCAGACTGGACGCTACAGTGACTCACTGTTGCCTCTTGAGGTACAAATGGCTATTATGAGACGGGACGGGCCGAGGCTAGCTGGTTAGCATGCTAACTTCAGTAGATATCCCTGCAACACAATACATAGACGTCTTTGAGATTACGTCAAAACTGTTGTTTCTTCGCATTCTGTTGATAATCTTACTAAAGTTTGGAATGTTTTAAACTAAAATACTTACATATTGCCCCTTCAAGGATTGTGGCTTTAATAATGGACACCATATGGTGCTGCAAAATTACAGAATGATAAAATAAAAACATCAAAGAACAACAGAGATAATACTGCATAAACATTTTACAGAATCTACAAATTTAATCTATCAAAATGATTTCCGGAGAATGAAATGCAATCACTTTAGTTGTAAATCAAGACAACACAATAGTCATAGCATTGAAGACAATCATTTCAAAACATCTCAGACTGGTCAGTTTTTTACCTCAACCTTATTTACAGAAATACAAACCGGATATCAAATACAACCAAATTACAAGAGTTTAGTAAATTTACCAAAAACACTTCATCTCCAGTGTTACAGCACAGGCCGACTCACACAATTTGACCTAAAAATGTGCTTCTCTAACCATGTCTTGTGAAAGCAGGACTGATTTTCAGAGGGGAGCACAGTAAACTACCACACCAGAAGTCATGACAGAGACATCAGCTGCGTTTGTAAACATTTATGTCATGATTGACATTGGACCTCAGTTATCAAACCACATATGGATGAATCTTGTTCGCCTCAATAATGCTTAACACACGAACACGTCATTGTAACTGTTACAACACTGTCATAGCACTTTGCCAATAGCAGTTGCCAGTTTAGTCAAGATGTCATAAAATCCCAGCTGTGCAAACCTGTAACTAACCAACTTCAGAATTCGATTTAAAGAAATATCCTACATTGGCCTATTTAATCATTCTGTACCATTCTGTCAATGACTTTTGGTTAATGTGTCTATTAGAACCTTTTCCACAGAAAACCGTCCAGTGCTCTAGCAATGGTTCCTTAGCTAGCATGACTTTTTCTGTGTCTTTACATAAATCATGATTAATGCTACAATCCCGGAAAATGTGACAACATTTGGCAAGCAGGAGAGTGTCCAATCATTCATCAAAATTTAAACGGTTGAAAGTTTGTCGTGCATTTGAAAGTGGGTGCCCCTGAAAGGAAAAATGCGCAAACCCACTGACAGTCGTGTCTTGGTTAGAATCAAAATTTTTATTTGAAGTGGGACTGGATATATTGAGTAATATAAAAAGCTGAGTGATCACATTTCTTAGCCCTTGTGGAAATGTATGCAGGCGTTACAATAAATATAAAAGAATTAGTCATATGTATTAGATGCTAGGTGTAAAGTAATGTGTCGTGTTGTTTTGAGACACAAAACAACGACAAGAGTTTGGGGCCCATAAATGCTCACTCAATGACTCCAGTTCATGTATAGTTAGATAGAACAGGTTGGCCTCTGGACCCATTTACGCTGTCAAGCATAACAGCAAGATTGTGACACATTTTTGTTTGGCTCGCTAAGAGTCATTTATCAAATCTGTAGCATCTCTAGCACTCTATCGTCAAATTGTTGAACTGTTTCAAGCAACAACCAAACGAAAACTGATATGAACTGTACATAGAATCTTCCCTAAAAATACATTTGCTCCAGAACTGGCCCAAAGTTGGAGGGAAGTGGAAATGTGAAAACATATATTTGGTGGAAACTGACCACTGGGCAAAAGTTTTACTGTTCAGTTAAAACATTCATCTACATATATGCAAATTCACGGAACAATTAATTATTTAAAATAAAATGACGACAACATATAACCTAAAATGTCATTGCCATGGTTTTAATAAGAACTAATAAAATGGCTGCATGAACAATCGTGCACCTGCTAAGTTTTGGAAAATGTAGCAAGTACTTTTGAGTGTGGCTGTCTTTTACTAAACAGGCAAATAGATGAACATGATTGATAAAAGAGGCCCAATGTTTGGTTCATATGCTAGGGAGAGTTATGAGAGATACTGTATGAATCAGCGAATATGTACACAGTGAATGTGAGAGCTGGTCTGGAGGCAGAAAAGAGTTGCTCCCCAATCCTACAGACAATTGCCTAAAGGCCATCTGTCTCTCGCTTGGACATGGTTTCTCACTCACACCTACTTCCCTTCCTTGTCCTCTAAACGGCCTGGAGTAAAAATGTAGTCCAAGGCTTGTCTCTCGGCAGCGGCCACGTTGGGGTGCCAGAGGTCGACCATGAAGACCACCCTGGGGCCATCCTCTGCGCCGCCTACAAACACACACACACACACACACACACACACACACACACACACACACACACACACACACACACACACACACACACACACACACACACAGATACATAGCAGCAGAAAAACGAAAAACCAGATTTTGTCATGGTCTTGAACTGAAACCCATAACAAACTCGTATTAAATAAGCTCTCCATTTTCTTTAATGATATTGGATTATACTGCTTTTGGGTCAATCCTCCTTCAAGGAATAAACAGAAGGGGCAGACTGCAATAAAAAGATTCCATTTCAATTTTCAATGCCGTTTTAATCCCTTCTTACCCTCATGAAAGGCCCTGTGGAGAAAGGAGTCGTCAAAAAGCAGACAGCTGCCCTCAGACCAGCACTGTGGCTCTCCACCAACTACAAGCTCACAGGAAGAGGGCACTCTGAGGCCTGCCGGAGGAAAAAAAACAACATCCACGGGACTTACTAAATACAAGGCATTTTGAAACATTTTGTGTTGCTAACCAACCTCCCAGGTGACATATCCCACACAAAATGTTCTGTTCTTAAAGCATCCTTTATCGTTATAGTATGCTGTTTTAAAGCATCCCACAAAAGATCCTGCCTACACAACAATAAACAGTACTATTTATATCCGTCTTACAGAGTACAGACGGAAATAGAATCAAAGCTCAGGTGCTGTGAAAACAATACTTTTTTTTTTTTAGCATAAGCGACTTAATTTCAGCCATGTGCCTCCATGACTCAAGAGGATTCAGGATTTTAGTCTAAACAATACAGCAGCGGATTCACTGGGTAGCTCCTCTTCCCTAGTTAAACATGCCTACTGTTGAAATCATCTGCTGTTGTGCTGAGTTCTACACCAAATGAGGCTCACACATCCCATGGTTGAATCAATTGCAGCTCACTAAACACTTCGCTCTCTTACCCAGGTGGCAGCGCAGCCTGACATTTGTTGGACCGTAATGCTCAGTGATCAGAGCTCCAGGCGTCAGCACAGAGAAGCAGGCATTGCCGAACACGTTGTTGGCGATGAAGGTGCGCAGCTGTCCCAGCACCCTCCATGCCCGCGGACATCTCCTGACATTAAGAACCAGAGGGGTGCCTTGATTGACCAGGTAGTAGGTCCACCACTGCCCACGAGGAGTGCTGTTGGCTTTCCAACCCGGCGGGAGGGAGGACCCGCTGCGGGCCGGAGGCTGGTGGTAAATGCTCTCAAACTCGGCCAGAAGGGCGGGGAAGCTCTGCTCCAGCAGCTCCACGTCGTGTCTCTGGACCTCCCTGGAGAAGAAAGGGGCTGACGGTAGGTCGGGGAGAAAGAAGACCTCCGGTCTCTGGATGGTTGGTCGGCTGTTAAGGTATCGGCCTTGATCACGGACCCCTTTATGCACCCTGCCCATACCTGACCACGTGTAGCGCTTTGCGTAATCCTGCAGGCTGTGATAGAGCCTCTGGTTCAGACTTTCTCCAGCGCTGGTACAGCGGAAACACTCCGACGACTGGCAGAAAGCGAAGCCGTTCTGCTCCTCTAGCATTGATCCATGTTTCCCTTTCCCCCTGCCACGACAGTCTGAGCTCATGAAGCCCCCCACCACCCCTCCAATCCGGCCAGGCCCTGCCAGATACCTCCCACGCAAGGGGCTGGAACCATGCTCCCGGCCCACCCTGTAACAATACCACATAAACAGCAGCAGCACACACATGGCTATGGCAAAAGCACAGATCTCACACTCCCTTATAGACTGCATCCCTCCGGCCACCATCTCCCTCACGCTCTCTAGGGACCACTCCATCTCGGCTCGTTTCTGGATTGCTGAATCTGACGGGGAAAAAAAGGTGCTGATGAAGATGAGTTAACGCGTCTTGTCTTGGTTTTCTTGGCCGTGACTGACAGGGGCCCTAAACCACACGCAGGGTGCTAGTGAATCTAGTGTCAAGCAGCTCTTATCGCACCCCCTAATGTAAATAGTCTGCTGATTTGATCGGACACACTCTTTCTTCAGTCCTAACATTTCAGCACTCTGCAGCGAGGGGAGGTTTCTCCTTGCATGATGTCTGGCTGTGCGGTATTTGTGCTGCTCCCTCTCTTGTTCTCTCAGACAAATGCAGACAGACACCGCGCCTTAGGGTTATCTGTTCTCTGAAAAACAAAGACAGAAGGAGAGAAGAGAGGGATATGAGGAAAAGAGGATGCTGTAGTTGACATTGCTTAGATGTCATACAATGCTCCAAACTCTGTCTAATGTGAATGAATGACTTCATCTGATGCATTGCTTTTTGTCTGTGAACCATATCTTCCTCAGAGTTTGACAGCAAATTCCCATCCTGTATCCACCACATGTAAAACATACCTTCTGAAACTCACCCACACACCGTGGACTTCAAAATGACTGCATCCCGGCACACACACACACACACACACACACACACACACACACACACACACACATTTTGGAGACAATTTGGATTTCAGCCTTCCACACACACCCCTGTACTGCACTGTTTAAAACCATGAGTCATGGGCACAGTGCAGCATTTAACACAAATGCCTCCCTTTTGTATATTTTGGCGCAACACACTCACATGCACGCGCACAAAAGAGTGAATTATGTAAACGTAAACAGCGTTGATATCCACCTACATTTATAATTGGCATTCATAGGTTGCTCAGCAGGAGCTGCATAAATGGATCCTCGCGGGCAGGGAGGGGGGCGAGGTGTAGTCTATGTAATCGTTCGCTGCCTAAGTAAGAAAAAAAAAAAGGGAAAAAAGACTGGATTACATGTGTATGATTATATAATGATAATGGACAGGCAGCCAAAACGCGCGGAGTGCAATGCGTCAACTGTGATCAGAATTCCACGATGCGCTCTCACCAAAAATGGTCGGGTAATCCTGCTCCGATAGACCCTCCCCTACGTCCTGTCTGACAGCAGCAAGACGCCCCCACATCCCCCACGACACTCCGGCTGCTTTTAGGACAGACTGACCACTAAAGCCGACCCTGAAGCCATCTAAAGAAAAAAAAAAAACACACACACACACACACACATATAAATACACGCCAAGCCTTGTTCCTCCAACATTGCCGCGTTTCCACGTAAACTGGCCAACAGAACTACTGCCGCTAGGGCCACGGTGCCGCACGGACTGATGACCAAAACACTGACGAGCTGTAAGGCTCACTAAGCCACGGTAAACAAGCAGACGGCGGTAACCGAGCCCGCGTCTCCCTCACTTGGGGGCTACGTGGACGTTTGGTGAGCCGACTGGCGCACACAGGTTTGCATCCATACCTACTCAACATGCATGACTGTGGCCGGCGGAGAGGAGAGGCGCACAGGTGCTCCTTCGGGCGAAGCTGCGCACCACTGCAGTGCACAAGGTAGAACGGTATCACTTGCCAACATTATAGGAAAATGAAGAAAAAGAGGTCCTAACTAAACTGAGAAGAAAAAAAAAAAAGACGAGAGCTGTCCTACCGACGGCCCGACTCCCTGGCTGCCTGTCCGCGGTGGCCAGCGGCGTCGGACAGGCTTCCGATCATTTGGTTGTAAATACTCGAGCCCCACCAGGGGAAGCCACCCAGCGTCAAGCCGCCAGAGGGATACCCAACACTATTTCCGGTCGCACATTTCAAAATAAACTTCACGGGGCCAGAACTCCGACCTCCTTCCTATCTCCGTACAAAGCTGTGGCGCAACAGCTTCCACTTAAAAGTCAATATATTTTCTAACACGGTACGTCTCCACAGCCACAAAAGGAATTCTCCAGAAATTTAGCAATTCATGTCCGTGTAATCGGGGGGACTTGCAAGAGACAGACTCTAAAAAAAAAAAAAAAAGGTCAAAATCAAACCAGAGGAGGCAAAGACTTCCAGTCCCTGGTATTGCTTAAGTTTCAAACACACTTAATCCTACTAATCCCATAATGCATTTTGGTAGCAGCTTCCATTAGACTATCTCTGCCATATGATATACCCCAATCCGTCAAACCCCATCCCCCCAGTTTATAATGCAGCTTTTCTGTCAAATGCAAGTAGTTCTATTAAAATCTCAAAATAGCCCTTGTGATATTATCAGGGTTAAAAAAAAAAGCTCTCTCCACAGCCACAGAGGATATTATACACCTGTTTTCCCAGGCTGGGTAGTATTCTCCATAACATGTAAACTGACCTGTGAGATAATGGTGGAGGGTCCCTTTAAATATCCAACATCCATTTTACCAACTGTGTCACTGGGAGAATGTCTTTGGCAAACATTTGTCCACGCTTGTGCCTCCTCAACGTTTTACGCCACTAAGGATTCACCTCCAACTTTATCCATCATTAGCGTTGGGGGTGAATTCAACTTTCATGGCTAGGACGTTCAAATTTGAATCAGGCCAGCGCTCTTGTGTTTTCGGGCTTTTGCAAGAGCCTAGTCTAAATGACTGCACTGTAGTTATCCCACTGAGAATGTTTAAAACAATATTTATTTTGTTTTATTTTGTTTTTTATCAATTTTTATTTCCCCCTGTACCTGGATGCTACACCTGAAATGCTTGGCTGATTAATCGATTCGTCGACAACTTTGATAACTGAGTCTTTATTTCAGTAATTTTTCAAGCAAACTCCACTGCGTCCAGCCTCTCAAATGTAAGGATTTGATCTTTTTTTTTTTAATTTTTGGTCAAATATGATAATAAAGTGAACATCTCTGGGATTTAGACTGATGGTTGGATAGAACAAACCATCTGAATATGTTTACTTGGGCTCTGGGCATTTTCCACAATTTTCTGACAATTTATAGACAAAACATTAATCGATGAATTAAGAAAATAACTGGCAGATTAACCGACAATGACAATCGTATGCTCCTAAAACTCATAAAAGCATAGAGATTCTGTTTTCCGAACGAACGCTGGTCTATTCTTTTACTTCGAAGGCAAAATGACCTTGTATCCGGTATTGCATTGGATATCTTTGGGCGGCTTGACTCGGCTGAAAAAAGCCTCCCTCTTCCGTATGTCTCACGGCTCGCCCGGCGACTACAGTTCGATACAACTGCAGACAGCATTTCCCAGGATGCATCGCGGCGTGCCTGGAATTCGCCCCGCAGCGATCGTAGCGCGGCAGTGTGATGGTGATAGTCCGTGACCCTCGTATCTGGCTTTATGTGGAGCGTGGAGACTCATAGAAATAGGCACAGCGACTCCATGTTAGAACTCATGTTCTAGAAGAAGCTGGCAGGAAAGCCAGAAGCTGGCTTTTAACGGACTTAAATGTGGAACATGAAAATAATGTAAAAATCAGTTTTCCCCCGCCGAGTCACCCGGATGATTCGGTGCGTGTTTACCTCTCAGTGCGTTGACTTCTTAGTTGTTTGCATTTGTCATCAGGTTCAAAGACCTGGCACCAGTCCAGGTGGGGGCTGCCTTTCTGTTTTCCTTTTGGATCTCCTATTGTGCATTTAGACTTTATCTGAGCCGCGGGGTGTGTCTACGGGTTACACCTGCCATCTGTTACCAGGGTGACGTCCATCAACTGGACACTCGCGCCCCAAAAGTACAGCTACGCGCGCGCTCGGAGCAGCGTCGGTGCGCAACAAGCGCACACCTCCGACCCGGGGAGCCAGAGCATGTTTTGAGGCTGAAACTACTCAGGCGTGACTCAACAGACTTGCCTCCGCCCTCCGCTGCTCCAGGCGGAGGGCGGAGCCACACCTTCCAGTGAACGCCCCTTCTGCTGAAGCGAGCCGGTCAGTCAGTCAGTGAGGCTGTAATGTTTCAGAGGAGATCACCTATAAAAGAGAGATGAGACCGCATCCCGGCGGAGCCGTCTGGTAGTATCATCCATGGCGAGGTCAAAGGCGAGAGTGTACACTTGTCGCGCACTGACGCTGCTCTGCGTGGTTACTATAATCGTGTGTATTGTTCTGCTTTTGAGGCGCAAGTGTCCCGTTGATACTTTCTCAAGTGCTGCAGTGGCTGCAGACTCAGGGAAATGTTCAGAGATTGGACGGTGAGTGACACTTTTCTTATGGCTACTCAGATAACTCCATTCCTACTGGTCAGTGGTTATGAATTACGCACAAATTACGCACAGTAAACAAGCTCTGTTTCTAGGGAGCCAACTTCTTATTAAGATCAACTTTACCTACCAGTTAAAAACGTAATAAATTACCAGTTTATATTGTTGCTTCTCTGCACTTACAAAACTATCAGAAGACTGTTATATTGTATAACAAGGAAGCGGGATGTGCTCTACATAACAAAAGGCCTATGCGAAACATAAAGACAACTTTGCCTCACTTGGCAGGTACATGCAGCCTGACTAAAAACAGGGCCTACATGTACACTGACATGGGTAGTAATGAGCGTGAAATCCCTCCAGGGACATCCTTCAAAGAGGGGGCTCAGCGATAGATGGCGCCATCGCCGCGCTGCTCTGCACCTCCGTCATGAACCCGCAGAGCATGGGCATCGGAGGGGGGTCCATATTCACGGTGATGGACCGCTCTGGTAACAGACACGTTCATTCATCCCTCTAACACCGCAGAACTAACGACTGCCCTGCCGCGGTGCCAGAGTTAATTGCCAATATCTCCTCTGTCCAAAGGGAAAGTGAAAATCATCAACTCCAGAGAGACTGTACCTCAGAAGTTTAAATCTGACCTGCTGAAGACATGTCCCAAGACCTTCCAGCTGGTGTCAGGTACTGCTCTGACAGAAAGACGTCTAATTGTTTTCTTTTCCTAATCCCTTTGTGGGCGACCTTGCTCGTTTTTCTTGCTCAGGCAGCTGTGCTAGATATTAGGTTACTGGGTTACTGGGCTCCCGCATTATCATTCTGGAGGAATGGGATGGGCATAAACATTTTCCTCTTTTCAAACTCTTTTTCTTTTGTGGAATTCAGCATGGTTCACATCTAGAGACCTGTATATACCACATTAGGGCACAAAGTTGAAAGATATATTTCAGGTCAAGGGCTGAAGATACTATCAGTCCTTTCTTGGACATGCAACCGTCTGTTTCTTCTTTGGCTCGGAGCCAAGACCACACACGCACACACAGTGGAACAGCAGTCCTCATAGTTGTTTATCTTGCTGTAACTTGTACTTCTGCTTGTAAGCCTATTTAAGTTGATCTCTAACTGATACAAGGAGAACATTAGTAGACTGTACAAGTGTTTAATAATGTTTAGTGTACAATATCAGTAAGTTAAGAACTAAAAACAATATGGACGTTATCTCTCTTTCTGCTGTACCTATTGACCCACCATTTGATTAAAGGTGGCCAGGCCCACGCTGTCCGGTTCTTCAGTGGTAGAACTCAGTATCCTCTTTAAATCTCTTCTTAAAACTCACTTTTATCTTATGGCTTTTTCTTAACTGGTGGTATTTGTTGTAATTGTTTAAATTCTTTTTCTTTTTAATTTTGATTTACTTTATTTTATTTTATTTTACAGTAAACACACACTTGCCGACAAATGTACCCCAGTTGAATAAGGTTATGAAAAAGGCTTATCAAAAAAATACATTTTTGGAAACAATATAGAAGGAGGTAAAGCATGTTACAGCTGTAGCTGGTTGAGGTGGAGGTAGTTTTTGATACTTTATATACAGTTTGATTTAGTCCACTGGTTCCCAACCTAGGGGTCAGGTTCCTCGGGGTCATGAGAGGATTAATGTGGTTGGTAAAAAGAAAAAAATGAAGTTCTTGTACACAAAATTCCATTGTTTTTTGTTTTTTTACTTTAAAATCTTCATCTGAAAAGTAACAAGCAACATTAGCTGTTAGATCAGTATAGTGGAGTAAAGATACCTCAAAACTGTGAAACAACAGAACTTGATTAAATGTATGTAGTAACCTTCTACCACTGACCTACCTACCTATCCATCCATCCATCCATCCATCCATCCATCCATCCATCCATCCATCCATCCATCCATCCAGGAAGCCAGTGGATTGGGGTCCCAGGGGAAATTCGAGGTTATGAACTGGCACACAGGCTTTATGGGAAGTTACCGTGGGCCACCCTCTTCCAGCCGGCCATCCAACTGGCCAGAGAAGGGTTTCCTATTCCTCCAGTCCAAGGTCGATACATCCAATACATTGATACGAACCAGACCCAGTCACTACGGTATGAAAAACACCCACGGAACCGTTAGCCAAAAAATATGGTGACCAAAAAAATGAACATTTCACCTTTCTTCATTTGAGTGACGTTTTCTCTCATTGTGTTTGTCCTTTAGGAAGTTATATTCAGATAAGGATGGGAACTTGCTGAAGACTGGTGATGTAGTGAAGTTTGAGAAACTGGCTGACACGTTTGAGATGATTGCAAATCACGGGGCAGATGTCTTCTACAATGGAAGTATAGCAGAGGATTTAATCCGTGACATAGAGGAGGCAGGTATTGTGAGACGGGTTTCATCATACTCTCTTTTTCCTGCTATTTTCTATCTCTGCCTGGCACAGTGATCTAATTACAAATGAACAAATCAATCGAGTCTGTAAAGCACTGCAGCGATCACTCACGGACTGCAGTGTGAGCTGCCTGGATCCATTAAAAGTCTAGATTATGTGGAGGTCAGATGCGTTTTCTTCAGTTTCGCTTAGCAAAGCCATTTGTTTCAATGTTTTTCCTCAGGAGGAACGCTCACGGTGCAGGACTTGGATTTGTATAAAGTGACAGTGACTGATGCGTGGACTGTTTCTTTGGGAGAGTACCAGATGTACATACCTCCACCCCCTGCAGGCGGCATCCTCCTCAGCCTCATCCTTAACATTATGAAAGGTTCCTGCTCTACACAGACTGTAGAGCTGCTGCTCATCCACACTTTCACATCACATAATGAAGCCTGGTAGCTACAGTATGTTCATGCGTTGAACAGATCCAGCCAAATTAACGCTCTTATTGGTTGTTGCATATACGAGTTGTTTACTCATATAAGGAGACTGAATGCTGAATTTGTGTGTCTTTGTTTCACGCATGAAAAGGATCGAGCCCATTCTCTGGAAGTTGTATTCACTTAAATTAAATAAAAAATCAAACAACAAAACAAAAAAACCCCAATTTGTGTTTATTCACAGGATATGGCCTGAATTCAGCATCTCTGACAGGTGAACAAAAGACTCTGGCTTATCACCGCTATGTTGAAGCTTTTAAGTTTGCTAATGGATTGAAGAAATACATCCGGGATCCACAGTTCAACTCAGAAGAAGTAAGAATCGCAAAATGCTCCTGTGAACATTTGTGCACAAAGTTACACATGCTATTGCTGGAAACATCACCATTACATTTAAGTAGTGAAGTTTAGTTATGGCTTATAACCAGTGTTGGAAAATGTATTTAGATCCTTTACTTAAGTAAAAGTAGCAGTACTCCAGTGTAAAAGTCCTGCTTTCAAATATTACCTAAGCAAAAGTCTAGAAGTCTTATCTGCAAAATGTGCTTAAAAGATCAAAAGTAAATCTACTTATTTGACAGAACAGCTGGAGCTGGAGCTCATTTCAACGGCTTTATGCACTGTTAAGTCTGATCTATAAGAAAGCGCGATATTTTATTTGTTCATCATGTGCTTTGTATAAAACAAAAATCTGAAAATGATAAATCTGAATCTGCAAAGTAACTAATGGTCTCAAAGAAATGTAGTTAAATGTACAGTGTCTCCCTCTGAAATATAGTACAGTAAAAGTATAAAGCGTAAAATGGAAAGACTCAAGGGGAGTACAAGGGTGCAGCACTTGAGTAAATGCATTTACTTACTTCCCACCATTGCTACTAATAATCCAAGAACTATTCAGTCTTTAATCCTCAACCCCAGTGAAGCAGGCCTTCCTCCCACTTTAAAGTGAGGCTTATAGTATGAGAGCATATCACCAGTCCTTATGAGCTAAATGAGCTAACACATTTGGTTGTAACCCCTCCATGTGTTGTTATGGTGATCCAAGAAATGTTGCGTTTTGTTTGTCACTCTC
This sequence comes from Xiphias gladius, assembly GCF_016859285.1. Lineage (NCBI taxonomy): Eukaryota > Metazoa > Chordata > Actinopteri > Istiophoriformes > Xiphiidae > Xiphias > Xiphias gladius. Next base: position 22,835,218 of record NC_053418.1, on the reverse strand, counting down.
TTGAAGTGGGGGAAGCTACGGGTGGGGGAAGCTACGGGTGTTGACCCCTATTAGAATTCGAAGCCCGCTCCTACTACTCATCTGTCCTCTTAATTTTTCTAGACTGAAATACAGTCATAACTTTACATTTAAAATTTGTGTTTGCAAGGCATGTTTTTTAAAATGCTCTGTACTTCTTGCAGATGGCAAGGAAATTCACAGAGGACAGCTTTGCCGACCAGATACGGAGCCTGATCATCACCGACAGGACCCATGATCCCGAGTACTACAACACGGGCCCGTATCCGGACAGCATGGGCACCACGCATGTGTCTGTGCTGGCTGAGGATGGCTCTGCTGTGTCTGTCACCAGCACCATCAACCACATGTCAGCATCTGAATAGTGTTATTTCACAGTGAGAAACCAACCATCAAATATTACTGCTGGTTTGAGAGGAGAGGATTAATGAGATTTAAAAGTGTGTGTCACAAGTGTCACAGTCTCACTAACCAGTTCGTTTAATGTATTTTCTTCACAGATTTGGCTCCAAGGTCTTCTCTCCGCGCACTGGAGTCATCCTCAACAATGAGCTGTCCGACTTCTGTGGAAGAGTCGATCACATCTCTCCTGGTAATCATATCAGCATGATTTTCATTTAACCATCATGCAAGTAATACAGGTACAGGTATGGTTTTTTTCTTATTCATAGAGTAACTTTCTGTCCCTTGTTAAACATGGATTGCTGAGGATGGAACACAAAATATACGTACAAACTCTCAATCCCAGGGGTCTTGCAATGTTATCCAATGAGCAGCTCCAGGAGCTTGGGCAGAGTTAAATGTCTTGATTAGATGGAGGGGACAGTACCTATTTTACTGTATCTGAGATTGTTTTATCTTCTTGATACTCAGTGACTTTTTCTATTATCAGATTTGCTTCTCAATTTTATTTTGAGCTTCATTTCAACCTGTTTGGGGTCTCAGCGACGCCAGCTGTAAATCCTGGTTAAAAACAATGGATTTTCATGTGCTCCATATCTTTGATCAGTGTTGAAAGTACCTCTTAGGCAGCACTGCCCACCCGAACCCAAAATAAGTCCGTCTGGATGGCTGTGGATGCCTAACAAGGAGTAACACCTCTTTATAGTCTGACTGACCTCACACATAAGCAACATCACAATGCAGGATAACATACTGTACATTTCTTTTGAAAAACAAAAGGAATATAAGTGTTCATGAATAGCCCTCGCAACATGAAACATTTCCTTACTTGAAGTAGTAACAACAGTGCTTAATGGTAATTTCTATGTTTTGTATTTTATTTTGGGCTTTAACAAGGTCAGAAGAGTAAGATTAGTTGATTTTAGAAATATTCATAATTTGTTTGACAGTTCAGGTTTCCACCTCAATTGCTCAAAAATGACAAAAAGAAAACCACTGAATTAATATTGCTATATTGTAGAAACACAATCTATATAAAATAAACACTCTTAGTAGCGTATTCTTGATTTTCACTTGTTTGTTTTGGAAGTTTATTGAGATGTTTTATTAAACGTATGGAGCATATTCAAAAGAAGTGATGATTTTTATAGAGAGGATGAAACATCCTTGTAGCCTGATGTCAGCTGTTGAACAAAGGTAAAGTCACATGTGAGGGTTGAATAAATGCCCTTCACCCTCGGATGTACGTCCGTGATTCCCAGCCTTCAAAGGCACTTGACTGATTACATTTATGATTATTGTCTTCTCGTCCTTCTCACATTGATGAGTCTGAATTGTAGCCGTCTGTCCTGTCAGTCAAGGCTTTTGTTGCGTTGGCAGGGGAGCAGCCTCCCTCCTCCATGGCCCCCGCTGTGCTGAAGTCTGAGTCGAAGACGCTGGTGATTGGATCGACTGGCGGGAGTATGATCACGACAGGGATCGCCTCGGTACGTGTCCATGGCAATCACGCTGAGTGCCATTAAGATAAATTGCTGCAGACTAATGCCCCTCACTGTTGTCATAGTAAGAGCTGCCTTCACGAGTGTCTTCACCGTGTCCATAATCCGTTCTGTAATCATCACTTTCCCATCTGGCAGATTACAATGTACTGTTGTGCCTCTCCTCCAGACACTCATGAACCACCTTTGGTTTGGAAAGAGCCTGAAGGAGGCGATCGCTGCTCCAGTTGTTTTTGTCGACTCTCAAAATGCTTTGAAGTTTGAGCCCAAATTTGACATGGTAATACATTCAATGCCTTTATTTGATAAAGTAACACATCATCCTGTTTTTGTTCTATCTAAGCCTCCTCTACTCTTTTCCCTTCAGGAGGTAATCGAGGCTCTAAAAGCTTTGGGACACAATCAAGAAACAGCAAACCATTTCTACAATGTGGTCAACGCTGTGGAGAAGGAGGACGGCTGTATCTGTGCAGTGTCTGATGCCAGGAAACTGGGCCAAGCAGCTGGTTACTGAGACCGGGAGTCAGTGGCATTGGTTATGCAGGATGGCCTAAAGGTTACAGAGACGTTCCTGCTGCCACAAACCCACAAAAGCCGCAACAGATGGTATTTGTCCTGCTGGAAAATCATTGTACAAGGCGCTGAAGGCGCTACAGGCGTCTTCAGCTGAACGCTAACAGTAGCCTGTAGCAGTTAAACATGTGGCCTCTGACTGTAACACTGACATGATGGATTTTACTGTGCAAGAAGAAACCACTGCTCTTACTTGTGATAGTGTCTGGTCAGATACTATCATAAAATAAGAGCAGGAGGTCTCCTGTGACTCTTCTGTTCAGACTGTCTGTACACATTTTTATCTCTCGTGCCTTTTCTGACATGTTTCTGTTGTAAAGTAGGGGACAGTACTGATCATTGTTCATTCATTGCATTTTTCACTTCATACAAGTGACTTGATAGTACATTCATGTTAATATTTGAGGCATAAAATACATAGCTATACTGTACTGTGAAATAGCTACATAGCTGCTATTTTAGACTGTCTCATCAACTTGTTCATTGCTGTTATTATGTATTCACACTCTCAGTACAGGAGAACTGAGCTTACCTCCGTCATATACTATAATGAATACTATGCTAAAACATCCTAAAACCTGATTTTCAGTATAACATCCTGCAAGAATTTTGTGTTAGCCATCCATACTTTGAAGGGTAGTTATCACAAACTGACTAAAACTTTTTTTTTTTTTTAAATATTACTCAAATACATTTTATAGACACACATGGATGTCTGCGTCATTCTTAAACTGAGTCCAACACAGTTAGAAAAAGTGCTTGAGATGGACTGCATATGCTTTTCACTGTAAAGGAGTTTAGTCGCATGGAGTGGGTGCAAAACTAAGAAAACAGAATAAGTGGATGAAGAGTTAAATCCATAACAAGATTTCAAAAACTTATAATTAATGAGAGGACAAAAAATAAATAAATCCTGGTTGCAATTTATGGCAAACAACTAATAATGGCAAGTGCTTTTTTTTGATGCACCAAAGCGGCCCTCAGCTGGCTGGTCAGTCCCTTTGACCTGAAGTCACCGCTATTGAAATCGGCTCTGTAAATCCATTTCTTTGTGCCGTAATGAATTCTGAACAATCTGCATGGCTTCCCTGTGCTGTTTTTTTCATAAATGATTTTTCATTTTTGGGAAGCTGCATGCTGCCGCTGGGGAAAGATAATCAGATCACATAGTGACTCACACACACAGGAGACCAGTTTCAGAGAAAGTTTGTGAAGAAATATGATGCACTTTCCACGTCTGTCCAAATGCCTGCGTGAGCCATATTTTCAATTCACAGAATAAATAAAAGAAATTGTTTTTTTGTTATTTTTCATCAAAGGGGAAATAAATCAATCCGGACAGGAAAAGGTCAGATAATAAGATCCTGGTGATTTTCGGGGTTGGCTCCGTTGCCCTGTCACATGGTATTTGGGCCTCGGGGGGGTGTGACAGTCACACTGTGCCCTGACCTTATAGGAGCCACCTGTTGCAAATGCCACATTACCATGTCTGGCAGCAGGAACAAAAGGTTGCCAGGAGAGGATCATGGGTAGGGCCTCATGCCATGACCACCCTGCCTTTCCCTGGTGAACGGTGGCAGCTCAGGCGTTTCCCTGACAGCACACAGCGGCACAGATGATCTGCTGGCTCGGAAACAAGTCCAGCCACAGCCAATCCCAACAGCATGGTTGGATTTGATTTCTTTTATTGCCCTATATGCAGACTAATCTGCATAAATAAATCCTCTGTTTGTTTCTGTGAGCGTCTGCAGGTTGTGCTTGTGACCCAGATGTTGCAACCACTCGATACACTCTTTTCTTCTAATGTGGAGACCTTCAAATAAAACAAATCACTTCTCAGTTTGGATCGGTTCTTTTATTGGCAGTTAGTGTTTGGCATGAGACAAATACACACAGGCTACAACAAGGAAGAGTTTGACACACGTAACATAAACTACAACCCAAGTTGACAGTGCTCTCCATTATTCAGACTAAACATTTAACATAAAAGTTGTAAAAGATTATAATTTACATTGACTGGACTAATTTCTGTTTTGCGGTGAAATCCCATCGGCCACGTCCCTTTCTGTTTACTGTTCAAGCCTACAGCAGGAGGTCACTGGGCTCAGTTTCATAGTCATTAGAGTCCTTATTATAATTACAGACCCGGACAAAAGACAAAACACCAAAACAATAACACAAATAATTACAGCAGTAATCAGACATTTTACTGTTACAAACACATATAACACACACTTTCACATTTATTATATATCCGGTGATTTTTGTTTTTAATGATCCTTCTAACAATCATGAGCCATTTGGTCATCATTTCACCTCAAAGAGGTACGCTTTCAGCTTCTGCTTTGTAAATATCTCTAGTTATAAACAATGTACACAGAGTATTTGCTATGGAGAAAACTGAAATATAAAAAGAATAGTGCCTTAAAGTGCATTGCAGTGTTTTGGTCAGTCTAACTGAATCATTATGTGCTACTATAAATAGACTATAACCAATAGATAACAGTCATGACTGTGTCTCATAACGAACACAGGGCCACTGAATTTCAATAAATGGAAATGACAACATATTTGTAGAGACAAACGGCAGTAGGAAGGGCAGTTTGGGCACGGCACAGACTCAGTGGCCCATATTACAGTTGGCTGTAGTGTCATAAATGTACTGAAACACTGTGGTGATGACTACAACAGTTCCATAATTACAAAGAGGTGAATATCAGCATTTAGGCAAGTACAAAAACAATCAGTGACAGCTATCCATTGTTGAGTCCTACCTGTTGTCTTCTAAGATTGCTTTGTTCACCAAAAGTGCACAAAAATAGCCTGTGGAAACACAACAGAGCCATGTTTTGTGTCCTCATTTACATCTACACAAGGGCTGCGTGGGTATTCACAAGTGGACATTTGGAAAGGGGGGGAAAACGCAAAAAGTCTTGACCTAGCAGTTTTGCCAGCATCACGTGACAGGTCGTCGGCTGTATAGTCTGTTGAACTTGTGTCATAGCTTTTGTTGAGAGATTAACAGAGAACACACAATGTGGAGCTAGGCCCTGCCTGCCAGAGAGAGTCTCAGTCCCGGTGGAGAACCCAGAGGGACCCACTGTTTCCAAACTAACCCGGGTTCCACTTCAGCTACCGCAGGGATGCTGCTCCTCCATCCAACCAACTGATCTAAATCTCCTTGGGATTGGCTCCTCAGCTGCCACTGTCACAGAGAGAGAGAGGGAGATAGAGAGAGAGATAGAGGGGGAGAGAGAGACAGCGAGCACCGGTTCATTAACTCTTCCAGCCCCCCTCCAATGAAACCGCACCTTGTTCCCAAGAGCACCATCCACCAACACAGTAAGTCCGCCGTTGTGACTGTCACTATCTTGTGTGGGTTAACTCAGAGATGGTTAGGAATAGTTAGATAGCTGTGTCGGGACGAGAAGTTCACAATGTGGGCACTGGTCTCCCTCGTGCCTCGAAGGGTGACTGAGCTCGTGGTGTGAGGGCGAGAGGGCGAAGGAAGTAACGGAGTGCTGTGGGACGACATTTCATCCACAGTTGAAAGAGCCTCAGAGACAAAATAACCCATCACCTCTCACAGTAGTGAAGGGTGAAGTCTTTGGAGAGCTGCTTCTCCCCTAAACCCCACGGCTCCAGCTCGAATTTGTTCCCCATGTCATCCTCGTCATCCTCCGCCTCTTCCTCCTCCTCCTCCTCCTCCTCGTAGTGGCTGGGCTCCTCGATGGAAGTCTCCAGGTGGTAGCAGTAGGGTTGGCCCTCTGTGTACTCGTAGATGGTGGGTAAACTGCTCTTCAGGCTACAGCGCCGACGCAACGCGACTAGCAGCGGCTGAGGCATGGTGAAAATGTCCACGTTGTTGCCCAGGTCGATCCAGGCCAGGCTGGAGAACTTCTTGGGGTCTTTGAGCATCTCAGTGAGGTCTTTGAGGATAGCCAGGGTGAGGCGGTTACCATTGAGAGCCAGGGTGCTGAGTTTGGGCAGCGAGGCGAGAAGAGGCAGGAGAAGCCTCAAGTTCTCGTCCTGGAGTTCGGTGAAGCTGATGTCCACAGCAACCACACTGTCTCTGTTGTTTTGGAGGTAAAAGGCCACTTGACGGACATCACGAGTGGACAGAGGGATGCCGGACAAATCGACAGTGTCACTGGACAGCTTTTTCTGTAGGGTTGTCTTGAGACTGTTTGGGAACATGAAGAGAAAGAGAGCGGGTTTACTCTGATGACTCTTAGACACAAAAAAAGCACATAACAGTTCAAGTTTTAGCTCAGGGCCTAAAAGGATCTTAGAATGATTCCCCTATCTGTGACTTGGGAACAAGGCCCTGGTTTTATGTTGTGTTTCCTGTGTTGTATAAAGGAAGGGGTGACTGTGACGGCTTGGAGCAGAAGGCTGACACAGAGACTCCAGCATGGGGATTTACTAGTGTAAACAGAGGAGCCAAAACATCTGAGTACGCCAGCTGCTTGAGCTTAAAGCTCTGAGGGACAAGAGGACAGAGCTCTTATATAGCACAGATTCAGAACAGTAAAAGATAAATCTTAAACAGGAGCTGCTCGACCACTACACTTTTAGGACAGGAACGAAAAAAAAGATGCATTTGTGGAAATGCTACAGTACCAGTGAAATACAGCAGAAGATGCTACAGATAACTCCATGTTATTATCTCCACCAAAGAAGTCATGGTGTATGACTTGCTTCATTGTTAGAAAGCAAGATGTCTCTGACAGATTTCAGAGAAACTTGGTAAAAGATTAGGCCAAGAAACACAGATCCAGGATTCCCTAACATTGCTAAATAGTTCATCTTTAAACATTTTCACTGTTGTGAAACAGTTCTCATGAACTACTGCACTCGCTTGACTGAAATAATCTAATCCAGATGTATGATCATCGGTAGCACTTTATAACACTGGTGCCAAACATATGTTTAAGTAAAGCATAAGTTACACGGTCCCCTAAATGTGTTATTTTTATAATGGAGCATGGTTCTAAATTTTCAGTCTGCTTGAAAATACACATTGAAAGACAATCAGGTAAATCTTTGGCACAAAACATTTGCTGAAGTAATGCATGACTAATACTTTTTATTACAATGATGATGAATTAATGTAATGTATCATGTAATGTAATGATGTAATGTGATGTAATGATGAAATGTGGGATGTATCTTGAACTATCCTGTTGCTTCCCATTAATAAATGATCAAGTCACTTTGACTCCATGTGATTAGTTCACACTTAATGGGTCATCAATTAAGGACTGTTAAATCACAGTTACTTCATACATTAATTTATAGCATATTCCATCAAGTTAGCTGAATCCTATTACATAGAAAAGTGCATTTCAGACTCACACATTGAATTAACCCTAATTTGGTGGCATCTAAATGAATGTATGAAGTAACAGTCAGTAACTGATGATCCATTAGAGATCACATAAACTCATACCGACTCGATCATTTGAGCATATGTTTTTACCCTTATTTAGATGTGTTACTTGATCGTCTATCAGTGGGTATGTTAATGCGGATAAAAAAATTTAGAAAACATTTCCCATTATTAAAATAACACATTTAGAGGATTGCGTGAGTGTGGCTGAGGTATGCACGCTACTTATATCTGAGTGATTTTTTTTTTTGTGTTAGAGACAGTATACTGATTTATAAAATGAATGTGAGTCACTGAAGGAAGCTTTATTGATGTATGAGTAAGGAGAGTTAGGATATCTGTGTTTTTTTGGTGCATACAATCACAGCACAAGCCTTTGAAAACCATAAAGCTCTTTTAGGATAATTTGTAATACAAGCCGGATCTGAGGCTGAATCTGAATATAAGTGATACTCTGATACTTTTCTGTAGCATTAGCAGTTGCTTTACACTGCAGATATAAATATTCTTGCATTATTTACACACTCCCTTGCCCTTTTCCGTTTCCAGTAAGTCCCATTTACTGGAGCCCATTTTCCCCTGTGAGGATGCGGTGTGTTTAACTTGAGCTGTGACTGAAGTGGCCTGTAATGCTGAATCGGTGTCAGAGTGAATTATAACATCCTCCGGCGTCCAGTGACTTACTGTGACATCCACTGCAGTACCTGTCACTTGTGATGCTTTTGAAGTGTTTTTTGGTCACACTGAAGATGGATATACCCTCAGCAGCATTTACCGCTTCATTTTAAAAGCAGGTGATGGGCTGGTGAACAGAAACGTTTGTACTAATTGCAAAAAACACAAAACGGAAGCATAAAACCTGCTCATGAAATCAGGCTAAAGAGGCGTTTAATCAGCTTTTGAGCACAGAATCTGTCACATAAAGACATTTGTCAAGGCTACTGTATCTTTATCAACGTCTAGTGAGCCACAATCCTCCCGCTCTCTATTGTTTGGCCCTGGAAGCCTTTTATATGACAGAAACCTCATCTTCAACACAGGCACAAAAGTCCCAATAGCCACAGCCTTGCAGAGGCCACCCTGCAGGTGTGAATGGGTTTTGATCACACAACTCCCTCCTTTTCAGCCAGACTCGTCCTTTTGAGCTCAGCAAGCAAAAAAATGGATGTCTGAGGCGTCTTCACAGGAAGCCTCTTTCATTCTTCCTCCAGATTAATTTGATACCAGATAACAAGAGTGTCGCTGATAACTTCGAGAGGATGGCTTTTTGTCATCTTTACATCCACGAGAACACTGACAACAGGGCTCGGTCAAAACTAGTTTATAGGTAAGCGATTGAAAAAAATTTAAAAAGAAATGGTGCAGAGGTGTGGTGTTCTATTAATGAAAATCACATTTGATACATGTCACTATGTAGAGCAGACAGAGAGAAAATAATCCCTCCCTGCGCAAACATTGAATAGAAGCCAGTAATAGCACATGACATCAACATTTTAGTAATAGCGCTTACCAAACTACATTCACAATTACAAAATCTAACTAGAAAATGTGCTCAGTAGGGCGCAGACCTCAGACAAGGCCAATGTCAAAAAACATACACCAGACTTCAGAGGGAAAATATCCAAATCATAGTAAGTGGAGCGGATTTGCCCCAAAATGTAACGGGTTCTTCCCTGGCCCCTGCCCCATCCCTCCGCCAAGTTTGATGCGAATCAGTTCAGTGCTTTTTGTGTAATCCTGCTCAAAAATAAACAATCAAACCAACAGATAATATTCATATTCAAAAATATTCATTACATAATTAAGTAATCAATTAAATTTACATTGTATAATAAAGCTGCCTACTAAGTATTCCCACTTATATACTGAGGAAGCAGAGTGCATCTCCTGTCTTCACATGTGGCGTATCAGTCTCTGTGTGTCGGTGATTTAATACAATGTGGCAGCATCTGAATTCAGTCGGCGTAAATCAAACCACTCTTATCATTTATAAATGTTCATATCTGGAGCCGATGCTAACTGAGATGAGGTGAAATGCTATTTAAACAAATAAGAATACTTTTTGAAACAGTTAAATTGCACATGTTCACGAGTGGGTGGATAACAACAGAAGTCATAAAAATCCCATTTTATTTCAACTTTAAATAAGTATTTTCCAGGAGTTCATTTGCTCTTTAGCTCTCCCCTGGGCTATTATTGCATTGCTCACGCCTTTTGTTTTTTTGCAGAGTCATTTACGTTCAAGCTTTGCTTTATTATTCATTTCAGTCCCATGAAACTGAACAAGAGAGACACGAGATGAGCAGTCTAACCACATCTGCTCCCTGTTATTTCACTTATATTTTCAGTTCATTTTCTGCTGTATTATATACAGAAGACTGTGCAGAGGAGAGTGTGAGAGTGCAAATTGTGGATAGGAATCACACGCACACTCACACTTCTGCATTGTCCTTCATGCTACAGGGAATCCAACCTCACAGTTCACAGCTCATATCAATAAAGACAGTTCCTGCACGCAAATATCACTTCAATATCTTTTCATGGGGTGGATGTTCTGGTCACAAACTCGACCTGGCCAGCTGTTCTGACCTATTTGTATTTTCCTGGCATGGGACTTGAAGCTGAAACGACCATAAAAACGGTATGCCACTATACACAATATAATGTAAATTACTGAATTTGAGAACAGGCGAGAAAACATCAGATTTATTATGCAGTCGCTGAAGATGAGTAATTTGGAAACTAAAAGGACAGTATCCAATAAATGGTTATTTTGTATTTCTTTCTTCTGAGCATTCAGGTGACAAAGGAAAAAGATAATTATGAAGTCTAATAAGGCTGATAGAAATGGAAGACAGTGGTGTGAAAATTTAAGAGAAAAAAGGTCACAAAAATTCTGGCAATTTTTACACCAACATCAAATAACCCTTAAGGTGGGAGTGCCTCGGCAGCATTTCTGGGTCACCGCCTCCATTAAACCTATTGTATAGCTCTTTCAGTAAATGTGACAAAAACAAAACAAAACAAAAACAAGAAACATTTCTAGCAAAAACCAAATAAACTAATTAGACAGATTAACTGGATTAGCGAGATTCAGACTTTAATTCAATGTGGCATTTTAGTCAGAAATGTGTGAACAGTATTTAGAGCGACTGGTGTGCAGTGCTAAAGCTGGATAATGAGGGGATGAACAAGCCAGTGGCATTAAAAAGGACTGAGCTGTTACTGTTTCTTCTGAGTACAGTGAAAACTTCACAGGGGTGAGATTGTTGCATTTTTGCACAAATGAGGGCAGTTCGCCTGCAGCTGAACAAAGATGGAGGTTAAAGGGAGGTCAAATCCACCTTCAATTGGACAGGTAAATCTTTATTTGATAAAGGAATTGTTCAACATTTGGGAAAGTACACTTGAGTATTTCTTTTTCAGAGAGTTAGACTGATACCACTCTCATTTTTGTACACTAAGTATGATGCTACAGTTGGTAGGCAGTTAGCTTACCTTAGCATAACGACTGGAAATAGGGGAGAACAGCTAGCCTGGCTCTGTCCGAAAGTAGGAAATCTGCCTACCAGCACCTCTAAAGCTCACTAGTGTTATATCCTGTTTTTTAATCATTACAAAAATTAAGGTGTTAAAACACCAAGATGCAGTTTTACAAGACAAAAAATAGCCTAGCACCAAACTCCCTGTAAAAACTTGTCATTTTTACACCTTTGTTTCTGTGCAGAGCCAGGTGGGCTATTTCCTCCTGTTTCCAGTCTTTGTGCTAAGCTAAGCTAACCATCTGGTGGCTGTAGCTTCATATTTTCACGTACAGAAATGAGAGTGGTATCGATCCCCTCATTTAACTTTTGACAAGAAGTTGAGTTAGTGTATTTCCCAAAACACTTACACTAGGAACCTCTGAACCTTCCCCAACCCCCAGGACAGCACTACAATGCAATACACTACAACTTGAGCTGAGCTGCTTTCTTTGATAACAATAAATGGAAAAAGTAACTGCACCCACAGGGAATTATCACATGGTTGCTTTTATAAAAGTGTTAAACCAGATAAAGTACAGTATCTGTCAGTGGCAGACTGGCCAGGTCTCGTCTCTTTCTAGCTTTGACAGGTTCATGAACACAACGGCAGGCGAAGCTGTCAGAGCCTACACCATCAACTGTATTAATAATCTCTTTTAGGATGGATTTTTGTTTTAATGATTCATGTTGCTCCTGCTTTCTCAGCTGGTTTCAGACCGTCTCTCCCTGTGCAGGTGTATGAAGCCGACAACATGACTAAGTAAAATCAAAAAAACAAAAAACAAACAAACAAAAAAAAACTATAGGAGTTTAGGAGTCGTATATATCTGCAAATTTTCATAGATGCTGTCAGTGTCAGTTAAGAACTGTGTCTTTCCTGTTCCGGGCTGAATTAAACGTCCAACAAAGCTCTGCTTATGCAGCTTGATAGCGAGGACTCTGATCCTGCCAGATCTCTGTGAATACATCTATGCTCTTCCTCAGATTCTGTTCGATGATACCTCCTACTGACTCATAATGAACCTCCCTCATCTCACTGTGTTCGCATTGTCTCCCCCTCAATCCTGAGATTATTTTCATGTCCAGAAAATGACTGCATTATGTGCGGCGTCAAGCCAGCCGTAGAATAAGCAGTTACATGAAAAAGAATTATGATAGCCTGTTTCTGTTCATGAATAGGATTACCGGGCAACACCTAGGCACACAAAAAACCCTTTTGTACACAAGCTAATTTTTTAGTCATCATTTGCACATCAAAAGAAATTCAGTCTTTCATCACGACGAGTACAATTATATTCTAACACTACCCTTCCAGCTTTTCCTCAGCAAACAGATGGACAAATTTGCTGCTGTGCCACTTTGGAAGAGAGAAAGGCCAGTGGCAACGCACATCCACTGCACGGACCTGACCACTTAAAAAGAGAAGATGATTGACAGCTGTGGTTACCATGGCGTTCCGGTCAGGTCAGCCCGTGGCCAGCGCTGCCCTAGTTCAATGTCAGCTACAAAGATGGACATTTCTACAGCTCGACATGGAGCAGAGCCCCGTTCCCTGTTGTGCAGAGCTGCAGATTTATTACAGACTGGATGTCTGGGCACAAGGGCTTACCAGGCCTGGGATTTCCGTCTGGACATGCTCTGCCTCAGCCACTTTGAGTGCGGGGTCAGGTGGTAGATGAGCTGTCTGCAGATCTTATCCGAAGACTTTATGGTGTCTGCATCCTGTAGAGGAGAGCAGAAAGAGTGTTCAGAATAGCACATGGAACAAAGAGACTAACAGTAGTGAAGTAGCAGCTTTCAAAATGAGATTTACTGCTTGTGTACGCAAGAGAAAACCTCTTAACAATTAATTATTTCACACCATGTAGGCTTCAAATCCGGCAAAGTTTCCAACACTTTTCTAAAAACTTAATCAACCAGTAACCGTAACATCTATCACATGAACAGAAAAAAAACCCACAAAAGAAGTTTGTCATAATTCGAGATACCTTGAGCTTCTCCTGAACAAAACACAATTTAGCTTCCTTCCTGGAGCAGGAAAATCTAATCACATGAATTGAGGAGGCAAACAGGGGAAGTACAGAGGAGAGGTGAGATTCAAGACAGCTACTGGTACGCACTGGTAATTTCAGTTCATTACCAATGTTGCGGCTGCTGGTGGTCATTGCCTCCATCAGAATAACTCAATATTCACTGTTTGAGGTTGAGACTTACTGAGTTATGAATTTAACTCTGTGCACAAAACAACCATTTTTTTAACTTAAACATGCCAGTTGAGTTGATTCCTTGAGGGTTATTGCTTGTAATTTTCTGGATATTTACAGGTTACTCCAGTTTTATCAGTTTTCAGGTATGAGATTCCGGGAGGAAGAGCAATTCAACAAACTGCATTAAACACAGTTTTACAGGATTCACACTGAACAGCTATTCCTATTTCTAGCTCCTCAAAAGTAACACGTGTCTGCAGAATTTCTTTCAACCATCCGTCTGCAGAAATGTAAGTCGATAACATCCTCAGATTGGATTTTCATTGATCTTGATTACTTAACAAAAGGAAACCATCAGGGGAATATTTTTAGGCGAACGCTTTCTTTTGCAGAATACCAACATCAAACTTGATTTTTTTCTGGATACTCCGTGAGTGTTATGGGAAGGAGAACACAGTAAAAGCCGACCTTCTTAGGACACTGCATCTCTCGAGCCAGGCTGAGCAGCAGCTCGTGTGAGATCGGGTCCACTAGGTTGAGGAAGGCTGCGTTTTTGTACAAGATGTCGTTGAGCGAGGTGCCTTCCAAACCCAGATCCTTCCAAAAGAGAGAAAAATGAGAAGAATCGACATTACAGCCAGATGAAAAAGTAAAACATCCTGTAATGATTACAATTAAACAGTGTGTCTTTGGACCTGAGATAAACAAATGCATTAGTGATGAAAATGGGGCCTCTGCTCTGTCAGGGGCAATGTGACTTGAAATGGAAAGATAAAAGAAATGTTTAGTTTAAAATATTCATTAAAGGAGACAGGAGCTTTTTCATCTACAGTGGGAGAGTGAAATCTAGAGGGAGTCACAAGGAACTTTGCGTTTTGGCATTTATAATCACACCTCCATTGCACCGAGCCACAGTGCCCATCCCAACATGCCACAAGCACACACTATTTGCATGAACAAAACCACTCCTGAATCGAAAAGTCTCCCACTTTAAGAACTATGCATGCTCTACTATACTTTATCATTCAAAACCCTCCTGGAAAAACTCAAAAATGTATTTAATCCCTTAGCTGCGTGGAATTTTCAATGCATATTTATATTTCTAACCACATTTAAGGTATTTTTTCTCGGTGTATCGTTCTTTTCACTTCATAAAAAGATGAAAGTGGCAATTCAAAATGATCTTGAGTAAAAGTGATTTAAAAATTTGAGCAGGACATAAATACATTTCCAAAGAGTTCAAAGCTGACAGTTGAGCTCACACTGTCAGCTTTGACCTCTACGAGTAAGCTCATAATAATGAGGTTACTCATAAATATGGCGAATACAAAAGCATCTGCCATTAAAATCAAATCAACTCAACTAAAAAGAGCAGATTTCAGATGATCAGTTGAGTGTGATAAGACAAGCAACAGTCAGCAGTGCAGCTGTGTGTACTGAACAGTACAATCTGCCTTCATCAACACGTCTATCCTCAAGGTCCTGAGGAGGCAAACCACGATGACAAGCACTTGTGCAGCCCATGCAGCTTTAATGAGAGAGGCAAGCCTCTGAGACATACAGTATGCACACACCTGCGCACACAGTTCTTTCTCTCTCGAACACAATCGGCATTGATTATAATAGACAGCTTGAGTGGGAGGTTGGCAGCTCCACATCACTGGCTCCCCTTTTAACAAGGGCAACAGTAAACACAGACTGAACCCAAGGCGGGAGAGAAGCTGCTTCTGCCCTTCTGAGAAACAAGGTATAAAAATATCTCCCCATCTGAGTTTAGACACGATCAATTGTCATGTGCAGGCGTGGCATGAAGCCACGAATCCTTCCCATATCTGCAGCAAAGCTCAGATCTTTTTCATATTTGGAGCAGAGCTCCCTTCTACACACCAATTAATTCTGCCACAAACTCCTTTTAAATTCAAAGAACAGAGTCTTTCTGACATCTGCCTGCTTGCAGTGCTGCAAGTAAAGCTGAAGTAAGGCTTATTTAATAAAAGTTGAGCTCGTTCAGAGGAAGCGAGCCCATGTCCCCTGTGATGCGGCTGTCATGGAGCCTGGGCTAGCCAGTTTATCTCATCGGCTTGATTAAGAATGTTCCACTCTCTCCCGTGTCAAGGCTTCAGAGTAATTAATGCTGGATTGGCCGACAGCTAAAAGACAGAGGAGGGCCCGAGGGCAAGCAAACAAATGAGATCACCAAGGCTGCTGTCACATCTTTAATGCACCTACCTGTTCTTTTACACACGTTTTAATGCTACCTATTCCACAGCAGGTGAGAAATAGGCTTTGAAAACAAACCTCTGATTAACATCCAACATTATTTACTCAGTCTAGTGGGGTTGGACATATTCTAGGTCACGACTACAACACCTTATAAATATTGTCATGGTCAAGTGAAAATTGCATCAAATGTACAGCAACGAATGTCAGGTTTTTTTTGTTCTTTTGTTTTTTTTTAAACAATAAAACCAGCTTGATGACAGTGCATTTTTGAGTTGATGTCCGGTTGGTTTTAAAGATTTTCATCAGCCACAGAGGCTATAAAATGTCTCAGCTCGTGAAAAAAACAAGTAATCTTCTGCGAAAAACAGGTGCAGCAACAGCAACCTGCACAACAAAGTATGACAAAGCCACTATTGAAACAATGACAGCAGCCTAGATTTTCAATTCTGTGACCTTCTGTCTCGGAGTTAGAGTTAATAAAACCTTTGGCAGTAGGATAATATTTTGTATTGTGGAACACAGGACTCCAGGGCTTACACTGTTGCAACTGGACCATAGGCCATTACAGAGAGAGAGAGAGAGAGAAAAACATTAGGCGTGGAGAGGGATGGAGGGGGCAGGTCGGTCTAATGGGAGCATTAGAACAGCCTAAGGAGAGGTGAGACTCTGGCCACAGTGGAGGAAACAAGGAGAGATGCAGAGGGAATGGTGCGGTGTACCTGTCCATGGCAATAGCTAAATCCCGTCTAAAGACAATGAATTTTGGGGGAAAGCGGTAACACACAGCGTACAGTTTGACCATTGCCTCGTTTAGAGCGCAGGACATCCTTTCAAATCAAATGTCAACACGGAGCACGTCTGCTCACAGTGAGAGTGGACACTGTGTTGAGTCACACGCTGTGTCTGCCACTGAAACAATGTGTCACAGGTACACTGTTCTGCCCGTGGCCTACTTTCTATCAAAACAAATGCTTTCCGGAGGAAGCGGCAGAAGCAGTGGGACCATGCAGTGCAGAGTCACCTCAAGGGGGGGAAAAACATGGGGCAGGTGGGCTGGGGTCAGGGATCAGAGAGCAGGGTCAGGGCTGGACTGAGCCACCTGTGGACCTGCGGGACATACCCAGCTGCATTCACACACACATGAGCAGCTCCGGCTTGTTCTCCCATCTGTTGCTCGGGGTTATGCTGAGGATGTGCGTATGGCTGCATCAGCATCAAAGCAGGCTTAAAGCAGTAGCACACAGTGCATGTAAACAGGTCTGACTTTGCCGTGCTCGGGCCGAGCTGAGTGCAGGCTCTCCTTACCTTCCTCAGTAATTTCAGCACGTCGGTTGCCTGCTCTATCCTGCGGTCGCGGAGCAGCTTCTGTATCTCTTTGATCCACGCCACTCGCCTCATGTACGGGCTGTGGTTGGTCCTCCGCAGCATCCCCGGCAGTTTGTCTGATTTGAGCATCAGTGCAAACAGAAAGTCCCCGCCGCCCCGACTGCCCCTGTCGCTCTCTCCAGTGCTATCTAGAAGCTTGCGTCGCTTTTTGGAGAAATTCTCATTGTCCAGGCTGCTCTGCCTGCTCAGTCTGGAACCCATTGTGTTATATATATATATATATTTTTTTTTTTTTTTTTTTTTTCTACAGATGCAGGCGGCGTTTGTGTTGCAGCTCAGACAATATTACCAAAAGAAAAAACCCATGGTCAGCTCCGGTTTTTTTTTTTTTTTTTGCCAGCAGATGCTCCTCAGAGGATGGTGGAAAACAGAGCCGTGCTGTCTGGCGCTGCGTTGCTGCCTGGCTGTCAAGCGGACCGATCCGGCGCGGAAAGCACACAATATCCCACTCCGGTCTAATTCACCACCATCCTCTCATGCACCGCTCACGCGTTGCTATACTGACTCTCTCACCCACCGCCGCGATACGTGCGCCGGGCTCGGATGGTAAGGACGCTCCGGCTGCTTCATCCTCCGGTCGTCCCTGCTTTACGCTGCTGTTTAGTTTAGTGCAACGTGGAGCGTCCGACCAATCCCAGCATCTGGTGCCTGCTGCGCGTCTCTCTTCCAAGGCTTCACCCCCTCCCGCCCCCCCCACCCCCGTGTAGCCACAAGGGAGAATTAAAGAGTCAGGGGTGTCAGCGTTGTTCTTAGGCAACCATGCTACCAATGCACAGTCGGATAAACCATGCAGAAGTCTTCTAAATAACTAGAAATTTATGTTTGTTGTGGAGCCTGGGGGAGGTTTCAAATCTATCCTTCAGAAGTGCAAACATAGAGTTTGTCCTTTTTTTTCTTTCCAGTTGCCCAAAATACATGCTTTGCCACTGGCCCTAGATAAATATGAATTTCTCTTCTGGGAACCTTGTTGTCAGACAGCCATTGCAGGAGCTGTCAGATCCCATTTGCATCTGTCACAACTCCACTAAATCATTGTCATTCTTTGAAGAACATCCATGTGCCAGCGTACCTTTCTGTCATGTGCATCGGTAGCTTGCTCAGAGACCCACAGGGGTCACTGAGGGGGGACTCTTGGGTGCATTCAGCTACATGAGAGACAGCTCTCAATTAAGATGTTTCACAGCCTCCGCCCCACACTTGCACTATAGGAAATGAAATGACCGTAAACGTAACTGTAGTGATGTAATGTGTATCTATTTGTAGGTCCCATCATTGTTGGTTTAGAGACTCTGATCCTGTTTTGACCTTGTTTTCTGGTATGGCCTTCTGGTTCAGGCTTAGTCTTGGTTAATGGAGCTGGACAGTCGTTATGCTCTCTAATAACTATTACCCCTGGCTGCACTACACTCTCCCTGGACCCAGCCTCCTGCACGTTTTACTCGAGGTTGTAATTATGACTGATTTGTGCCCCTAATTTATTGCATCATCCCCATGCTACTCCTCTGTTTTGTCAGAGCTTTGACTCTACAAGCAATGCTGTTGAAATAACCCATTTTTACATCATGTGCTAAACATAGCCTAACTGTCTTTCCAGCTTGCGGGTTGTTAGATATTGAAATCTGTATAAAGGGAAATGTTCTTCAGAAAAAGGGAAAAATCAAACGGAGAAACAAACAAAAGGGTTGGGATCCACTGAGGGGGTCACAAGGTCTGGAGGGGTCTGAGAGGTTGTGAGATGATTAAAGGGGCGCACCAGTTTTCACGGAGGAAGTTCAATTTGCTCACCATGAAGATCACCACCAAAAACAGCTGTATAATATCTTCTAGGGAGATTTCTACATTTTGAAAAAGTAACCCTGATGATGTCATCGGGTTAATCTGAGTTTGGACTTGAGACTTATCGTTTTTAAAAGAAAGCCGATACAAACTGGAGCTGTGGGATTTGAAAGACGTGAGCATTCGAGAGGCAGAGAGAGTCTAATGAAAGACATTCCTGAGTGTCATTATGGGAATTGAATGATCTTAGGGGTTTGACCAACAGTAGGGACTAAGAGTCAGGATATCTCAGATGCTGTCATTCTGACAATTATTTTTTAAATATGTCTCATCCCAATTTTGGATTACCCCATTAACAGAACAGAAAGACAGAAAAATACCTTTTAAAATTACACTTATTTTTATTTAAAAATAAATCTTTTATAAAAAAAATCTTTGTGCCTCTTAAAACTCTTCAAATAAAAAAATTAATATTCTCATATTCTTTATTTACAATGACAACTCACATTGATATGTTAATGTGTCAGTGTTAGCCAGCTAGTTAATTTTCAACTGCAGTCCCTTAGCAAGATGTTCTAAAACCAATGAAGGGGCAGGTTAAGAAGTAGTAATACAGGGGAGTAAGATACTGAAATGACAACCATAGAAACAAAATCAACATTCTAAAGATAGCACACAAATCATGCCGAGCGACAGAAAGCAGCAAAACATTGATGCAACTGGTGTGCCCATATAGCCCATGTAACTTATCCCCAACCAAGTCTGGTTGGGGATCTTTGTTGCATCTCTTGATTGTTGACTATCAAATAAAGGCAAAAATGCCCCAAAAATTCTTAAAAAAAACATTATTGCAATAAATTGTGGTCTGATCATAACACAAAAACAGTTTGGGAACCTCTGGGATCGAGGACATGTGTCTATCTGTTTTTCATCTGCCGACCAGCCTTATATACTATATATGCTTCTACAGTAAATACACATTTCTCCGTCCCCGCTTAGGTAAAAGAAGCTGAATTTCCAACTTACAAGTGGAGCATACACAACTCGGTGTCTATCTATGGAGCCCCTATCATTAAAGGACTGCAGTCACACACAAAAACACATGACATCACCTTCTTTTACATGGCAGCAATCACTCTGCTGTAAGTGTTTCTGCAGGCTGTGTTTCACCTGTCCCTGAGGAACAACAGCAGTGTATGATTTGATTTGCTGCTGAGTATACAGGCATAGACAAGCCATCCCCTTTATTGTGTGAAAACAATCGGAAGGAAACCTGGAGGGTAGAAGTGTATCCCTCCCAGCAAAGTCAAAATGAAACTTAGCAGAGGGATAAAAATACGAACGAGCTCCAGCTAATATTTCATAAAACAGCCCCCATCCTGTGACATTGATGTGTGTACAAAAGCTGAAGGAAGGCTTTTGTGATCTGCAACAAACAGACATGTAATTGTCCTCTTCTGCTATAAATCAGCTCTGTCCATTAAATAAACCCCCATCCTTGGGGCGGCTCTGAACCTGGGAGATCCAGAACAGGAAAGTAGTGATTAGATTTAGACACAGTCACAGTCACAGCAGTAGCAGCAGCCCACAGGCTCCTTTGACCGTGCTTTATCAGTGTGGCCCAGCAACAGGTGAGCACGCTGGATTAGCTGAGGCACCACAGAGGGGTATTTGCTTTTGAGAAGCTACAGTCGCTGACATTGCCAGCTTGGACCTCTGCTGTTGGGTGAAGGCTGAGGCATCTCAATCAGTCTGAGGATGCCTGCAGAATAAGCCAAATAGACTGTGACATGGCTACTGAGCATGGCAACGCTGCTGGCTGAGCCAATCACATGGAGCCCTGAGTCAGGGCTGAATGCCACCTGCATCTGTGAATAGATCACTCTCACCTTCACTTTGGCAAGCCTGCCAGATTGATATCAGAGTGAAACGAACGGTTATAGAAGTCTGGAAAGACAAACTCAAGAGTTTCACTCCAAAGTGATTAAAGGGAGGCATCTATCATTTGAGAAAAGTGATGTATACGTTTAAAAAATGATCGATTAAACCACAACAAAAATCAGATTTTTGTGAAGAATTGAATGTCAGAATTTCAAACCTCATTGCTTCCTTGCTAATGTGCCCAACAGCTCAAATATACAGCAGTTACAAAAGAAAGCTTTCAAGACCTTTGTCCTCCCATTCCCATCTTCCCCTGTTCTTTTCTGTCTCCATGTGTCTGTTTTCATGCCTGTATCTTTAAAAAACATACACAAACAAAGCACATGCTTATTATCCGGGAAGCTTTGCTCAGCAACATCACATTGTAAAACCTGAGTTAAGTAACACCTGAAAACCAAAGATGACACATCATGCTCCATTACCAGCAAGACACACACTGAGAGTCAGCTGAATGGCCAAGTCCCTTCTTCTGTCTTCTTTCTGTCCAATATTTTACATCTATCCGTGCAAAAACAACTAAAGGTGGGTGAACTTTCTGCTCTCCCTTCTTGAAAGAAAAAAACAAGATTTGTTTTTTTCTCCGACATTGTTGTTCGTGTAAAGTTTCGGCTACTACGATGAAAATGCTCAGTGATGTCTGGAGGAGAAGACAATTGTCTCTGAGGTGAGGGGTCCTGTTTGACTGCGAGGTGTGTTGATTTTCCCGGGCAGGAAAATGGTTGGGAAGTCCCTGATTGCTGGCCTGGTGGTCCTTCTGGTGGCTGCAGTGAGCCTGTTCCTGGGGGTCTTCATGGGGCTGGGGAAGAAAAACACGCCTCCCCCCTCGGACCACTTCTACTCAAAGGCTGCTGTAGCTGCTGATGCTGGAAAGTGTTCAGAAGTGGGGAGGTAAGAAGACTCTGTTACTCTAGACTTTTATATTCCAGATGTGACATACGGTGGTATCACATTTCTGCATGTATGCTTTCCAGTTTTTATTGAGTGTATTCTTGCGTTTTCAGGGACATTTTGAAGAAAAACGGTTCAGCCGTGGATGCTTCCATTGCTGCCTTGCTATGTGTTGGCCTTTTGAATGTTCACAGCATGGGTATTGGAGGAGGGCTCTTCTTTGTCATCTATAACGCTTCCACAGGTAAGTGTGCATCATTACTTAGAATTTGTCAATAGAGTTAACTAGGCAAAAATCATCAATCTGTCCTCTCTTTCTGCTCAACAGGGAAGGTGGAAACCATTGACGCGAGGGAATCGGCGCCCATGAACGCCACGGAAGATATGTTTGGCAACAACACCAAGCTTTCTCGTACAGGTAGCGACTGGCTGTAAGCTGTTGGTTTTTTCCAGGCAGGGGAGATTCACTCAGTGCAGATCTGACTTTATTCACTGATATTGCTGAAGCTACTGTAACATGACTCTCATGTTGTATCAGAGGCTAGAGAGTGAGGGATTTAGAGACGATAAATACCCCAGTCTCTATCTGTGGAGCTCCTTTCGGATGTTCATCCATACTTAAACATCTTTCTGTATCTTCCCTTGCACCTGCTGCTGGTTACATAAAAAATAAAATACTAAATCTGGATGTGCAGCACACTGTATCTATAGATGTCTCAGGGTGTCTTATTGTCTCATATTATGCTGGTTCTCCATTCAGACAAGAGACAGAAAGCACTTGAGAAATTCAAAATAGTGCTGTTGCTGTTCCTACATGACAGGTGGATTGTCCATAGCCATTCCTGGGGAGATCCGCGGTTATGAGATGGCACACAAGAGGCATGGCAGGCTGCCATGGAAGGAGCTGTTTGAGCCCAGCATTGCCTTGGCTCGCGATGGCTTTCCTATAGGAAAAGCTTTGGCTCATGCCATCTTCAAGAGCAAAGATTCAATTCAAAGAGACGCCAACATGTGGTGAGGATGAAGCATTAAAAGGCAGAACATACAAGCTAACTTGAAGGGCAGCAACAATGGCTCTACTAACTCTGCTGCTTTTTCTAATTTCATGACATGAATATGGTACATTAATTTGTCCAATAATTTGTGCTGAAAACATAAAGGACTAGTTCGACATTTTGGTAAATATGTTTTGTCTTTCTTGCAGAAAGTTAGATGAGAAGATTGATACCACTCTCATATCTGTACGTTAGATATGAAGCTACAGCCAGAATAGCTTAGCATAAAGATTGAAAAACATGGGAACCAGTTAGCCAAAGATAAAAAAAATCCACCTATCCATATCTCTAATACTAAAAATCAGACGAATGGCCAACCTTCATCTTCCATCTTCACTTTGTCAAATATTTTCCCTCAATCTATACAAAAAAATACACTAAAGTTTAGTGAATGTTTTATAAGAAACGACTCCTGGAGTCTGAGCTGGTTGCCTACAAGATTCCAAAAAATAGTTCAGGACACAAACACCTGCAAAACCTCTGATTATTGTTTTGTACACTTAGCTTTTCTTACATATTAAGTTAACAATATAAAACTTCTCAATTTGTGTACTTTAGAAGTGCCGGTAGATACATTTTTATTTTTTTTACTTTGGACAGTGCTAGGCTGGCTGTTTCCCCCGTTCCCAGTTTTTATCCTAAGCTAAGCTAAACCTCTCCTGGCTATAGCTTCCATGAATGTATTAACATATATACGGCACTGCCACTCAGCTTCGCTACTGATTTTCATCTTTTTCTTTTCTTCTCACCTTACAGTGAGGTGTTTTGTGATTCTCAAAAAAACATCCTGAAGGAAAATGATATTGTTAGATTTCCAAAGCTGGCTGACACATACCAAAGAATAGCAGAAGAGGGGCCTGATGTGTTTTATAACGGGTCAATGGCTCAGAGCATTGTGGAGGACATCCAGGCTGCAGGTCTTGTTTTCTCGTTCATCTTTATCTTACAAAATACATGAATAATTAAATGTTGAATAAGCTCAGAACAAAACTGCACATTTAAGACCTCAAATCAAGACTTTACAGAAATACAGCAATCAGTAATTTGAACATTATCCCTCATTTTAAATTCACTCTGCTCATTTCTCTGACCGTTACAGGTGGCATTATCACCCTAAATGATTTGTTGGAGTACCAGCCTGTGCTGAATGAGAACCCTCTGAAACTGAACGTTGGGGAATACACCATGCATGTCCCAGACGCCCCCTCCAGTGGCCCTGTGCTGGCACTCATACTCAACATAGTTGATGGTGAGCAGCTTGGCCAAGTGTTTGTGCAGCCATGCAGAAGAAAGGAAGTCAGGTTTCCCCAGGTCGTCCCTGAAATGTTTCTCTGCCCGTTTTGGAAGCAGAAAACAGAGCTGTTGCTCAGTCCTGCTTGCCAAATTTAATTCACCATCAACACCCCATCTGTTGAGACAGAGAATCTTTAGTCATGCTGTAAATAAAAAGTGGCATCATTAATTTCAAATGAAGGATAAGATTTAGTGCGTTCATATATGACTCTGGAGGAACACATTCCCACAGATTCATATGCGCTGGAAACATGTTGTTATTTGACTTACAGTTTAATGACCTGCCACCGACTGAAATCGGCTTTTAGCACAATGATGGAAGAGCCTCATTACCTGGGTAGGCCAAAAAAAATGTAATTCTTCATTTACTCCAGACATGATTTTTCCTGTGGATATTTTGCAGGGTACAACTTCACGGACACAAGTGTCTCTACAGCGGAGAAAAAGACTCTAACGTACCATCGCATCATAGAGGCTTTTCGTTTTGCTTATGCCAAGAGAAGCAGACTTGGGGACCCACGTTATCTCAATATTACCGATGTAAGCCTTAATGTTATTACTATTATAATTTTGCTAAAGACGTTTATTTTTGAACATTCCTAGCTTTACTGCAATCCGTATGATCACAGTCTTCTATTGGGGCAGTAAGGGCATAAAATGCCTTGCTTAAGGGCACCATGAGCTTTTTTTAGTCCTGATTAAAAAAATTCAAGTCGTGATTTCTGCATTGTTATAAAGGCCAGGACAAGTGCTCTGCTATTGTTTACCATTTAAGATTTCAATGACAAACTGTCAGTTGTGAAACCTGACTTGTTTTGCTCTCCTCAGCTCATCCAAAACATGACCTCAAACTACTTTGCTGATGGCATAAGAAGTAAAATTACAGATGACACCACCCACCCAGACAGCTACTATGAGCCAGACTATTTTGTCCCAGACAACCACGGGACAGCTCACCTGTCGGTCATAGCTGAGGATGGAAGCGCTGTGGCCGCCACCAGCACCATTAATCTATAGTAAGAAGTCAAGCTTTCAAAATATAGCCTTTCTTTCATAATAAGGCAAATGCATTCCCTGAACATGCTAGTCAGAGAGAAGACACTTTTGCTGCTTATTATGCGTGACTTTGATTGAATCATTCAATATAAAGCTCTTTTATTTTCCTAGCTTTGGGTCCAAAGTCATGTCTCGATCGACTGGAATCATTTTCAACGATGAAATGGATGACTTCAGTTCTCCATACATGACAAACGGGTTTGGAATTCCTCCCTCGCCCAACAACTTCATCCAACCAGGTGTGGCTAGACTGAATTATCACACTTGTAGTACTCAAACCCCCAATTTAGGTCATTACTGTTAAAAATTAAACCAGCAGTTTCCAACCTTTTTGGTTCTTGACATCCCACAGAAGGAATGTGTAGTCGGGGTCACATTTCAGATGTCTATAAAATAACAGCCAAACCCCCAAATAGTGATTTGTCACTCTAAACTTCTCACATGGTTTCATTTCAACAAATGTTCAAGTGATCCATCATCTCACCAAAAATCAAAGATTAGAGAAAAAGTCCAAAAACTGAAAACAGATTTGTCTATCAGAACTTTGTTTTTTCTTCTCGCATTAATCATCTCACAACCTCTCAGATTTATCTGGTGTCCCTGTCTATAAAACTGTATATAAAGTAGTTCAAACTAGCTCCACCTCCAGCAGCTACATCAGTTACATGCTGCTACACACTGACGTTTCAGTATTAATCATCCAATGATGTCAGATATAATAATATATCAGTCAGAGGGACCAAACCAGTACTTTTACTCCAATACTTTAACTACATTTTGCTGCTAAAAATGTATTTTTACTTAAGTAGCATTTTTTATGCAGGACTTTTATTTGTTATGGAGTATTTTTTACGTTGCTGTATTTGTACTTTTATTTAAGTAAAGGATCCGAATACTTCTGCCACCACTGTCCAACAGCCTTTCACTTGTTCCTGTATTTATCATTGTCAGGAGCTCTGATAGCTTTAGCTCAAAAACAGCATCATCCTCCTCCATTTTAAAGCCATAAGCTCTTTTCCAACCTCAAACTGTGTTTCACTGCTGCTCTTTGGTTTGTTTGCAGTCATTTAGAATATGTTTCAGATTAATGTTGCCGCTTTTAGCTCTTAAAAATGCTGTTTGGGGACTATTAAACCACAAGGTAAAAAGTAAAAATTTTTCCATAAAGCAACTGATTATGTGTTGCAGGCAAAAGGCCGCTGTCTTCCATGTGTCCCACTATCATCTTTGACAAAGAAAACAAAGTGAAAATGGTTGTAGGAGCGTCTGGGGGTACAAAAATCACCACAGCCACTGCCTTAGTAAGTATGATTGATTCACATGCATCTCCATCGCACAGACGCATACTTAATTATTTGACGTCTTGCATTTTCTGGCCAAAAAACAGGTAATCCTGAACTCCTTGTTCTTTAACTACGACCTAAAGAAAGCCGTGACAGAGCCACGAGTCCACAATCAGCTCAACCCAAATATGACAGTGGTGGAGCAGGGCTTTGAAAAGGTGGGTCACACTGGGAGACTTATGATGGAAAACAACATCTGGTATATATCAAATCACTAAACAGTCCAATGTTGCTGATTAAAGAGGCATTATTCATGACATGTGTGTGTGTTTGTGTGCATGTGTGTGTGTGATGGGACCATGGCAGAGTGTCCTGGAGGGACTGGCCCAGAAGAATCACGTAACACAGCTGTTGAGGACTCCAGACTCCGTGGTCCAGGCGGTGGTGCGGCAGGGAGAGCGTCTCTGTGCAGAGTCCGACCCCAGGAAAGGAGGTTATCCAGCGGGCTACTGAGCTTGACTTTAGGCCCTCCTCTGCTCCTGTCGGTCTGGACCGTCTCCTCAAAGACACTTGGACAGAGCCACAATACACAAAAGGTGTCTGCACTGAAGGCTCAAGCAATGTTTAAGCTACGGAGACACAGCCACCAATCCTCTTATGAGATTAATTTCTTTTACTCAAACATGGAAAATGACTCCATTTCAATACCTCTTTTACTCAAACTCAACAATTCAGCATTACTTTTTACTTTGGCATTATTTTTGTGTTTTGAAGTAAAATAAGAGGTTGCACCTAGTTTGACTCCCGTATCATCACTACTGGATACTGATCAGGAAGGAGATATTTAGGGGAAGGCCGTAACACATCTGCTATATATGATAAACCTATTTTATGTATGACACAGTATCCAACATATTAAAAACAAGTAAGTACCAAAAATTAGGCAAATGATAATGTCATAATAAGAAATGTTCCTGGGATTCATCACTATGTTTTAGGTAAGAATCTGAGTGGTTGTAGGTTGTCCATGTAGTATTTTCATTTCATTTATTGTCTAAGGAAAAAACTATTGTCAATAACTGGACAGTTTGTTTGAAAAAGCGGGGTTTTGTTTTCATGTCAAACTGGTGAAAAACCATCAATTAAAAACTAGAAAAGCTACAAGCAGGTTCATCAATTGAGAATAAGGACACCTCAGGTTGTTTGCCTGTTTTACCAAAATGTCTACCTACATCTTTCTCCTGATGTAAGTTGATCCTGAAACGAACATTATTTAGCAGAAACTGACCGTGTTGTTTTCTACCGTGACTCTATAGTGAAACTATTACTTTTTGAATTGTAAATGTTTAATATCGAGTAGAGGTTAAGTGAATGTATAGTGTATTCTGAAAAATACATTTGCAGATATATTTTTCTAAACATGCATTGTTCTTATGCCATGTTTGTTGCCATGCTTGTTATTAAACATTTTGAACAAAGATGTTATATTTTACCATAGAAACTGTGCTGTTTCTGTACTGGAATGTTAGGCACAAAATCAGTATATCTTCTAGTTTGTGTTTAGTCAGATTTTGTTCTATAGTGTTAATACTGAACCTCATGTATTGTGGTAAATACATTTAATCATAGGGCACATACAGTATCAGAATGAGCCAAAGCTTCAAAGGCAGTACAGTTATTCAGATATGTAATAGACCAACAACCAAATATTCTTTTCAATCCATTCATTGCTTAGTCTATAAAATTTACATGAAAAAGGCCCATGAAAATTTTCTCAAGCTCAAGGTGATGGGTTCAAATCGCTTGATTGTTTGACTAGCGGTCCAAAACCAGAGGAGGCTGTACTTTGATCAGTAAAGTGTACAGTTGTGCTTTGAGCTAAATGCTAACTTGAGCATACTGAGATACTCAGAATGACCTTGTAAAACATGCTAATGTTTTGCAGGTAAGATGTTTACCACCTTCCCAGTATTGGTTTTATGCTAACATCTATTAATCAACTCACCATTTCAGCACTAAACTAGGATTACTGACGGACAACCAAAAAACATAATTCCTCTGTCGTCGGCGTGTGAGGCATAAAAATACACACTTTTTTTTTTTTTTTTTTAAGGACTTAGTGGGTTTAGTTTAGTCAGAAGAAATAAATGAAACCTGTGGAGGACTCAGGACCCCTGAAGAGTCTGACCCGTGACCCCTTTTCACTGTTCAGTGAATTTCAATCAGTATTCAGTAAACATCTCCACTCATGTGCTCTTCGAGCGAATGAAAAACCAAGTGCCAGCAACAATGAGAATTCGTTGTTGCCTTTGGGTAAAAAACTCAGTCTCAAAAATGTCAGTAATTGGTCGTTCATAACTTTGCTTATCTTAAATAAATATTTATAGTTGTTTTTTTCAAGTCCCATCGATGATGGTAAATTCTCTCAACTCTTGGAAGCTGCTCTGCAGCATTAAAACCACTTTGTTACCAGCAGTGTCAAACACAAATAGGCCGCTCTCTCCTGTAAACACCCCTGCCAAACTTGATGGATAACGATTGGTGGTTTTCCTGCAAAATTAAGACTCTTGAGGTAAAAGCATAAACTGACCACTCAGCTCTGCGCCATGTTAACACACTAATGCTCCTGTGCCTGGAAATGAGTTAGTTTATGCCAAACAGACCCGTGACCTGGCTCATATACTCTACCCACTGTTTGTCTGCCTGAAGCCAATCAGGTACTACGTGGCCCCGTGCCTGAAGCCACATCACAACAAACAGCAGTTGAAAGACCTCACTTGTGAAAGCAGGGTGTATCACTTCAATCTGTGTAATATTTACATAGAAACAGGCCTGCTTTTTCTATCCACCACTGTAATCTCTTTATACAGTAAAATTACATGCAGTAAACCTTGGCAGGAACTTTCAGGTTGCATCACAGATGGGAAATGTGACGGAAATTTTCTGTAGCAAGTCAGCGAGCAGGTTGTGTTAAATTATTTCAGAGACAGACTTTTCTACATTTTTACGGGCATTTATGATGAATATGTAGTGTTTGTAATGACTCGTCGGCAAGCTGAGGCGGCGAAGTGGGAAGTGAAACTGTCAGGAGTAGGCTAGCTACCTCACTAGGTACCGTTGGTCATGCTTTCTTAACTATCAGCAACATTGGTAACTAGTTTAACGATGTTGTTAATGGCCTTTAACGACATTAATACTGACGTATAAATGTCAGGGCTCCAGTCATGCACCCTACCTTAAAGATACCAGTGCATGAGGACAAACAATACACTCGCTACCTGAAATATCATGATAACTGACTGTGACTTTAAATACTACTGAAACTATAACTAAACCGTACCACAGATATTCTGACTGTAGATATATTCTTATTACAATTATTGCTTGTGTCAGATTAACTGAAAACTAAATAAGATATAACATGTTGTTTATTTTTTTGAAAGAAGTGCTTTAAGTAATGGATTACAGGCCCGTCAGAAGAAATGTATCAGCCAAAGTGGTGCTTACAAATTGTGTCAGACATAAGTGGAATACTGATACAATATCTCCTGTTATGTAACTGCAGGTCTATTACATTATAAATGTGATCACAATTTCTTCTTCTGGATTCCAGCGTCATGCTTCATCAGTATTCTTCTGTTGAAATATGAATCTTCGAGGCCACTCAAACACATTCATCTTGCAGCTAACTGTGATATTACCCTCATTCATCAAAAGGCGGTGGGTAAATCAGCACAGCTGTGACAGCTCCTGATAAACTTTCGACGTTTCTACCACACTGTCGCCTGGCATCTATATCTGTCAGACAAACCTGGACTGTTGTTGTGGCGGAAGCTATTAAAACACGTTATATTTATTACCATGCCATAATTCAAACCTGTAACAGACCACATATGAAAGACAATGGAGCATTCTTAATCTACTAGAAACTCTGACGTTGTCCTGTTTAATTATTATCCTTGCAATGCGTGCAAAGAGTTCCACAATTACCCCCAGTTCAAAATATTTATAAAAGAAATGCTTTAGAGCTGAGATAGAGCAGGACAGAGTTTCACCACCATCTAGTGGTGAGCTGAAGTGACTCAACTCAGCAGTTAGAGGAGGTGCTGTGTCCTTTTCAGCAGCCAAAAAAAATCTAGTTTATTGTTGAAAAAGGAGCAGTTAGAGTTGCATGGAGACTGGTGGTGCTGGTGACTGTAGCTCCTGGTCCAGCAGCCGGAAGAGCATGGCACTTTTGTTGCACTGTGAGGTTTGTCCCAGAGAATGGTGGAGCTGAGCCTGCAGGTAGTGAACGTCCCGCAGGCGCTCCTTGCAGTTCAGCTTGGAAAAATAGGCTGCAGCCTCGTTTAGCGTGTCAACAGCTAAAACCGCCGAACGCAAATCTGCAGGGATACAGTAAGCAGCAGTGTGTAAATGTAAATGAACAACCATTGGACACTGAAAAAGGGATCACTATTCTGCAGTGGGGCTGAAGCGGTTACCTGCTTGCCCCTGTCCGTTTGGCCTGAACCCAGCCACTGCCATCTGACAGCGGGCTGTCAGCAGCAGGGCTCGGCCTTTGTCCATGACTGCTCCGTGGGCCAGAACAGGCTCAATGGCTTCATGCAGGACACTCAGAGCCTGCTCAGGAACCCCCAGCATCAGCTGCAGAGAGGAGAGGAAACAAAGACAATAGAAAACCTTGCACACATGACTGTCCTACTTTTATTAAGCATTTACAACAGTCAAACTGCAAATAAAGGCTGCGGTGATTTGCATGTATGGGAGCTGTAACAGTGTTTGAGTGAAGTCTGTTTCTCTGTTGTGGCTAACCTGAGTAAAGGCCAGGTGAAGGATGGTCTCTGAGACCAGGGACTGTAGGTGGTGCTGTCTGGCCAAAGCCAAGGCCTGCAGGAGGAGAGGAAGAGCTGTGGAAAAGCCAGACGACTCCCAGTGGAGCTCAGCAGTGGAGAGCATCACTCTGTATGAGGAGTTAACAGGTAGTGATGTAGACGAAAATGAAAGTGTGACTTAGTATGATCCCTGAAAAAACATTTTTGGAAAGGCATTTGTTTTTGTTCCTATCTTTTTTATACCACAACACTTAACATGATGCATAATGCTTCTGAAGATGATGCGTAATGTGAACATCATACATTACATAGTCATAGCAGCCCTAAAAAAGGTGAGTCACATCAATTCCACAAATAATTCCACAAAACTAAGTTTAGATGTTTTTACTCTCCTCTACACTCCAGGAAACAGGTAATTGTGGTATCAGAAAATACGTTATCAACAACACAAGTGGCCGTCTACCTGATGACCATCTCTGTACATTTAGTCTTCTCACAGTGAACCTGTAGCCGCTGTAAGATGCTGTACGCTTCAGTGCTGCAGTTGAGAGCCTTCAGCACTTGAGCTTTCCTGTCAGCAAAGACACTGTTACTGCTACGGCACAAATTACACATTTGAGACAGCCATAGTTAAGATTAGAACTGAAGATTTGTGCCTTGGCATTACCTGTAGAGACCTTCTGTTTTGTTTAAGGCAGAGATAGCTGTGACAAGTGGCTCCGCTAAGTGGTATTTTCCTTCGTTCATGTGTCTCTCAAACTGGATTTTAAGATCACACAGCATCCAGAGCTGAATGGGAGATTAAAGTAAACAAAACATTTAAAATAATTTTTTACATTTCCTCATATTTTGCATCACAGAATAAAGCATTTAAGTCTTTTACTCTGTGCTACATAACCAAAACGCAGTTAATACAATGCATTAAGAAAGTATTCAGATCCCTTCACTTTTTTCACATTTTGCTAAATTGCAGCCTTATGCTAAAATCATTTACATTCATTTTTCCCTCATCAATCTACACTCAATACCCCCTAATAACCTAGTGAAAACAGAATTTTAGAAATGTTTGCAAATTTATTAAAAAGGGAAAAACTGAAATATCACTTTGACATAAGTATTCAGACCCTTTACTATGACACTTGAAATCTAGCTCAGGTGCCTCCCATTTCTCTTGATCACCTTTAAGATGTTTCTGCACCTTGATTGGAGTCCACCTGTGGTAAATTCCTGTGGTAAAATTCAAATGATTGGACATGATTTGGAAAGGCACACACCTGTCTATTTAAGGTCTCACAGCTGACAATGCATATCAGAGCATAAGCCAAGCCATGAGGTCGAAGGAACTGCCTGCAGAGCTCAGAGACAGGATTGTGTCGAGGCACACATCTGGGGAAGGCTACAAAAAAATTCTGCTGCATTGAAGGTTTCCAAGAGCACAGTGGCCTGTATAATTCTTCAATGGAAGAAGTTTGGATCAACCAGGACTCTTCCGAGCGCTGGCGACCTGGCCAAACTGAGCAATCGGGGGAGAGGGGCCTTGATAAGAGAGGTGACCATGAATCTGATGGTCACTCTGGCTGAGCTCCAGAGATCCTGTGTGGAGATGTAAGAAACTTCCAGAAGGACAACCGTCACTGCAGCAATCCACCGATCTGGGCTTTATGGCAGAGTGGCCAGACCTGAGCCTCTCCTCAGTGAAAGACACATGAAAGCCCACTTGGAGTTTGCAAAAAAGCACCTAAGGGACTCTCAGACTGTGAGAAACAAGATTCTCTGATCTGGTGAAACCAAGATTGAATTGTTTGGCCTCAAGTCTAAGCATCATGTCTGGATGAAACCAAGCACCGCTCATCGGCTGCCCAATACCATCCCAGTGATGATGCATGGTGGTGGCAGCATCATGCTGCGGAAATGTTTTTCAGTGGCAGGGACAGGGAGACTGGTCAGGGTTGAGGGAAAGCTGAACGGAAACTTTCCAAGAGGACAATGACCCAAAGCACACAGCCAAGACAACTCAGGAGTGGCTTGGGGACGACTCTGCGAATGTCCTTGAGTGGCCCAGCCAGAGCCCTGACTTGGACCCAATCGAAAATCTCTGGAGAGACCTGAAAATGGCCGTTCACCAACTGTTCCCATTTACCCTGACAGCGCTTTAGAGGATCTGCAGAGAAAAATGGCAGAAAATCCCCAAATCCAGGTGTGCAAAGCTTCTTGCATCATACCCAAGAAGACTTGAGGCTCTAACCTCTGCCAAAGGTGCATCAGCTAAGCATTGAGTAAAGTGTCAGAATACTTATGTCAATATCATATTTCAGTTTTTCCTTTTTAATAAATTTGCAAACATTTGAAAAATTCTGTTTTTACTTTGTTATTATGGGGTATTGAGTGTAGATTGATGAGGGGGAAAAATGAATTTAAATGATTTTAGCATAAGGCTGCAACATAACAAAATGTAAAAAAAAAAAAAAAAGTGACTGGGTCTGAATCATCTCTGAATGCCCTATACATATTTGATCAAAATTGAGCAAAGACCAGCCTTTTTGAGATGTTTTACCATTTAAAAAAAACAAACAAACCTAAAAAAAAAACATCATGCAAAATCTGTAGTAACAACAAAATGGCGCTAGAGACAAAGCTTAACCGCTCTGCCACAGAGGGGCAGCTATCTACTAGCTAAAGTAAGAGCGCTACATCAAGTGATAGCTAGTTGGTGTACTAGCTGTAGAGGAAACTAGCTAAAGCTAAAAGTAAATGTGCTCGATTTTTCTACAGCTGTTATCTGAATGACAAATATCTATTTTGATAAATTGATATGTTGGAAATTTGGTTTGTTATTCCACTTAACTAAATGAGGCACTAGCTAAATACACCATGATGGAGAAAAAAAAACTCTAGCTAAACTCCTGCCAACTACGTTAGGTTAGTGGAGTAGCAGCTACTGCCATCTCAGCTTTTGATTGAAAGCTAGCAGAATTCAGGCGATTTAGTGTGGTTTAGCTACAATGTACTAAATTGTAAACTTATGCATTCTATTGATTTATTATAAATATTAATAACAAATGGGCAGATGGACACCTTGCAAAAAGTATGGACTATAAACAAAGCAATTAAAATGGCCAACAAAGAACACATTTTGGGAGATACTACATTTTCCTCCTGTATTTTGTTTTGACGTCAGCACTGAATAATACAGTTTAGAGAGCGCACCTTGGCATGGTGTGAGTGAGGAGGGAACTGTTCTTTCAGATGCTGAAGAATCTCTGAAACTGCAATGTACAGGCCCTGCGACAGAAGCAAAGGTACATGAGACAAAGAGGTAAGTGCTAAACTCTGCCCAGGAGCTGGAAAACAGACCTGATCTATGTTTGTTACTGTCCTGCAACACTGGGCCAACTCATTAATGATATGCAACAGCGGGGGGGGGGGGGCAGAAAGCAGATAGACAAGATCAAATCAAATGTTACCTGCTCAGCATGCAGCTCGGCCAGGTGGCAGAGAGCCACGGTGAAGGCCTCTGTGTTGTTCTGCTGGACCCCGAAGTTGACTGGCTCAAGACTGCTCATGTTGAGAAGCAGCTGGGCCTGCTGCAGAGCCATGGTGCTGCACCAGACACAGGACGCCACATTAATGACTTAACGAAAAAGTCCAGGTTATCTATGGCTCCTGTACTATGCTCTTTCAAAGTCTGACTTGGGCAGAAAACGTTCAACTCTCCAAAATGTTAACCCCTGCATAAAAAATTTGACAATTCAGTCGTGTTCCACAGAGCTGATTTAATGTGAGTCGCAAGAAGGCTGCGTGGTAGCATGCAGTCTAGTGTCAGTAACAGTGAACAGAACTGACAACTGTGCGGTGGGTCGGCAAGGTGAGGAGCCTGACCTTTTGCCATACATCCTCCATATGGACGTAGTCTGAGCCAGGCTGATCTCGATCAGCTCTGACAGACTGTGCTTCCAGTGCAGGATGTCTGTGTCCTTCAGTGCGTCCATCAGTTTGTGTGCTGTCTTGCCCTGTGTTGCCCCCTGCTGGACCAATGACTGAATGCCCAGAGACGCCAGGTACTATAACAGAGAGGATCTCAGTCAGTGTGGTGAATAACACATGTCGAGGATCAAATATGCAACGGTTTAGCAGGTTTAACCAAGCAACATGGTTTTTAAATGAACAAATGAACAATCATGTGGTGTATTTCCCTTGATTTTTAAATTTGCTATTTTAAATGCATTTTCTTGGGGTTTTTTTTAAGCTTTCTATGGGCCTCTATGTTATTATGTTATTAAAACAGCTGGGTCAGGATACAACTATTAAATATCACCCATAATTTATAATGAGAGGTGCTAAAGTGCTGCTGACAATTAACATGTTTATCTAATACCCACTGTATAACAGCTCTACATACAGTATAATTACATAAAGAGCAACTCTCTGGTCACGTATTTTAAAATTTCTTTGACTTTTCACCAAAGTTTCAATGTGCAAAACCCCTAATTGCGAACATGTTTGCAAGCATTTGTCCTTATTTTAACTACTGCTAATTACTTCACCGCCACTAAATATATGGCAGCAGTGTAAAAAAAAGAAAAAAAGAAAAAGAGATGCAATTTATTTCCTTTTGATTACTGTCGAAATATTGCAAGTGTTACAGTAGTTTAAGTTGTGGTTTAATATTTTATGCTTTTATTTATTATGGTATTTCTGAAGTTTACTGTATTTTACATAACTATTGTGGATTGTAATACTTAAGGTTTGGTGTCTCGAATAAAAACAAAATTTGTGGTCAATACTGAACAGACACAGTAAACTGATGCAGTGAGGTAGAGTCATAATCATTCTTTTCCCTTGAATGGATGCTAATGTTTTACCTAATTTGATACACAATTTTTCATTTTGTGGCTATGTAGGTGCTTGAGCTATGTAAAAATTTGGGGTATAGCATTTTTGTGTTACCTTTTGCAAATTGAAACTATTATGAAAATTAATCCGAAGCAATTCAAAAAGAATGAACAGTAAAGCCACATTAATATAGGCCTTCTTATTTAAAATCTTATGCAAAGCTCACTGGCAGGCAGAAATGGGCAGCCATTTTAACTGAATCCTCAGTTAACACAGTGCTGTCAGATCCCTTCATCTGTTCCAGTGTGTAGAGCCAACTCTGATATAGGACACAAATAGACAAGGAGAAATTAACTAAGGCACACTCATTAAATTCAGACATAATCAACCATTATGTCATGGTACAACAGTGATATGAAATAAAATTATAACAGTAGAAAAAAGTATCTTACCAGACAGTGCTGCAAGCACACATGGTCATTGGACTCCTGGGCAATGCGGATGGCCTCTTGTAGAGCTAGATCAGCCTGGTGACTGAAGGGAAAGAAAAGGGGAAACATCTGTGTAAAAAATACATTTATTCTTTGCTTAGGAAGTTGTCCATCAACTCAGAAGTCCAACAGCACTTGTACTTACTAGTGTCCGAAGCGACAGTGCAGGCTTGCCAAGTTAAGAGCAGCATAGCGGAGACTTCGACCATAGCCCTCATCCCCGTTGCTCTTCCCCTCATTTCCAGACAAAATGAGGCGATCAAAATAATGTAAGAGACTGTGGGCGGAGAGGAAGATGTCCTGGACTCTCATGCTGTTCAAGTAGTTCAGGTAATGCTGAGAAGAGAGTAAAGACCACAGAGCTGATGAAGTAGATACCCCCCCCCAGGACTCTCACTGAAACTGATAAATCAGGAAAATCATAAGATAATGAAAGTTAGGGCGATGGGCCTCACCGCCTCAGCAAAATCGGGGTTAAACTTCAGCATGTTGTTGAGCTCTTCCTGCAGTGCAGCAGGCTTTAGAGCTTTGTTCTCATCATTTTTCAGAAGATATGCCTAGTGAAAGATGTTTTAAAAACACTGTAAGTGCCCTTGAGTGCTACAACAGCACATCTAGGTTTGACACAGGATGTTAAGGATCAAATTTTTACCTATTGCAACAAATCTGCTTGTTTGAACAAGATGGCACTAATGCAATTCAGTTCACTACACTTCAGCCTTGATTTAAACACTCACCTGTCTTGCAAGAAAGTACTCTGCTTGTTTTTGTGACAGTGGACCTCTGCTTGGAGTATTGTCATTTCTAGAACCAAAATAACATACAAGGCTCTGCTGTAAACAAAAGAATCTTAATCAAATCAAGGAGGTTTCCAATTACCATGCTGTATCATGTACATTACATGACTGAAGTGACATAAAATTTTGATTTTTTTTTTTGCACACTCAGTTAGGAACTTGCACAGTTTGGCAGGTGCAGGAAATAAAAAAAAATGTCACACAATCAAGGCAAGGAAGAAATATGCTTGTTTGTCCCTTGATAGTAGAACACTTTACATAATTCTCCAAGAGTAGCATCACTAACCGAAGTTCTGACTCATGCAGTGGGGTGTCCAACTCCTCTTTCTCTATTCTGTCTCCTACAGTATCCTCAGTGCTGGTGAGGTCCATATCGGAGTCGTCGGCGACCAGCGCTGGCAAACCCACCTGCCCATCAGTAGGCTTGGCGTAGTGACTGTGGTAGTAGTGCTGCAGGGACTTGTAGAGTTTGTAGACCTGACTGAAAGACAGCTTGTTGTAGGCCAGGAGCATGTGTCTCATAAAAAGACCTTTAAAAAAAACAAAAAATCCAAAACCAAAAAAAAAGAAACAGGCAGGACACAGCTTAATGCAAGTCTTCTTAATGAGAAAAATACAGACAATTCAGGACTTCCAATCAGACTTTGAGAGCAGCGGTTAAATCACGTGTACTACTCACCCACAACGCTGGTTTTATAGGCCTCAGAATCAAAAGCAGTGAATGGAGTGGGAAGAGTGGAAAAGAAGTACTCCATGTCTTTCAGCTCTCCATCTGCCATTTCATGCAACCTTTAAAAGGAAAAAAAACAATAGTCTCAGAAACTAGATTTGTCAGTATTTTTAACATTATTAAACCGTCTGGGTTCTAGGTTATTATGTCAGTATATATTGTCTTTTCCTTGCCAAAGGCTATATTACTGTAAAGTGATACAATGTCCTGAACTTACAGAGAACTGGAAAGCACCGGTTGTGTGAGTCTAATCTTGATTTCTAAAACTACAGGGCTGCATATTACTGAGCAGTTAAATCCAGTCTGCGTGTATCCAGCCGAAGCACATACCTGAGTTTGACAGCGTATGCAGTCTGAGGGCAACACTCCTCCACTGTCTGCAGGAACTGGCCGAGAGTCAGATCTGGACCCTGATAAACCCGACATGAAAAAAAAACAGACACAACTATGAGACACCTGCTTCAATACAAGGGAGTGCAAGACAACTACATCAACAAAAGCAACCTGCTGCAGGGGCAGAATCAGCTTGTTAAGTCGTCTCCTTTCTGGCAGTGTGATCTTGGATGCGGTCATCTCATACAGCAGCGCCAGGACGGAGATTTTGTATGGAGTCACCCAGTCTTTGATGCCAAACACGTTCGCATGGACCACTCCGTTCGTCATCATAGGGTTGAAGTACAAACTTTCGTGCACACTCGCCATCTTCAGACGGTTAACTTAGGCTACGGCGAAGAAAGACACCAGTATCGTGGTACACTGGGTCAACACTTAGCGGAAAGGACAGTTAAAGACAGCCAGCAGTCAAACCGGCAGCAGCGAGCTAGCTAACGTACCAAGTTCACTGAATATTAGCTAAGTGCTGTGAAAAGCCAATAACAAGTCAACATTTAGTCTCAGCTAATTTGCAGTTGAGGCATCTTAATAGCAGCGAACAGCCACTTCGGTCTTGTCAGGCAATTTGGTTTATTTTAAACATGTTGACAAAAAATTGCCTTTTTCCTTTCAAACCGCCCTCCTTCTGTCCCCTTAATAATACGTCATAAAGAGACAGTGCATATTTTTTCCGCCATTAAACTTTATTTGCAAATTTTAAGAACAGAGTTCTGTGGTTTCCCTGCAAGGCTGGGACAACAACAACGAAGACTGGAAAATGGAAATAATCATAGTAATCCTGTCGAAGCGACGATTTTCCGCTCTTAAAGATCGATTCTGTGTGGAGTTGATGGCTGTCATGTGTATACTTGTCATCAATATTGCCATCCAGCGGCCACAATGCGTAACCATATCTCTGTATTTTTCTAAATTTTATTTTGAAAGTGCTCACCATTACATGTTTTTAATGACTGCATTTCTTTAGCTTTAGGAAGGATTTGCCATTTAAAATGTTTGGAGTACTTATTAAGCATTTCAG
This sequence comes from Xiphias gladius, assembly GCF_016859285.1. Classification (NCBI taxonomy): domain Eukaryota; kingdom Metazoa; phylum Chordata; class Actinopteri; order Istiophoriformes; family Xiphiidae; genus Xiphias; species Xiphias gladius. Next base: position 22,795,608 of record NC_053418.1, on the reverse strand, counting down.
TTAAAACAATAAATTAATAGTCCAATGTACTGAAAAGTACACAGTACCTTTTTGTTCCAGTTCCCTCTCCTCCACTGCTCACTTTCTAGTAACTCCTGTCAATACATTCAACCAAGTTATCTTAATGCTGTACATTATATCCAAGTATTCTATTTAAATTATCTGACAATTTCATCACGTATAGATACATGTAATTGACTGAATTGTGTCCAGTTTTTGCCAGATACAATTCAATTGTCATCAGAGTATAGTATATATCAAATTAACCAAAAACTTTACCAGGTTTTGTGAATGGTCAGTATAGGCAGAATTAAAATGCATCAGATTAACATGTTCCCATCATTTTTCTCTCATTTGGCAGATGAATGACAGTCCTGGAAACACTGGAGCTGACTCTCTGCACCCAGAGCCCTGCTAGAGAGAGCCCCCTCTGTTTCCTCACACACCCTTCAGCAATATGTCGCTTACCTGGTGGCTCTGCATAAGGCTTAGCTGGTCCCAAATCAGCTTTCAGCTGACAAAGTCGACACTGGTGAGTGAGAGGAATTCAACTTATAATAAGTTAAAGAAACACTTTCTAATATTTTTTGAGTGGCAAATTTACTGTACACCTCTAAATCCCAAAGTGTGCTCCCAGTTTAATATTTGGGTTTTGAAATGAAATTCTGGGGTTTTGGGACAGGATTAACCACTATAAAAATCAAAACAGAATAGTGAGCTCTGTCTGCATGCAGGTGCTGCTGCCTCCACTGTTATTACTACAACTACTAACACTACTACTGCTACAACTACTAACATCGTAACTCCTGCCACCTCTGCTAGTACTTTTTTCGTTTATTCTGATCATCCCTCGCCTCGTTCTCCTCTTATTTAGATGAGTGCTCTAACTCTAAAGACTCCAAATGAGAATCTCAAGGATCTCTGGGGTTAAAAACCTCCAAAACAGCCCAGTGAAGACCTTTGGCACATCTGTTGAGGTAAAAATGTGAGTAAGTGCCAATCACCTGCCAATACCCGGATGTTGGACTATACAGAAGACAAAGACATTTTCACCAGTAGTGGTCCCAATGAGAGTTGAATCCTGAACCTCAGGAGCGTTACGGTCTATTCCGACCTGTTTAACCCCACTGCGTCTCACCATCACATCTCCTATGTTGTGCTATATCAGTTACATCGGGGATGATGTGTGGGTGGACACAAAATACTTTGTAACCTGATTTACTACAAGGGGGTGAGAATGTTGGAAAATAATAGGTTTAGGTTAAAAGTTTGGAAAAATCGATAAATACCCCTTTAAAAATATTTCACTTAGTTTATTCTACTTCAACAAACAAACAAATAAAAAAACACTAGTTGGGGTTAAAACAGTTTTTTGTTGAGGTTTGACGATAGGCAGGAGTCTGTCAGTGCTGTGGAGGTGATACAAAGAAATTTCAACACAACAGATAAAATATGACTTTATTAACAACTGTTTTAAAGTGACAATTTGGAACTTTGCAGAGCATAGTAGTACTATTCACTAAATGCTACTCATTATCTTGTAATTCACAATCTACCATGTACTTTTTTCTCCCCCATACCTTTTCACAAAACGTTTATGCCCTGAGATGGCCAGAGAATCAGAAGTAAGTAATACAGCAAGAAGGCAGGGTGTCTAACAGTCACACGCGAGCATGGGTCATAAAGCAAGCAGCTACAAAGTGGGATCATTTTAGATTGGGTTCACATCATTTATGTAAAACGGGAATGTTCTTATGCCTTTACACCTTCGCAAAGACCAGTGGACAGATTTAAAGGCATTATTGCGATGTACAATGTCCAGTGCATTATCTAAAGTGTAAATGCATTAAAATGTACACATTATTTTATACAAATTCAACACCCAAATCCAAATATTACTGTTATACACTGCCTATTTGTAAAGGTTGTAGCCTGTAATCTAAAAACTAGTGCAAATTATTAATCATAAACAAATATGTAGCACACAATTTTCACTTTTCCGTTAGCTTCTACACACAGTACAAAGGTGATTAAGTTAAGTGTAAGTTTACAAGTCATTTACAAAGCCTTTTGTTTGTTAAAGTGTAAACTTGTGTACAAATGTGTGGCAAAACCATATTTTTAGTTTTTCCTTCCTTTCCTAAATGAATCTTTAAGCGATTCATTTACGAATCATTCGCAAAGCTTGTTGTAGCTGCTAGTCTAAAGTGTAAGCTATTTACATATGCATGGTGCACCAATGATACACTGCCCAAAGAGTGGTATCTCCATAATGACATTCTGAAATTTAAAAAAAACAAACAAACCCAATTTAAACACCAGGGATATGTATTCAGTTATTCTACGTTAGTCAATACAGAATAACCAGTAACTTCTGTATTCTCCTCCAGTATTCATTATGGTAAGTAACTTCAAACGCTTTTGTAACTGGCCGTGCAAAACCTGCTGTTTGTTACCATAACCTACCATATTTTTCTGCATACCTCTGACCATAGTTTTGGACAGTTTGCACTGGGTAGTATGGTATACCTCACATTACTCAGACAATGCTAAAATGATTTGCATCACCATGAGTTACTATTAAGGAAACAGTTCTTTCAAAGATGCAGAGGAAAAACTTGTGCTATCATATCAGCATCATTAGATACAGTCAGTATATGATGTGAATGATACATACAGGTGACCAAATTAAAATTAGACCCAAAATGATGCACTCTTTGGCACATGTGTTCCCCGTTTGTCTGTCTTGGCACTCATTTGGTTACATATTTTAACGACTAAGTAAAAATTGAGATTTCCAACTTTGCATGAGGTAATTTACATTGTAAATTCATTAGCATTCATTGACACATGATCTCTCTAAATTTAGGGCTAATGGGAGATGAGTTTAAAAGGAATGAAAACGTTAAATAAATCCACTCCTGTCATAGAAATACATAACCTTTGTCTCCCTTAAAATTTTCCCTATCAATATTGTGTTTGTTATTAGTTTAAGGTTGGGGAAAAAGCATAATTACTGGAGGATCTTGGTATGTGAATATAGGAATAGCATAGGAAGAGTAAAATTGACTGGCATATGAGATGAAGCCTGAAATGTTAAAACAATACGAGAACAAGAGCATTTGATGGAGCATGAGCCATGAGGGACTTTTATGACAGTACAATAGGCATTTTAATCCAGAAGATGGCAGCATTGAACTACCAGCTCATTCGGTCTGGTTCAAATTTCATCTCATCAGAAGGCATGGGTACGATCAATGTCCACCCTCCCCTCCACCCCCAAACCCTCTCTCTCCCCCGCACAGTAAGGTGAAGTCGCTAGACAGTGCACAGTGACACCTGCCAGAAACAATATTTTTGAAACGCTTAAATGAATTCACTGTAAATGCCTCTGTCAATACATGAGTCATTGTAAGCTAACATTACCAACTGTATGACTGCACAGTTTGTAGGATTTGATATTCAAAGGATTGGCACAAACAAACATGTGTGTTGTGTCTTATGTGGATGAGAAACTAGCCTCACTAGCCTCCAGGTTTCATGAGCCATGGATAACGAAAGAGTTTTAATTTGACTTTGATTTAACTCTATCTATCTATCTATCTATCTATCTATCTATCTATCTATCTTGATGCTTCTTTGCATTGTGGGTACGATATTAAAGGAACAATAAAACTACAGCTGTACCCACTTCCCATCGCAGAGTTTCATTGAGCTAAGCCCATAATAAATCCAAACATTAAGTTGTGGCACCCGAAAGTTAAAAAATTCCTGTCAGATTGCACTAACGATGACAGGAAAAAGAAATATCTTTATTTATCCAAACATATTTAAGTTAGTCACAGTATAATGGTTTGAAAAACAAATCAAATAAAAAATAAAAAAAAGCAAAAACAAATTCAAAAAATTTGTTTTAATTTCAGAAAGTGTCACTTCTTCATCTGAGGAAACTGAATTTTGGAATAAGCTCCTTTCTGCCCTGAATGGAAAAACTTCATTGCAATGAAAATAGTAAATTTAAAAAATGTTGAGGAAGTATAATTGCTTTGATTACCATTTGGCACATCATCAGTCACAAATATGTTACATCAGTGATTTCTCTGGGTTTTGTCCACAGGAATATTTCTTGCTGAGAGTTAGATGAAAAGATTAACACCACTCCCAGAGCTGTAGAAGAAAAATGTCAGGTCAGCCTAGTTTAGCTTAAAGACAGGAAACAGGAGGACACAGCTAACAAAATCCATCTACCAGCACATACAGCTCACTATTTAACATGCTATATCTCATTGATTTAATACATACAAAAACTAAAGAGTAATTATGGGACATGGAGCTTTAGAGGGGCTGGAGGGGAGATTTTGTTACCTCTGGACAGAGCCAGGCTAGCTGTTTCCTGTTTCCAGTCTTTATGCTAAACTAAGTTCAGCTAACCGGCTGCTGGCTCCAGTTACATGTTTAAGATAACATACAGACGTGAGAGTGGACGTGAGTGATTACTTTTCATCTAACACTCGGCAAGAAAGTGAATACGTTTTTTTCCCAAAATGTAAAACTATAACCTTCAATATGTTTAGAAATGTTATTTAAACCTCCCTCAGAAAGTCATTCAAATTTACAGTACATTCAGTAAAAAATAAGTATCAGTATCACGGAGGAGCTCAGTAGCATGCCACGCTAATCAGATGGAACATTTCTGTGTTGCTAGTAGCTAATGCCATCAGGTAAGATTCAAGGTCCAAGGTTTTATTGTTGTCATGTATATGCATGACATACATATGAACAAAGGAAAAGTAATTTCTCGAGGACTATTACTATTACTAAGATATCCCTTCAGTGTCAAACTATATACCATGTAGCTACACTATTTTTCTCTAATGGCTGAAAAACCTTGCCATCAATTAGATGTAATAACTAACTGCATTTTATTTTACTTACATAAGTGTGCTCTTCAGCACCTTCTGCAACACTATTCTCTCCTCATCAACACACGTCGTATTCCATATGCACCAAATTTTTCTCCATTTTCTGGGCATAGTAAAAGGAAGGTCACTGAGACTACTGTGCCCCCAGCCCATCTTGGAACCTTGCTACCTTGGAACGTAGCCTTATTAATTAACATATTGAACTCCTCTGTTTTCAAAAGGTCGCTTTTTCTGCCCCCTAACAATTCAAGGATTATGCATAGTATTCACACATTGAGTCGGTGATGTTTTTATAGGCTTTGCAAGTGACAGAATATATTCCACACATTTTCTTCTGTTCAAGGACTTGTGTAACCTCAGTTTGAGTAGGCTTTCATGTTGTGGCACCTTTTAATCATCGTGATATCAAAACAAGATGATTGCATTTTTCTCCTGCATCTCTGCCGTTTTTGTCTGACTCTTAAGCATGTGGAATAGATTACCAGAGATAAACTTATTGTGCCTCGTGTGAGAAATGACAGACCTCTGTGTACACTGACCCTGACTCAGCTTCCCGCTGCTTACTCAGTGTCTCTAAATGGATTACGTTGTCAGTTGGACAGCCCATCTGAGATTTTTAATATCTAGCCTGAGGTATATCAAGGAACCGTCTGCCAAATGGTATCAGAGGGATTTACTTTCAGTTTTATTGCAACTTTCTCTCTCTGCCCCCTTTCTCATCTAAGATATGGTCAAGCCCTCTATGATTCCTTGAGGGTGTTTCACTTGTACATTAATAACACATTGTTCAGAGTGAATAAAAATGTATTCCATGAACTCCTGAGCAAATATTACATTTTTTAACTTTAATTTGTAGCATATGTGAGGTGGAGAAATTGAAACCACTTCTACATTTATTAATTTCCTAGCCTACTTTTACATCTTGGCAGGTTTCCATCAGATTTTGAGGTTTCTGTTCAACCCAAAGCCAGATAAGAATGAAAAAGAAATACAGGAGAGTCTTGATGACTTAATGGATTTAGGAAGAGACACAATACTGACCAGTAGCTCACTGACCATTAGTGAGAGGACACACATCTCCTTGGACAGTGACAGCCACCCCTCCATGTATGCAGTCACTGCCCATTTCAGCCGTTTTGCAGGCAGTCTCTTTGAATGGACCTTGAACACCTCCTTGACTTTCTCTAGCCATGTTGCTGAAGTAGTGCCTGTAGTGCTGAAATTTTAAACAGTATAAGCTTGAAGAGCATAGTGAAGTCGGTGAGAGTGCACTGGGACCTATTTCATCACATCAGGTATCCAAAGAGAGAGACATGTCAGTTGTTTGTGTGTGTTTATGGATTTTCTTCTCTGGGAAATGTGTTTGGTTTGTTAAGCCTGGTTATTTGTGCTTGTTTGTGTATCTGTGTGTGTTTGTGTGGGCGTGTGTGTGTGTGTGTGTGTGTGTGTGTGGGTGTGTGAGAGTGGGTGTTTTTATGCCACAAAAATATCTTGTAACAGTTGCTACTGTTCATAACAGAGCCATAAACCAAAAGGCCTGAATACAATATACTGTAAAAACTTTTCAGTTTCCATTAAAGACATCAAATGTTTTTTTTGGGGGGGGGCTTAAACTGATAAAAAGGTTTTATTGGTCAATTAGCTATGCCTTCTCACGTAATCCAAAAATAAAAATGCACAAATCCTCAAAAGCTGTTTTGTACAAGATTCATCACCACAAAGGGATTTTGAGATTTTATACTGGTGTATATTCAGTGGGTCATCACTGGATGGATGTCTGAATATACAGGCCCAACCCGATTGACGTTTCAGTCGGTTGCAGAAGGGTACTTTAAAACTTTTCATAAATTGATCAAAAGAAAAAATTGTACCATGTAAACGATTTCGCTTGATTACTGTCTGCATTCTTTCTGCACATGTCCTCAGTCTTGACCTATTCATCACTTTTGCACATGTCATGCAGCTGTTCCGATTAAATGTGTTGGTGCATGTCAACACCAGACCGTATTAAATCACATCCCAAGTAAACAGTTGACCAGAAATCTTCAATCGGAATGAAAAAAACGCGTGCATATAACCACAGCTAGTGTGGTCATGTTTAAGAACAATGTCCCTGGGCTTCTTGTGACTGCTAACAGAAGATAGATAAGGTTTGACACGATAAATAATTTTTTTAAAAAAAGAATCCACTCTGATTTATAAACCTAAAATTCCCAGTGGGTTTGTTGCCTTGTAACTTTGAGTTTTTTCAGGTTTTTCATCTTTGCAGTGGCTTTGAAGTAGTTAGTTCAACTATTTCTCTATAACATTAATTGTTCATGACTAAATAACAACAATAAAAGAAAAGACATGTTTAGATATTATTTATTAAGAGTGTACCCTTAAAAACTCAGCTAATCTGCTTCATCAGGACAGCGTGGGCAGGGCTTGATCAGATTTGATTGACGGCTGAAAACTGATTATAAATGTATTTGCTGGACTACAAAGAAAGACACATTTTCTATGTTTTCATGTTTACAACCTACTATTTATTGAATTAAAAAATGTTCAAGGTTATGATACAGTAGCAGGTAATTGGATTTAATTATTTGGAGCAGTAAAACACTTTTTATCCCTATAATTAGTACAAAATCTGAGCCGCTGGAAAGTCCTTTTCTGGGAATTTTCTATAAAATTACAAATTCATATCAGTTACTTTACTGAACAACTATAGGGCTCATAAATTAAGGGGTTGTCACATACTATTAGTGATAAATCTTTGCTTAAAGTGTAGTTTAATGCACACAAGATAGACCAACAAGTCCTCCAATCTCAACCACCATGCAGACTGTTTGTCCCTACCCTCTGAGGCGACCCATAGGAGCGTGTCCCGAAATAAATATTAAAAACAATAATAGACATGCAGTTAAGCTTATGGAACGGTCACGATTTGGTTAGGTTTAGGAAAAGATCATGTTTTGGGTTAAAATAAGTACTTCATTAAGGTTATAGGACCTTCGTCTTCTTGGTTACAATAATAAACAAAAATAATTTTTTTTTTTTTACAGGTGGACAGTCTCAGATAGGTGTGTAAGAAAATGAAAATATGTTGATGCAAGGGTTGAATACCCGTCAGCACTGAGTTTATAAGAGATCATGGACTTTCATCAGGCATTGACTTCACAATATGAAACATCTTCATACTAGAGCCACCGCTTACAACAAACAACCAACAAAAGAGCCACATCTCAAACACCTTATACAATTACCACACGCATAATTGATAAAAAAAAGATCCTTAAAATGAGACAAAAAACATATGTCAAAATCTATAAAGTATATACTGATTTTTTTAAAGATACTGAGTGAAAAGTAGATATAATTAAATATTTTGTTTATGTAGATTGTGTCTGTTATCTTCCCATCACAACATCTTTATGAATTTCTAGAGGCATGAAAAATAAAATGTCAGTTCGACAATGAAATAATTATCACTTGTCACTCATGATACAATACAGTTAGATGAACTAACATTGACTACAGTATATGTCTATAGTAAATGAAAAGTATTAGTCATAGCGAAGTATCTATAGATCTTACTAGAACTGAGCTATGAGAGATACTGCAAGCAAATCATGAGAAGCTTTTTCAGCACCACAAAACAGAGCTGTTTGCAATAGTCTAGTTTGTTTGAATTTTCCTTGCTTGAAATACCCCAAGGACACCTTTATCCAGCTTCCACCCACAGATCTGCACTCTCCCTGTCTCACCACACTCACTGATAATGTGTTTAAAACATAACAAAATCACTCATCAATTTAAAGGAGTGACACCAACAAGGCAGTGGCAGCAAAGGCTACACGACTCTTCCCGGTAATAAAAGAAATTTGAGTCTGATTAGTATGTCCTATCTTGCAGTTTTAAAAGCAGTGGGGGAAAATAAACATCAGGGATTGTCACTACGCAGCCATGGCAACTCAGGCATTGATGGTAATCTCTTTCAGGAATGTGTATGACTGTTTTCAAAGTGACTGAGGCTTTGTCAAGCGTCTCACAGTTTGGCTGGTTTTACTTTGAACTGAACTGACAGCATCATATTCATAGCATATATAACTTTTGTACAATTTGATATTCAAACGTGAAGGTTCTTCTATTTTACAGAGATCATAGTCAACAACATGGTCTTTTCAAAGTTTGTTTTGCAAAATTTATAATCTCTGAAATATCCCTTTAGTGGAAATATGTAAGGATGATATTCACGCCTGCTAAAAATGTTTAGAGGCGAAAATGCCCCTGAATCAATTTTTCTAGCTATCAACACTCATACTGGTCCCATTGTCCTTATGTCAGGATGACATATCCGTCTCACCTGTCCAATTTCAAGTTGACCCATTGGATATCATTATGGGTGGCCTGACAACCGTGAAACTGTCAAAGAATAATTGATGTCATGGAATGGATATTACTTAAGCTATACATCATCTGATCTCTACCAACTTGCCTTTTTTATGATAGTACATTACAGGATATAATGATGTAGCAGGATCCGAATTAAGCCTGTCTGCAGAAAAGCTTGCCGTAATTGTAAATTATGCTGATAAATATAAATTAAATTCAAGAGTGACTTTAACATATTTTTTATGAATAAAAAAGCCGGTGTATTGGATTTTTAAATAATGGTCCAACACACGCAGGTTTATCTCTCATGCTCTTTTGTTTAAATGTTTTTCGCCAGCTTCTAGTTTCATGAATTTTTAGCAAAGTGGCTCGTCAGGTAAATTGCCTATGGAATCACACCTTACAAGTAGCCGTTTATGGTTCTAAATGTCATCCACTGTTGCAGTGCTCTGGTACAGGGTCTTATTCTGCTGCGCCAGCATCCCTGGGACTGCCATTAAATTGAGCTGAGCCGCTGGAAATTATCTACTCTTTCTGCTGATGAACTAATTGTACTCGTATGCTGTAATAACACCATTAAAATGTAATGAACGTAGGATCATTACTTCACATTTGATATAGCTTCCTGTTGCAGGACAAAGAAAGAAAACAAGTCCTTCAATTACAGCAGTGTTTATGCTTGTGATGTAATCCACTTTTCAAATCAGGGAAACTATCTCTCTCAGTGGAATAAGTGACTATAAAGGGAGATGTTTTTTTTCTTATGCATTGCTGAAAATTGTTCTCCATAGGTGCACTAAATAATCAGATTAAACAGCGGGAGAGAACTCAAAGTATTATATTGTGGGACTACAGATAAGAATTAATCTGAGGTTTGTGCAGAAGACAGACACATCCAGCTGCTAGAAGTGAATGATACAGTGCTGCCATCTCCGGCTTTGATGAAAGATCTTTCATTTTCTTGGCCACTAATGGGAATTCTCACAGTGTCACTGAAGCCCTCATTTCAATTCCTGTTGCTAATTCATCATATAATTTCTTAAAGTCCAGGATAATGAAATGTTTGCCACAATATTCATCCCTTTTTAGGGATTTTAAATTAAAGTTGCATTCTTCTATCTCAGTTTATTTGGGAAATGAAACTGACTATTTTAGGAAACAAAGGCTATCATCGCATACTTACATGTGCACACAGACACACACACACACACTGCAAGAGACAAATAACTATAGTGTGGCTTCAGTCTGGTTTTGAGCAACACTTGCTTGGAAAAAAAAAAAAAAGTCTCAACAAAACTAACAGAATAAAGTTTATTTTCTTTCCAACGCAGACACCCTGCAAATAAGAGACATTCCATGATGTACAAGGCCTTTGAACAAAGCTCAGCTGGAATACAGGGATCGTGGTTTTAATAATGTCCCAGCATTTTCATAGTGTAGCTTTCGCGACTGTAGCAGTGGGGAAGGGTCCTCGCTAAGCCTAATGAATTCAGATGTGAAAAGAATTTGGTTTTGACTTTACATAATTAGGCAAGAAAAAATAACACAATAACCTTGGAGCAGCGCACCTGGATAACAAGCGATCAAACAGACCCATCCATCCACACTTACAGGGTCTCAGCTCCTGCAGCTCCCTGTTGAAACAGACTGCTACCTTGAAGCTCAAGCTCATTAACTCTTTCAGACATTGTTACGTACTCCCTCTTTGATACTTTGCAAGCGCCTTTGCACGTGTTAACACCATGCTATCAACGCGGGTCTGCTTTGCATGATTTCAGTGGTTGCCAAGCTTTTTTTTGGTCTAATTTACTGCTACAGCCCTGTTAGATGAGCTGTGGTTGTCAAGTGGACGTTGTTACAATCATTTTTTCATACAGCTGGACTTTCAGTGTTTAGATTGGTTTGGTCAAGTTTGCATTTGTACTTCGACCACATGGAGTGAAAGGAACATGACATTGCAACCATTTGTTAATTACTTTTAGCTATCTGTTATCATTTACTTGATATCTATTTCATCTATTTATCCATTACTCTCAGTCAACCAGTAATTTATCCATTTCTTTGCTAACAATTTCAACTGTTCACTATATCAGTTACTAGCTAACTATTTCAGCTGTTTATCAGTCACTTTTAGCTATTTCAACTATTTATCCTAGTTACTTTATGCTAATTCTTGAATCCATTTATTCATGACTTTTAATTATTTCACCATTAATCCATTACTATTAGCTAATTATTTCAATTAATTATTACTTTTAGCTATGTTTAATTGTTTATCCATTACTTTTAGTTACTATGCGAACTGTGTATTCATTACTTTTAGCTATCGTTTATTTCCTTCTATCTATTTAAGCTATTAACTTTTATCTAGCTATTTATTCTTGCTTGCTAACTAGATTTCAAACACACTCAGTCGCAACACACAGTTCTCAGGCGTTGCAGGGACTTTATCTATCGAAGTGCAGTAAACAGGAAAAACCTATATCAAATTAAAATTTGGTGACCACCCTTTACCTTTAAAACAGCACCAGTTCTCCTCAGTACAGTACACAGTTTTTCAAGGTACTTGACAGGTGGGGTGTTCCAAGCATCTTGGAGAACTAGATATAATGATATAGAGGTAGATATAGTATAGTATACAGATATACTGATTTTAGTCTGTCAGTATCTACTATGTATCCAAGTAATGTTGCAGCTAAGGTCCTCAGTGATTTCAACAATGAGGCCATTGGGAGTAATTTTAGATCACAATTTACAGATTTGTGCTAGATTAGGTTTAAAATACATTTCTCCCACTTTGCACTGTTTTTACTTACAAGGAATATATAATAATAAAGAGTCTGCATACAATAACCAATGCTTTATAAATTTAAAAGGGACAAAACATGAAGACGCTTCTGAATCAAATGTAATTTGAGTGCAATTTATATAGAGGCCCTTATCAGTTAAATTATGATGTTTTCTGTTTAGGGAATCCAGGTGCAATCACTGAAAGGGGTGGAACTGAATCTGTTTCTTAATTTATTTATGTAAACTTGGCCTTCCTCCAGTTGCACCAGATGATTTCATTTGTCTGAGCAGAGTGGCCGATATAATAGGGTTACAATCTGGCTGTTGGAAAATTGTCTGTGGACCTCTGTGTTTCGGAAGGCTTGAGCAGGTCTATTAGCCCGTGATGGCATCTTTTATGTTTTTTATTGTAAAGCTTCAGCTGACATTTAAGTACACTTTATACATGTAAGTTAACCATTTAGCATGAGTGTAGATTTACTGGTAAGGCCAGAGATGATGCTGATCAATAAAGTAACTAATCATAGTTTATTGATTGGGAATATCCACTCAAAAAATATGTTTGGTCATTTGAAGATGAGGGATTTAGAAGCTACACTTCCAAGCTCTTTAGCTTGTAAGTGCTCCATTATATTCACTACTACTAGTTGCTAACTTTGTCTGTCATTTGTTTTGTTCTGGGCAGTAAGTGTTATTTTTTTAGAGCTTTTTTTTTGTTGAAAGTAGCTGGCTGCTGTGTCTGAAAATTAGATTAATGAGGCTGGTTATAGGCCAGAAAACCAAAACAGAGAGCTAAAAAACTCTAAAATGATCTGTAGACCTGAGGAACTCCAGGTAGAAATTCTCTGTCGGTTCATCATTACATGCAACCCCCTTCACATTACACATATTCATTTGATCCAATGTTGATACAAAAATATTGAATAGTCTTCTTCTTTCGGCTGCTCCCATCAAGGGTCGCTGCAGCGGATCATCCGTTTCCACTTAAAAAGTAAAGACAGCCTTCAAAATACTTTCTTCACCTTTTAAAAAAATTAATTGCACTATAGTGTAATTAATAACCGCAAATGAGAAATGGGTGAAGGCTGGACTTTTAAACACTGAGTTTAAATGGAGACATCGTAATTTCACCCACATTTCCTCTTGGGAGCTGTTCCTCTGGACTCTACACCCCATACAAAACTGTCATTGTGTCATGGTGGAAAAAGTGCTGCTCTTAAAAGGGATGAGAGGATTGGCTTAATTTTTTTTTTCCAGCCCCTCACTTAGCCATTGATAATTTATGATAAGGAACTCTTCCTAATCCTAACCTGTTTTCATGTGCTCCACCCCTAAAAATACCAAAAATGCACTAGCACAGCGCACTGTGCGCCCTGCACCTCGCTTCACCATATTAGCACCATCCATCTGTTTCCCCTGTTACTATCCACCATTACCAGCAAAGCCAACATGGAAATGAGGCTCAGTAGCAAAAGTCTCATCAGAGGCGTGACTTTAAGTCTCCAAGGAATATTCAGATGAAAGGTTCCCTGGAGACATTTGGATGCTTCAGGAATGTCCTCAAGGTGGGATTAAGTAAAACTTTTTTTGTCACACCAGGGACCCATCCACAGAGGGCATCACATGCTGCAGTATTAATATATGACTAATGCTAATCTGTCATTTCATATATTATCTTCAAATGCATTAAACTGTTTCAGATACTTTATCGCAGTATACTGGTGTCAACATAAAGAGAGAAATATTAACAAATGAAAGGATTTTTGGCTTTTAGTCTCATTATAATAGTACTGATAATTATATAACCCTCACTCTGCTGTATTCCTTTCTGCTTTTTTTCTCACATGATTGGTTTATTCATTTATTATTTAGTATTATTCCATAGTTATCATCACATCCTGACTGGAGGTGTTATTGTATGTAGTACGAGTGATAGGTTATACTTTATATTTTATTTTGAAAGCCATGTTTGCTTGTCTGTCCTCCTCGGGTGCATGGTCATGTCGATTTGTTTTTAAAACCTTTCAAAAAGAAGTAAGCAATTTTAAATGTAACTTTTCAGCTATTTTTGCCTGGAGTACAGACTACATAGCACAATGCCATGTAATCCTTGACCAAATACACAAGTCAAAGAATATCTAGAGGGATCCGGCATATACCTTTATGTTAAAATTAAGCACTGCTGTCATCTTACAAGCAACACACTGCACAGAGCTGTGCATGAGTGAGTGCACAGAGTAACAAAGGAGACAGGAATCTGCATTTTATTCCCAAGGCTACCTATTCTGAAACACCAGCTCAGATACTCCAACAAGGTGAGACCCGGGGAGCAACCAGGGTGAAAATATCTTGAAGGCAGAAGACATGACATGATAGATGCGCTACGAACAGAAATGAGGTGCAAACGGAGAAAAACAGCTTGTAAGCGCTCATCTCTAAATAGACTAAGGGGATCTTTTTCTATTTTCTGTTTCATTGCAGTCTGAACCTACAACACACCATGAAAGTTTGTGCTGTTTCATCCCATCAGACACAAATCCTGGATGACATGGCAAATCCATCCATCGGTGTTAGCACCAGTGACGCAAAGAGACAGCAATTTGTTTTTTGACTTTAGGCCTGACCACCTACACACAAGCTTAGCATGGCCCTTCGCTCTCTTGTCTGGTGTTTCTAAGAGCCCACTGAGAGCTCCCCAAGCACTACTTTATCTAGAAGGATGTCAAACATAATGTTGACAGTTAATGTGGTCATTTGGTGCATGGCTGGCAGTGATGGCTTTTCAATTAATACAGCCCAAATGGCAAAAATGCTCAATTAGCTTTAATGTATTCTACTCTGTGATGAATGCTGTGTAAGTGGATGAGGGAAAAGTAATTTATCTGCTGCATTTTACCTATAATGACTTAACCTAAAGTTGCAATGTTCAGCAGTGCTAGAAGATGGAACTTTTGATGTTTTGTTTGTTTGTTTGATTGTTTGTTTTTTACATGATGTGCCAACCCAAGCCTCGGACAATATAGACTTTTGCCTGAGAGACTAACTGTTCCCCGTCTGGGAGGTGGAACGGACAACAGAGAGCTAGACAGACAGACATGTCGGCAAAGCTGGGTAAATTAAAAGTGAAATTCAAGCTGCTGCATAAAAAACTTTTGATACCCACAAAGACAAGAGGAACAGATGTAAACATACTGGTAAATATCAAACACTGACGGCCTTCAGAAGCCAAGTGAGACTACGGGCCCCCAGAGTGCTGACTACAATTGGATGGTTTACGTGCTGTATCGAGTTCTCAGTTGCTGCTATTCTTCTGCATTCGTTCATCATATCAGCATTTACTGTTTGTGGTGAGAGCAAAAAAGATTTTAGTTTGAGAGTGCGACTGACCACAGTTGGTGTTTTGCTTCTCATGAAGATTGACACGCTTTTCCTCTCTGCTTATGCAATCCTCGGCCCTGGCCAAAACATAACTACCAGCATGTGTGGTGTCTATAAAACTCAGGATGGGTAATCCTCAAACTGCTTCTGAGACCAGTCTTCAAGTCTGCCAAACTGAGTCAGATTAGACACGGGATTGCCTTGGAAACATAATATTAATTTTAGTCCTCATACACAGGACAGCTACACTTCATGTTCTGCTGCTTCAGGGCGCTGCTCTGCAGATATCGTGTTGACTTTCCCCCTGCTCTGAAGTGTCTACCAAATAGAGTTCTTCTCAGAAAGTGAATGACTCAATAAAATCAGAGAGACTTTCCTTGAGCATTAGTTCCACGTGTTCGGCCGCAGACGTTTGGATTCACACTGACAGTGTGGTGGTGTGTGAGTGTCTGTATGGGTGCACTTGTGTGCCAGTCCATGAGATTTATCTGCCAGTGCAATTGAGTATAAGACAGCAGCAGGTGTGAGATTATGGTTCATTCTTAGTTTGAGGTGAGCAGATGTGGTGCTATTAAAGCCTTACCAGATACACAAGCTGCTCTTTTGTTTCATTCTTATCATCCATCTAATCACGTCTAGAGCTCCAATATGAAACCAAGCAGCTGGGATGACGGCTTTGTTGAGATGGATCTCAAAAAGATACTACTCACGTGTGAGATGGCATTTAAGGACCATTCCCATGAAAGGTATAAGGGAAGGCAACTCCTGAGTATTTTCTTGAAGGAAAACACTCATGATTTACAATATTATTTTTACATAATAATAGTTTGACTAACAATCATTTAGCAGCGTTAACACTACGCAGTCTTCAGTGTTTCTGTGAAAAGATGCAAATTTGCTAAAAAGTGCTTGCGAGTTAGTTCAAAACATTTCAGGGACAGGAGCTATGAAGATTATTGGAGGTTCAAAGTGGAACTGTGAATCATTATTATTCTGAGTAGCGACTGGCTCATCACTACCTGCTGATTGGTGCTTCATCTCAGACAGATTTCCTCTCTGCCACTCAGGCACTGAGCAGCGCGCAGGAGTCTGGGCTCAATGTTCTGGTCATTAGTTCAAGACCATTGACTTAATAATCTCACCTGGGAAGGACAGGTAATGGTTCCTATCGGCTCAATTATGGCTACGCGCACAAACAGCTATTCGTACTTGTCATGGACATACCTGCTCAATTTCTCTGAACTCGGGAGCTAAGTGGTGGTGCTTTACATCTTGCACAGACCTGGGGACATAGTCACAAAACACTGTCACAGTTCTTCCAGTGTTTTCAAAAGTTTAAGAAACACTCCCACAGTCATTCATTTAAATACACATTTAAACAGCACCTCTAGGTGCAAGTTTACCGCCTGTTTTTACTGTTTAGCTTAACTGGGATGGCTACCTAGCGGATATTTTACCTGCAATCATTGGCTTTTCCATTTTTAATAAATGTGGTATCTAATGAGTCATTATGTGATATTGTTTGTGCCTAAAAGCATCAGTTAAAGCATCATTTTAAAAAATCTGGCCTCTTCTCCTAAGTGCTCAACAATGACAACCAACAGTTGGTCATACGGTAATTTGAAGTCACTGAACATGTAATCATGTTAGTTTTTGAAGATGTGATTGAAGTTATTCTGGTAAGCTATTTACATGACTGTCAGATGTCTATTTGCTATGGCATGGCAATTCATCTGTTTTATTGTGATGTATCCACATCATAAAGAAGATGATAATTCACTACTGCTGTCAAATGTTTGCTAACTATTTTGGTCTTTTTATGGTGTGTATGTCTATGTCACACTTGGTGACTTTAATTTGAGAGGCAAAATTATTGGGAATAAGACACAGATCACATTTAGAAATGTATTATAATTTATACTACATTACATCCTATGAGTTATCTCGAAACAATCTGCTGTCATTGAACTGCGTTGTTTTGTCAAAGCCTAAAGGAGAGCTGAAAGTCATGATGCTGGCGTTGAAAGGATTACAGTGCCCTGTAAAACAAAGAGATGGGCAGCAAGCTCAATACACAAAATATTTTTTAAAAACTATTAGGAATACTTGAGGGAGAGAAACATATAGAACTTGCATGATGCAGTCAGTTTTGAATGAGGGAATATAATTTTGACAAAATCTGTTAACAAAATATAAATTGTCCAAATATAAATGTGATAATTAGGTCATTTATCAAAACAATTGAGTATTTCAGGTCATTAACAGAAAATGTGCTGTAAGTCAATGTTTGCACATGAATACACACGATAGGATGAATTCCTGTGACCCTGCAAGATGCCACCTCTGTGCTCGCCACACTTTTATTCATTTTTTGTTGTTGTTGTTTGTCCCCCCCCCCAAAAAAAATACATGACAAAGATATCCAGGATAGTATTGTGACATTTCGCAGTTAAGTGTTGGTCTTTTTGTGAACCCACCAAAAGGTCACGTCTAATGATAAAGGAAATCAGCAGAGTGTAAGGCATTAGTCTTGGCTGAAATACATGAAAACAAAGGGGGGGGGGGAATCTGCCTTGTCACTTGAGGCCTGAAGAAAAAAAAAGCTGAAACACTTCCATTTCCCCTTGAGACAGTTTAAGTGCTGGCCATGTTAAATGATATACTCTTGAAGCACTGTAATACCTATGGCACCAGTTAAGTAGATTAAGGTAGATTCAATTTATTACTGTCTTAAAAATGCTTTAACTTAAAATTCTGTGGCAGCAAGTAGTCCAAAGATTTGAGAAAAGAAAATATTTTGCTGAATCAACTGCGTAACATGACTGATTACACTATTAAGTAATTTAACCTGTAATGTTTTCAAACTAAGCCCCATATCCTCTTAGACAAGGTGGCGTATGCTTTTCCAACATGACTGAACCTCTGGAGTTCTGAAATTGACTCCTGCTCACTTCAGTGCCCTACATTTCTCACCTTTCAAATGGAATGTTTCAGATTTGATTGATTTCCTACTTGATCTATCTTTGCACCCTACTCAACCACCTTCATCAACTTGGCAGAAATGCAACTAGAGAGCTATTGATTTTTGTATCCCTGAAATCACTTAGAAGAGGATATACACTTTCCTCTCAGCGTACCAAAATAATTTTATCTTTCCAAAATGGTTTCCTATATTCTCAATTTCAAGAACCCATTTAATTCAGGGGAACATTACGGTGGGAGGAAATTGAACATGGACTGGCTGTGCCCAAGTCAATGAAACCCTAAGATATAGAGCCAACTTTTACAGTGTGTGGAGGCACTGTGCAACCTACTATGATCAGTGACACTTTTAATGTATAGCTGGTATTATAGGTTTCAGTGGAAACATTTATAAAAGTACAAAAAATAAAGGATGACTTGGTTCACACAGTATGAATGCAGCTTTAATGAATACTATTGGAAGTGTCAAAAGTCCACTGGTGTTATTAATAGGAGCCTAAAATGACAATATGATGTACTGGCCGCACCGTATCCTTTAGAATCAGAAAGATGACATCAAAACGGTTTTTAAAAACCAAATAATATATCAAAAAAGAATTTCGGAATACAAAATCAGCCCAATGATCACAGCTTTTGCAGTTTATTAGTCATTGTTGCACTGAAATTGGGGAGAAAAATAAAAAAATCCCTGCCTCCACATGACAGAGTGCCATCCACAGTTCGCCTCTTTGTGTCAAAGTCACCTTTCGTGTCACTGCTTCATGGAAAGCTGCCCAATGATGAGCTGCCAGGTATTAAGCATTTTTAATCTCACTTAATCTCCCCCGAGTTTCATCCAACCTTCCACTTTCAAGGAGTTAAAACTTTATGATTTTTGATTTGTGTTTACGATTCTCATCTTTCCTTCCCTCCCTTTTCCTTCCCTGTCCCTAAGGTGACATCGAGTGACTATTTTCCTTTATTATATACAGTAGCTATAGACTCACTGCAGCATAGAAGCAAATGACCCAGCCTAAATAGAAAGATATTCTTCTTTGTTGAATTTTGCATCTCGTGCAACATTTGGGGTCTCGCTGTCAAAAATACCAAAATGGATTAGCTGTATTCAGATTGAGAATAATCCCATCTTCAAGAAAAAGAATCCCATTTTTTTTTCATCACTGGGTGTTTTGTGTGATGCCCCATGACTGACTAAGACTGGAAGACAGAATTGTAGTCGCAGTAGCCAAACTCCACACATAAACAGCACAATCCGAGCTGATTTAATTTTATAGCCCTGCAATTAGTCTACACTAGACTGATCCTGTTATCACCTGCACTAACAGTGCTGTATATTCAAGGCCATGTACACCACATATGACATATAAATACATATGCAACCACCCACAAACCTGACGGGTCCCGGTAGTCTGTGAAGCCTGTAAATCAAATAATTTGTTAATATTTTTTATCCCCAATGATATGACTTCAAGGGTATATAATAAAGTAAATGGATTCTAAAAGAAATGAAATTGTTCCACAAGTACAGATTTGCTGGCTTCAGCACAGAGAGTGCAGCCCGTTTTTCTGCACAGCAATGCTGATCCACCATTTCTTCCTCTCTTCTCCTCTTTCTTTCTTTATCTGTCTCCCCTTTATGTTTAACATTTCCCCCTATAAAATACACCCTGGGAGAGGCCACACAGGCCTGTGTGGCACCTGTTGAGATTTATGTATACTGCCCATAGGTCAACTCAGTCTCAGATGCAATTGTAAAAAGGTGGATATGACGTTGGCAGGGAAGCACAGATTGAAGTTGTTCTTTAGATGAGTGCAAAATGTCAGAGAAAAGGTGACATATCCCACCCAGGTTATGATGGAAACATGGCGGAATTGGATAACTAGTAACTCAATATAGCTTCCAGGTATTCCAGATTTTCTGTGCAGCAACTTTTTCATGTGACGCTTATAAGGTCGACAAAGGAACCACAGAAAGCACAAATAGACAGATTTCTACTGAACTAAGTGAATCATTTTCAGTGTCATAGTCAGTAAACAAAAATAACCAAAATAGAATTTCCTTGTTTTGTTTGTGCTGTATAATGTGGAGGAAAATTGGTGCAATGTTCCTCTGCTCTGAAGTACGAAGAGCTATTTCAATTCCTGCTGTGCATAATTATGATTGATATGCATAGGTCTGGTTGGCAGTTGAGGTGGTGAATCTGTGTGTGTGTGTGTGTGTGTGTGTGTGTGTTTGTGTGTGTAGTAGTTGTCGAGCCTGGTAGCTGATGAACTGTTACTCAGGGTAGACAGACAAATGCAGAGACTGTGTGGGTGATCTCTGGAGCTGACAGCTGTGAGAGGTTTTCTGCAGCTTGTTGTGGGAACATTTTTAATACATAATACAATGTAACAACACTCAGATAGGGCCGACAATTTAGGTTTGCTTCATCTGAGAGAGAAGAATGAACATCTTCTTTGATTAAAATTTGTTTGTAAAAACATGCCTTCCCACTTAATATGCTCATGCATAAAGTACTTAAAATGTTTGATTTCCTATTCTTATTTTTGAAATGTTTCTTAGGTTTAGTGCAAAAGTTCACCACCTGAGCAAACATCAAAACATTTCACGGTTATTGGGTTTAGTATGGACACAAAGTGGTAATCATTAAGATTTAGCAACATCTTTAATGCTGATTTCTGTGGGGTTTATACACACCGGAGTAGAAGAATAACATTTTAGAAAAATGGAAATGCTCAAGCGCCTCAAAGTCATACCCTTGTTGAGTAAATGTACTTTATTACTTTCCACCACTGATAAGATACACACGATTGAATGTTGTGTTTGGCCTTTATCAATGAAAAATCAACTATATATGTAGTAAAACTTACATTTGCTATCCGAATGTCACTGATAATTACATATGTTAATCTTCCATAACATGAGGAAACAAGTGCAAAGTTTAAACATGAATGCTGCCTCTGACTTAATCCCTTGTGCTTGTAAATTGGTCACAGGTGTGGTAATGCCAAATCCACAACCCTGTCACAAGCTGTGTCACGCATTAAAAAAAAAATTAGAAAAACAACTCACTGGCGAAACCGCGCAGCAAACAACCCAGAAATAATAATAATAATAATAATAATAATAAACTATTCAATCCTCAGAAAAACATTTTGCTTTCTATTTGTGAAGTTTAATTTGTGGTGGCTTTCAGACATGCATCTGCCCACATATTGTATCCTTTCCTGTTAGTGTGAAACAGTTAAGTGCAACTGCAAAAACAATATACTAAGACAATGAGTATATAATTTATACCTTATCCATGGAAGTGGGACACAATGACAGTATCCATATTTCTGCATTTTACATACGGCAGGACAGAAACTTGTGAAAGAGGGATGAATTAAAACAGATGTTGTTTTCTTTTTCGTTTTCACAACAGAAGACCAACATATGGCTCCACCACAATTTTTCTTCCAACATTTATACGAAGCTCTTTTAAGAGATGATGACTTCTTTTTCATTCTTTTTTTTTTGCCCAATGTTAATTCAGTCAATACCTCACAATTACAGATCCATATGGAAAAATCTTTTTTTCTGCCATATTATCTACATTACAGTGGGGGAGGAAGTATTCACATCCTTCATTTAACATTAACAGTAATGATACAGCTATATAAAAATACTCCTGTGAATACTGTGAATATGAAAATGCCAATTAAGTAGAAGTGGGTAAGTTATTAGCAAAAAGGACTTGAAAAGTTACAGTGGTCACAGTTTGAAAAAAGGCGGCAAGGCTACTATTATATTATATATCATTGGATTATTATTGCTGGTGCATTAATGTGTAAATAGCATCTTACTTTTGTTGAGGCTGGTGGATTTAGAGCTAACTAGTCTATTATATACCGCAGGGTAGTTTAATCTACAACAGTGCTTCATATTTTGTAAAATCTTAATCTGTAACTAATTAGTAACAAGTAGTTAAAGATGTCAAATAAATGTAATGGAATACAAAGTGCAACATTTCCCTCTGAATTCTAGCGGAGTAGAAGTATAATAATATTTGAGGCCCGTCACTTAACAGCAACATTAAGGATTTAGAGCAATATACCATATGTGCAGCAGTAAAATAATGCCAGTCATCATCACTGACAGTGCTCACATGGGTGAAAACTAACTGATGTAAATAGACATCTGGAGGGTATCAACTTACATCCTGAGCAGAAATACAGAGAAGATATCAGAAGCTACAATAAGTACATCTGACACAAAAGATGCCGGATGTGAAGAAGAAAGAATCACCATTCACTTGCAACTTACATGTCCTGTTATCATTCATTTCTCTTTTAACTGACATGAATCCCTTAAAGTCCTGTATGTAAGGGTGTGTGCATGGATTCAAGTGTCTATGTTCCTATGTTTGACAGTGTGTATGTTCGAGGGATCGTACTTGGCTTCTCTTGATGTAATTTATCATTTTGTGGCAGCGATGCACCAGCCAACAGTCTCCAGCTCCCCTGTAATATGGGGGATATTTGTGGCTGCTGTGAGGCAAACAATTTAATAAATCAGCTCATTGCAGTACACATGGTGCCCCGGGGCTTTACACACAAACAACATGCGCCAGCATCCAAAGACTCCAAAAGACAGATGAGAAAACAACTAATAAAAAGTCTCTTTAAGGAAAAATAATTTTTTACTCCACATTACATCATAACATTTATATTCCTGGGATGGTGCTCAAGAAACATGAACCAATAGCTCTAATGGCTAGACTTAACAGCGATTAAAACAATAATTTCTAGTTACAATCCTTTTTATATATTTAAATGATTGTAAATTAATTGTGCGACTTGTCAACATAATAGAGAAGCAGGAGATTAGCTGTAGATTAATTTAAGGAGAAAGGAGAAAATGTGATAATAACAGGAGAACGAGGTGAAAAACAGCCTCATATCCTGAAATGAAAAAAAGATTTAGATTGGGATTCTAGCTACACATATACATACAGTGTTTAACATATTCATTGCAGGCTAATGACACATTTATAAAACAATTGTTGTATGTAACAGCTTCATTACACTTTAGTATTACAAGAGTAGCAATGTAAATACACTACATTTTGATTGTGACAGTAAAATTATATTGCAACAAAGGCAGTTTCCGATAGCTTTAAGATCCATTGTTCATCTTTGAATGAACAAGTTATGAAATGTGTCATCGACCCATTATGAATACACAAAAAACTCAAAAATGGATCTGGTTTCAAAGGGACAGAGGCATTACACAGATCAGCTTAAAATGATACTGATCTCAGGTACATGAGTGGTTTGCCCCCAGCCCAGATCTCTCTAATGGATTCTCCTCCCGCCAGGTGTTTGTGTGTAGCCTAAAGAGATAACTTATGAATGAAACCCGGCCAGTTACAAAGAGCCTTTTCATGCTGAAGGTGCTCCGGCCGTCATTCATCGATACGAACTCTAAAAGCAACAATAATAGTAACAGATCTTCCTGTTACTTAACCAGGTTTAGTATTCTAATTCATTTCTGATTAAATGTACGGGCTCACTGATTAAATATCATCAGAAGAGATCCTTCATTCAAACCTACCAATCACATAGATCTGGTTCTGCTTTTCGTGGCTCTTAGTTTGTTACATAAACTGTAATTATGGACACAGCTGAGTACGAGGCCTGTATCCGTTTTGATCCCCATTGACAGTGCTTATGTTGAGTTAATTGAGCTCATATCCCAGGATACATGATGAGAGGCAGTAACATTAGCCGTTTCCTGCATGCAGCTCATTGGGATGCAAGGGCAGTGCTGGCAGAGTAAACTGCACCTTGGCAGAGATGCTGAGCAGTGGTGGTGCTGCTGCTGCAGGGACATGACAGTTACAGTCCTCCCAGCCATAAATCTGCCCACACTCTGCAGGTCACACAGCCACATCCGTGTATTAAGTCGAAAGATGGCTAAATTCAGTCTGCCCCATCGTGTCATGTCAATGGGTGAACTTGGTCAGGTGTAAGACATTTGTGCTGTTTCATCAACAGCCCCTTATTTATTCCGGGTTTTTGGGGGTTTTTTTTTCAGATGCTTGTTAAGGGAGGGTTGGGAGTCGCTTTTCTCCTTTTTTCAAAATAACAATTAATCACTGACTAATTTATGGAGTGTACTTTATTGTTCATGTCGCCTGTTGATATCAACCACTTGCTGCAGCGCACGACGACAGGAGGTAAACAGCTTTGTTCAGCAGCTTGCTCCTCTCATTCTGCTTCCCAGCTCAGTGTGATATGACTTTGATTGTCTACTTGCAATTTACCCAGCAACTGCCAGCCCTCTGTCTTCACCACATCTGATACAGACCTTTCCTTAGATCTCAGTGGATTGCCTAGCAACCTTTTTCCTCAGCACAAATACCAATCTGTGCACTGAGCAGTGCATGGTGACCAGTATAATTATTATGCAAGGGCGACTAACCAGATATATAATACCTTAAGAAACAACGTTGTTTTAGAAATCCCTAATGACATAGACAGTAGTAATTAAACATTTAACAGACACAATAATGGTTGATACAAGTATTTTCCCATATATGGCAGTAAAATGTTTAGCCATGTTATTCCTAAACCCCATGATACCCTGTAGCAGCAACTTCTGGTTGTTCCTTTCACTGATCCAGCAAGAGTTAGTGGTATGCTACAGGTGTCTTCCCTTTTCTTATAGCTTTTTGGGAAATAAATGTCCTGGAACGCACCCTGTCGCACCTTAAACAGGATAATGATAGTATACCTCTGCCTTTTTCTACCGAGGGATGGAAGGACAACCTGGAGAAGTATTTTCGGCTAGCAGGAGGAAACTAGATTATCGTTAGCTAAAATGTTTCGGAGGACAACTTTGCGATTTTTGTGGCTCTATGTCCACTTTTAGATGGACAAGGTGGTCTTCCAAGTCTTTCAACAACACATTTCCATTCTTATCACTATGGAAGCACTGATAATCCTCAGAGCTTCTCAGTTTATTTCTCACTTCACTGTCCATAACTAAATATACTACTGTAGTCTGAGGCCACTTCTTGAGGTCGTCCTCTTATCCCTGCAAAGTAGAAGGCAGAGGTATAATCACACTATCCTGTTTAATTTGTAAAAGGTTGTCTTCTCATGTAATTTATGTCCAAATAAACTCTTAAAAAAAAAAAAAGAAGAAGGGAAAACACCTGTAGCATATAACGCTAACTCTTGTAGACCCTGGTTCTGTGAAAGGGGTAACTAAGTATTCACACAAAAACTACATGGGACTAGGAACAAGGATATAAATTGACTTTCCTCCTAATTTCCCTAAAAGTTTTGTTAAACTGGTAAGTCAATCAACGCTTATTTTGACCGAGTATCTTTAAATATAATTTCCGATGTCCGATTGTCACCATTATAATCTGACATATAAAACATAATATGACTCTCGTGATGATCTTGCATTGCAAATTAATTTGCTTGTCTTCATCTTTTATCGGTCTCTCTCTGGTCCCTGTCTTCACACACAAATTGGCTGTGGTAAAATGTCGTAAAATGGCGCATGCACAACTCACATGTACGGTTGACTCTGATCATATAGTGACAGAGGCCATTGGTAAGGAGACCCAGTAGAAATCCTTGAAACAAGCCGACCCATATCTGAATCGCAGCTAAATTTGAAACTAGATTAACTATGGGATGTGGATTGATTGAGAATTTTCACTATATATTTTAGCACCTACTGCAGCTATAATCCTGAAGTGAGCATGTGTTTGGTGAAATGAGTGGCATTAAGTCTTTAATACAAACCACACAGGCACAATACCGGCTTAACTATCCTTCTGTTTACCATAATTGATTTGTATTTTTAACACTGAATGTGGCATTGAGGGAGATGGATTCTGCAACTATTTAAATAGCAGCAATTGACTATGCATTATCTTGACTTTCAGGTCTCGGCTACGAGTGCAGAGACAGTGGCTGGAGCAGCTGTTGCCTGAGATTCTTAAACTTAATTTCATTGTTTACTGACTTTTTTTTTGTGGAGGGAAGCCATGCATTCCCTTTCACCACTTCTACCAAGTGTGCTTTTACTCAAGCATTATCCTGCATTAACCCTGTTTTTGGTGCGTCAACATGTCTTCCCAGCTGTGCTTTGTTGAAGCTCCGTTCGGTACAGGAAATCTGTGGAATCAATGAAAAGCCTCTGTTGCATATTGGATTTACGTATTAAGTCTTCATGCAATAATGCAGACATCCTCATGTGAACTGCTTATTATTATCACCGCCCAGGAGGTTATGTAATCACCCATGTCTGTTTGTTTGTTACCTCCTCCAAGGAGGTTATTTTTTCACCCGTGTCTGTCTGAGTGTTGGTTTCTTTGTTTATCTGTCAGCAGGATTAAGCAGAAAGTACTGAACCATTTTGAACCAAACTTGGTGGAGGAACGGGGCACGGGCCGGGGAAGAACCCATTAAGTTTTGGGATCAATTAGTATGGATTTGAATTTTTTCCTCTTAAGTCTAGTTTGTATTCTTTGACATTGGCCTTGACTGAGGTATGCGCTCTACTGAGTGCATTTTTCTAGTTATTTCAAGTGATGAAGATGTATTTGTCATCAAAATTTTATGTCTGCATAACCAGATGACAACGGTTAAAGAACTGTACGAAAAGGGGGAGAGAGGAGGTAAGACAAGGGGGAGGGTATTGCAGTGTTTCTTTTGGTTATAAGTAGAATAGTGTGACTTTTTTTGGGGAGAGCAGGGGAAGGTCTTTTATGTTTTTCTGGTGCTAAAAATATATTTTTGTTTCAGCCTTCCTCTGCAATATAGTTAATAGTTACATAAATGGTTACATCAAAAAGACTTCAACTTGTGCCATGGTTCATAAAGGTGCTCTTTGCCACAAAGGGCAGTGATTCTCTCTCTGTATTAGGGTTTTATTAATGTGCACATGGGTGGTGCACCTTAGATGTTCCATTGAGATATTAAACTTTAAATTGTGGTCCACAATTAAACAAGTTTTACTAACTTAATGCTGTTATATTATTTGGACATGTTGTGGGGAGGGTACTGCAGTTCCAAGTCAAGAAGAAAGTTCCTTTTTACACAAAGTGAAACATAAGGTTCAGCACCCCTCACCACACTGCTAATTTTTGTGCAGTCCCTAAACAATAATACTGCAGAGAAGATAAGTGTCCCTTCACATCATATTGAAAAATTATGGCCAACTATAAGATAGTTTTAATTTCCAAAATGGAGGCTGGTGTAGTTAAATACGAGAATGAGATTCATAGAATTTTTCACTTCAAAAGGATCACTGATTAAAATGAGACAAAAACAGTTATGAGTCATTAGGAGTAATAAAAAGTGGCTACACCTTTGACCCTGAAATGTATCAGAAAAGTAGTTCACTGCCTTGCAATTTCAGAGACAATTTTTAAAACTAGCATCACCAGTGTCATAGTGGCCCTTTGAGATGGGAAAGGTAATCTCAAAGTGTGGGCAGAGAAGCAGTGTAACTCCCCTGGGAAATCAAGAGCTTTCACAGCTGCCCTGCCGCCAGCAGTTGCAACACAACTCTAAAATGACAGGGAAACGTGCAAGCGGACGAAGACTCACAGAAACTTGAGCTCGACCTTAAGTCCACATGCCTCAAATACACCGTGGACTCATGGGTGAGACAAAGCGGCATGTTTCCTGATAAATACACAGCTGCCTGCGATGCAGCCGAACTTGAGAGCATGTATACTTTTTACCCTGCAAGTTTTAGATGAACTGTACATCTGTTAATAGTTTTAAAAAGTAAATGTTCCCACTCATTTTGTGTTATGCGAACCACTCTGCATCCATGAGGGGAATATAGGTTAGACTATGCCATGAGCAAAAACATCTGGCCCGGTGTTATTGGATTTTAGTCAATTTCAGTAAACAAGTGTACCGAGTTATTTGCATCACACAGGGGTTTGGAAAGAAGTGCAAAAAGTACATGAAATGAAGAAGCTATCATGACTTTTTACAATTCCTCTATCCTTTATTTCACTGTGCTTTTATAAGTCTTGTAAATGTAGAGAGCTCTCTGGATGAATCTAACAGAAATAAGATCATTGGATGAAATCAATGGAACAGAATGATGGATGAGAGGATTTTAAGTCCGCATAATATAAAGTGTTACATTGTCTGGCTTGCTTTGACAGCCCTGAGAAGGGAGAAAATAGCTTGTGTCTGCTTTCCAAAAAAGTGCCAACAGATTGTCAGAAGGACCAATATGTTGTCCAAATAGATAAAATGTCAAGTGAATAGCAAAAAAAAAAAAACCTTGCCATTACCTTGACACTTTTCATTTCGGAATATTAAGTCTGTGATAGAATCGGATATAACGTCAATCAGCCTCTGTAAGGAGCATAATGCTTGTTATTACTGCACTGTGCAAGCTTGGACATGGTCCTTTAAAAAAATACTTTCCTTAGTGACATGAATGTACACGCACAAAATTTTGAACAGTTATAGGCCTTGCGTTTTTCAGGCTATTTCAGTTTATACTTTATTAATGGCATTTGGAATCATTTCAAGGCTTCAGATGACAGCGTTTCTTGATTTGAAAAGTTTTTCCACATCCCCAAATCATTTTTTGATCTGTAAAATCATCGATCAACCCTCCTGGTTTAGGCAAACTTCAGAATGAAAATGTTTTGTATTTCTCCTGTGTTTCTATGAGTCACACAGTTGATTTAGGACCCGCTGTGGGTGATAATTATTTTCCCAGTTGGTGGGTAAAGTTGTGGAGACAGAACTGCTCCAGAAGTGGTTATCGATTGAAGTGTAATAAGTCATCAGCCTGTTAGTGTAAATGCATGTGAACCAATAAGTCTGAATGATATGCTGTTGCATCTGCTGCTCCTCCTTAAGTGCCGTATATGCAATATATCAGTGTCGTTACACTGTTTTGTTTGTGTGGCGACAGTGCAGTAAATCTTCCAGCAGCGTGAATCTGTCATGTGTCAGAACATGTTGTCATAAGCAGATATATCTTCTCCATTGCCTTTCTTTCTTCATTTCTACAGAAGAACACCAGACGGAGCATTTGTCTGTTACTACAAAATGTCTGTTATTGAGGACTCGTTGAAAATCTGATATACAAGTATGCACGTTGCACACAATCAATGCGTCACTCATTTGTGATTATGTCAGACGACTGATTTTATACAGTCAGATTTAAAATATTCAGATTACAGCTTATGCATGACTGGATATGAACACAGTTTTGACAGTGATCTTGAAATATTGTACAACCTTCAACATTATCATGCCCCGCCCCCCCAAGGAAATACAAGGAAAATGACATCTCCAGAAAACGATAAAAGCAAACACATCATAAATAATGTTATGTCACATGTTCAAAAACATTTTGTTTCATTATTAAATCATATCATTAATCAATATTGTAAAAAGCCATTCAGCAACATGTAATTGACCGCTTGCTAAGCCCTACACCCCTTAGTTACTGTTGCTATGCCTGTCCAACTTTCCAGGGCTATGCATTTTCGATTGATAATTGGGCCGATTTAGTACTCGAAATTCTTAGCAATGTTTAAATCCACGGGTCCTTGATTTCGAACATTGGTACACAAAAGAAGCTTCTCCTTTCTAGCTGGTTAATCTCAATTTTCCCAGTTGAAATGAAAACTGTTGCTGGCAGATTTGATCACCTCTAGCTAGCTGATTAAGGTAGCAAAATTAAATGTTATTTAATGTAATAATCTCATTTTTTGAAAATGAGAAATATTTTAAATATAAATTTGATGGCTATATAGCCTTGATGATATTGTGCTAAAAGACTGAAGCTAAAGCTACATGCCCCATGAAAAACTTCAGCATCCTCACCTCACCTGGACTTGGTTATAGATACCTGAAGACGATTCACCTCTCATCCAAGAGGCTTCTTCAGTTCTGACTGACTAGTGTGGAGTCCCAGTAAATTAACCTCTGTGGGTTCCTTCATTTTATTCATTTATTTTTTTGTGTGCGTATGCCGTGTGTGCATACAGCTAGTTGCAGTTGCTCTTGCTGCTTATTTTTCTAGCTTTTTGTAGCTTTCCTCTTTTGTCATACTTGTTTAAATGCTTACAAGTAACTTATTTAAGCTGCAACCTCTCTAAACATGCTATTAGAGAGTGTTTTGGTCAGATTTTTTTCATTGAGGAATTACTTTGTAGTGAGTGTTGTGTGATGTGTTTACATTCAGCTACGCTACTGCACAGCAACTCCAAGGTCACATTGTTTACACCGGGGGTTTACATCTGATCACGCTGAAGCTGGCCGGCATTATGACCAGAACAAGGGACATCCTTGCAGAAATCAGGAGAGGAGAACACACAGAGGATGCAGAGGAGGAATGAAGAGGTGAAGGAAGAGAGCTGTGTCCAGACAACAAGGACTGATGGAAAAGAGGAGATAGAAGCCGTATCTCCCTTCTACCATCATGGGCTGGACAATAAGACGAATGAGCTAGCTTATGAGGAATCAGAGGGTCTTCCACAAGTGTGATTCACAGATACATGGCTACAGGAAGATAGTCTGGATCTCATCGCTACCATTGACGGCTTTCAGACAGTTTTGGCGGACAAAAATAAATCAGAGTGGATAGAAAAGAGGCGGCAGGCTTGCCGCTTTTATTAAAAACAGATGGTGCCGCCCTGGTCACATTACCGTGAAGGAACATTTCTGCAGCCCGGATATTGAACTGTTAGCTGTGGGGCTACTTCCATACTACAAACCCGGAGAGAGCCATCTTGGCTGTTGTTAACATCCCTCCTTCCGCTAAACCGGCAACCGTGGGTTACGTTATCCACTCTGTTACCGTGAGACTCCAGACTCTGCACCACAGTGCTTCTACATGATCTCTAGGGACTTAAATCACACCGGACACGTTACTTTTGCACATTCACTTACTGTGTATTTATTATTATTACTATTTTATAGTTGTTTTTACTTTTATACGTTTTACTTCCTAAATTTCCGTAATGCGTGTTGAGCAATTGTAACAAAGAAATTCCCCTGCGGGGATCAATACATTTTTTCTGATTCAAGGCCATTGATTTCACTTGGTTAATTAGTGCTCCCGGCTGTTGTAACGACAGTCGTTAGAGTTGTTGGAGTCACCTGAAGCCAAGGCATGGTCCACACGTACATGGGTATTCATTAAAACGGGGGTTTTCCTCTTTTGTTCTTAAAACAAGTCCCCTCCACGCAAGCATTGTTATAAAATATCTCCGTCTACATGAAAACGCAAAAACATGCTGTCAAGCGCTGTGAAGACCATGCTAAGCCATGCTAAAAGCAATACTGCATCGAGGAAAGGGGAATCATATGTATGGACTAATAGTGAAGTTATGAGCCTCTATTCCTCAATATAGTGGAAGAGTAACTGTACATTTATGTGTTAATATGTAAAAAGCCCTGTTAACAAGGTTAAAATCAGCACTATTTTGGCTATGTACGCCGTTGCACAAAATCGCCTCATGCAAGCAAAGGATATAAATATGCACACTCTGACGTCAAACAAGGGAGATAATGGCACACACTTTGACGTCACAAACCAAAAACTCAGTTTTCCCTGTCTACACGTCAACACTGAAAATGGAGTTTGTTGAACATCTTCACCCTGGAACGTGTTTTCCAAACGGTCTGTTTTCAATGACCTAAAACGCAGTTTTCATGTGGACGAAAGGCCATAACACAGAGAAAAAGCTATATTTTAAGAAGTATCTGTGTAGGTGTGGAGTAGGCCAAAGAAAGAATGGTTGCTAAATCTCCCGGAAAGGGATGAAAGGAAAGTGAAAGCATTGTAGGTGGGGGATAAGTGTCGTCAGACGTCTTCCTCTGTTGAGGGATGGTTTCTCCATTTTAATGTAGATAGCCTTCTTCACTCCTCTTTCAAACCACCTGTCCTCCCTATCCAAAATACTGTATGTACGTTATTTCACTGATACATAGGTCTGTGCATTCCTCACTAAATTGAACTACCTACACTAGATTGCTTTTCTTGTGTTTGGATATGTGGTCTGTAAGGGTGGACCATTGTCTTAGTGTGTTGCTGGGTTTGAAAAACACAGGGATGCGGTGCTTGTTGAAGATCTGCCTCAGTTTCTCAGATACACCAGACACATATGGGATAATGATGTCGTAGTGTTGAGTCTTCTTTTGTGCTGGTATTCGTCCTGTCTCTTGTGGCCGTTTTAACAAAGTTCCAGTTAAAGTACCCACAAGCTTTAAGTGCATCCTTCAGGAGTTTGTGCTCCTTCTCTTGGGCCTGGGCACTTGATCACATTATCAGCTCGGTGATGCAGGGTTCTGATAACTCCTAGCTTATTTTCCAGGAGGTGATGAGAGTTAAAGAGTAAGTATTGGTCTGTATGTGTGGGTTTCCTGCATACTCCAACGTGGAGGCTGCTGTCTTCCTCACAGTGTATGGCATAGTCCAAGAAAGCCAAGCTGTTATTCCTGATATCTTCTCGTGTGAACTAAATGTTGCTGTCCACTGTCCACCATGTGTTATGTGAGGGCTTGCACTTTCACGGTTTTAATTTTGACTCGTATCTTGTCTACATATCTAAACCTGTGGCTAGGTTATGTTCCTCTGACGGAGTTCAGGGCTCTGCTTTGTAATTCTTCCATGTAGAGGTTGGTAACAATGGAAGATAATGGAGAGCACATGGCACATCCGTGTTTTTGTCTGTGAAACCCCCGATTGTACTGGAAATAGGTAGTGTACAGTCTGGGCTGAGGTTGGTTCTACCATTGGTGAAACATCTTCAAGTAAGTAATAATTTTTTACACTTTTGCTCTTGTGTTTATTGTTTTGGAAAGACTAAATATTGTTTCAACAATGTTTCAAAATGTGGAGACATCCAAAGCTTGACAGGCCTGCTGTGCATATTTATGGTTGCCAAACTATGATTGGACGAATTCTCTTCAGGGGACTGATTTAGCTAGCGGTCAATTTCCAGCTGTCAAATCTTCCAATTTTATGAAATTTAGCTTTCACCATTTTCATGGCACAGTCATTGCGTTTGAAGAACATGGAGCTGCTGTCTATTAATACCCAGGACCTTAATTGGGTTGTGTTTTGTACCCAAGTTTGCTTTCCTGGAAGCAACATAAAAGCAAGTGAAAGTTACCATCAGGGTCTTGAGCACTAAGGTAAGAACCCAACACATATCATTAGTATACAGCCTTGCCTTCAGGGCTGTGCTCTGCAGTCTCCTCAGCCACCTACGCAGCTGTCTAGATACAGCAGACAGTTGTTTGGGTTGATACCACTGATCTTGATGAATGATACTGTTACTGGTCATTTACACACTTTATTTACCATATATTATGATGTAACATCTTGTAAAAAGCACACACATGTAGATATATGAGTGCACAATCAGATAATTGGTTGAATAACACATTTTAAAAACAAAAACCATTAACTACAAGGGTGATTTAAACACTTGAGGAAAAGTAAATATCTGAACGTCCCAGTGCACCAAGATCTGTACTTGGTGTTTATTTTTCATCTATTTATTTCTCAGCTTGATTAAATTAATTATAATGTGATCCACATCACAAATCATTAAAGAAATCAAAAGTCACCATATAAATTATACTTACTGCCGGCAAGATGTGTGGGCTGTACATTTTATTTGACAATTACTGTCCATTATTTTCTGACTCATTTCTCTTGTCTTGGGTAATTTCATTTGAGTGTCCCATTTCTCGAGATGAAAAACGCTACAGGGACTTGAATTACAGAGAGACCTCTGACTGACAGCGTGATCAGAAAAAGCAGCAGAAAACATTTTAGCTTTGTTGATCTTTCATTTGTTCTGCTACTCACTTGCTTATCATGCTGTTTCCCTGCTCTAGCATTTTGCCTTTGATTACCTGACGCAGCCGAGAGGTGCCCAGATTAGGAGAAATTGAAGAAATATGTTTAATAAGATTAACAAATCATTAAATTACTATCCTTAATACTCCGCAAGAGGCAGAGCAGAACGTGGAAAGTCATGCTGCTGTTCAGCCTCCTTAAATTGAGGACATTGAGGGTCAGGTAGGTCAGAAGCTCACTAATCAATACCGTTGCACCCCTTCATTTCCACTGAGAAATATTTTCATTTTCATTACCCTTGTTCCAGGATGCTCTGCAGTAGATTAATTGTCTCCTTTGCTTCTTCACCAGTCCCAGTTCCCTCCCACGCAGCCTTGTGTTTCATTTGAGTGGTCCACTGATTCTTTTCAGTCGACATACAGTATTTTGTGTGCACAGCTCACTAGTGGAGGAAGTGGGTCTGGGGGCAAGGCAGCACAGGCTTGGAGGGGAGGGCAGCCATAAGGTGGTACCCAGGTGGCCTCGGACCTCCCGGCACCTGAGCTTGGGGCTCCATGCCTACATTGAGGTGCAGCGACAGGTGGGCATGGCAGTAATCCAGAACCGACTGCTCACACCTGTACAATGTCAGAGCACTCAGCTGCCGTGGTATCTAGATAGAAGCAGAAAGCAAAAAAAGGGAAGAAGAGCGAAAAAGACACACGTTAGCCTTCTGAGTCTGCAAAAAAGCCTCTGTTTCAACATTTTATCCACTCTCAGGATATTTGGAATTGGCTTAATTTACTTCAGGCAGTTGTGGCACAGTGCTGTCATTAATGCAGCCTTGGTCGGTGATACAGTGTGCGCCCCAAGACCTGAAATCTGTGGTGCTCAAACACCCACTTTCAGCTGGAGTAATTTATATGCAAGATGAAAGCCTTAAGCAAGAAGTGCACACATATTTTCTGCCCTCTTCTAAATGGAGTCAAGGTTCCATTTAGAAGAGGGTGCTTATTACATTACAAGCACTTTGCTGATTCAAAGACCCCGCTTAGTTTTATGTGCTAGTGTGGTCTGAATTATATCAATTAAATCACATAAAGCTGCTTCACAGCCCTTTTGATATTGATATTAATATCCTAATGTCTGTTAATGCTTTCATACAAAATATGGATGCACTCAAGCATCTTGAAAGACAGGAAACAACATACTACAGTGTATAAAAACATTCATATACATCAGATCATAACATAGATCACATGACGCAGTTGAATGCATGAAAGTCAACTTCTTTTTAGCTTGGATACTCACCTCCATAAATCGATACAGACTGCTGTAATTGGAGTTGTGGGCAGAACATCTATTGTAAAATATGTTGCCCTGGATTATTTGATTGGTTCACAAAATGATTTACTAAAGCTGATTTGATGCAGAAATGGCTTTTATATTTCTCAGGTTTTCTCTTTATCTGTTTAGGTCAAGTTTCACAACACTGCCACCATTCAGACCCTTACATTTCAAATCACAGCTTCCCAAAGGTTCCGTTGTCATTTCCAGAAATGATCCGGCTCCATTTCCTCTCTGCTTTAATAGGAAGATTAGTTGAAAACACTCTATTGTCTCATTCAACAGCTGAACTTTTCACACTTCTTCAGAGGACTTAATAAAAAAAAAATCATGAAAAACAATGCTCTGAATGAAAAATGAGAAAAGTAGAGGGGGGTGGGGGTCTGGATCTGGGAGATTTCTGTACAAAGCATCAAGGGAAAAGGCTACACTGTGGACTTGTTTTCCCCAATTATTGCAATAGAAAAAGTCAAATATGTAAGTGGTGAAGTCAATATAAATTTGGTTGGTTGGCTGGTTGAAAAAATAGCCGTCTCTCTCTCCCTCTCTCTCTGTACAGCAGTAGTTGGCAGAGCACTTACAACCTTTGTCTCTTCAACATTTCTCGCCTCCTCCATTTAACTTATACATTGCCAGTTTATCCCGGCTGAAATCCAAAAGTGCCATAAAATAAACTGAGCTCCACTTACTGAGGAATAAAAGGCTTTTTTGCCCATTGCTGCTAAGCTCTGGAGACCTCTACAGATCTCTAAATACATAAATAAATACACCTTTAGAAAGATATAGTGCTATTATTATATAGTTCTTCTCACTATAAACAATATGAATAGTCCAAATGGCATAAAAAGACTTAAAATAGAACATTCTTATGATCTCTTAAACAGTTACACATAGTCTTTGTTAGGGACCAAAATAGCATTTTTGGTTTTTGAAGGATTTTTGCTTTTCAAAAGTCAAAAGGGAATGCAAAATAGTTAAATATTGCAATGCAAAGCTTCGAGAATGACTGCTTGTTTGTTGTGTCAGGTTATATCTGTTGTGCTTCAAACATATGCTGTATCCTGCTTACTATCACTATGCAGATTGATTAAAACCTCTCAAAGAACCTGACAAAAGTAGCTCCTCATTTTTTTATCAATACGTTCAGTCTGCGTCAAATACATCAACGTCAAAGTTTTAGTCTCTGTTGGTAGTTTACTGTTCGGAATTGACCCTTTTTAGACTCAAAGAAGTAAAAGATATTAATGTATGTGATACAGATTTACTGTAACATTTAACTGGCAGAGGTTCCACATTGTGTCAATGTCAAACGATTTTTTCTGCTCACCCAGGAGGTACCATGTAATGCAACATGTGTGGTAATGCCTCGGCTTGGACTGAGCGCCGTAACATTGTCACATGTCCTACCAAGATGTGGATGCAGTGAAAAATCATTTCTAAAATAGCATAGATGAACATTTTTTGGTTCGTTTGACATAGATTTGCTACCACGAACAAAGCACATAAATGTATATAGATACACACAAATATGCACATACTATTGGCCCCCAGAAAGTTTGGTGGGGAAGCCTGTTAAAAAACAACACCGCTGTATCACAACCTTTTTCTGTTTTTTGATTGCTTCCTCCTGAAACACTTTAGTCAGTTGCAGCCTTTTCCAGCATTTTGCTTGAACTGTCGCCTACTGTAGCTTACATAAAATGCACTCTTCGCCTGCAGTTCGATAAGCTACACTCACATTTTTTGGTCACACGGAGCCACTTCCATGAAATAAATAAAGAGCCTTTAGAGCCACACTTCACAAATACTATACAATTCATTATAGGAATTCATGCAGGGACATCACTGAATTTGTACTTCTTCAGCCCTTGTCATTGAGAAATGGGTTTCAGTGCAACGGCGAGTGAAGTAGTGGGATGTGAAACAGCAGAAACTGAAAGCTGAGATTTCACACTTGCAGTATGAGTTGGCCTAATGACCTTTCTTGAATATCCTCTGTTCTACTGTATATTTAGGCATGCTCTCATACAGACTATTTAACAAGACTAAGCCGGTGTTCAGACAGTTCTTTTGTAGTACTCAGGATTTTATAAATCTGGAAAGTTACCAAGGAGGCAAAAATTGTATCCTTTGTCCCAATGATCATGAGGTGAACAGCAGAGCTTTGATGTTACAAAATAATCTATGTGGAATATATGTGTTTCTAATTTTTATTTTCTCCTGGACAACCCTCCGTACCCTGCGGCATCATCAGACTTACCTAAATTAAAAAGAATGACGGGGGGGTGCGCGTAATTTTCACGCAGACCTAAAGTTGGTCTCAACATGGCCTCAGAGTCTTCGCTGTGAGCTAAATGCTAACACTAGCATGGCAACCTACTCACAATGACAATGTTTAGCAGGTATAATGTTTGCCTTGTTCACCTTCTTAGTTAAGCATGTTGGCATACTAACCTTTGCTAGTTGGCACTAAGTACAAAGGGCCGCTGAGGCTTCAGTCTGAACCAAAGTGGTGGACTGACAGACATGACCACCACTAGAGCCACAGCTAGCGTGGCTGAAAAGTGAGGATGACTCAAGCAGTACAGGAATAGCTGAACAATATCAATGAATGTGACTGCTTTAAGATGCTATGATTACATCTAAAATTCACCCATACATATTTGCAGTCCAGGCTGGTGTAGTTATTATGAAAACAACTGTCCCTTAACCCAAAGCTCACATATTCATTTCCTAAAATGGCCTAATATCTATCAATTAGCCAACCGTCTTCTCCTCCAGTGTTTTTGTGCAAGATATCAAGCAACTCTTCTCACTCATTGTCGGTCTGTATAGATAATAGCATCCGCTAATGAGAAAAATAAAAGATGTCAAAGCAAAGTCAATTAAATTTATGTCAACACTCTTGATAAGTATGATGAAGTCTCCATGCAGTTGTGAGTCATTATGTTGGGATAAAAATTGTTTAATGTTTTGACAGTACATCACAGGTCAACAAAACATTGTAGTGCAATTTAAAGATGCTCCATTCACACTAGGCAGATACAGTCTTTTCCCTGTTTCTCATGAGCAAGTTAAAATTTAACAGTCCACATTTCTGAAGCAGTAAACTTAAACAAGATCAGTCTCATGCCTTAGCATAGATGAAAAGAATAAAAGCCTTTTTGGCCAACCAAGCAGATGAACGTTCAGGTTTAATCAGGAATATTGGGGAAACGCCTGGCTGTTATGGTTGGAGCTCTTAGAGAGGTGAGTCACTGGCTAGCATAGTTTGGACTGCTGCCAACAGAACTGCTTGGGGCTGAACATTGCATACAGACGGATGTCGCCTGAGGCATGATCACCATCTTTCCTGATCTTTAATGGCTCTGGAAGTCCTTTCCAATTTAGTCGTGCACTACACAACCGGATAAATGTAAAATGAATTCAAATCTCTTGATTACAATAGCTATCTAAGAATAGCCTTGTTTCCTCCTGACAAGTGGAAGTCTTTATCCAGTGAGTCACTGGCCACTGGCCAAGATAATAAAGCAAGCATCTGGCATCCGCCCCATCTTGTCTTCACTTTATGTTAACTGTTTAAACTGTAGCTCAACCTATTTACCCTGAGGTGACTTTGAAGAGAAGAGAATACACTGAGTGTCCTGTACCTATTTCAGGAGTTTTATTGTATGTTTATATTGTGGAATACATTTTTACCTTAGGTTAATACATCCCATTTCAATTTTATGATATGTTTCTCTTTGTTGCATCCTCCTCTAAGCCTAAATGACTCATTGTTTATCCCTGAAAACCTCTGGAGCTTATAGTGGTAAGAAATTATATTCCCAGTTGGTCTAGGAATTTTTTGGGCTTCAAGTGGCTACAGCTGTTAGTAAAAACAAAATCACTCTTTAGTTATAGTTCTATTTCATTTTAGATCAGTTGTTTATGTGTTCATAAGACAAAATGTGAAGTGGTTAAGACTGATAAAAAGATGAAAAATGAAATAAAAAATATAAATGACAGAAACACAGGGAGAAATTGCATAAAATACAAGTTGGGGAGGATAAATTACAGTGGGCCTGATGCAGAGAGAGAAATCACAGTGATCGTGTGCTTTTCATACACTTTCTAGTCTGCCCTCATAACATAGGCACTGAAATCCTTACTTCAGGCTATGTGACAAAATATTCACTACCAGTTAACATTTCACAGAATATCCAAATCCTAGCAACTGCCTAGCTATTCCATACCAATGAGTAAAAACATTTGAGGTTTTGGGAATACACCTACTCTCTTTCTTGACGAGAGTTAGATAAGAAGTATGATACCACTCTGTGTGTGTCTGTATGGTAAATATGCCCCTAAATATGAATCTAAATATAAGTTATCCATGTGGTGCTGGCAAAATAGCTTCATATTTATCTAATCAAAAAGGCTGCAAACCGGGGAAAATCTGAATTAGCTGTTTTTACCGTCAACAAACAAAATATAACATATGAATTAATGAGTTTTAGAGGTGCCAGTAGACAGATTTTGTTACAAAGCCAGGCTAGCTGTTTCAGGTGCCAAGCTAAGCTAACTGCCTGCTGGCTTTAGGTCCATAAATACAGTACAGATAAGAGAATGAAATCGAACTATTCCTTTTCGAAGAAAAAAGCTTAGAGGAGGAGGCCTGACTCTATGGAGTCCCCTAATATCAGAAACGTTCAATGTTACATCAAAATGTCTCTAGCAAATTCAGTGTTTCATAACAGAGGGCACAGTTATTCAATAACACACCCTACTGACCCACTCTAAAGCACTCTCCTGCAGATGTAGAAGAGGACAATGATATAAACTCTGGTGACACAGCAGACAGCAATTAATTCTAATTCCCAAGCTATTAGCTTTGGATTGCTAATATAAACATTCACATAGGTGGTCCCTCTTTGCACTACTCTGAATGTAGGTCAAGCTGCAGCTAAATGATTCCCAATTAGCTGATAGGCAGCTGCACCATGCCAGCATGCCTAGACTGGTACGGGAGGCATGAGCTCTCATTGGCATATTAACAACATCCTCCGCCTGAGCTGTGCTGCTGCTCTCTGTCAGCTGGATAATTCACTCAGTGGTCTACGCTGTGGTGGGAGAGCACAGACAAGCCTCTATTATCATCGCTGTCTATTAGGCTACACACCCATGGATGCTGAATAGCATGCAAATGGCCACAAGACCCCCTTCCCTGATTGTTGCTTAGAATGGATAAATTGAAAAATCATTTCAGGGTGAGTGACACACACCTGAAGCAGATAACAAGTGTTCGGTAAACTCAGTCAAGCGGTACATACTGTACTGTGGGAGAAATATTAAAATATTTTACACATTAAAAAAAACAAACATTATTTTTACACATTAAAATTGCACATTAAAATTGTGCATTCTACATGTTCATTGTTATTAATGTTCTAAAATGTGCATGAAAAGCTAGGTTGAATTTTCTGTTGCACAATAAAACATGATATTTAATAAATCATACAACAAATATTGCAGACAGCAGACCATTTCAACCCCCCAAAATTAGGTTTAAGAAGTAATCAGGAGAGAAAAAAAGAAAAAACTGACATTCATCTGAAGTTTTACATTGTAATATTCCATGTACTAGAATTCCAGAAAGATCATCTTTTGCTGATTTTAATATTCACCATGTAATTACATTTCTATTTGAAAAGCATTTTGCATTTGTCAAAATAACCATAATCCTTCAGATGTGGGGATTTATCTTCTCCTAATGCTGCTCATCCCATTTTCTGCTCATCAATGTTGGCAACGCATGCTGAGATTTACTGTTATTTACTGGATGAACAATTTATGAGTCACTACAGAGTCTTTTCTGATGTATGTTGATATAAGTAACCTGAATATAAAAGCCAAGAAATATAGATGTACAGATTAATCCATATTCAACGGGAGGCCTACAGTAGGAAGATATGTATGTGTGCTACAGTGTTTAGTTCATTCTCCCTCACTGACTATCTTTCTCTCTCTTTAC
Source organism: Xiphias gladius (assembly GCF_016859285.1). Classification (NCBI taxonomy): domain Eukaryota; kingdom Metazoa; phylum Chordata; class Actinopteri; order Istiophoriformes; family Xiphiidae; genus Xiphias; species Xiphias gladius. Next base: position 22,753,949 of record NC_053418.1, on the reverse strand, counting down.
ACTCCCACACACATTCCTGAGTGCACACACACACACACACACACACACACACACACACACACACACACACACACACACACACACACACACACACACACACACACACACACACACACACACGTCCTTGATGGAATTCCACTAATATTTATAACAAGAAAAATAAATCTACAGCATAGGCTTTTTTTCATTCGGATGGAGAGCTAAAATAATCCAGTATGATAGTATGCCAGATGTTGTACTAAAATGCATACAGCATATTACATGAAATTCGAAAAGTGAGGGATTTTTGTATGTATAACTGCTACAAACCAATGTTGGGCTTATTTAATTTGAACTCTGGTTTCATGAGTAGACTAACTCTGATATACTGGGGGAAATGTAATAATTTCTCATCATGGCATTGGACTGCCTAAGAAACTTTTTTGAAAAGCCAAGACTCAACAGTAGACATTACCATAATATCCTATTGCTGTCAACAGTTAACCCTCAGAAAATGTCACAGCTACTCAGGCTGAGCAAACTCCTTACTGTCGACTCAGCAGATAGCAATGAGCTACTTCTGGGCAGTTAAAATAAACTAAAGCTGCTATAATAAATATTTTAAATTAAGAATGGATCAATACTACTTATATGTGAAAGGGGTCACTCACTCACTTAGTGATGATGCATAGATACATAAAAAGTTAGGGCTCCCCTGGTCAAAATTAATATTACTGTGAATAGCTAAGCGAGTAAAAGATGACCTGGTTTCCAAAAGGCATAAAGTTAAAGATGACATTTCTTTAATATTTTGCTTTTTCGTTTAAAAATAACAGAAAAGGAAAGGGGCATTAAACAAAGTTTGGGCACACTGCTTGGTCACTACTTAGATACTTGCCAGTCTCCTTTGGCAAGTATCGCAGCTTTAGAACACTTTTTGTAGCCAGATAGGAGTCTTTCAGTTGTTTGTGGGAATTTCGCCCATTCTTCCTTACAAAAGGCTTCTACTTCTATGAGATTCTTGGGTCATCTTTCATGTACTGCTCTTTTGAGGTCTATCCACAGATTTTCAATGATGTTTAGGTGGGGGGGCTGTGAGGGCTCTTTTCAGAGGTGTTCTTTTCATGAAATTCTGTACCCTTTTTTATTCAAACACACCTTTATTCATTGTGGCCAAAAAGTTCTATTTTAACTCCATCAGTTCACAGGAATTGTTTCCAAAATGTATCAGGCAAAGATCTGAGAACTAGAGTGACAAAAACAAGTACTTCAGTTTTATCTCTGTTTAATTGAAGAAAATTCCAGGACATCCAATTTGTGTTTTGCTCAATGCACTTACTCACAGTTTGTATTATAGTCCCCTGGTGATATGGTTATAAAAATTTGAGTGTCATTTGCATAATTATTACATATTTTGTTGTTTCCATAATCTGCGCTAATGGGAGCATGTGGATGTTGAACAGAAGAGGCCCCACAATGGAACCTTGGGGAACTCCACATATCATTTTTGTCTGCTCAGATGTATAATTACCTATAGACGCAAAGTAGTCCCTGTCCTTTGAGTAGGATTCAAATCAGTTAAGTACTGTGTCAGAGTAGTATTACTGGTCTAGTAATTACTATTACTGGTCTCTTCTCACACCTGAGAGAAGACACATGTTGACAATTTGCAGAAGATCTGAGGCCATACACTTAGAAACATTTTGGGAATAGCCTGTTAGGCAGCAAGAAGAGGATTTCAGATGTTGTACAGTGTCCTGTTTTTCTGCTTGATAGGATCAAATTGTGTAATGCTACTCAAATTGATTTTAAGTGGACACAGGATGCAAATTCATTGCAGACCCTGGTGGAGAGAAGTTCAGAGTCTACTGACACTGGAAGGTTTGTTGCCTGTTGATGGTAGCAAACAAGGCACGTGCATTAATATTGTTTTCGGCAATGACTTTACAGAATAAGGCCTGCCTTGCATTTCTCAGTTCCAAATTATAAATGCTAAGTCTCTCTTTAAAGATGTCTTAATGAACCTGGAGATTTGTTTTACGCCATGTGCGTTCAGCTTTTCGACATTACCTTTATTCTATTCTGACCAGCGTGGTATTTCTCCATGGAGACCTTTTCTTACATGGAGACCACCTTCACCTTTGTGGGTGCAATGGCATCAATAACATTTGTAATTTTAGAATTGAAATGATCTAAAGGGAGAAAGACTGAATAAATATTTCACTGATGTTTTCAGTGATATATCATTTTGGGATCACCTCTTTTTGAACATTTGTGTGCATGGAGATATTGCTCTCAAAGAAAACACAGGAATGATCAGAGAGAGCAACATCAGTCATCACGACCTTCGAAATGTTGAGACCCTTGGAGGTGATTGAATCCAGAGTATGCCCTTTGTTGTGTGTGGGAGAGAGGGAGTATGCAGGTGTTTGTGTGTATAAGACAGAGAGAGAGAGGGAGAGAGAGACTGCAGATCATTATGTGTTTTAATTACTGATGATTTTCCTTTGTGAAATATGTTTTAGTTTGTATATTGAAATATTAGTCTCTGCTCCATTAGCATTTTCACGTTATCTGGTCCTTTTCTAGAGATCCATAGTCAGGATGACCCCAAAAAGTTCTCAAAGTGGTTTCAAGTCCTGCTGTTTTTATTTTCACAAATTTTATTATCATGACAGAACATCAGCCTCTTCGGGTGGGAGAAGGGTGGCTCCTTTACTGGTCAATGTTAATTTGAACACTTTTATCATGAGAGGTAAGACAGCCATATGACAGATTCTGAGAGTTTTAGTGGAATCCAAAAAGGGCTGTTGTCCTCACTACACAGTCCATCTAAATAGAAACATATTTCAGAGAAATAACAATATTATTTAAAAAGGGAGATAGATCACTAATTGTAGAAAGATAATATATAAGATATTTCTTGGCCTCACCAAAAGAAAAGAGGTTTGTCAAGAGAGACATAGTCAGTTACACTAAAGAAAGACTTCAAGGAATTCAGTGCAGCAAGGCCAAGCTATTTCATTCTCTAATGGATGTCTCGAGTTTATCAGTGTGGCTTTGTCCAGATGAGAGACCAAGCTAATGTTGCAAATCACAGATAATTTATTAAGTTAAAAAAAGATATGAAGGCAAGACTGAGAGATGTGTGTTTAATGGATATGGTAATCATACAATCACCTTGGTTCAAACTGAATGCTCATTGATTGTGCAGATGACTGCCTCAGAAAAGGGGCAATATTTTGTGTAATAGGAAGATTCTACAGATAGTTTCTACGCACAGTTTCTAGACTCGGGGTCCCTTCCTTTTTTTGAAACATCTTAAATCTGTGTGAATGTGCTAAAAAGTAAATGCTCTGGGACATCAATTTGCTCACAACTTATGTGGATAGTCCATTTAAGCAATGGTATTTGTTGGTAACAAGTCTGCAAAGTTAGGCCATAACTTCAAAATTATGTGAAAGGGATAAGTGAAGATATTTGCCAGGGGTTAATTTTACAGTTAGATTTAAAAATAGGCAGCAGTTGGGGTTTAGGATTAAAAATGGGGTTGAGATAAACCTAAACTCAGCTTTAGGGGCTACATCATTCTGAATCAAGAGACAGAGCTATACTCCTCCTGTTGGCTTTTTCACTATTACATTCTTTTTCCCTCCACTTTTTTTGCCAGTCTCTGTTGCCATCATCAATGAGACACAACAGCACGAAGCATTAAAGCTAACATGCTAACTGCTAATTAAGGAAAACTCTGACAAATACCGGAATTGTGCATAAGGTAGGTAATTAGTCATGTGAAAACTGTTCCTCAGTTACATTTCGCCTCCACAGCTCTATTAAGAGAATGAGCTCCGTGCATAAAGTTCTGCATTTGAAGATTCTGGTTGTTTAAGAAATTCAAATAACTCAGGACATTTTTACATATGCTAAGAATCAGAAGACTCTGTGATTGAGGGACTTTCAAGCTGAGATTTGGGTTTACCACTTATTGCCTACATTATCAGTCACTGGAGCCACAAAATCCAAATCTGGGAGAATGGGGGTGTAACTGAGGATGGACAAGGAAGCAGCAGCAACCATGATTGAGTGAGAAATGCTAAAACTCCTGTTAATCACCACTAGATGCTCCTAAACTACTTATCCTTAATCAAGACACGCATTAGAAGAAAAACCTGCATTAACTCACTTTTTGGCCACTTGGGGGCAGTGGAAACAAATGTAAACAAAGCATTGACATATTCTCAACTTATAAAGTTGGTATGGCAAACTTGTTAGTTGGGGGTTTGGAGAGCACCGTCCCGAAACATGCACACTCTCATGCGCAGCCCAAATGACAGGCATACACATAGGGTAACAACTTAATGGATTTTTTGATGGTCCACTGGCCCACTGATGTGGTCTGGTCTCCACCATCTCCTGAGGAAAATATCTGTCTTATTACCAGCTAACTACTCCACTAGTATGTTCACTAGCTAGTTGCTCACTTTGTCTGCTTGCTGTTCGGCACAATGCAGTAGCATACAGTGGGTTTATGAGAGCTTTTGTGCTGAAAACTGCCGGCTGCGTCTATAAACAACGCCAAAAAGCGCAGTGACAGTGAGCCAAAGCAGTACAGTTGCAGGCTGTAAAACCAAAACAATGAGCTTAAATCTGCTATAAAGCTCACCAAACTTGAGGGGAGCAGCCAAATCTGGTGATAATTATCTGCAGGTGTATCACTATGAGCAATACCTTTCACATTACAAATAGCTATTTCTGCCATTGTTAATATAAACATATTAAATATAGCAGCTTCAAATTAGCTATAGTTTGCAAGATCATCTGTATAGAGAGTACAGAAGTAGTGCAGAGATAAAGTTCCTCTTGCAATATGAAATTAGGCCTTCATAGTTGGCAAGGTAGCACCAAATAAGGAAGTGGCATGATTAGATAATTACTTTTTGTCAATTTATGGTTACTTCACTAAGAACCAAAGAAGTGTTACCAGTAGGCATTCACTGGATATACTCAAAAGGCTGACTTTCTGAAGCATATAAGAATTTAGGTAATAGCTTGAATCCAGCCATGCAACCATCTAAGAGCGCAGAATAGATGAGAACAAGAGAACCAATTTTGGCTACTGATGTATAACTGAACAGTGTTGCTTTTCAATACTGTTGTCACTGTAACGTTTCTTTTTGATAGAGAAGTGACCCATTTGAACAATTCAGCTTTTAGTACATTTATTCAGTGGTAATGGTGGTGAAAGAATCTATCCATTTTGCATTTCAGAGGAGTTAACAGATTAAGTTTATACACTGCGCTAAACCATCTAATATAAATGTCCCAGTGTAGGACACAGGATGTTGTTGTGCCATTGCTCCATCCACCATAGTACAGGCTTCTCACTCCTGTCCAGTTTCCATGGTGATAACTCTAAAGAATGGGCTGTATGTCTATGTCTTGACGCTGTGGAAGATTACGTGTGTGCATCCATGTATGCCACATGATATTTTATGTGCTCTGCATTATGTGAATATTCCCTTTTGGTTTTACCCTGATATTAAATCTTTATGGATACTGACCAGAAAGCACATAGAAACAGGCACACACACACACACACACACACACACAAACACACCCACACACACAATTTTCCTGCTCTAAATTTGATCTCTCGCCGCGCAATTGTTTGAAGAACCAACATATCTACTAGGAAACAACTGATTGCACAAAATATTCTTGACAAAGAAAAAAAATATCAGATCTGGTTTATCCCTGTTCTGTTTGTGTTTCCTTCAAAAGAGGCCTAGAGGACAGCCATCTGTTTAAGTGCTTCAGTCTGAAAGAGCCTCTAAACTTGAACAGACTTGTCCAAAATTGATGTGGCTAAAAATGTGACAAGAGATGAACTGCAGCCAGCTGTTGGCCTCCCGTGATATTTCCACAGAGGAACGATGGGCACTAGGAGGATCGGGTTGATATGAGGGCCAAGGCCCGAAAAAGCTTCATCTTTGGTGATGAGATGTGAATATTGCAGAAGGCTAATATACAACTCGAGTAAAATGGCGTGAGGCAAGCACTGTGATACAATGGCTGCTACATGGAACCATACATTATCTTTCTCATTCTTCTCTGTGTCAAACAAAGGGGCTAATGTTGCTGGAACAGTGTTGCCCCACTTTTAGTAGTCTCAAGCTGTCAGCTCCATGGAACTGCTCTGCAAGATTCCTTAGTTTTGTTTTGATTTGGTGTCACTGGTGGTGCACATGCCCCTTCCCTGCAGGCCTGGTAAACAGAAGTAAACTTTAGCCACACTGCCCTCCCATGTAGTTTCACCCCTATAGCATTGAATAGCTTTGCTTCACCACTGTATTGTGAGCAGGACCATCACATGATGTCTCCTCTCTCATTAAACTATGTAACCCTGCTCAACATTTGAGGTCATGCAATGGGCTAGAGAGAAAAATTTATCTTTCAAAAGCTGGCTTTGATGAGCTTTGAGTTGCTCTATTGCACCAGGAATGTATGGTCTGTGCTTTTTTTTCAAATTCTGCATTTCTGGTTTTGCTTTTATCCTAAAGCTAGTGGTCCCACTGTTTTCAGAATTGTTCCCCTTTATCTGTACTATAGTAAATGTAATGAAATCTGTTGTTGCACTACCAGTGGCATCAGCTAGTAATGATGGGTCCCAGTGCAAGATTTTTTACAGGTCCTTCCAACCTTGACAAGCACACACAATCATAAAAACACACACACACACACACACACACACACACACACACACACACACACACACACACACACACACACACACACACACACACACACACACACACACACACACACACACACACACAGTACAACAGACAACTTGGAATTTGGAGGTCAGGCTTTTACAATACCATTCTCATGCACAAGGAAATAAAATTAGATCAACTGAGGTTACAGTATTTAGGACTATACTTAGCTGTTTTTAAGGGTCAGGCCAAACTTTAATGTAATAAATTAAATTACAAAGACGGTTATTGACCAACATTAATTTGATTCATCATTGGTTCAGAAAAATTGTGAGGTACAAGACATGATATTATTTCTCTTGCTATGTCAAGCACCAATTTGGGTTAACCTGCCAACAAATGGCAACAGGCATAGCGGCAAATCTGGAAACATCCCCCACCCCCTCCAAAAATAGCCTACTTACAGTATATCCCTGCACACAGATTGGAAATATATAGTACCAATTACAGAGATGAGTTAGCTGAAGGTATATAAGCTACTTCGGTCAAACTTGAGCTTAGGAAGACTTGACCAATTAAGAGCCATAATTCACCTTAAGTGACGATTTTGAGCCAGCCCACAGACAGGCTCCGTCAGATCACGGACCCTTGTGCAGCTCAACTGGCTGAACTACCTATATTTCTGCCACTGTTGGCTACTGTTAATAACACCTGAACACTTTGTGCTGCTACTTCTCCATGCCTTAAAAGCTTTACACTTGCCACTAGTGGGAAACAGTTAAAAGGCTTTTACTGTGAAATAGCCAGTCAACAAGGTTAGCCACTCACTGCTTACTACTCGTTCCACAAAAATCAGTCTACATCAAGCTAGAGACATGCTCATTGCTTTTTTTAGTCAGCAGATCAGTCTTCAAAACATACAGGGGAAGAAGCAGCTGGTTGCAGTACACCTTCATCCCATGCATCACTGTTTTAAGGAAAAACTGCAGTTGCTCCTAAGGACAAAGCACATACAAGAGAGAAAGCACAAACATTAAGGAAAATGCGCTCCAAATCCAGCAATGTAACAAATAGTGCTGCAGAATGCTAGGGGGAGTGATGAGCTCGATATGGATAAGCGACAACATTACAGATACTTTTGCCTGCCCATCAGACTTAATGTACCTAACCTATCCTTTTATTAAGATTTAATATTATTTCAGGTGAGAAAGAAACCATGTAGATTTCAAAGATGTGGTCAGTTTATCCAAAAAAATGCCTGTTTGGAAATGTGCTCTGATGTTTTCAGAGAGGTCAGGATCTGCCTGCTGGTTGAGGCTGGAGATCATCATGGCAGCTCGTAGTTCAACTCCTGAGATGACTGGCCGGTCATTGTGTGCTGTCGTCCCAGGGACAACAGTCTTATCTTGGCAGGCCCTTTGGTAATTTACTGCTGGCAGTAAGCATTTTAAAATATAATTACTTTTTGGGAGATAAAATTTGGTCTTAGTGTTGAAATATACTTGTCGATGCCACTTTGTCTGAAGCTAAATTCAAATACACAATAATTACATGTTTTTTTTGACAGTTTAACAATAGTGATGCCTCTTTGGACTTTTGATTTAAAATATCTAGAGAGTCCTGGAGTATTTCCAGTGTAGCAAATTCTTGTTGCATGTGTTTTCTCTATTTGTATGAGTTTTGGTATTTGTTGCATCTCTGGATTTGAGGCCTATTTACCTTAAAGTCTGTGCTTTCTGTCTTGTATGTGGTGTGGCTTTGGGGCTGTAAAAACCACTCGCACAGGTCTTACACCATATTTGCATTCGGTATTATTTCTCAATCAACAGTGACATCTATCTCCTTGTATTTTCTGATATAGTTGCTGAAATTGTAGCTTTAGTGCATGGTGCTACTTTCCTTGTTTGTTCACTGCTTGTGCTAACTACCAAGTATTTATGACAAACTGCTGGCAACATAAAATGCATCATTCCCTGTATGCCAGAAGATATCTTATGGGAAAGACCGCACTGACAGTGGGTGTTTAAAACAGGAATATAACTGCCTTCCTGCAGTGACAACACTTTGAATCACTGCCGTGCTACAATATGTCAGCCAATGATGTGGAATAGAAAAACACGTTTATTTATATTAAAGCGTGACAGATTTTTACTTAAAAGAATAATTGTGCTGCCAAGCATTTGGGAGTCAAATTAAAATGTGGAGTTCTACAAAATGAGCTTTCTGCCAGGATGTTGCCAACAGGTAGACAGGTACTGTTCTATTTAGAGAACTAAAGGTGGGAACAACATCGTGTTTACAGCTGGGAAACCTTTCCCATAGCCCTGTCTGCTTCACTCCTCTCCTCTCTCTGTCTGCCTGTACTTCTTCCTCTAACTAGCACCTCTGCAGCCACATCAGTTTGATGGTCCACTTTATTAAGATGAATGAATCTCATCCATGTGACGCCTTCCTTCATTTTCTGCAGAACATTCCCCATGTGCGCTGTGTACTTTAACTGCTCAGCTGTCACCTTGCGTAGCCTGACAGGATCTCCCTGGAGGTCACCTTGGGGATACAAGTTCACAGTCCCAGTGCAAACGTTTTGTTGTCCTGACAAAAATGCTGCAGCATGACTCAGTTACACAGTCTGTCTGCTGAACATGGTGCAATATACCCAGCAGAATGTACAGTAATAAATCACATACAAAAACACAAGTGAAGAGAATGAGGGGAACAGGGGAATGGGGGTCAGCAGCCTCTATGTTTTCTGAACAACATACATTTAAATTGACTGATATGATGAAGTATAGGGAGGCATGAAAGATGCCAGTGGGTCCCTCTGTATCCAGCAGTGATATAAGACAATCCTGCATCTGTTCTTTAATCCCTGCAACTTTAGAGACAGTAAATGTAACTGAGTACAAGATCTAGTGATTCAGTTTTGTCTCAGTTTGAGCAGTGCTCACAAAAGGGAATAAACAACAAGCAGATTGAGCGTTGATTATTAATCTACTATGCTCAGCAATCACATTAATTCAGAAACTTTCAGCATTGCTCTGGTTTCGAAATCCTTATTTTTAGTCATGCTAGTGGCATGGCGGGAGGATGGCAGAATTGGTCGGTTTATTTGTTGGTCCTTAAGCCTAACCAAGCCTTTAGGTCAAAAGCTGACTTAAAGCTGCTCTGATCTATATTTTATATTAAAAATTGGACCAAATGACTCTGGCTAAATTAAAAGGAGTCCCTCGTAGTGATTAATCCACAGAGAAATATTATCCAATTCTGCAGCTCTTCAGAGAATTTCAGCTCAATTTTGCGGTTTTACAGTCTACAAACTTATTGTTTTGGGTAAAACCCATTGTACTCTACTTGCCAAATGGTACCAAACCAAATGGTACACAGATAAAAGTTAATGACTAGCTGACTCTTAGTGACTAGCTAACTCCATATGAATGTTGCTCCATGTCTGCTTGATGTGTAAAAATGTTGTTGCTAACCACAACAACTTTATAAGGTGGTAGTATGTCAATGTGTTTACAGCTTGTTCTGCTGCCCCCGAGTGGCCAAAAAATCTATTTATGCAGCTTTAAAGACCGTGAAATGAAATATACATTTCCCAAGCTCTAATCCTGTCTCCTTGTGTTAACTGTTCATTTATCTCTTGTTTATCAAGTATCTTTTATTACTTAAAACATGTCAAAAAATAATTTTTGAATATTTTTATTTCAAAATGCCTCTTTTTTTCTCTTCCTATAAAGCCATACAAAATTTTTAATGACTTATGTAGAACTTGGGGGCATAGTCATACATATGACCGATGACCCAGCTCATGGGTCATAGCTAGCAGAGGGATATCATAGTAGAAGGTGTGTGTTTGGATCTCAGTTGCCCAGAACTTTTTTTATATTTCCTAATACCATGGGGTTGAGCCCGAATTTATTCATTCCTCCCTTGTCGTCCTCCTCCTAATCTAATGAGGTGGGTGAGGGAGGAATGGGTGGAGTCCTCTCTCTAGTCCTCTATAGCTACTGGCCCATTTACTCTGTTTCACTCAGTAATGCATTGCATTACAAAAGATAAAGACGTTGTAACTTCTGTTTCACGGTGACATTAAGTTTGACAATGTGAACTTTGCATTTCTTGTCCCCCTAGTGGTAAGGATCTGAGAGTAGCAACATGCTCCCTTTTTTCGTCCAATAATTTTGTTTCCTGGTGTGTAATGAGCATTAAAGTCTCACAGGGATGCTAGTGTGGTTATAGACTTTTAGCTTTTTAAGGTGATGTAAACTGGCACTCAACAGAGCACTTTCATTAGCCTGTGTCTAAATTCTGTGTGCATACTCTATTAATTACAGTGCCTGTTCCAGTCTGTTGTAGCAAAGATCATGGAGCGCCGAAAGAGTATACCGGGAGAGTGGCCATAATCTAAATGAATACAGCTCAACAATACAACCAGCTGTTTTTGTATCTGTAAATAACATTAAGGTGTTCTTTTAAGTAGCAATTAAAACATCACTGCGCTATCTTTCAAGCAACAAAGGAACCTACATGCCTAATAATTCTGAATCGAGGGAGATCAAGGGGTGGAGAATATGTCCTACTTAAAAATAAGTTGTCTGTTTTTCCTTTGCCAAACTTAGGGCTTGCTCTTGCTTTCTCTCTCTTTACCCACTGTCAGACGCAGCTGACATTAGTATTCTGATAAAGCCTCCTTCAAGCAGTGTTCGGTGCCAGCCACTTAATTTGTCATTTATTGCTCCATGCCAACTGAAGTAATTGAACCTCTTGCCCATGGATGAGATCTGCCAGCCTTATGGCCATTTTCTCTCATTGTGGGAGAGATGGAGCTACAGAACCTTGGTGCAAATAAGAGCAAGCTCTCATTTTATGGGGCAATGAGATGGTTAATATGTACCCAGGCCACAAGGGCCTCTGAGATGTTTATTGCATGCCTCAGAACCCCAGTAAAGGCTAACTGGACTTCAGATAAAAAGAGGAAATTAGGGGAGTATAAATAGCTATGAAAATGAAGGAGCAATGACGCAAGAGATGAAGAGAGACCTTGTGATTCTTTTTCATAAATGTTTTGTCAAAATAAATCTTTTAAGGAAATCATAACACACAATTAGGATGCAAACTAATAATGCAGCTACAGATTGGGGATCATTTGCGTGTTTTTTTCAAACGTCATCAACCAGGAAATGAAAGCAATTGTGTATCAGATTAAGATACAAGGAATCGAAGATTAATCTTTGATTTGCTGATTTACTGGCTTTGTAGTTTCTGCAGGGAAGCGATCATCTGTTTTGTTTTATGTGCTTTTGTTTTCTGATAAACCTATTGTTCTAAAAAAAACATTGGCTAGCATGAAATATTATGAATTTTCACACAGCAAAAAGTAAGACAACTACTGATTTCACTTAGCCCCAGCCATTGTTGCTGCGCTATCACTGAGGCAAACTGTGCATACCCTTAATTATTCTATCATCTTCTCTACACACTGTTGACTGTGAAAGTAATATATATTAACTAGACAGTACACTTGTTCTGCCATCTACATAGTTCACTGTAGGTCAGTGGTTACACCATTTGTAGTTTCATGGTTGTTCCATTCACAACGATGAGCCACAACATTAAAACCAGTTACTGCTTTTAATGTTGTGGCTGATCGGTGTAGTTTAGTGAGTGTATCAGGGCTTTTTTGCTGACAACAGCTAACGGTGACTGGAAATGAGGTTGATGGGAGTAGGTACAGTGAACCAAAACGTTAAATTTCCAAGCCATTAAACCAAAACAATGAGCTGAAAGTTGCTAAAATGCTCCACAGAGCTAAGAAGAGCTGTTTAGTCTGGGAATAATTATCTGTGGGTTAGTCAATACAAGCTACACTTTTTACATTACACATAGACCTTTGTTCCAGTGTTATATAAAAACATTAATTAATGCAGCTTTAAATTTTACAACTTGACAAACATTTGTAGATGTGGAGCCCCCTTCATATTTCACCAGAATGTCAGAAAAATGGAGAATGCATAAAGCTGAATGTTGTGTTAAACAAATGAAACTATTCACACAGTGGTGGAAAAAGGACATAACCGCATAATGGGTTCCATTCAGGGCCAGTGCTGGAGTAACTACATATAGCCATGAAACAATGACAAGTGAAGGAGATACATTTGCCTCCAGAGTAATTCAAGGATATTAACAATACACCCAGTAACTTGGACTAATTTTACTTTTTCTCATGTATAGATTGTTACATTTTAAATGAGAAGACCTCCCAGGTTCCTGATGAAATCTAACAGGGAAATATATAAAACTATGCCATGGAATTTCTTTCTCCAAAGTTGTGTTACAATTTTCTTGTTGTGGGCTGTAATTTGTATCCCCCCTTGGGCCTGTCAGCCTTATTTTAAATGCTGAAATGCAATGGTAAGAAGTATAATTTCCCCAAGGTTTGGATCAGGGGAGATATTAGCACATATATGAGAGAATATATCATGTACATTGCTTTAGGATGCACCATCAGTGATGAGATGCATCGTCCCTTTAAGCCAACGAGTAATTAGGTATCCATTAAATGCTCAGAGAGCAGATCTCTGACAGGGTCCAATAAGTTCCCCAGTAACCTTTACTTACTTAACCATTACTAAATAAGGTTAGCCTGAGTTTGACTTTTTCTTTTTTCAATCTAAAGGTTGATGGTGGTGCTAGGGGAAAGGTCATGGGGTCACAAAAATCAAATGGTATCTTCCTGTGGGAGCATGTGTGGCTATGAATAAGAAGCATTGTGTGTTTATGTGGTTGTAAGGAGGCAGTATTAGAAAAAATGTAGTCACTGTAATTTTTAAAATACCAGTCACAAAAGCCAGTCAATGTAAGTCTGAAAATGCTAGCAGCACTGTAGTGTTTGATTCACTTACATCAAATTCTGAACATTGTTATGTGTGAGTAATGAAATAAATACCAGAAAGGAATGGGTTATAGAACTGGGTTAACTTGCATTGACAAGATAAAGTAAATGCTGATAAATGTGAGAAAGTTTTTTTTTTTTTTTTTTTTTTAAATGGACAAATAATTCAGAAACCTCAAACACATTCAGATCTCTCTTGATCAATAACTATATTGATGACACAAATTTCTACATGTCATTATTCTCACCATGTGCCATCATAATGAAGTATGAGCCCTGTCTGTCATCAAGGACTCAATCATCAAACATTTTTCTTCCAGAGTATCTGTAATCTTTGTACTCCCACAATTCTAAAATCTTCAAGGCTTAGTCCTGGCTCAGGCATGAGTCATCACAGGCTTTACTCATTTGGCATGTCTCTCTATCCTTGATATCAGTCACTTCAGGAAGACTAATTACCCCTGTGGTCTTGGCTCTCATCAAGCTACAGTTTAATCAGCAAAGGTGAAAATTACAAAAGAGGTGAATTGGTTCATCTTTTCTCAAGTTCGCAAGATCCAAGTCTAAGACTTGTCTCATGTCCACATAAAACCACTTGTTAAGTCAAGTCAAGTCATAATAGAATCACATTAAACAAGGTGTGTAGAGATGCAGCAAACTCTGTTGCTGCATTTGTCAAACCAAGCTAATTATATGTGTTTGGCTCTATGATGAAACCGTTTGGCGTCAGCAGTATGTTTTCCAACAGCAGCACAGACACTATGACAGAAGGCGGGGCTTGTTATCATTGAAACATAAAAGTAGTGTACATACTGATTTGATATTTCTTTGTCCTGCTACTGTTGTGGGTCTGGAACCTAAACCCTGCTAAATCTAGTGTAAAACATAGAAGTGATAATCTCAGTTCAAAATAGCTATTATCATGTGAAAGATGAGCTTAACATGTGTAAGGTCACATTTAAAAAATAGCCAATTAGTTATCCCAAGGAGGAAGTAATTGTAGACAGCCATGTGTCTCTTTCAATACACCTAAACTTGTTGTGCCTTTTCAGCTGTCTTTTGTTTGCTGTTAGCTGGAGGATATAAACATGTGGGGGTTCAGGCTGTATCCTTAGATCCCCCCATTCTGCTCAAACCAACAACGAAATCAGCTCTCAATTGCTTACAATAAGAAAGCACAGCCAGCTATGTTGGAAGGTTAACACCTTAGCCTTGTTAGACAGACCAGACATTTGGCTTCCATTTTTGTTCCTATTTATCTTCACAGCTATCCCCACAACAAACATTATAATGCCAATTTTTAGTACAAAGGGTTGAACAAACAGTTGGTGGTATATATTGAAATATTCCTCTGCATGTTTTGTATTCCAATGATGCTCAAATAATTCTTTTCCTCTGTATATATACCCATTTACCTGCATAATGCATAAATGTCCAGATGCAATTTGCCAACATAACATTTATATTTGTTGTCAAAAATGCATTATCAGCCACCACACTGACCTTCCTGTGCTTTACTTCTCAGGTTGCAAATGCGCTTGGCTAAGACAGTAGTACCTTTACACAATGACATGTTTCATTGTACTACATTGTAAGTCCTATCCATGACCAATGGCTGGAGCCATTCCCAGTGTGCACTGGGCAGAAAGGAAGAAAACACTGTGGACAGCCCTCTAGTCTCTAGTCCCATGCAAACACACACACACACACACACACACACACACACACACACACACACACACACACACACACACACACACACACACACACACACACACACACACACACACACACACACACACGCACACCCACACTCTTTGGGGGGTGAAAAGGGTCATGGAGGATGACACACATGTACATTCGCTTGTGTGATTATTTAAGGTCCCACACGTGTATGTGCATCAGTGTATGATTAGTACAACTCAGCCACGCAGATGCACGTGCATGCACACATGTGACTCGTAACACACGGGTGTGCGTGTGTGTGCGACGCTTAACTGTCAGGCTTCATCTATACTCTCCAACCAAGAACCACCAAGAAAACCAGCTGTTTATCTGAATGTCGACCACATTAATAGACTTGAATGAATCATTATTGTTGTTTTATGTTTTCTTCATTTATGTAGTTTTATTTTATTTTTATGTTTGTGTGATTTTCCATCACAGGTTACTATGATGATTATATTATATTATATTACTATGATTCGGACCAACGCTAATTTAGCAGTAATTCTAATGTATCTCACCTCATACATGGTCACATATTTTAGTAGCTAATGTTACACAGCAGCATCTGCACTGCAATGTGTTTCAAGGATAAAACATGAGACGCTATTTTTGCTAAAAAGTAAGTTGGAAGAGAGCCTATGATGAGCCCTGGTAACCAGATGATTTAATGAAGGTAAACACAGTGGACGGCCGTGCATAACAGCACTGCACTCTGGCACGGCACTTCTCAGAGGCTGCAGATGTAATATCATATCAGTCCTGCTGCCTTCAGATGCTGCAGTAATTTCATGAACTGAAGAAGAAGCTTTTCATACAGTATAAAGCCGCTGTTGGAGAATGTTTAGTTGAAATAAATTATTCATCTTTTAAGCATTAATCCATTGCTACAGCAAGCCTGCAGCAAGTATTTCGTTTGACACACAGGCACCTGATAAACTAGCCTAATGTATCAGTAGCCTATGTGATGCTCACAAAAACAAAGGGATAATGTTGGCATGGTTTGGTTTAATTTGTCCCCTTAGAGGGAAGGGTCATTGCAAATCAATACAAAGTTCTTCTGAGTGATCACCTTTATCCTATGATGAAATTTTTCTATCCTGATGGGAGTGGTCTCTTCCAGGATGACAATGCCCCCATCAATAGGGCACAAGGGGTCGCTGAATGGTTTGATGAATATAAAAATAATGTGAATCATATGCTTTGGTCTTCATAGTCACCAGATCTCAATGCAACTGAACACATCTGGGAGATTTTGGACTGATGTGTTAGATAGCGCCCTCCACCACCATCATCAAAACACCAAATGATGAAATATCTTTTGGAAGAATGGTGTTCATCCCTTCAGTAGAGTCCAGAGATTTGGAGAATAAATACCGAGGCGCATTGAAGCTGTTCTGGTGGCTGCAACACCTTACTAAGACACTTTATGTTGGTTTTTCCTTTAATTTGTCACCCGTCTGTAGCTCCCTTGTTTGTTCTACTGCCGTGTTCTTATCTGGACCAGACACTGAGTCAAACACAGGTACAGACGCAGTAGTACCCACAAACACAAACCCTTTTAACACCTAAGTTGATGAGTATAGCACCACACAAGAAATGAGTTCCTGATGCCTCTATATTGTGCTAAAATATCACATTTAAAAACAGTTAAAAATCAAATGTTAAATTATATATACATATTGTATAATTAAATTTGTTATAATCGTAATTAAAAAATTACAAAACAAAAAATGACATTTTTGTAAGATTACATCCGTCAGTGATGATGTAAAATGATGAAGAGTGATATAAGTACGAAATCTGCTCACTTCTGAGTAAACTACCGAGTGTCTATTATACGGAGTAATAAATGAGTGAACAGACCGAGAGATAGCTGTGTCCACATCCCATCCACTGCTCAGGCCAGGTGCAGGACAACAGATTTAATGAAAGTCATGAGACAGATGGCCAACATGACAAAGAGCAAGGTTTACATGGACACCAAATTGATTACATCATGCTCACGTCATTATAATGTACAATTCATTATAGAACTTGATTCATAATCAAGGTAAAATACAGCTGCATAAAAAGCTGCATAAAAAAATAAATAAAGATGAGTCAACAAGGGGGTCATTTCATACATAGCCAAGGTTTGTGTCTGTGGGTTTGTAAGTTTCATGCCTCCTAGTGGTCAAAAATTACTTATTGCAGTTTTAAGGCCAGTTTCAGAGAATAAAAATACAAAACACAGACTTGAAATCTATATTTGTCGCTGATTTACTTATATCTATATAAATAATCACTGAATTGGATAACACCAACACCAAAAGTGTGTGTGGCATAAAATGAAAAAAGTCTCGCAAATTTGTTTCTCTTGGAGTTAAGTTAGGTCTATTGCTGACAAGTAAAAGGTGTATTTATGTTGAGGCAACTAGAGGCACTTGGATAAATTAAAAAAAATTGTGGTTATAAATGTTGAGTCCATACTGACTTAAAGAAATAACAGGGCTGCAAAGTAAAGCTTCAGAGTGTGACCATGAGGGCTTAAAACATCATCATTATTGACCCAAGCAGCCAAATGAGATTCCCTCACAGAGCGGCTGGGTTCACTTTGCATAATAGGGTGAGAAGTTCAATGATCTGAGTGGCGCTCAGTGTCCTGCCGCCGCTGCTCTGCCACCATGCTGAGAGTACCAGCTGAGCTTTTTTAGGAACTTGATAACCTGCACCACTGATTTCTATAAATAGAGCCCATGGTTTTTGGCCTCCATGTAAGCAATGATTAATGGAAGTAATTTCGAGATGTCAGGAAGTTCAACTTTAGAATTTTATTTTTTCCAGTTTCACGGTCCAGTATAGTCAGAGTTTTTCTTGTTTCTATGGCTGCTCAAAAATTCAGGATTCAATTAAGTCCTGTAAATTATGGACAATTTGAATTATTGCCACAAAATGCATTCTAATGGCAGTTTCTAAAACAACAGAATGACTGAAAGATAATTGGTAGGAAAAAAAAAAAATCATTTTTTATGGTTTTGAAAATTTACAAGCGTACAGTGACCCTGACTGCACTTATTGTAATCTTACTGGAGCCTTCATAACTGACTGGGCAAAGCTTCTCTGAGAGTGTAACCAGTAGTAATATAAATGAACAGTTAACCAGGAGGGAAATTCACGAGAATGAAAAATCTCTCCATCCAGCATCTTTCAAGTACATTAACAGGAACATGATGGGGTGTCAGCAAGCCCTTTTGCCTACTGCTCTGGGGTCCTTGTCTTGGGTTTCCAGTATCTGTTGCGGTAACTGTCACTGAATTGGAAAACCACCAGCCGCCTGACTCGGAAAATGCCAACAAACAGAACATTAGGAAGACTGTATTCATAATTTCCCCAATGAAAGAAAAAAGCACTTGCTTTGCTCACTTCAGAGTCCGACGTACAGTAACTGCCACCAGGTTCACTTCACAAAACTCTTTAGTTATGGATGTTACTGTGTGATTGTGTGTGATATGTGTGGGGTGGGGATGTGTGTATGACTAAGCTGTAGAGAGAAGTCAAAGCATGCATGACTCCGGCAGTATGTGTGAATGTGAATCTCTGTGACTTGGGGTTTGATGTGATGTAGATTGAACTAAATGCTGCTGCTCTTAATGATTCATCTCAGTAGCTTTGTTTTCTGATCCCTTTGATACATCCACTGTAAATGCATGAAGCCCCTTTAAAGACTACTTCAAGTCTGTTGTGGCATCGAAATGTCAAGTTAGAGCAAAGGGAGATATTTTACAAAGTGCTGTATCCCTACTAAAAGACCAAATGTGGTTGGAAAAACATTACCACTAAAAATGCATTGTGGGCAATATAATGCTCTACAGGGAAAATAGCTCCCATCACTGATTCCATAATATCTTTAGCAAGGCATTACAGTATAAATTAAGCTGCTTTAATACGGAGAACTACATTTGCTATTTAAAAAAGGTCCGTTTTTTTTTTATTAGCTTTGACAATAGACCACAAAATCAGGTTTCGGTCAAAACAAGAACAGAAAACAAAAGACAAAAAGGCTGAAAATCCACCACATTTGAGGACAGTGTCTGTGCAGTACAGTTAGACTATTACAAAAAAGGAAAAAAAAAAGCTTGATAGTGGGTGGAAAAAAGTAGAAAAAAACTACCTTTGGAGCAGCAGAAGCACATAACCTCGCAGTTCTGCCACTGCAGTGAGCTCTCACCTCTGTGCTCTATGGAAATGGGGATTGACTGAGATCCAAGAGTCACCAAAAACAGGGAGGTTTCAGTAATGTCAAACATGCATGGGATGGGAGATCAATACAAAGTCTTGATCTCCAATTGATGAAACACCTCTCCTCCTGGCTCCAGGGATAATCTCACCACCTGATTTATCTGTGGTAGGATGCTCTGCAGAACATGCAATGTCCCTGCACTTTGTTCTGTTGTGTTTAAATCTGTTTGGTACATCAGAATAAGATAAACTTAAACACAAAAATCGCATACAGTATATGTTGGATCAATCGTTTGTTAAAATGAACGACTCCCTGACCAGGACCTTTTCAAGTCACAAGTAAGTTATTATTTAACCATGGCAATGAAGGTTCCCTAACCTTAACATAGTCGTTATTTTAACCCAAACCATGATCTCTCTCTAACTAACTAACGAGGCGTCATGCACAGCAATATAACACGGGGATTACTGCTGAATAGGTATGTTAGACAGTTTTTAATGAACTTAATGAAGTACACAGACTAGGATAAAAGTTCCCCACATTCACGTGCCTCTCCACAAATGTGTTACCATGGTTACCAAATGATTTGCATAAATATACAGTGGGGTCCAAAAGTCTTAGACCACTTTCCCATTTGGGAATGCTTATACAGAATGCCTAAGATGGGTTCCTGAAAGGTTGACACTCAGGAGATGGTTGTTATAGTGGTTTTGCTTTTGAGAAGTCACATAACTTCTACCATAAAATCCTGTGGTTGGGCCAATTGCTTTCACACCACAAACAAACTGCACCAGAGCCCACTTGAATATAACCGGACAGAGACGACTGGACAGAGGCCGCTTGAGAGTTTGATTGCCAGCTTTCAAACCAGCCCAGACAAACTGCACCAAGCAGCCAAACATGCCAGAGTTCAACAGAACCAAACCCAATGCATTAGGTGTGACAGCACCCAAAAGCTGCTAACTGGTGGTATGGCATCAATTCTCTAGGTTCACTTTAAGAAATGTGACATTTTTGTAAGCGATAACATCCGTCAAAATCTATGCTTGTAGAGTGGATCACAAAAACTGCAATGGCTCTTTCCATTGCATCATGTTGATGGGAAAAAAATGAATGACATGAATTAATGATGACTTCACCTGAGAACCAAGTTCCCTTTACACTGGCTCTAAATATTTGTAATATAAACTAGCAGCATTAAAACCAAAATAGAATTTTTATCTCAATTTGTTATTTGCAAGTTAATTTGATTGCAGAATATAATGGCAGAAAAATGAGCTCATCTCCAAGAAAACTGGCTAATTCTGCGAATCTCTTGTGTTTTTATTTCATGAGTCTCTTGCTATGATTTCCTGCAGAATGTCCTGCATTTACAGTCCTACAGATTTCTTCTTTCTGACCAAAACAATGTACTGTTTACTGTGTACTATAAAGTACTGTTGACAAAAGCATACAAATTTGACATTCTGCTGGTAGCAGCTTTCTGTCTTTCTTTATGTTTATTTTTTCACTGACTGAGGAAACACGGTTGGAAGAGGATCTTGGTGGAAAAAAAAACATGGCACTAAAACATGGAATAGGGTACCTGGGGAACGGAGAATTGAGGGGAAAGAAAGCCTGAAATCAGCTGAAGTCTGTTAAAATTCTTCTCAGTCAGAGCACATATAATCCTAACAGGATGATTTGCCCCAAATACTGTATTGTGTAGATAGCCCAGTGTTGCTTTTCTTTGCTGTGATTGACCAAATTTACTATCATTTTGCCCAGCATGGGGTGAAATTTTAGGTCAATATTTGCCTGACGTCAGCAAACTCAAATCCAAGAAGTGTTTTGAATTTGTAGCGCTGAAACACCCTGCTGATCGGAGTATATTACATGCCTTTTTAGATAGGGCAAGTAAAAATATTCTGCTGAGACAAAGGGCTGACCCATTTGTTGGATTTGAAGAGGAGGCATTGGCACCCAGAGTGAAAACAGAGAGATG
This sequence comes from Xiphias gladius, assembly GCF_016859285.1. Classification (NCBI taxonomy): domain Eukaryota; kingdom Metazoa; phylum Chordata; class Actinopteri; order Istiophoriformes; family Xiphiidae; genus Xiphias; species Xiphias gladius. The sequence goes on along the minus strand of NC_053418.1, from coordinate 22,732,428 downwards.
AATCCCTCATTTTCCTCCACCTATGCACAATACGTGTCACAACAAATTATACAGCACATATTCAAATATCTCTACAGCACTCATTGTCATTTGTACACAGAAATTATGTGTGACACTGGCAACATTTCATTGCTTTAGTCGATATGCGCAGATTGCTGGAAAGGCTGTGGAATTATTCATTATTTAACAATAAGACTGAGATTAAAAATTGGATAGATTTGGGGAATGAGGCTGGTTCCTGCCACCTCTGCTCTTCAAGCCACACTAAACCCACACAAGCAGCGTGGCTCTAGAGATGGCAGTGTCGGTCGGTCTGTCAGTCCACTACTTTGGTCCAGACTGAAAATCTCTCAAAGCTATTAGATGTATTTTTATGGCATTAGTATGGTAATGCACCCAACTAAGATGGTGAGCATTATACCCGCTAAACATCGGCATGTTAGCATTTTCACTTTGAACATGTTATCGTGCTGACATTCACATTCAGCTCAGAACATCACTGCGTCTGTAAGCCTCACGGCTAAATGCTAACATCAGCATGTTAGCAGGCTGATGTTAGCATTTAGCTTAAAGCACCCCTTTCTCAAAGTACAGTGTGGCTGTAGACTCTTAGTCTTATTTAAATCTGTCTTGTAGCAAATATGTGTTTAAACTTCAGAAGTACCTATATAAATAGTTCATATAAAAAGGAAGAAGAGCATTGTCACTGCCATTAAAGTTTATGCTTATTGTGGGGAAATCTCCCCCACACATGCCATTGTCTGGCAGGCATTTCACAATAACCCGAGGAGAAGCTGGCGGAGACGCTGCATCATTCAGTTTGTGCTGACTGACACACCATTTTGTCCCATCAGACAGACTGAGACGGTGTAGCAACGTGATGAAGGGGTCTTAGTTTATGGGGAAATCACAATGATATTCTTGAGGACTTCAACATGACATCAAAAGCCTTCCCACTGCAAAAAGATTAAAGAAACTGTACTATCTTTATACAGAGTAGGGTGGAGATACAAATTGCAGTCCACCAACTTACTAGGACATGTACTAATGTGCCAAGTCAACACTTCATTCTCTTTTAAATATCACTTTCAAGTTTTTGTGCAGTGAATGAAAGCAACACTGTACGTAGAACCACAGCATCTCAGTCAAATTAACTTAATTACCCTTATTAAATGGTGGGCTAAATAGGCTAGTAACTGCTTCAAGCCAACTTGAAAAATTAACGTGGCTGCTGTGACCATAAAACAGCATAAAATGTTATGTCTAATATTTCCATGTTATATTATTCATTCTGTGTGCAGTGCCCGACTTTTCATAAAGTGCTAGATCAGCCGTCAAACTCCCATTACAGCAAAAATGCCACTGATTGAGGTAACAGAAGCTTAAACTGAGGGAATGCAGGGCATATGATTACTGATTGACAGATATGCCATATTAACAGGACACTCAATATGGGATTCATATTTCTGAGGAGTTATTAGAAATCTAAAGATTTCTGCAAATACTTTATTCAAGTCCTCTGAAGACTTAATGGAAAAATCCCCCCTTGGATACAGTTACACTGTTATGTATCATCAAATGGTGATGCTCAGAGCATGCCAGGTGTAATTTAGGAATGAGGTGACATAAATTATTTTTCCAGTAACTTCCCTCAACTTGCCACTCTGCTTCAACTTCAGTTAGTGAGTTCCTGCATTTCCCTAAATGCCTTTCGACAACTGCCAGAGAGTGAGGGTGAGCTTGTTGCTTTCAGCAAAACCTTGTTTGGGTAGACAGATTATGCAACAGTGATAGCATATAGTAAGAGCATGCGAGTCAAAAAAGTCACACCCCTCACTCAAACCACAGCATATCATGAGTCTACATTGCATTGTGGTTTATTGAAGCTGCTGTCAGTGGGGAAATTGGTTTCTTCGCCTCTTCTATAATGCATTTCACTTTTATGATGGATTGTTGAATGCCAGTGTGAAATTGTGAGGCAATCTTTGAGTGTCTGACACCAAAACTATATGTTTACCCCTGAAGTTACAGCCAACTTGAAATGTTGCAGTGGATGAGACATTACATCTTCAAACAGCAAAATCAGTCCAGAAAAGCAAGGTATATCCCCCCAATAGCAGAACGTTAAAACTGTTTGATGAGGTGGTTCCTGTAAGCCATTTGTATTAACTGCTCTGATAAGACTGAAAATTGACTATTTAAAAAAAAACTTTAGACTTCAGTTTTTTAGACTGTCCTCCCAAGATCATCAGTTGTTTCAACAAATGCCCCAAAACGACATATGTTTCGTGCAAGTGAATTATGACTGTTGTCTATTGGGAGAAAAGGTAGAAATAGTTTGACATTATTACAGCGCCACAAAGTCAGGGAGGAAGTTGAAGAGGTTAGTTGGATCTATATTTGGACTTAGACATTGGAGATTGCTGTCTATTTCCAGTTTCTTACTGACAGTCAATATTGGTTTCTTTTATCTGTGACCACGATCATTCCTTAACCTGTAATAAGTGCATATTATTGTAGGCATGACGACAAAGGTCCCTTGACTTTTATGAACCTAACCTAAACCACCCTTTCCCAACCTTAACCAAGTTGTTTTTCTGTCTACTACCTTACCTAACCATAACCATAGCTCTGACAATCAGACAACAGTTTCATTTTAGCATTTTTACAGTATTTTATCATGGTTTTGGAAGACAAATTATGTTATCCTACCAATTGGGGCTTCCAATCAGAAAGCACAAGAACACGGCCAATTACAATCAATTAATCTTGTCATTTGATTTGGACCATTTGGGTTTTTCAGCCATGCTAGCAACATGACACTTTGGATGGCATTGTCGGTCTGCTGGTCAGTTGGTCCAACAATTTGATGCGGACTGCAATATCTCAACAAGCACCGGATGGATTGGCAGTACAGACATTTGCAGTCTCCAGTGAATGAATCCTAATAACACAGTGATTCCCTGACTGTTCATCTAGTGTCACCAGCAGGTCAAAGTTGTCACTTATCCACTGAAATATCTCAACTTCTACTGCATGGATTGACCCAAAATTTGGTTCAGACATTCATTCCCAGACGATTAATACTAATTACTGTAGTGTTCCTTGACCTATTCTAGTACCACCATGAGGTTGATATTTGTGGTGTTTTGCGAAGTAGCTCAGCAATTATTGGATGGATTGCCATGAGAATGGGTACTGATATACTATACATGGTGCCTGGAGGATGAATTTTAATCACTTTGGTGATCCCTTAACTTTTCATATAGCACCACTATTAGGTCACAATTTCAGTTTATTCCAGTTCTTTAGTTTATGACTAAATACTTGAAAAATTAATGGCATTCACATCAGGATCAGCTGTATTTGCGTTTAGTACTACTGAGCAAATGTTACCGTGCAAACAGACTATACTAAGATGGTGGAAATGGTAGATATTATACCTGCTAAATATCAGCTTGTTAGCATTGTCATTGGTATGGTGTTAGCATTTACTAACAGCATGGCTGAATGCTCTTTATTTTTGTTGTTGTTGCTCAAAAATTGTTTTCAGTAATGCATCAGCTGTTCCCACTGTCTGGAATGAGGGATTTTCACTATCTGAGAGGATTTCCATCCAAACATACCTATAATTAAAAGGAAATTGGTCTTTGGCTTTTTCTCTCTTTACCTGAATAAAATGGCCTCGAACCCAACAGAGAAGAGAAATTTAACATCACATTAAATATTGATAATATTTTGGGTGTTGCTGCAGGAGGGGAGGGCCACTGGAGAGTGAGTGATGGGAAAGGATGAATTATTGTGATTTATCTCTGTGGTCATCCTTATTTATTTCAAAATTAGTCTGGATAAAAATTGGTTTTTGGATAAATTTGATTTCATAATTTTATAGGGTTTTTTTTTGCTGTATGCTGTACATTAAATTATATAGTCCTAACATGAACTGACTCACCAGATTTATTTATAACAGACAAATGAATTTGAGCTTGGGTTTAAGTGAAGGACTGGGTTATTGTTTAATATCAAGTGCATATCAGAGTTAATGATGTTGTCAATCAATGCTGACCCCAATTTAAAATGGAGGTGTGGAGGTCAACAAAGCCATGACTTTGATTTCTTTTTTTCTCAGCAGCAGTTTTCTCAGTGATCTTCTTTTGACTATCTCTCGCCTGGACATAGACTTCTGCAAGAGCCTGTAATGAGTCAGAGGCACAAACAGCAGTTCATCGTATATGTTCTGTCAGTAAGTACATCTAACCCAGAGTGAAATTCAATATTGTCTGTGTTAAAGCGTGGAGGAAGAACATCATATTTTCCGCCAGCGCAAGATTAAGCTATTAGCAGGCCGGGACATGTGCTATTAGTGCATCATAATAAGAACAATAAAATCATGAAAACATCAGTTGGATGAAAGGGATAAAGAGGCGCAATGATTAATTATTTAATTATTAATTAATTAATTAATTATGAAACAACAGATTTGTCATATTCATTTTAACAAGCCGTTTAGATTACAGGCTATTATTGCACAGATCTTGTACTGCCTCTCCTTGCTGCTGGGTTTGTTAAATGTATTCCACCTCCTCACCAGGGCAGACATCACACCTCCAAGAGGAACATCTGTCAAGACTCTGAATCATACATATCGCAGATTATGTTTATTCGGGGGAGATGTCACCCTACGCACACAGCAGCCTGAGAGGTGCTTAACAACAAAGATAGGTCTGAGGTCTGATTATGTGCATTTGTGCTAATGAATCCCACTGCAACACTTTCAACTTAGCATGAAATCACTGCCTTGACTAGAATGAAGGGGGTGGGGGGGGTATTCGGTACAAATTCAGCTACAGTTACAGTTAATTTCATATTCTTTTGATTTCTGAAGTGAAAAGAAGTAAATACTTTTTGGTACGGCCCTCACAGTCACCTGACCTGAGCATCATTGAAAATCTATGGGTAGATTTTTAACATGCTGTCTTTGCAAGACAGCCTAAAAATAACCCCAAAGCGATCCGCAGGAAGAGTTGGTGAAAATTCCTAAACCAAGAATAGAAAGCCTATGTGTGATTCAGATACGTTTTTATTCTTTAGGTTTTAATGTTATGGTATATTTAGAGGCTACGATATAGTTAGTATATAGTCTCTACTGAATAAGTAAATAGTGAATGAGTTGATGTTACAGCTCAAGGAATGGTTTGACATTTTGGGAAATGTGCTTTTTTGCTTTCTTGCTGAGAGTTAGATGAGAAGATTGATACCACTCTTATGTCTGTAAGCTAAATATGAAGCTACTGCCAGCATCTGGTTAGCTTAGCTTAGCATAAAGATTGGAAACAGTGGGGAATGTGTCCTTCCTGGAGTCTTATCATGACCGTAAGGTTGCCAGACAACCTGAGCCAGGGCAAGAAGTAGTTTTGCACATAACACCCTGTAGCACCAGGACATGTTGCTTTTGCATGGATTAAAATGCGATAAAAACATGTTAGTGAGCTTTAGAGGTGCTGGTGGGCTGGTTTTGTTACTGTTGGACAGAGCCATGCTAGCTCTTTCCCCTGTTTCAAGTCTTTGTGCTAAGCTAAGCTAAGTGGCTGTTTGCTGTGGCTACACATTTACACATAAAATTGATATCAACCTTGGATAGAAAGAAAGAAAGCTAATAGGTGTATTTCCCAAAATGTCAAGTGAGGCGTTTAATTAGCTAAAATATGAATTATAACATTGAGCCTGTTGCTGTCAAGAACAATTTATTTGGCTTGTCTGCCATAAAATCACGAGTTTCAGATTTAAAAAAATATATGCATACCCCCAGTGAAACAAAGCACCTTGAATCAGTATTATGTGCTTGCTCATAGACAGAAATTTATTACAGGGACTTTTTTAATACCACCACTTACAAAATAAGAAGTGATACATGACACTAAAAAATTATATTGTGTAACCGCCATTTCAGCCAATTCACTTAAAAAGCTATTTCCTCCTGCATTTTGCTGCAGTTGACTTTGAATTGAGTTGACCAAAGCCCATTTTTCACAAAATCATCAGGTATGATAAAAGCTAAGTAGTGTACTATTGTGGAATCACTGGTTCATTGCCATCCAGTCTTGTAGTTACAGTAATTTTCAATTCCAACAAACAGGGGGATGGCCAAGCAAAATGAGAATTACTGGCAAAAGCTTTTCGATGGAATTACCAAAAACGAAAATCATGTGTCATTTGTCGCATAGTATGTGTGTTACTTTTCAATACAGTGATATGTTGTGCAGTATTGTCATAAAAATGTGTTTAGGTTACACGGCACACAGCTTACAAACTGATGTATTCAACAATGACACATCCTTTTTAGACACTATAAGATGCTCATGTGGCTGCCCTTTATTTGGCAGGTGAACAACAAATATTGAAAGCTGTCAAACTCCCTTCACATGACGGAAGCCTGCCTTCTGTGCGTTTACGCAGAGATGAAATGCAAGCTGCCATCTTGGCAAGCAGAGGCAGTGTATTTGGATCACTCATCATCTTTGTTTCTTATTCCTCACATTTTAAAGACAGGGCTCATATTTTAGTGCCTAAAAATTAAAACAAATGTTTATTGAATAAAAGTACCCACAGCTGCAGGATTTGTCCTAGGCAAACACTTATTAGATCCATAGGGGCCATTAGTTTTTAATATATCCAGGAGGGGGACAACGGGTACCACATTTCTGAGCGCAAATGACGGGAAAAATGAAAACAACTTAATGGCATGAGGCTTGTTAAGGCTTGTTTTGGCCTGAATAGTTATTTTAAAAACTAGGCTGCTCAGCAGTATCAACATTACAATGTTTCTGACCCTGTCAGCTTTGAAAATTACTAAAGTTGAAAATTAATTCATTATTAGTCTAGTCTTTTCAGACATTTGTAACAGTTGGTTAGATGCATTAGCAGTGGCAAACCTTCTTTTCTCCTCACTTCTTCTGCCCTCTCACAGCCCACTTTAATTATCTGTGAGCAGGATCTCCTCACCTTGTTAATGTTTGCAGATTTCGCCCAAGTACAAGAATCGCCTTTGGCTGAGACGGTGGGATTTTCACCTGAATTTTTTTCTGAACTAACTTCACAGGAGATGATCTGTGGGTGGACGGCAACCACTGCAGCTACTCTGTGAGCACAGAAGTGGATGTTTTTAAAATAATGTGCCACAGGAAAACCATGGAACCGCACGGTTCAAAGTGTTCATCAAAATTCACACTCTGCGAGCGCAGTTTGCAGCATCGAAGCCAACCTGCTGAGCTGTGCAGGGGGAAATCTATAGAATCAAATTAACTCCATGTCTGTTGGTCTGGGCATGTGCAGAAGATAACAGGCTTCAATTACAAAGCTCTTTCTCCTAATTGAAAATGCAGCTAATAGCTTAAGTGCTTGCTATCTGGGATAGCTAAAATAACGTGCAGGGGGCTCACGGGGTTTGCGCATTTACAATATGCCCCCTGACTGTGGGTTTGAACCCTGGAGCAGCCTTTTTCGGATACACAACCTCTCTCACTTTCATGTTTCTTGACACTCTCCACCATGTGCCATTCAATAAAATCAAAAAAACTTCTCATATACAATATCAGAAGAGATATTTGCTGCATTGCCTTTATTGTGATGCAAATAACCTTGGACACTGTTGCTGCACATCATGGACTTCTTGTGCTGCAACCTATACCGAATACTGGTGCGAGTCTCATGACTAATAAACATGATACTGTATTGTGTCGAATAATGCCATTGTTTGAAACAGTTTGAAAGTGTAAATGCATCACGCTAACCTATACACGCATAAAAACCTATTGGTGATTTTAAAAGTCCCCTGCTGTACCGTGTATTCTTACTTTGCATTGCAGTGTTTGGCACAAAATATAACATGCGCCAACAACAAAAAAACAAACAAATAAAAAAAAAACCCATTACATTTTTAACACCTCTGGCTGCTCCCTTGAGCTGTAGAGGACAAGGAATAACAAAGCAGAGGGAAGTCTCGGCTCCTTACCTCTGATGGGCTATTAGTTATTCTAGCTAGCAGAAGCCCCATTAGGTCTGCCATTTAATGCTCTCACGCCACATTCTCACATGAAAGCTACAAGATTGATAAAACAGCCATCTCACCTCAAGCTTCCCTTGTGTTTGAGAAATGCTCTGCCACAGATAATCTGACAAAGAGCTGATTTAGCGACCTGTGTACCTTGTAGTGTGCGACATTACTGAAAACAATGGAACATGTTTGTGCTAGACTCCCCAGTCTTCAGGAAAGGACACAACAAGAATGTAAGTGGTGCTACAGTACAATCCATTGACTTAAAACATATTCTAAAATGATCTATAGGGTCCTCATGGAATACTGGAAATGAGCTGCGTGGCACCGAGAGATAAAACTACCATGGAGAAGAAAGATGTACTCCACAGCATGTCTGGTTCGCCTGACAAAATGTGTAGCTAAGATTCCAGTGACACTACATCTTTCCCAACACAACACGTCCTGTTAATCACACTTAACCATACTGCCAAATCAAAATAAGCTGCCAGACAAAGGAAAACAGATGCAAAGCATTAGGGGGGAAAAAAAAAAAAAGAGTACACAGGTAAAAAAGTGCCTAATTAAGCATGAGCAAAGTGATTAGTCCTTCTGTCAAGGCTCTCTGTCTAAATCCCTCCGTGCTGTACAGTGGTGCAGATTCAGTCATGTGGGGGAGTCCGCCGTTAGGATGAGAATTTCAATTTTAACTCTTTGGACAAAAGATTCACTTATGCAGCCCAATAGTTTCTTTATGTTTCTGAGATTAAAAAAAAGCAGTATAATGCAGTTTGTTACTGCAGTAGTACACAAGAGCTAGACAGAAATCGGGCCCAAATGCATAATTTATCTTCTATTTGCCTTCAGGCCTTTAGAGTGTTCTCCAGCCTGCAGTGACTGTTTGAATTCTGTAAATTAAACTAATGAGTAAAAGCTTAAGTACATGATTGCCAGAGGCAGAAAAAGAGAATGGGATATATGATCTGCTGGTGTGACTGTAAATATCCCACCAGCAGAAAACAAATATGAAAACTCACACGGCTTGTGTATTTGCTACTACAGCTGTTGTAGCAAACACACAGGATAGGAGAGGACCACCTGCACAGTGACTCGAGCTAATAAATTTCTATCATTCCGCTCAGGACAGCAAGCCATTTGTGAATAAATAACAGGCTGGCTGATAATACGTAGATTCATCAATGAGCTCTTTTGTGTCAGGAATGAAAAATGTACTTACTTTGTGTATAATGCATCTTACTGTATGTAAGTTATGCAGGGAGAGGAGCTGCCGCTGCAGTTTCAGCTAATGGGAATCATATTTTAGCAATGAAACTGCATGATTCAGGACAACAGCTGGGTAATCATATGGAACTGGGCAAACCCAATATATTACAAAACAAGTCACCATGCACTGACCTTTACTTCCTTATCCCAAAAAAAACAGACAAGAGCAGAGGAGGAAAAAAAAAGTACTTTTCTCCGCAGATTGTTAGAAAATTTACCTCTCATGCCTCGTAGTGGAAATGGATTTTTGGAGGGCAACGGTCATACCTCGCATTCCCTGGAGCCTGAGATGGTGTATGTGTAAGGTCCTGTCCCATTAACCAGCACATCCATAGTCTCTGAGTGCGAAGGCTTGTAGTCCACATAGTACTCTTGCAGTGGTGAATTAAGGGAGCGTTCAGTCTCCCGTGCCTTTTTCTGGCGCTTTTTAACCACCGAGCGCTGCTGAAGCTGTTTGATACTGCTGGGATAGTGCTTCCATGAGACATAGATAACCAGTAGAATTATAGCCACAGATAACAGGAGGGCCACGCTACCAGCTATGATTTTGTGGAAGGACACATACTCAGTGTCTGGCAAGGGGATGGTGGGGGAGGCCTCGGAAGGCGTCGGGGAGGCTGTCCTGTTCCAGATCAGCTTCTTATCCACCACAGACTGCGTGGAAAGCGGCAGCAGCTCAGTCTGAAATGCAGAAGTGAGGGGCAATGTTGTCGAGGGGATGGGAGTCGATGTTGCTGTACAGATGTTATAAGTCTCCACCACATCAGTCACTTTCTCTCCTTGTGCTTCCTTAGGGCCAGCACAAATCATAGTGGACTCCTTGTTACCCTTAAACGCCTTGAGCCAGGCCACAAGGGGGCAAATGTTGGGGTTACAGTACCACAAATTACCAGCCAGACTGATGGTAGTGAGGGAGATCCAAGCCTCCACTGTCCGCTGAGACACATTGCTGAGTTTGTTGGAGTCCAGATTAAGTGTCTGGAGATTAGGGAGGCATTGAAATGTACTCTGGTCCAACACTTGAAGTTCATTTCCTGAAAGATCCAGCTTTTGCAAGGAAGTCCACATCCATGGCAGGCCCTGGGTTAGCAGTTTGATGCGGTTCCATTGCAAATAGAGTGCCCTCAGGTTAGTCAGGCGGGGGAAATGAGCAAAATTTATCTTTGAGAACTGGTTGTGCTCCAAATGAAGCTCAGTGAGTTTAAGGAGCCCTGCAAAGGCGTTACGTGTGAGGCTCCGTAGCCTGTTGTAGCCAATATCAAGGAACTCCAGATTGCGACAGTCAAGGAAAACTCGCATTGGGACAGTTTTTAAGGAATTGGACCTCAAGTGTAAACTCAGCAGCTTCCGTAGACCCACGAACTGATTAGGCTGGAGAACCTGCAGTTTGTTGTAGGAAAGGTCAAGATTGCGTAAATTAGGAATGTCATGGAAAGTGTTGTTTTTCAGCTGTGTGATCTTATTGGAGCTGAGAATCAGTTCTTTGAGCCTCCGTATCCCATGGAAAGCCTGGCCGTCCACAGCATTGATGTAATTATGGTCAAGGTAGAGCCAAACTAGTTGACTCAGCCCTGCAAACTGGTGGGCTCTGAGGTTCACCAGGCTGTTGTAACGCAGGGACAGGCCCTGTGTGCTTACAGACACATTGCTTGGCACGTCACGGAAAGCATTGGATTCGCAGTATATTATTTTCCCATCACATCTACAGCTCTGGGGGCAGGGACGCTCACGGATGCCGCTTGGAGCAGCAAGCAGACAGGCGGGCACCACCACAGTGGATACAAGCCATCTGAAAAGCAGGGGGAGTCCTGCAAACACACAGTAAAGTTACAGATTTAAGAACATAGAGCATGGCCCAGACAGAACCAGTGTGCACAGACTTTGACCGGGTACAACTGAATAAAAGTGAATTTAATTAAGGAACCCAAACATTACCACCCGTCCAGACCCCTGAGGCACTTGATAACAGAGGGGCTTATTTGCAGCCTACTACATTTGCATCCCTGTGTTCCTGGCAAATGTGCACATACACATACAACTATTATGATTGAGAACCACATGTATCAGGCAAAATCTGCCCAATAGTTGTTGAGAGGAAAGCCTCCTTTCAGGTCCCACAGGCTGCATTCATCATTTATAAGCCGCAGGGGGGCAAAGACACCAGGAACAGTAGCTTGAAGTGAATCGTAATGGACTAAACACTTTGTGCGGAATGGAAGGCTTCAAGTACCTTGCAGAGCAGTCTACATACCCATATTTGCGCGGTGTCGGCTCCTCCTCATGTTTTCATAGTTTATGGCTCTCTGTTGCATGCGTTCCACGTCCACATGTCAGACGCCGCCGGCGTCTTGTCCCGATAGGTGGACAGGCAACCGGGACGCCCGTCCGCACGGCGAGCACACGCACTTTGCGCCGCAGCCCGGTCCGCTTTGCGCACAGCCGCACACCTGTCGGGGATGAGAGTGGCTCCGGAAGGTGTGCATCCACCTCTGTCTGTAGTTTCCCACCTTACCGCGCAACACGAGCTTGATGGTGCATATTTCGGACTGCCACCTTACAAAGCGCTCGGGTGGACGCGCTCAAGCCTGTATCCGCACGAGGATGACATTGTTTAACCCGTGCTTCTGAAGGCATGTATGTTAGATAGCCTGCATTTTTAAACGCCGAGTCGCCAATTGTTGAATCTAGATCAAGTGACCGAAAAGAGACCGGAAACCGACCATTTGAAGAAATTTAAACGCGACAAGTTGGACGTATCCTAATGCAGATGTGGACAGCGGGAGGGAAAGGCGCAGTCTGTTGTGGATTAGATCCGTTGACCGTGGCATCAAGAATAAATCAGTTGTATAGCAACAGGAATGGTGGTGGTGTAGGATTATACTGAGCTCACTGGAACTCGTTTCAGGACTTGAGATGCCCCCTGCTGGTCATTGAGTGACTCTCCGCAGCCCACACTAAAGTAGACTTCATTGTCCTCAGGTACCGAGCCTGCATATCAATTAAAGCAGAGGAACGGGAGGACTGTTTGCTCTGCATTTAAATATTTGTGAAGGTAAACTGCCAGTTGAACGCTCCTGAACAGCCTATTTGAACATTTTTAGATGAATCCCCAGCAAAACGCTCATTGTGGGATTAGATATGGCAAAATTAAATTTACTAGAGAGCTGACTTTTATTACCTAAATTTTGTTTACAGACAAACACGACTGCTTAAATGTCAAAATTAGAAGTACCCATACAGAATGGCCCTATTTAATGTTATATTATATATTTTATATATTGTTGGAATATTACTACTGATATATTAACATTTAAGGAGCATTTGCAATGTTGCAGCTGGTGGTCAAGCTTATATTTCTTTCTTTTGTGCCTTTAAGATTTTACATATAAAACATTTGGTGAACTTTTAAAACATGGTCTAATCTTATAGATGAAATTATACCGAATAGTATATTCTGCTAATAACTACTAAATATTTCAAATACATGTAGATGACTAAAACATACAGTCTTGCTGCCATACCTATAAAATGGAAATGCCCAAGTAAAGAACATGTACCTAAAAATGGACTTAATTATATTACTGAAGTGAATGCACTTAGTTATTTCATTTGCTAGTAATAAACTCTGCAAAGTCTGAGTTATAACTTCAGAAGGTCCCCTGGGGTTTTACTCTGGTTCTGGGCCTTTATTTAAGGGACTATTGTTAATATGATTCTTAATTAGCGCATCATAGGCAGGTGGGCCTATAATGAAAAGTTCGGGTTGTTAAGCCTAAATTTGTTCTTCTCCAGGTGTCTATAGGATCCAGATCTCTGCCACTTACAATAAAACAGAAAATTAATTCTTAATCTACATATTGCTTTCTTATATTTTCTGATTTAGGGTATTGACAGGGTGTTTACTCTTTGAAAATTAACCATAAATAATGGTATATAGAAACTTCTGGCAGGTGGAGTAAATCCAGCATACAGAGGAAAACAGCAGATGGGTTGAAAAGCATGTATATATTTTTATCCTATTCATTTGGTTTTAAATGTCATATTTTAATTTATGCCAAAAAAGTTAAGAAATCTTGGTGGGTTTTTTGTTTTTGTTTTTTTGTTGCTTCTCTACTCATCGTTGCATATTGACAGTGAAATGCGTCATGCGTAAACAAAGGGTGCGCTCAAGGCCTAATAATGAGACTTTGAATCGGGGTCAAAATCATCACTTCTAATGGGTCCCTCTGCCTCTGTACTTAATGAGAAGCGTAATTACCGGTAATGGTCGTTAATGAACATTTGAGCTCAAATTGCAGAGAGTTTGTGAAAAAGTAATCGTTGGAAACAAAAATAAAACTGATGCATTTAGCACTTCAGTGGCAGTCACTGATTTAATTTTCATTGTTAGATCAATGACCTAACTGGAGTTGAAGGACAGGGCAGGAACCAACTCTCTCTCTCCCACTCTCTCTCCCACACACACACACACACACACAAGCATACACACGCACACACACACACACACACACACACACACACACACACACACACACACACACACACACACACACACACACACACAACACACACACACACACACTTCTACGTCACACTCAAATGCCATCAGAGGGTCTAGTGATAATTTGAAACCAAGCATGGTTGAACATGAACTGAATTTAATTTATTCATTAATCTTTTGTTAGACTCAAGTGTGACCCCATATGGTAAACAAGAGTAAAATAAAAGAGATACGCTTTTTTTTTTTAGGAAATACAAAATACATTGATTACACTTAAACTAAAACATCTTCACAGAACACAGAGGCATGTTTGATGCAACAGATAAGAAAGAGCAGTGGCCCAAGACTGGAGCCTTGAGTTACCCCTGAAGGGATTGTAGCTGTGTCAGAGTTATGCTTTTGAATTGTAGCATACAGTCAAAACATTCCAAAACATTCCATTTTAACTCGTACGTAGATAATTCATCAAGCAATATGTCATAGTTAACTATGTTAAAAGCTTTTGAGAGATCACGAACCGTATGTTTTTCAGTAAGAGTGTGAATCATTTCAGACTGTTCCGGGATATCAAATCAACTAAAAGAAGAGTAGCTGCATTTAATGAACTCTAAAGTGCATATATGAGTAAATGGTTATGACACTGTATCCCTGTCATCCATCAAGTCCCCACTATACACAATAAAACATCACCACACAAGCGGAATTCTGAAATAGTGAAAACTCAGACACTTTTGATCAATTTTTTAAATCAATCTGATTACTATCAATCTTAAGCATACATAAAATGGCAAATGATTTCTTTCTACATTTAATTTCTTTGATTTACTGAAAAAGTAATTTACATACAGGTTAAGCAAGAAACGGCATACAGTATAATCCTCCAAAGTCTCACCCTATTTTTGTTGACAGTGAACTGGTTATGATACACTGTGTCATTTCACTATTTGACTAGCTAGTATTTTGATTACTGTATCAAACAATTGTTACCTTTAAAACAAAAATTCACAAATCTGTTCTATATTTACAGTTGAAAACTGGTTATAATTTGAAAGGAATATACTGCACAGTTTTAGTCTGTCTGTCATGAGTTTGATCCGCTTGGTCACTTTTCTCCTTATCCACAAACCAAACTACTGGTCATTTTGGGTTACATCTTGTTAAATCTTTGAAATATATATGGAAATACATAGCCAGAAATTCATACGGGGGGAAAAAAGTGGTATCTCCTGTTAGAATCCCACTGTTAAAAATCACAGCAAGCCACTGTTGTGCAATCATCCAATGCTGAGTTCTTGTAAATTTCCTGTGATCTGTGCATCAATTCTTATTTATGTTGTCGAATAAATCTGACATGACCCACTTTCACATTCCATTCAGCTTTTTTGGGTATTTGGTGTGACTAGCACATGCAAGCAATTCAGAAGTGCTATGGATCAATAATTGAGTTTCCCAGTATATTTATAGTCAATTCTCAACACTGGAAAGAAGATCGCGACCTCAGCTTCTTTTAACTCTGCCAACTTGAACGTTTTCTTCCTTTTTATCTTACTTACATCTGAAATTTGACTGCTTGTTCAAACATTCTTCGAATAAAATGACTTGTGTTTTAGATTTTGTGACGTGCTGACTCATTGATGATTGTCTGTAGTGCTTGATAACATTCCCTCAAGTAAAAATTAACCCCGCAAGAGAACAAAATTGCACTCTGTTGCTATGAAGAGCATAGAAACCCAGGCCATAAACAACAAAGGTATAGCACCACCATATGCATTCACCTCACTTTGCAAATAACTCAGCCACCAAATTGCTTCCTATGAAACTTTAATGACTGTCTGTGACTTACTGAGCCCTGAATAATAGAGCAAGGGAAGGACCTGCTTTTTGCAGCATAATGAATCCCACTGTAACAGGGTGTAGAAATGTATAAATATTGAAATAATTAGGACAAAGAGAGACTTAAAACAGTGTTGAAGCAGGTTCTATTTACTCTGATTTCTTCTAAATGTGTAACTTTAATTGCCCCGTGAATTATACACACAAAATATCCAAGCAGCACGTAGATATTTCTGAGACAGAGGACTGGTCCCAAAACATCTGGCACTTTATCCTGTATTGCTCCTAAAAAAAGGAAACTATTGCATACACTTTTCTTTGTCTTTTGATATACCAAGGGCTTTTTATTTGACAATCATTTGATGTATGAAGTTATTTCCTTAAAATTGACCCTCATCTTACCACAATATTCATATTTAAATAAAACTGCCCAAAGGTGCTAAGCATTCATGACGTTAATGAAAGAAAGGTAGTTGAAAACACCATTAAACCAACATTGAAACATGGTTTCAAAAGTTGAACCAGTAGTCTTCAGACTCTTTTCTCCAGCAACATTCCACAGAAGATCATGATACCAAGCCCTTATATGGTAGTCTACCTTTTCAAATATCGCTCTCATGCATAAGAAAAAACACTTCTGCAAGGAAGTCTATGAGGATCAGTTGACAGTGCATTAAAGAAACTATGATAATGGGCCTCTGCATTTAGAGTCAAACAACCATAAGAGTGGATAGTGTCCTGCAAAAGGAGCAGATTCCTGCATCACAGGTGAAAAGGTTCTAAAATAAACCTTTAAAAAGGTATATTTTAATTTTCATCTGTAAATTTCCTCATACATAATGTATCCTGATAGCAGTCCTGTACCCTGAATGATTGAAGTCCGCTGGGCAAAGGAGTCTCTTTATCAAAAATGGGTTCAACCTAGTGCCTCTGTGCTTCTACTCCAACATGGAGAAACTAAACACAAGTACCGGTAGCAACAGGTAATGTTTTTACATGAACATTTATTCAGGATCAATTAAATAAATTGCAAAAATGACACAGAGCATTTGCTATACCCTTTGTGTTTAAATGGGGAATGTGAGAAAGCAAATTCAGCCAATGAGGAGATGCAATTCTGTCCTGTTGGTCATATCTTTTGTGTTACCTAGGCAGGAGAGGCTTGGAGGTATGTCCTAAAACACACACTTATGTACAGTTTTGGGTACTTTTGGGTGCATGTTCATGTACTGCAGGGCATATATTTACTGTCTGTGCACATCTGAAAAATAACACGCTGTACCGTCGAACTGCTTCAGAAAATATTAAAGCTTCAGTGAATGTATTTCTTACCTTATTTGAAAGTTGTCAAGTTCATATCATGTTAGATTTAGCTTCAGTAGTGGATTTGTTTGTGAGGTCGTTCCACATTGATTAATTCAACATTTTATTAAAATATTGGTTTGTTTCCTGGACAAAGTTCCTTTTAGTTAACAGAGGAACTTTAGATGAACAATAATAAGTATGATAATTATATTGGTGGGGTTATCAAATCTAAGGCTGCGGTGACCTTGAAAGACCAACCATGATTGTTCAATAACATCAAGTTCAACAAGTTTAGCAGAATATCACCTGTCACTGAAATTTGAACATCTATACTTCTTTGAATCATTACAGATTTTAATTTAGATGAATAATCTTCCAAATGTCATATCTGTTAGTGTGACAAAAATACTCTCATGTGTAAATATTATATGATAAAAACTTCCCTTTCTATAATGTATGTACAATGACACATCTACTAAATAACTCCATGTAGTGAATTTATTCTTTGTGTCACTCAGCCACCCGAATGTTTATTTTTCTGTTATACTCTTTCATTTTATTGTTGATTGTATTCAGAAAGCTGGCTGGTTGTTCCTATGCTGTTTGTTCTTTATGTGCGAATAAAATTTTAATGAAGCACCTGAGATTGAGGGAGTGAGAATCATGTATTTGCATGAGCGACGGGATTTTCTGAAACCCCCCCACACACACTGGAAGTCTAACAAAGGGGTACTATTGGTACGCATGTCAATTCAATGAACCTAGTCTTATAGTAGCACATTAAAAAAAAAAAAAAGTAAAACATTGAAAAGATTACAGTCATTACACAAAATACACATACGTGCAAAAGGTTTTTGTGGATTACTGTAATGCTATCCACCCATCTCAAATCAAAGCCACAGACTTTTATTGAGAGATTACCTTCCAGCTTAGATATTTCAAATATATTGAAAGGGCATTTTGAAAATATAAGCATGGATGATAATCTGCTGTTTGCTTACAACAGTGATTTTAGTTGGGCGACATGCCTGCACCATTTGGTCTCAGAGACAATATCTGGAAAATAGGGGCTCAGTGAGAAGAGTAAAAGTTCAGTGAGAGATAACTGAATGGATTAATAAATCTACCTTTCCATCTGTCTACCCCTCTGTTTGTATATGACATCAACAGAAATGACAAGAACTGCAGATACAGTACAGTGTTTAATGCACATGTGCATTAAACAAGGCAGCTGACATGTATGCATTCAAATTAAACTTTTCATAACCTCCTACTGTAACTTTATCTAGGTTATCTAGGATGTATTATTCACTTTCACTGCTCGATGTTTCTTGTGTCATTGTCCACTTAACCTATCAGAGTTAAATTACATTTTCATTTTCTATGTTTTCATATACAAGATAAGATCCAGCTGATAAACTGAACGCGGAGCTGAAAACTGATCACTGGCAGTCAGTGCAGCACATCCTCCTTCTCTGAGCACAGGTTTCATTTTTCTGTGCACACAGCGTTCTTCTGCCTAAATGTTGCAAAGCGGCCTCTCCTGACAGCGTCATTGTTGAGCAGCACGTTTTCCCCCCACTTCAGGTGCACATTTCTCAAATAGCACGATTTCCCAAGACACGTGTGAGGCAGGGCACCCTTTGAAGAGCAGATTTTGTTTGACTTTCAAGTGCAAAATGTGCTACTATAAATCCGAGGGGCATTATGTTAACAGAATGGCTCATTTTCACACCTCTCAGATTCACCCCTGCTGTGGTGCTCATGGAGAATACATCTCTTCTTAATGCAATCCACAGGCATCAGACGATACCATGTTTGACCAAGAATATTACCACATTCCTAGCCAAATACTGATATGAATTCATCAGGTCATTTCTTTATAACCACAAGGGATCTGGATGCGTTTTTCTCTCTTATCTTTGCTGAAGTCATGATTGGTGTCAGCAGTTCTCGAAGCAGGACATTTCTCTTTGTGTGCACAAGGGGTTGCTGTTACCACACATCACAGCGCAGACTCTCCACTGCTCTGCAGCCAAATCTGGTGTTTTCCACACTGTTGTGTCCAAAGTGATGAATACATGTTCAAAGCAGAAGGAGCAAAGTATGAAAAATGAGTATGAAATCACCACAGAATTACAGATTTCCCTCTCTCTTTAAGCCTCGCTTTAAACCTGTTTTCACCCCCGTCCTTCCTCCACTGTATGTTGATTGCCCACTTCATAAGGGCCGTTTATTTGAATAACCATAATCCCACTGTTTCCACCTCTTCAGAGGCATCTCTAGACACCAAGAGGTTTAGGATCATGCCACCCCCTCATTTTGATTAAGGAAACATTCATCATCATGATCAGCAGTGTGTATTCTTACAATGTCTTACCATCTTTATACTCTAGCTCCTCAGGTCAACCCACATTACAGCAAGCTTTGGATTATAAGCAAATACAATGGAAAAAATAAAATAAAATCCAAAAATGCAATTCTTAGGGCCACTGAGAATGCATGTATATATGTATACCAACTTTTAATAATTTTAGATTTCACAGAGCCGCCTACAGAGCAGGGAAACTATAGCTTAATTTACAATTTTTCTATTCATGTTTCATATAGATTTCATAGAGAATACATTCAATTAATGAATGAAATAATATCTGAATTTACGTGGTTGGTGTATATATATATATATATAGCATATTTTTAAGCTGATGGTGTTTATGTGTGCTTAAAGACGCCTACGCCTCTGAGAGAGGACAAAGAGGCGGGGGGGGGGTAAGGGATACATACAGAGAGAGAGGAGAGAGGAGAGAGAGAGACTGCGTGGAGTGGAGGATCGTGCATCAGTCTATTGGCGCTCAAATTTGTTGCGCACACAGCGGGCTGAACTACAGCGGCGACTGCGAGTGTGAGGGCGTCCTGTTTCTGAGCGGCAGGAAGGGATCGGAGGGGGCTTCGGACCGCTGCGGAAAACTTGCCATCATTTGGCTTCCTGCTCAAATTGAAGGCAGAAGTGATGCTCAGTATGCGGACCTACTCGGAGACTGCGTGAACCGCGATTCCCTCCTCCGAGAGCAGTTTCATGTGCTCTTTATCCGTTTCTTTCAGAGGTTTACTCCTTCCCTCAGCAACGATGGGTAAGTCATGTTCTCCCCAATTTAGTGGCAGTTTCTCCCTCTTGACGCTCTTCGGGGCACATTCGTAGGTAGTTCCTAAACTAAATTTCTGACATCTCAAGAATAACGAGGCCAGCTGTTTATTCAAGCAGTCATTTGGACCGTATGACAGAGTTCCTCCCCGTGTTCCTCTGTCTGAGCATGTTCACATATCCATACCTAAAAAGTGGGCTAGCAAACGTCAGACTCTGCCATCAATTCTTCATGAAGCAGGTCTGATGTCTCAGTCATGAGAGCCCCAGCTGCTCCTCACTGCAGGAGCTCCTGTTTGAAGAATGAATTTCTCACCTTTACTTATGTAAACGTCTTTGAGCACACGTTTTCTGAAACCAAGTCATCCCTTTGATTGCCTGTGCCCCGCTCTGCCCCCAACAGGTTCGGTGATGTTGGACTGGAGGTTATCATGTCTTCTCCTGCAGGCGGCTGTTTTGCTGCTGCTCGGCAAGGGGGAGAGAGTGTGCCCTGCAAGTTGTCGCTGCGAAGGAAAGATTGTTTATTGCGAGTCTGGCATCTTCCAAGACATCCCAGAAAACATCACTACAGGATGCCAGGGTCTGTCCCTGCGTTATAACAACCTGCTGGTTCTGTTGCCCTACCAGTTTGCTCATCTCAATCAGCTTATCTGGCTTTACTTGGACCACAACTCCATCGATGCGATAGATGCTTTAGCCTTCCATGGTGTCCGCAGGCTCAAGGAACTGATCCTCAGCTCCAACAAAATAACCCATCTGCATAATAACACATTCAGCGCCATACCAAACCTGCGAAATCTGGACTTATCCTACAATCAGCTGCAGTCTCTGCAACCAGGACATTTTTATGGTCTGCGCAAGCTACAAAATCTCCACCTTCGATCTAATGGACTGAAACAGATCCTCATTCGCACGTTTCTGGAATGCCGGAGTCTGGAGTTTCTAGACTTGGGTTATAATCGCTTGCGGAGCCTCACCCGTACAACGTTCTTAGGCCTGTTCAAGTTGAAAGAGCTTCATTTAGAGCACAATCAATTTTCCAGGATTAATTTCTTTATTTTCCCACGCCTTACCAACCTCCAAGCTCTTTATTTGCAATGGAACCGCATACGATCCATCAGTCAAGGTGTGCCTTGGACATGGCACAAACTACAGAAACTGGACCTGTCAGGGAATGATATCCAAATCTTGGACCCAGCTGTATTCCAGTGTATGCCAAACTTACAAATACTCAACCTTGAATCAAACAAGCTGAGTAGCGTGCCTGTGGAAGCTGTTGCAGCGTGGACCTCCCTGACCACCATCAGCCTGGCTGGTAACGCCTGGGACTGCAGCCCCAGCATCTGCCCTCTTATGGCGTGGCTCAAAACCTTCAGAGACTCCAAAGACATTAGCATGATATGCAGCAGTCCTAAGTCTGTGCAGGGAGAAAAAGTCGTGGACGTAGTGAGAAACCACTCAACATGTGTGGACATGTCAAATGTGTTCACAACCACAGCTGTCATCATTCTGACTTCAGGCCAAGATGTGAACACCACAGCTCGCCCCTTTCCCTCTGGTGTTACAGACCTGACTCGTAGTGAGTCCCCTGCACAGAGATTAACGCCTCCACCTGTCCGTCCTAGCGGGACAGACAGAAAGACAACAGAGTTTACAACCATGAGCTCTACATCACCCATCTCCCCTGAACCCCCCACATCATTTATCCCCGAGCTACAGTTTGAACATATGGCGTTCCATAAAATCATTGCAGGCAGCGTAGCCCTGTTCCTGTCAGTGTCATTGATCCTTCTGGTTATTTATGTCTCATGGAGGCGCTACCCCAACACCGTGAGGCAGCTGCAGCAGCACTCAGTCAACCACAAGCGCAGGAAAAAGGCCCGCAAGCAGGAGCAGGATCTTAACTCTCAGTTGCAAGAGTACTATCTGAGTTACCATTCAAACTCAGAGACTATGGACTCTTTGGTGAATGAGCCAAGGCCGTGCACATGCACCATATCAGGATCCATAGAATGTGAGGTCTGAGCGGCCCACTCCACCTTACGCAACTAAAAGTGCAATTGCTCAGCAGAGGTAAATGGTTTTTCTGCGAGATGAAGTGGTTTTATCTCTAATGTGAGACGATAGATTCTGCAGCACTATGGGAAATACTTGGGGGAATAGTACAATATAATTATTTGCACAGAAAAGAAGACTGAAACGGAGAGATATGTTTGGAGAGAACTAATTATCACCCTAACTGGCACAAAAACTGTGGCAGGGTCAGCCAGGTTGACTGTGTACGATTTCACATAATAACTGGACCTCTGCTGCAGTAGAGGTCAGCTCTGTAGAGAGACTGACCGTATTCTTAGTCAACCTATCTCGCCATAAAAATATGAGGCAACAAAGCCACTTTTTACTTGCTAGTTTTGTTTTTTATTAGAGTAGGTAGCTTGTAAAGCATTTAGGATGTATTGTATGTGTGCATCTTTGAGTGTATGTGAATGTTTGAGTGCATTATGGGGATGATCTGATAATCTCCCGGTTTACGGACTTCTGGTTGGAAGAGTTATGGAGTTACAGATAGTGTTTGTCCAGTTAACTTGTTTTGCATTTGGTATACTACTGTAGTGCAACAATTAGAAGTAGCACTACCACAAAAAATGGGGGAACAATCACAGAGAGAGGATCTTGTCCTGAGATCTTTTGCATGAATCCATTCTCCTTACTTAAGATGCTTCTCTCCCCTATAAAATGATCAGTTCTATTCGACAGAAAAATATGCATTTTGGTTCACTGTGGTACATGCCACACAAACTATCTATATTTAAAACTCATGAGTCTAATCTCAGGACTGATATTTTCCACGCTGTACAAATCTTTCAGGTCCAGCAAAGGCCTTGATGTGTCAAAAGTGGTGATGTTGATTTTCATAACAAATTTTGTATTGATTCTTCTGATCATTATGATTATGCATTGTTTGTGTTAAAACATAATATGGGTACTAGGCATTCTATGTTATAATGACTGTATAATTAAAAGAAACACTGACAATTGATGAAAAATTGAGTGTGTGAAAATTGATGACTGCTCTATCACACGGAAAAGAAGAAATCTTTCTATATCCACGCATTGTGCTCTTAATGCTATACATTTCACTGGACTTGCTGCTGCATGCGAGGGGGAGCTGACATTTTTTCCGTTACGTGTCTTGTTTTCTGGCTCTCTTTACTTCTATCGCCTCCTGGCACTCCAGTATCGACAACAGTATTGACTGTATCTGTGTTACGCACCTCAAACTCCGGGAAGGGGGCCCCATGTAAGTCCCCGGGACATGACTGAGTCTGCGCAGAAAGTAGCAGTTTTATACTCTCAGTTTTCTCGTAAACAGGTCTGCTTTTAGTACAAGTGGAGCCCAAGTGGGTGATGCCATTCTTTGCTTGTCCATGAAACAAAGTCATTCCAGTCCCTGAGCCCTAAAACAGATTAGGAATCTCATCTCTTTATATCTGTCAGTTCGGAAATGTCGCCCTTGTGCAGTGAAAAGTAAAGAGAATAGTGGCAGGTTACTGGGGCACACTGGATGTCACAGGTCAAAGCAGATATGCTATTAAGAAGATATGAGCCACCTTGGTCTGTCTTCTCCCTGTCCCCTCCTTCCTTTTCTCTCTGCCTCTTCTTCTTTCTTTTTTTCAGCTCGTCCGCGGCGAGAAGAGAAAATTAACCTGCGCCAGGGGACATATATGTGTATGTTAAGTCAGGCAGGATTAGGCAGCGCTGGCACTAGCACGTAATAGCTGTCAAGAGGTGTTTTTTTTTCTGTGTGAGACTAGTTGAAAACAATAATCCACTGCTTACTACAGTCTTTCGCCCGCGACACATTTATACCACAGCTGCCAGCTGTTTTCTTATGCCTGTGAAGTCTGCGAAGTAAACCGACGCCTGTTTCCGTCTCCTTGTTATCAGCCATTAGCATGTTCACACATCTCATGCGTAGTATGCATAAAGTTTCTGACTGGTCAAAGGTTATTCAGATTAGGATTTATGATCTCCCAAAACTCACTTTCTCAACATGACTCAGGCTTTCTTTATCCTCCAGGCTGGTATGGTGGCATGCTGCCAACAGAATTTATATCCATATATTCAGTTTCCAGTGTTCGCATATACGATGAATTTGTTTTCAGGGCCAATGGGAAAACCTGCAAGGCCGTACAAAGAATGTAATATGAACACGACAAATGATTTGTTGATCTGATTTTGACAGATGCTGTAATTAGTGTTTGATTTGTCAAGTTGTGACTGATGAAAAGCAATTTCCCATGTTTTGAAATCTTTGGGTTTTGTGTGGCTAAGAAAAGAATGCTGATTAGAGAGCTGTGGTCTGCATCGGATTATTATTGAGGATATTTGTTTTGAAAAATTGTGGGAGTGCACAGTATTGACTTAAAACAAAAATGCACAAATAGAAGCAAACTGCACTGACAAAATCTGTGTGTGGGGGGGGGGTGCACACACAGCCTTTATGCTCCTAGATATGAAGAATGTCTTTTTGAGCTAATCGGCACTCTAAGCAGATGAAGAAAAAAAAACAAATTGGTAAAATCGTGCCTGGAAACATCCATAAATACAGTGTTTTCTCTGTGCTTCCTGTAAACACACTCTGTGTCAGGTAACTTGCTCAGCCCTCACTGGCAGGCATGAAATTCTGATTTTCATCTCTCTCCGGGGATCTTTTTCTACATTAATGTGTGCAACGTTCTGTTCATCTTTGGCGAAGATTTAAAAAAGGAAGGCATAATCAAAGTAGTGAGGATATGAGGTTTATTGTCAAAAACTCAAATACAGGTTTTCTTTTTATCTGGTAGCCTGATCTCCATTTATTGGGTAAGTAATTTAAAGCAATAATTCAACAACTTGGGAAATACGCTTCTTTGCTTTCTTGCCGAGAGTTAATTAAGACGATTAATACCACTCTCACTTTTGTCTAGTTGGAAAGAGCTAACTTCTCAAAGATTTTGCTGGTTGCCTCACACGGATGACTTTTTCTACGGATGAATTCAACTAAATGTATCATGTTAATCAGTGAGCTTTCGAGGCGCTGGCAGGTGGATTTTGTTACCTTTGCACAGGGCAAGGCTAGCGTTTCCCCATGTTTCCTGTCCAAGCTAAATTAACCGGCTGCTGGCCGTAGCTTCATATTTAGCATACAGATACGAGATTGGCTTTTTATCAAACTCTCGGCAAGAGAGTGAATTTCCCAAAAGTGTTGAACAATTCCCTTAATCAAAGATTTCTTTTGAAACAACTACAAGAAAATTAGTTATGCTAATGTTTGCTAAGTTGTCTAAATGCTTTTTGCTCCTTTGCATGAGCATATTTCATTATTGCACTTCCCTGTTGCTTTCGTACTCATCAGCCCACCATCCACTGGAAGGGATTTCTTCACGGATGACTGAGCCAAGGAGGTCTTATATTGGACCAAATGAGCTCACTAGACAGAAGAGTCTTTCTTTCTTTCTTTCTTTCTTTCTGTCTTAACACTTAGCGGCATCACAGCTACCTTTATATGAATTTAAGGAGCCAACATGTAGTAGAACTTTTAAGCTGGCCAGTCAAAATAATGAGTTCCAGGCTGTTAAATTCAAATGATTAACGTCAGCTGAAAATAGAGTCAGTGAAGTATGAAGGCACTCAAAGACGGTTGTCACAGTTTCGGAAAAGAAAAAGTTGTCCTGTCTCCTGTGCTGCAAAACAGGATTTCTTTGTTACTCCACCTTTTGTGCGCTGTATGTCACCTGTAAAATTCATTTGAATACTAATGCTCTACAGCTTTGGATACATGTCCCAGTAAGCCCTCAGAGAAGACAAAAGTCGCTTTTTTGCTTATGTCAAAGCGGTGGTGGTGGTGGTCAGAAAGAAACTTGAGTACTGTAAAAGCAAACTGTTTTCTGAGTCACATCACGGTTCCACCAAGAGGACAGTAATAGTCATAGAGTGTCACCACAGAGAATTTTTAAATAACTTCCAAGAAAATGATTTGTACCGCTATATATTTGCTCCCTTTCATCTCTCCAATTCATTACTCACTTGAGACTTTAACACATACAGGACGCCTAATGAGAAAGCAAGAATTTAGATTGCTCTTTGTTTTGTCTTAAAGCGGTAGGACGCAGAAACTTATACCCGTCAACAAATATATTCATAGTGTTGTCTTGTCTGCTCAGTATGTGTAGCTTTTTTAGTGATTTGTGTTCCTGTAATGATTCCAGTCTTCACAAGGTTGTTTCACAATAAAATAGATTTCTAGTACATTAAAATCCTTTCAGCAATGTTGTATGACACTATAAGAGCCAGAAGTGGAAAGGTTGTTTGAAACATCTGCTATAATATATTAAATTTTTTGAGTTACTTTCTCATCCATGATAAATGATCCGAGAGCAGTTTTGCTTTTACTTAACATCAGGAAATCATCTGAAGCATAAACCCGGCTAACTGGTTGACCTTTATTGCTGCAGTTTTACTTACTTTTGACAAAATGTCTGCTACATTTGGAGCCTACATTAATATTTATTTAACTTGTAGCCACAGATTTAGATCATGGATTAAGTTATCTTGTATCTAACACATGCTGTACATGCAGACTGCATAATGTAACAGTAACACAGTCTTTTCTTTTGAGATGTTACCTCATTGTTTCTTTGTTTCTTTGATTAATTTCCCCTGATTCTTCAACAGCTCTGCTTCCAACACCAGGGAAATCAACCAAAAGCAAATAAAAATTAAATGTATAAGATTTATAAGCAGCGCACCTAGTCATATTGTGGTTTCCTCAGCAATAAAACATCACTATGGTACCTATAAATAAAGACACTGTGGCAGTGTCCACGGAGGACCCACTTTAGAGGTAAAAAAGGAGAGTCATTCAGTTCTGTGAAAGAAATTTTCACTCTCTGGTAGCCTCACACACTAATACACACACACTCGCACACATACATATGTTGATCTTGGTCACTTTTGGGGACATTGCTTATACTTCATTTCCTGGAGACTTACTCTAACCCTAACCTTAACCACTGACCCAAAAATCTGCATTTTCCCAACTGGGGACACGGCTTCTATCCACAATTAACTGGTCTTTAGTGTGAAATTTGTCCCCAAAAGTAGCCTACGACGCACACACACACACACACACACACACACACACACACACACACACACACACACACACACACACAACATACATATGACTTACGCTCTCCTTTTCGAGACAGTCTTGTGATTTGACAGCTGCCTATGTGACTTAGAGACAAGCTGACTTGACAAAACTGGAACAAAAAATGACAATAATAAATACGTGAGATGTACACATCCTGCCCAGATTCTTTCGATAACCATTGTTATTACTTTAAATCAAGAAGAGCTGAAATCAAATGCAATATGACTGATCATTTTGAAGCAGATCAGGTATTAAACTTGAATCTGGAACAACACATTCAAATTGTCACAAAACAAGCAATATTTATGCCTTTATACCTTTATTGTGTTGTGATTCCAGCATACTGCATGTAGGGGCAGAACCACATACACTGCCATTATACACAGCTGTAAAATATTGCTCTTATTAAGTTTATTCTGCTCAGGGGCTCCTTTTGACAGAAGTCCTTCAGCCTCAATGCTGTGGGCTTCTCTGCTTCTTGCATGAATGATGGCGGAATTAGTGTAGCAGAGGCATACAGTGCCATGGTGCTCTGAAACACCCTAATAAAGATAAAAAGCCCCAAACCCATCTTTATTACCACAGAGACTCCACAGTGAAGATTGTTAAAGTGCAGGACAAAACAAGATACAGAGGAATGAAGGGTGGTGGATTGCTGTTGGATCACTGAGGTTTGACTGCCTTTAACAGCTCGAACTTTATGGCAGCTGGGATTTACCCTACAGGGCCCTGTCTGCTCCCCCTGCAGCAGATTCTTCTTCAGTTGTTTATAAAGTGGCATTGAGTAATCTATGCCATCTATCGACCTCTATTGGCAACCAAAGAGCTGTGACAACATTGGTCTGGCGCAGCTGACACAGTGGCATAAATAATAAAACCACATTTTCAGCAGAGCTTGTTTGCTAATTAGAGCAAAGCATCATCATCAGAAGTTGATGAATATTAAACTGGAAAGTAGTGTCATAATAATCCTGTTTTTTCATTTGACATCTTTTGGCCTGGGAATCAAATCTGTTGGTCATAGCTCCATCCTCCAAGAATCCATCTACAATGCATTGCTCATTTTCACCAATGGGACAGTAAAACTCTCAGTAAAATTTTGTATTTATACGATTGCAGTCCTAGGTCTGACAGCCCAAAGACAACCGATCATCATTCATAATAGCTACAGTATTGTTGTCACATACCCACCTCCTCTCATCTGATTTAAAGTGCCAGTTCCTGCTTCAAATATTGATCTTTTTAAAAGTGTTTTGTGAAGATGTGTTTTTATGTGAGAGTTGCCATGCTTTGGTAACAGTGATTATATTCTGTATGTTTCAAAACGCCAAGCCAGAGTGAGATATGCTATTCATACAGTGTGTCATCTGTTGAATACTATGCTGTATAAGGCTAATCCACAATTCAATGCTTTATTTACATCCAGTTCAGCAGCACACTAGCCGAAGTAATGATTGCTCTGTACGTCCACTGTCTAATCTATAACTTCCGATATTTATGAACAAGGGCTTTGGTAAAAAATATGTTTGGCATTGTGCTTCTCAAAGACAGAAGTGAGCTGCTGCAGATCATCATGAGTGTAGTGATTACTGCGGTGACAAATAGTGAATGAATTATTTAGCAGCTAGCCCTCTATTGCATTAATTATTACTTAAAAATGATTAAAAAACTACTTTTAGATCTTTTAATTACATAAAATTGCTTAAATAATGGAAATATCTGAAAAAATATTTTTAAGGGCGGGTAGTTGCTAAATTGTGCAGTCATGGAAGTTACCATAAAATCTCATTTTTCTCTAAAAACATAATTTTATTCAAAACAAGACTAAACAAATCCAACTTACACTTAGTGAAATGTATAACCAAATATTTACACCGTTACATGAATACAATTTCAATTGCTATTTTGACTGTAGGGTAATAATAACATCGTAATAAGACAGTTACATACACCTGTAATAAGACACAGGGGCACCGTTTTCTTGATCAAAAAAAATGTATTTCCTATTTAATCTTATTTAATCATTCTCATTCAATATCATTTGTTTCATTTAGTCATCATTAACATGTTTTTCTAAATGCTTATTCTGACCCGATTTCACCCCATGTCGAAGTCAAAAAAGGATGAAAGCAGCATGCGGAAACTGGCTATACAGTCAAAAATAGCACAGAGTGCTGCTTACAATTCCAATTACCATACTATCTGGACTGTATATCACAGTGTATTTGCCACCTGTGAAGTATCTAAAATATATTATCTTCTAGGAAGAAAATATTGTCGTTTAAATTGTATGGGTTTCTTGACAAGAAATGTATACAAAAATGGACCAACATATAATTTTGGTGGGATATCGCAATTTCCTTCTGTTAAAACTATGATTTACAGTGGTGTAAATTATTATCCAGATCATACGTTAAAGTTACAAAATGTCTACAATTACAACATATAAATTAGAAACATTGTTTTTCCCTTTTAAATGTGAAAAGTTGTAAACATCTGAATAGTGTAGTTCTGTGTAAGTCAATTACAGTCATAGGTTAAATGCACATAGATCACTTTCATATTCACGTATAAGGGCCATTTGGCAACAAATTAATTTTACTATTTTACAAAAAACTTATCACAAATGATGAAAATTAAAAGTTAACTTACCCCAGATAGTAGTTCATTTTTTTTCTTGATGGAATTTAGAGAAAATTTGGAACAATTAGTCAACTTTGGGAGCCCTCAGATCATGGCCTTCTTAATGTCACTGTCCATAGAAAAGGGAGGTGCAAACAGGATTTCCTGGTCATTTGATGTGATCAATTATTTGTCCTATCAAAGTAACAGAACCCCTTTTTCTCAACTAAACAGCAAAACATGGATTTTTATATTACTGCTTTTTTGTAATATTGAGATTAAGTAATTGTTGCCATATGGCAACACCATGCAATAGAGGGCTAGCTGATGAGAACTTCTTCTGTTGACTTCAGTGCCCTAACTGCTCTCAAAATAATACTATTCATCACTGTACAATTAGCATGATTTCCGTTTTAATATCTTCTGCAATATGTAAATATTTTTATTAAAACATTGCTATAATATTCATGCATTCTGTCCTTCATGCAGTCATCTCTGTAATATTATGATAATTTGTTTAGTGATGTGCAATGAGTGTTGTCATAGCAAATAGCTTTGCCTGGCTACACTAGACAGATATTTTAACATTTTAAACAGATTAATTAATTTATTTCACTCAAGGCCTGCATACATGGAAAAATGCATGTATGCGTGCGGGAACAGCAAGTAAGCAAGTTATTTGTGATCTTTGTTGAAATGGGTGTGTTTGACACGTCTGTGGCACTAGCCTCTAAAGGACAACTAGGGTGTCTTCTGTACATAACATCTAAAATGTGCATTTGAATTGCAAAACCATCGTACAAATAAATAAAACATGCTCACGTAATAAATTCATAAATTAGTAGCTGCATTGATCTGCATATCTGTATAAAGTTTCTCCAGTTCCTTCATTCGTTCCTTTCAAAGAGTTAAATAAAGGAGACAGCTGATGATATTCTCTCACTTTTATTCTTGTCAGTAAATCTCACCAAAAAAAACCCCTCAACAAACGACGTGTTGCTTTCTGACTTCCCCAGCATTTCTGTGGCTGTCAGCCCTAAGCCCATAAATCTTTACAAAACACATACTGCAAGCTTCAAACGAGACTAAAGTTCACAGTCAAGCTCGCAGCTCTGTGAGGCTTTATAGGCACAGCATTGCTTAGGGCTAGGTTCTAATGTCAGCGCGGTAACATGTTGATATTTGTCATGTATAGTATTTACCATGTTCATCATCTTAAGTTAAGTGTTAGCATGCCAACATTTGCTAATTAGCAATAAACATTTGAGTCCATTTGAGGCTTATGGGAATGTAGGTTTGCAGGTATTTAGCCATAAATCAAAGACCCAATGATGGTGCTACATGAACAAATTAGTATTTTTAATAAATTCGTCCTGAGGGCGACCATCTAATAGCTGTTGAGACGCTTCACTTAAAACCACAAATTTCAACCTCGTGATGCTGGTAGAGGAAAAATCTGGGGATCACCAAAGTCATCAGAATTCTTCCTGTAGCCAACCGATGGACATTGCCATCCCTACCGCCGTACTGCTGGCATGCTGGCCACCGTACTTTTTTTATCGATCATTAAACAAGACTAAAGAGTGCATTTGTTGGGAGCTATTTTTTGCGGTGGATTTGGAGCCTTGTTGAGTATTTACAGCACTGGGACGGTGTGTGTGGGATTGACTCAAAAAAAAAAAGCCCATGTTTATTATAATGAAGGAATGTGTCATCCAGCACAACAGCATGGCTCATTAATGTGTTTTTAGACAACAATAGCACAAAAGAAGGAGCTTTATCAGGCGTTGGCTGCACAAGCAATATTTGTTAGAAGTACGTCTTTGTTGGTTTTGGTCTTTTTACGGGATTGTTGATGATAAGGCAAATGTAGAATCTCAGCAGGCTTATATTTAAACATTGCATTTAGTCAGCAAAACTGCAGATATGTTACCTAAATAAAGCATGGTTGAGAAATATCCTGTTTACAAAGTCCTGATTAAAAAACATGCTTCCCTAGAATAAATTTATAATTAAATTAGGTAAACCCATCTAATTTAATTAGCAAGTAAAATAATTTTAAATGTGGCGAGTGGCACAATATTTATTTGCACAAATAATGAAATGGCGCATGACAAATATAACACCATAGCTGTAGTCAATGCACACTATCTAACCTCTCACCTAGATAAATGTTTAATGCAACATAACGAAATATCAAATCTATATTAATAAAGCTTTCAATGCAGAAGGAAAGATTTATCAATAGGACGTGTAACACTATGCAGATTCAAACAACTGGACATCTCTGTAAGTCTATAACCTTATTAAAGCTTCCCAGCTAATTTGCACAGCAAGTCATTAAAGAACTCATTAAACATCTTGATGAGGACTGAACCCTGCAACTGCTCAAACATACAGTACCTTATCACACATACACACTCTGGATATTGAACTCCTCTACAACAATGTTTCAACTGCAACAAAACAAATGAGACCCCCGTTTTCTTCGCAAAGCCTCGTCTGTTTCTTTCGACTCATGAAAAAAATCCCAGGCACACAGAGCTTTGTTTTTCCCCCAGTGTGTGGGAGAGTATTAGCTCTGATGTGGATGAGAATCTATAGCCTGATGTAAATGACCCAAAAGAGACGAAGCAGTAAAAATCTATGAAGAGTAGACTGTCAAATATATGTCTATAATAAATATTTTTGTTTAAATAACAACTAGGTGTAAATGTATTCATTCGTGCACTGTTAAGAAAACGATGATTGGTTATTTATTTTGGTAATAGTATGAGGATTTTTTAGAACACTGACATTTTGAGCAACATTTTTCAAACTAAAGCAGTGTTATGTTTTCTTTTTTTGGTCTATTCTCAAAACCTGCACTATTGTTTCTAACTACGCAACTAAACAATGGAGAAAACTGCACAGATTGGATGGTCCTGCCAACCTAATCTTTATTAAACTGTGTGATATTCGGCATCTGTGCATCCAAAGTAGAGGAAAGCAAGGGCTTCTCTGGTTGGAGTTCACAGTTCAGTAAAGTCACAAATTGACTATTTCTGTCCGATTTATTTCTCTTTATCACAACAGACTTGTGTCAAAACTATTTTTTCTTTCCATTTCACATTGGCAGCTCAGTTCAGAGCAGGCAATCCACCCACACTACTCATTCATCTGGATAAATGCTGTGGGTGTGTATGTCTGTGTGTGACTGAGAGAGAGAACGTTTTAGTCCTTCAGAGTATTATTTGAGGTCATTCTGTAATGTCTTCTGGCCTGATCTTGCTTCTTAACAGGCTAGTTTATGGTTTGCAGTTTGATTTAAAGTTAGAGTCTGGATTAGGCTAGGATTAATAATATTTCAAATTTGTCCTAATCAATATTTTTATATTAACAGCGGATGAAATGACTGTGTGTAATGTAAAGGGTTACATTGATGTCATAATGACAGATCCACAGAGAGTAATCATCCATTTCTGCAGTTCCCAGCAGCTTTACAGAGCATTTTAGCATCTTTCAGTTCACTGTTTTGATTTTATGGCCCAGAACTTTACTGTTTTGCTTCAGTCTTACCATACTTATCAACCTGCTTCCAGCCACAACACGCAGCTGTTTTCAGTGAAAAAACGTTTATAACTGACTCTACATTACCTGCCCAGGACCAAAACAGCTGACAGTCTAAGTTTGTTAATATAGTAACGCTCACTAATGAACATTATTTGTCCCATTTTTTGCATGCAAACAAAAGCATACAAAAGACAATTTGTGGTTTTGAGAGGGGGTGTTTACCAGCCACGACAGCGGGGCTGCTATTGTTTTCACTTTGTTAGTCTGTGTGCGTCATGGAGACAAGTACTGTTGTGGGAACTATCACAGAGGCAGTTTTGATTACTTTGTTTTATGTCTGTATTTTTATTGACAGATTTTGTCACCACGATAGCATCACACTTGTGCAAGTTGCAGTCAGGAAACATTACAGGTTTGTAGCTGAGATCAAAACGAGTTCGAAGATGGGTGTAGTCCAACCCATAAGTGCTGAGAACTCATGTAATAATGTAGTAATGAGTACTGAGTACTCATGGGTCGGAACATCAACATGTTGATGGGTGCTGCAGCTGGTGTGATCCCATTGGAAGATGGTCTCTCTATATCCCCTAATGTCCTTGACTGAGAGAGTAATAGAATTGAATGCAAGATGAAGTGACACCATTGGTCAGCCAGACGAGCGTTGGAGTTTCCTCATTGGCTGTTGCTCTTTAAAAAATTGAATTGATACAAACAGTTTCTGTAACATCATCAGGGGAGCGTTTACAGGCAGTGTTGCCAACTTAGAGTCTTTGTTGCTAGATTTACCAATGTTTCAGACCACTTTAGAGATTGTTTTTCAAAAAAATAGCAAACGTTTGCTACTTTCCGTAGAGGGAGTCGCCAGTATTGCCCTGCTAGCTCCAGTTTGAACTTTCCCTCCGCAGGCAAACCTCTCTATGCGTCTCATTCAGTTGACCACACGGCAGCTGACATAGATGTGAATGAGCTTCTAACTCTCTCTCTGAGTGATCATGTTACAAGTCAATATAGCTGATATTACAGCACAGCTGTTGTCTTTAACTTACAGGTATGGTGCTTTTGTCAGACGATGTCGCGGTTATAAAATCAGGATTTGAGCAGAGCAGAGGAGCAGTTTGGAAATGGCTTGGAAGTGACTGCTGGTTAATATGTCGTCTTAATGGGCCGCATTTCAGTCACTATTTCATATTTGTTCCGTTGTCTGACAACAGAAACAGAAAAAAAACTAAATGAGAACAGTTTTATGGGGAATTCGGCTGTATTAAAATACTGTATATGTGAGCACAGAGAGTAGAAGAGAAGCAAACAGATAAAGAGCTGAAACCATCTGTCACTAGGCAGAATGCAAATACAACTATATCCTCAATTTCGCACATTGACCATATGCACTCCAGCCATATACTAGGTTTTTACCTAATCTTATTGTACTTTGAAAACAAATAAGCACATATCCCAAAATGTTAAACTGCACCCTTAAGGTATGAGTTACATGTAAGGTTAGAACTCGGATTAGTTTTAGGTTAAAGCTAAGCTTAGTTATGTAATAAAGATGGTCCAGTTGGAGAACAGCTGTTTGTAAATGAGATCAGTGGATTAAGTGTCCTTCCAAAATGTTTAACACAAGTACGAGTACATCTGTAATTGCTGTTTGAGAGTGTCTTCTGTTTGCAAGAGTGTCATTCTTTTAGACTTCCCAGCATTGACTGCTGGGACAAAGTCGAGTTCACTAATTTGTAGCTGTGACAGTGAACAAGGACAAACAGGATCAAAAGAATGCAAATTCTCCTCCACTGTTGTTAGTGTTTTGATGAAAATTGCTGTTACTCTACGAATTATTATGTCGCTTTCAAGCATGGCAAAGCTTGTATGTGAATCCATTTAACTGAATTTCAATTCTGCAGCAATTGTTTCCTTTCCAAATGAATATTTGCTTTTTTTCATTCACTGAGGATTCAAGAGACAATAAAGCTTTACATCATTCTCATTTTCATCCCCAGTCTTTTGCCATAACATGGTCGGTGGACCAGGCTGTTATTCTGAGAATATTTCTCTTAATATTTTTTTTTTTAAAGAGAGAAGTCAGCATTAAATTACCGTACATCATTATATCATAATTCCCCAATGTGTGCCGGAAATATGAGCTATCGTAGTAGCAGAGAGGGGAAGAGAGATCTGAAGTTCTTTATCAGAGAATACAGTTTCCATCCAACTCCTGCAAGCGAGGCTTAGGGGACCGTACTCTCCATGGACTCTCTCTGTGTGCCAGACTTCACTGGGTTTAGCACAAGAAGCACAACTTATTGGATTATGGGGTCCACCGTCTATGCTCATATTGCTGGAGGCTGTGTGTGTGTGTGTGTGTGTGTGTGTGTGTGTGTGTGTGTGTGTGTGTGTGTGTGTGTGTGTGTGTGTGTGTGTGTGTGTGTGTGTGTGTGTGTATGTGCGGGGGAATATGTGGGTGGGCAGCTCATGAACCGAGGGAGGGATGGAGTAGTAAATACACGATAAATTCCCATTAAATTTTCTATTTTATACACAGCATTTCTCATAAAGCTCGGCCTTTTCATGTTCAGAGGTTAGAAGTTTAAGCAGGCCCGAGGAGCAGCATACTGTAAATGAAGCAGGACTGGCAAGCCTTTTCTTGTTTCACATGGATTTAACTGCACCTGTTTAATTTCAATCCTCAGAAAGTGTTTTGTCTGCAGGGACAGGATAAGGTTTTGGCACACATTCTTGGTTAGATGGACTCTCTGCTGATGATATACAGTAACTCTCCATAATCGTCCACATGCGGAAGAAGATTCACAGTGGAAATGATTTAATGGCACAAAAGCACTCTTTATTTTTACCCTTGGTGCCTATTCGATGTAGTAACCCAGCTCACCCCTCAGAGGCTTCAGCCCAGGTAGTGTGGGATGTTGTATTTTCAAGATGAAGTTAATCTTTCTGTCTCTTTTTTCTCTTTTAAGTCATCATCTTGTTTTTTATATCCTCTTTCAATGCTATAGATGTAGACATAAAATCCTAAGACTAGCTAGAAAGTAGCTGCACTAGTTTCAATATCATCAATGCTAGCGAATTGAGGCATAATAGGCAACCAATGGGATTTGTCCTGCTGTGTCCAGCATCATTCAAGCGTGCTTTGATGGTAGATGTGCCCTTTGCTTAGTGGGTTAATTTCTGAGATAAATAATCACGGAGGCCGGGAGGTATCCCTACATTTCCCTCTTTAGTACTGCATCTATTCTGCACCATGGCACATCGAAAGCATGTAGGGCAAAAGCAACTTAAAATGTGCTCTGTTTGGAGAGAGGGAGTAATAATACCAGTTTCACAGTATAAAAAGACAACAGTTAGAATTGGATGATGACTGGCAGCAATTATGATGATGTTACCTCTGTGCTCATCATTGCATGGTCCAACTAACACAACCCAAACTGCAGAGTCTGTGTTTATGATGGGCAGGACATCTGTGATAACAACTGATTGTTGTAAATGAGGCACAAATCAATTTCACTGCCAGAGTGGCCATTTCATTGCAGAGATTCAGGGGTCATGAATGTAGTGTGTGGCCCACAGTGCGCTGCCGTATTCCTCTCACGTAGCTCTGTGAGGGGCTGAGTGACTGCCTCCCTCTGCAGGAAGCGCCATCCTTGTCCCAGTGGCGTTCCACCTTAAAAAGACGAATATATGTGCTTTACTGGCTCCCTGACATTGACACACCGTGACCCACGCTGCAGTGCTATTTCGGTATGGCTGCTGGCAAGCCCAGCCTTTCTGTAGCCTCTCCTCTCCCATGCTTCGGTCATTTGTTTGCCTCCCCTGCTAGCTTGTTTACTTGTAATTTGGACTTCTGTCAAGGTGGTTTGTTTGCTACCCTGTAGTGTGATTAGGCTACCTTTGCCAAATCTGGGAAGATAGATGGGGTTATAGCAAGTCTTGGCTGTAAAGAAAGCCACCGCTTGGCTACCTCTCCTCTACCAAGTTTAGGGGGATAATTAACAAAAAAGGGTGCTGTGAAAGAGATGCAACAAGTTCAAGAGATTCAGGCCAGTGGTCTCTCCTTCAGTCCTTCAATAGTGGTTTTGTGCAGTGTCCCAGTACTGTCTGGTTGGTCCCGCCTTGTTCCTGTCACACAGTCTGTTCAGTGTGGTGCTCCAGTGCCAGCAACTCCTCACGCACCAGAGGGAAGGAGTGGGGCAATTAACCACCTGCTGGGAAAGCAGCAATACCACATAGCCTAACACACACCCTGACATTTGCGGGATCAATCATGAACAAACTTGTACACAGATTTATAGCTATGGTGTCACTCATGCACGCCGCTTGAGGCTCAGGTATACAACTTGCAGACACACAGAGTGTATCAAAAGAGGAGGGGGGTGGAGATGATTTCAGATTTGCTTGCTGATCATGTTCATTCCTAAACGCACTAATTTGTTCGTCTCCTTAATGAACATTATTGGCAGGGTTGCATTAACCCAGCACTTAAGGTTCCTAATGGCTAACGTCATGCTCCATGCGCACATCACATACTGTACACTCTCACACAGTCAATACTGAATAATTTCGCCAGCCCGTCCATCTTCACTGAAAATGCCTTTCTTTTCATTTTTGGATCATCACTAACAGTGAGATTTTATACATTATAGCAGATGATGTAAAACCCAATGACCACTCATCCGGTGCTGTTAAACTGCAAATACAAACTCTCCATGTTGGTTAATCATTCATAGCTGATAAGAAGTTGTAATATTGTGAGCTGGTTCAAATAACTCAGACTATTTGTGATAAGCTTAATCAGCTAATAAAATACTTTATTTATAGTCTGAACAGTGCAGCAGTTGCAGTAGTTGCACTGCAGTTTGCAGCTCTGTCACTATGTTGCCACTGAAATACAAATCAATATACGTCTTATTGTCCACCGTCTGTCTGTGAGCAAGAAGTGTGTTCTCGTAGGTGTCTCGGGGGAAGGGTTGGGGGATATGTAGCAACAATTTGTTGGCCCATTCACACAGAAAGAAGTTGCAACACTGTTCGACTACCCTAAAGCAGAACTACCATACAAAAAAAAAAAAACCAAACTTCGAGGAATCAGTTCCATCACATCCAAACTACATCACAGCATACAGAAACCCTATTGGATTGAAGTACAATTGCACACAAGAAGTTTTGATATGCGTTATGGTGGAATCAGAGATGATCGATATCTAGCATATTTTTTAAAAGGCACCCCAGCAACATAATTGTTAAACTACTCAACACAGGCAGGTAATCATTAATCTCTGTCATCAGCTACTGGACATAGGTGTGTGATTAGAAAACATATACCCACAGTACAACTAACAAAACTCTTTCTTTCTTTCTTTTTTTTCCTTTTTTTAATATGTAAATCAATTCATGAGCTTCCAACCAAACGTGACTTTCCAAAAATAAAACCTTTTTTTTGGTATTGTAGGAGGTTGGACATGTTCCCGGTTCTAGGAGTGGCCAACAGATGCACTATGGACATAGAGGGTGTGGCTGTAGTTGCTGCTGCTGAGTTTCACCTGAGAACAAAATAAGCAGGCTTCACCAGTACTGACACACTGACAGGCCTCAAAGGACATACTTTTACTTTGGATTATTTCTTCATTTTAAGGTATGTCAGAGCTATTACACTGATATTCACATTCACTGTAGACATTCACTTGCTGTTAAAAAGGGAAAAAAAAGTAAGCGTAGTAATTCTTCCATTCAAATTTGCAAATTGGATTTAAGATGAACAGCTGTATTAAAGATGTGGATGGCAACTATACAGTAGAGATCCTTTCACTTCTATTAAATTAGATTAGAGATAAAATATAAGCATTCAATGATAGTAGACAGTCACTGAAATGACTTCCTCAGAATAACTTCTTCACTTAATGTTGCACCTGCTTTCAGGGCCATTATGGAGCCTGTATCCACGAGCATGAGGCTAAAGGTTGCTGTGCTGGTTCTGGTAACGATGCAGCTGAAGACAGGTGAGTCTAATTTGATTTCTCAGGAGTGTCTTTTAGCTCTCTGATAAGTAAGGCCAAAGCAAATATCACATCTATCTTGTCTTGGATTGACGTTTTTTTGCCTGTTGCCTGCAAAAAACGGTGGGGTATATGATCAAGAGTTTCTTCTCTAGGTGGTACTAGTCTGAACAGTGATTTATGCAATAGGCTGGCCGGTCTGACATGCTCTTAGCCGATGATCTGACAGTAATGTTACTGAGTGAATTGCATTGCAGACGCTCAATGGACCATGTACTGTATATATAATGTGGGTGGCTGACAAGGTAGCCTGCATGAGATTCACACCTCTTTCGCTGTTGCTAAGGGTCAAGCTGCTGTGTGCATTTCTTTAAAGCAAGACCAGACTTTACTTTCCCCGGTGGGGTTAGTAGGCTTGGGCCTCCATCCAAGCTGCAGTGTTTGATATAT
The DNA here is from genome assembly GCF_016859285.1 of Xiphias gladius. NCBI lineage: Eukaryota > Metazoa > Chordata > Actinopteri > Istiophoriformes > Xiphiidae > Xiphias > Xiphias gladius. The sequence goes on along the minus strand of NC_053418.1, from coordinate 22,692,507 downwards.
GAACAGCAAAAAGTAAAATTTAAATGCATGCAGCAGAGGGTAAATAAACACTGTACATATAGAATACATGCAAACCCGTATCATGTTCCACAAAAACCTCCTAAATCTTCATTTTGCACCACCGCATCAGATCAGTAGTTTGCCGTTTGCTTATAAGAACCGTGATTGATTCTTTAAGTTGCAGTGCGACCTCCCAGCAGTAAACTCAGAGGGAAGGTGTTATCTTAGCCTGTTGTCTGGGTCAATGAGGAGTTGCACAGGATTTGAATATTTGCATCCAAGCTTTGTGTTAAGCTTAGTGACTGCGCTCACTGGCAAGTTAGCTCAGCTGCCTCTCCACAGGGGAAACACGACTTCCTTAGATTACAGTGTTTTGCCCAAGGGGGCTCTCACAGTGTAAGAGACTGGACTGACTAATTTGAGCTTCTTTTTTTTAAGACTCCCTTCATCACATCTGCCATTCACTTGCATTCATAAATACCTCTGACGTACCTTGTTTGGTTGCACTGGCATTAATGTGCTTTCAGAGAGTCGCAGTGGATTTAATGAGGAGCAGTGTCAAAAGAGAGGCTGATTTGATTTAGCAAGACGCTCCACTGCAATCTTTGGTGAAGGTTAAACATCTAAATGGGAGAGAGGAGACATTTTCTGAGAAGTTGAATGGCAACATTACCAAGATAAATAACTTGCATCTGTTGAAATGTGTTGCCATGTAATACTCAGCATTGAGTTCTTTCTATAAATGTCAAGCTATCAGGAATAATTAAAAGCCATGGCCATAAACAGTGAGTCAGCAGGGTGTGTGTCAACTCCAAGGCAGCTTTTAACTGCCACTTGTCATTTTTCTTAATTTATTCAGTTTTCATCATCATTTACCAATATATTTCTGACAATTAATGAACCTCAAGAGTTTTGGTTTAATGCATAACTCATTAGCACAAAAATACCACTTTTACTCTTATTCCAGCTCCACACCCTCAAATCTTCAGTTTGACTTCAGAGGCCAATTAGACTCAGAAAAGCACTCCTACACCACTCTGAGACTGTTTATGAGCACTGGCCCAGAGCTTGAATGCCATTAAGTGGGAAAACATTAATGCATTTCAGAGACAAATGAGCTTTTGTCTATTTGTCTTTTGGCCTGGGTAGATGATTATGAAAATCAGAGGGAGGAAGAACTCTCTATTTTGAGACAAATCTGACCAACATTTTTCTGGCCCATCAGACGTGACGGTGGCGATGCAGATAACATCCTCGGGGCCACAAACCATGCAAAAACCCCAGGGGGACACAGTCAACCTGGGATGCACCTACACCCCCAGCCCCCAAGACACAGGAGAGCTGGACATTGAGTGGTCCAACGTCAGCCCAGACATGACGCAGAAAGACACACTGGTAGGTGTATGTTTGAGGATAGAGAGGGATGTCATAGAGAAACCTATCTAGGGGGTTGGACAGCTGACTAAAGCATGCATTACAGACAAGCAAGGGTGGGGGTTATCTTTTACCTCTGGGCTCTGTTGGTGGAAAAACCTGCTTTGAAGATCACTGAATGCAGTCTTTGCATCTCAGATCTTATCATATACAGGGGGCAAGATACTCAACTACGGCGGCCCTGGCCTCTCCAAAAGGCTCCGCTTCATTGCAGACCCAAAGCAGGGAGACGCCTCCATCTCTATCTCAGATGTGAGGGTCTCAGACAAAGCCACCTACCAGTGTAAAGTCAAGAAGGCGCCGGGTGTCGACATGCGAAAAGTCACTCTGGTGGTGATGGGTGAGGAGGAATTCCTTTTTACCAGTTTTACCTGTTCATTTTCTCAGCGCACTCATTCTCCTTTTAAACGTTGCTGTCATTCACATGGAATCTTGAGGCTCTCTCTTTTCTCTCCCTCTCTGTCGCTGATTGCATCTGTAGCCACACCCAGACTTGTTCTGCTCTTTCACACCTTTAACTCTCCGCTGATGAGCCAAAGCCATTGAAGCATTACCCTAACAAAAAGTTCTTGTGCCATGTGATTATCTATTTCCTCTCACCAGTTCCCCCATCAGCGCCAAAGTGTTGGGTTGACGGTGGCGAGGAGCGAGGGGGCACAGTCTCCCTCCGCTGCAAATCTTCTCAGGGATCCACTCCTCTCAATTATATGTGGACAAGGGAGAGCGGAGGGGCAATACCATCCACTGCAACCCAAAGTGAGGAAGGAACTTAACGGACAAAAGGCTTTTCTATAAGCATACACACACATTCATGATGCTGTATTTGTATAACATACTTCTACTGAATGCTCTCTTCTTTCATTAAGACCCACAGTCTGGGGAGCTTTTGATAAGGAACCATACAGACAGCAACACTGGAAGTTACATGTGTGAGGTGAAAAATGCTGTTGGCAAAGCACAGTGTAAATATGAACTGCATGCATACAACCGTAAGTCTATGATGTCATCATCTAATTTTACTCTTATATCCTGAAGGAACCTTTTCATTTTTCTACTGCATGGTCAGATTGTCTGCTGCAGTGTGAATGCAAATAGCAAAATTATATGTAAGCCTCTTGTTAAAGCTGGAATTCAAAACTGTAAAGAATGAGAGCAGAAGTTGTTTGATCTTAAAGCACCATGTCCTGTCTTCCAGCAACCAATAAAGTTGGTGTCATAGTAGGAGCAGTGATAGGTGCTCTCTTGCTGCTCCTCCTCCTCCTGCTTCTCATCTGGCTCCTGATCTGCTGCTGCCATAAGCGTCGCTATGAGAAAGAGGTCGCGAATGAAATAAGGTATTGTATCGGGCATGGAAAGTATTTCACACGTCCATGAAATAATCCAGAATGAGAGGATCTTCTGATTGAAACTTGTGTGACCTGTCTCCTCAGGGAGGACGCCCCGGCCCCAGAGAGCCGGCCCACCAGCAGAAACTCCAGCTTCCACTCAGTGATGGGGTACCGCACCCACCCCGGGGTGCAATACAGCTCTGTGAGGAACCACCTGCCTCATGTCAATGAATCTGGCCGCAGTGTCATCTACACAGGCGGGGGTGACGGGACATCGCAGCCAACCACTGCAGGAGACAAACCTGCTCCCTTCCAATACGACCATAAATACGGATACCCTGTGTAACTACAATCCCAATGCATGAAAGACTTTCTATCTTTAGTATAAAGCTACACCTTTGGAAGAAAAGACTTTCTACTTTTAAGATGAAGCATCTTGTAAATAATACTCAATGTACAGTATGTTTGTAACAAATGGTGAAATGCAATATATTTAACTGGAGAACAATGGGAGTGCTGGTTTATAGCTACTGGGGACTCATAAAATCTTACCTTAGACCTCAGACAAACATAAATGTGTAACTGGCTGACTTTCATGATGCACTGTAGCACATCACTGCTATTGTAAACAAGAATAGTTTCTATTGATCTAAGTCATTATTACACATTTAGCTAAAACTGTATGTAAATATAGTCAGTAAAAAAAATTGTATTTTTATTTTTTTTTCTATGATGGATATGTAGCTCAATCAGTTTGTTACTCTATTTCTTAAATATGTGCAATAAAACATTTTTTAATGACTGGACGACCATGGAAATCCCATCTAGGGTTCACTAAATATTCAGATTTTTGTGTCATGGCTCCATCTTTTATTGCTTGATGATATCTGGGCTTTCAAAACATAATAGAAACACATTTGAAACACATCTCTCAGACTGTCACAGCTGTTACCGTTCTGGAAAAGATGATGCTAACATAATTAGGTGTTAAAGTTCTGATCTTAGTGCTTTAACATGGTCAGACAAACGATCTGTGTTTTCATATCTTGCGGTGAGGGGACGGGATATTTGCACGGGTCTAACTGGATCAATATAAATTCAAACTTTGAGGTGCTTGTGGGTCAGAATATTGGGAGACAGTGAGGTAAATTGTGAATCTAATCCTCTTATGTGTATTTTGCCTTTTGTAAAATGTTTCGCTGACAGAACAAAGAGCTGTAAAATTGCCATGGTTGTGTTTCGTGTTTCTGCAATTTTTGCAAAGCAGCCAGTAGACTAGTTATCACAACAGCTAGTAGTTGAGGCACTAACCTGCAGCTGCCACCCTCAGCAGGCAGAGTCAGCACTGTGCCTACGGCCCCCAACTCTCTTCAAAAGAGCCTCAATTGGCCTGATCCCATCTTCAGAAGTTGTATGTTGAATTAATAAGAGCTTCTACAAGTAGTGAAGGTTGGTGGGCCCTCAATAATCAGTTTTGCCCGGGGCCCTCATTAAAGGCAGGGACCATCGTGCACTAATCTGTCAAGGCTGGATATTTGTTTAGAAACAATGTTTCATAGGATTAAGAATCAAAAGCATCGTTATTAGACTTCGTCTTTTTAGACTTGCTTCCCTCACCTTTAAATGAGCTTTTCTTAAAAACCAGAAGCACTTTAGTCCCCCTAACACTCACACACACACACACACACACACACACACACACACACGGAGCAAACACACTCACAAAACATGTTTTCTATGTGTCTCTGCTGTGTTTGTCTTTTTGACATGCTCCACATGAAGACAAATTGAAACCTGTCACCTTCTGTGAGTACATATCAATGGAAATTTTAAAGAAATTTGCATCCATTAGAAGGACCAGTTCTCTGTGAACCTAAGACTTTTTTTGTGTGCAGTCACAAGTCTGTCCTCTGACAGAACTGAACTGGGGAAATATATATAATCATTAATCACAAATACTTGTCTGGCAACCTCAGCTGGAAAACACATAATCTCTTCTTTTAATAATAAGTTTCTTAGAAGGCAGAACTTTTAACAGGGGTAGAGTAATTATTTTTAAAAAATAGCAAAGGCTCCCACTGCAGAGTGTGATTTCACATCTAGATTCAAAGAGCTTTTGCATGAAAAAGAGCATTTTTATGCCACTGTGCAAAAAATGAGCTATTCATTACAATAATACATTTAAATAAGTTAAGTGTTATTCAGGAAGAAAACTGTGAGTAAGGACCTTGGAAAGCCATATAAAAATGCTTATGTAATTAGAATCTTGTTTTGACTAGATAGTTGCGAATTTAAATCAAGCAATGAAGAAATATGAAAAGATAAAATATGATTTAAGTCAACATTGTGTTAAACGTCTACAAAGTTAGTGTCCTCCACAGCACAAACTACAGTGATAAGGTGTTGCATTAGCAAGGCTCCTGAAGGTGATTCAAAGGTGATTTGCTTTTCTTATCAGGTAAATAGGTATATGTGTGTGTGTGTGTGTGTGTGTGTGTGTGTGTGTGTGTATGTGTGCATGTGTTTGTGTGTTTGTGTTTCTGTGTGTGTGTGTGTGTGTGTGTGTGTGTGTGTGTGTGTGTGTGTGTGTGTGTGTGTGCGTGCGGTTAGGTGCTTGTAAATATGTGACCAAGCTCCAGGAATAACCATTTGCATGTGTCATGCTGCACTGATCAACATACAGTAAAGTCGCCGGATACCCATAATGAGCACATATCCTACCCACCTCATGTCAATGCAAATACACCTCCACCACTACCTGCGGTCTTAACTGATGCAAATCATATCTAATGCTTATAAATCCCAGTCAAGAAACATTTAAATCCAAGGACTTCACCTTGCTGTGTGCATCTCGCAGACAACTCCAGGCTAGACTTAATGCTTGGATAAACAAAGCAAAGGATTCTTCAACTGCAGCCAAAGGTATTGAGTCAGACAACATATTGTGATGACTAGCAGGCAACAAGAAAGTAATCTAAAAAACCTTGAGTAAGACACACAGTGATCAGAAGCCTCATCCGACCCAAGGGAGCTTCGTTTGAGGTAAAAATGGAAGATGTTTCTTACCTTAATTGCTCTAACCTTCTTACCTCACCTGCACTTTGCGTCTGACCACCTAAATTTCGGATTTCACATATATTTTTAACAATAATAGAAGATTTATCATTTGGATTTGTTTAATGTATTTCAAAAACTAAATGTGTGCATCTTTTCCCCAGGCTCCAGTGACAAACTGTGACTGATTCCATTCTGTGGCAGAAATGAAAAATCGTGTGGTTTGGAGTGAGTGTGCATAATTTTCTACCTTCTTGTCATCTTTTTGAACAAAGCAAAAGCAAAACACTTCAGAACCCCACACAGGCTGCTGAGTGGTACACAGAGGTAGAAAGATCATTCTTATAAACTTACACGGCAGATGTGTTTGAGGTAATGATTATCATCATGTTTGGGGCAAATAAAATGCTGCTCTGGGTAATGACAGGTGTGTTTGCTGTTACAACTGTCGTCTTTAATGTTTATATCTTCTTGATGAGTCAATTGAACTACAAGCAGCAAAGGCAGCGGAGTCCCAGTCAAACCATCATCATGGCTCTGTCGCCGGCCAACGTGGCTCACCAGCTGGTCTGTTACTTCTGGATGACCATGGATGAGGTGGACAGTAAGTGTCGAATCGCTCAGATGCCCTACACTGTCATGCTACTGATTATCTTCAGCCTCAAGTTCACCATCTTGTGGGACACCAGCTTTCTCACTTTCTACTACAGCACCAAGCTAGTGAGCTCACCCAACCACTGCTGCACACAGATCCAGACCGCCATCCTCAAGCACGTGACCTTAGCAGTTTTGCTCATCCCTCTGTGCGGCCTGGGCACCTACATGCCGATGTTTGTCGTGTTTCGCACTGACAACGACACCGGAGTGAACAAAGATTGTGGGGTTTTGATGCCAGAAACACGCTCGGGCCAGATTTATGAAGTCATTTATCTGCTCCTCACTGATGTACTGCCAGGGGTGCTCATGGTGAAATGCTGCATCTCCATCTCCGTCCACCTGACCATCCATCTCCGCCACATGAAAGCCAGCACCAATGGAGCCCACGTCCCAAAGCTGGGCTCTCAGATGAGGGTGATCCAGATGGCTTTGTCTCTAGTGGTCATCTTCAGTCTCTTCCTCGTGGTTGACCTGTACGTGCACTACCAGATAGCTGTGAACCACGAGAACGCCATTGTGCTCACGTTCTTCTTCACGTCCATCTACACGACCGTCACTGCCATGGTGCTGATCTATGGCAAAAAGACTCTCTGGAAAGCTCTGATACATGACTTTAATGTGTACCTGGATGAATATCCGTGTTTGTCTTGTCTGAAGGTGCCAAAACAAAAAGCCAAACCCAGCACTCCTGCAAAAGTAAAAAAGTGAAAAGCCAATATGCTTCAGACTGGAGGTCTTTATGCTGAAATTGGTCGTTGTCTGAACTTATGTAAAACTTTGAAGCAACTTATTCTTTTCTTTTTTGTGCTAGCGATTGCAATAATGACCTCTATCCTGCCGTATCACCATTTATCACAACGTCTTACATCAATGAGGTATTTTAGTTTTGTTAACCAGGAAGAGCAGGGAAAGCAGAGTTGTTCAAGTGATGCACGGTTGAAGAGCAGCCAGGTGACCACCTTACCATCCAAATCACAAGCTCATCAGACTGTACTCATGAATATTAATATTTCAGTAGCACAAATAATAGTCAGGCCTGTAGAATAGATCCCCAAGCATGGTTGCCTGGATATGATGCAACTCCGTACCCATCTAAAAATGTTAAAAAATATATGTGGCTGTGGTGAGAGAACAGACCATATTAATAAAACAAGAAAATGTGCACAACCTGCATACCTTCTTTTTTTCATCACTGAGGTTTTAAGAGTTTTTCCTCAGTCAGGTTGCAGATGGTTTAAGCTGCACAATGGGGACAGTGGGAGTGTGTTAGTAACTGGAGGAGTGCCGGTCCAAACTCTAAACTGCACCAGTCGGGTGAGAAAAAATTAGCTTGATGGGGAAAAGCACTTCTAATCGCCTCCTTCTCTTTTTGTTCGTTTGTTCATACGTCCTTAACAGAAGTGTGTGCACCTTCACGCGACAGCTCCCAGAGGTGTGACTGTGTGTAACTGTAACTGTGTGGGTGTGAAGCTGGGAGTCCCTGAAAAGTGCACTCAATGCCCAGCACACCTACTCTTGAGTAAACAGAGGTTTTAAAAAAAATGCAGGCCTCTTTGCAATGCTCCATTAGTTCGCACCCTCTGGCACCACCTAGAGAGGTTCTAAGCAGAGATACAATAGTGCAGCTAATCCCACTCCACATCGAGGCTTGGGATCCCTCCAAAAAGCTAAGTGGACAAAGTAAGAAATGGCACATTTTCCTTTGATGCAGGGGAGTTAAGTCATACCAAGACCTTCCCTTCCATTCCTCCTGTCTGTCGCTCTCTGTGGGAGGGAGTTGGGTGTTACACTTTTTATTTTAGAAATGTCAGTGGTTTGAGAAATATTTTGATCATTTACAATGTAAGAATACTCTATTACAAGTAAAAGTCTTTTGTTCACAATCTTAAGGTACTTAAAGTATCAAAAGTGAAAGCACTCATTCAGCAGAAAAACTGCCTCTGTGACTGATGTATCATAATATATGACGTTTTTAGATGTTATATATTATGCTGTTGCATTCAGGTATAAGCAGCATTTTGCAGCTGGTCTAGATGCATGTAGTTTCAACTACTGTATAGTTAGGTAGTTAAGTCCGGTGATTCCGAAAACAGGGGTCGTGCCCCTCCAAAGGGTCACAAGATAAATCAGCATCATGAAATGATTAACATAGTAAGAAAGAGCAAAGAACAAAGCTCTGTTAGACGCAAATTTCTAGTCTTTTTTGGGGGGGGCTTTGCTGGATAACTTTACCTCTTTGAGTTTGAAATAAAGTTCCTTAACTGAAATCATCTGCAAAGTTGAGGGTAAGTATCTCTTTGGTGGAACTGTTAACAACTCAAAAGACATCTGAGATTTTTTTGTAAGGGGTCATAAGCCGAAACGGTTCGGACCCACAGGTTTAAGCTTTAACAACGAATTGTATTGTATTTCATGTATTAATGTAAAATCCTAATCTGAAAAGTAGCTGTCAGATAAATGTAGTGTCCCCCTCTGATTTGTAGTGTGATTGTTACAGGTGTATAAAGATTGCACTTCAGTACAGAACTAAATGTACCACAGGGAAATGATTCTGAAAAAAAAAAAAAAAACCCAAACACTTTCTACTGAGTCCTGTCTGAAGGTAATGGAAACTGTGCGTGACCTCAGACTTTATAACAATTCAAAGTTAGACATATGTGTGTCACTGGATTATAGTCAGTTACGAAGAGGCCTCGAAGACATCTCTAATGTAAATGAAAGGAAGGAAGCTATTGTGACTGTTGTCCCCAAGTTCTTTACAGCATGAAGTTGTAAACATCACTGCAGTATGGAGATTGTTTCCATGGAGATGTTCCTGAGCATCCAGCTGAAGTTGGCAGTTGCAATGCTACTCTCCGTGCATGGGTGAACATCACTTCAAAGTCAATGCTCCTGAGACTTGCAGGGAGAGCTATATCCCGTGCCTCACTATCTGACAGGAAGGAACAGGCCATTAACAATCCAGATTAGCAAGAGCAGAAACCCCTCACACAACTCCTTTAAACCTATCACAAACTCCTCCCTGTGGACAGCCTCCCCAGATAATGCATCTTTAGCTCGTGCACCAGCGTGAGCTCAAGACGCATCATTTTCCTAAACCTACTCTAATTGTATTTGAAATACATAAATCACCAGTTACATGACAGTTTGTTAGATGTTTTGAGCTCGAATGGGTCATTTTTCATGTTAGTAGCAGCCTCCTAAATGACTGTCTGTCTGAGCAGCGAGTTTCCACTGGAAACAGAGTAGTTTGTTTTTCACTATGTTGACAGCATCGTACTCAAGAGATGGAGAAGATGTCTTTCTAAAATAATCAATGACACCAAAAAAAAAAAACAGGAGACACAGGTCTTTCAACGTGTCTTTATTTTTTTTCAGTCAACAACAGTTTGTTTGTAAAAAAAGATCATTATATATCTCTTGAGGCATTGTTTGTATAAAGTTTCTTTGATCCTTGTTAGGAAATGCGTGCTGTACAAAAATTAATCCCTTGTAAAACAATTTAAAACCAAAAGATACTATTAAAATACTGACCACTTAATTATGAATTCCATTTGTTCATTTTCAAAACAGCAGCAGTCTGAAGGCACATAAATTTAAAAAAAAAAAAAAAAAAAAAAAAAGGTGCACATCAGAGCAGTATACTGAAATTAGAGCCAAATTACTCTGCATACAAATACTGTAAACCACCTCTGTACACACCAGGTGTGCAAAACAATGGTAACATTCAAATTCAATGAATAGCATTTGATATTTTTATATTGAATAGCAATAATTTAAATTTCAATAATGAACTGATAAAAAAGAAAATCTACCAACACCTGAAATATAAAACTAAAGTGAACTTCAAAGGCATTTATTCTTGTACCATACAGCGAGTAGCATTCTTTAAAGGACCAGTTTGAAATATTGGTAAATATGCTTCTCTACTTCCTTGCCCAGAGTTATATGTTTAGATTGATACCAACCTAATGTCTGTACAGTAAATATGTAGCTGGAGGTCCCTGTGGAAACAGTTGCCAAGTTGTGGTTTTAGGAGGAATTCTGTTCTAATCTATTTCTAGCCAGGCTAGCTGTTTCCCTCCGTTTCCAGTGTTTATGCTAAGCCGAACGAACCTGCTGCTGGCTCCAGCTATGTATTTATCGTACAGACATGAGAGTGGTATCTATTTTCACATCTAACTCTCAGCAAGGAAGCAAACAAGGATATTTCCCAAAATGTCGACCTACTCCTTTAAGGAGAAACATACTTCCTCTGAACATCAACATCAATGTGATGCAGTTTGGAAGTTACAGTATTCAGGTCATCATAAACATCAAAACAAATGCTTTATCTGTACCACATTCAATAATGCCATCCAGTGTTTCTGAAACATTGTGATTTGGAGAAATTGGGTTTGATCATAATATTACTAAACACCATCATCAAACACAAAACTACAAACTATATTACCAAATATTAGTTACATTCTGTACATTGTATTCCCTGCTCTTGATCAAGTGTGACATGTGTCTAATGCAGCTTTTTCCTGTTCAAATGTGGAATGCCGGTAAACAGCAAGGGGGAAAATAAGTCATCCAGTGTCACTACAACACATAAAAACAAAATATTACATTGCAACATTGGTCATTCCTTTTCCCTGCAAGTGATAAAAACACCATAGTGACACTTCTTCAAGAAAAAAAAGGATCTAATCATTGTTTCATTACCTCTTATAAAGCCCACAGTGGTACACTATTATGACAATAACCCCCTACATATCCTTCCTTGTCGCTTAAAAAAATAAATGCAAAATCTCGAGAACTTAGGGCTGCTTGGAATTATTACTGACTTGCATCAGAAAGAACTTCTATCCACTGAAAATCTTGCATACATCCCCCGTAGATGGTCCTGCATCTGCACCCTACTGTGGCGTTTTTACAATGCCATTAATTAAACTGCACTTTCATCACAGCCAAATCGGAGAATTAGCGAAAGGCCTGTGCGTAGGTGTAGCCTTACTGGGGAGTGTGCTCATACGAGGGGAACATCGACTTCCGCGTTTTTGGAGGCGGTGGAGGAGGCTTGCTCTCAATTTTCATCGGCAGTGGAGGAGTGAACTGTAGGGAAAGAGAGGAGAGAGTTCAAGTTAGGACTTCAAATAAAAATAAAAACAGAATATTTGAACGTTTACGCGCCATTAAATATGCATTAGTTTTGGGGTGCTATTTTCTGCAAGCAGATGTACCTCTGAAGAGAACCTGGGGTTGTCAGTCTCGTGCGGGTGTTTCTTTGGAGGCATGGGTGGGGGGGTCCCTGGGATGTCATTGGTATTGGCATCATTGTCACTGAGAAGCGATGAATAACCTACCACAGGAGAGAGGAAATAAAAGCTTTTCTAAGACCAAATGTATCTGTGACTGTGGCTGTGTGTGTTTTTGTGTGTGTGTGTGTGTGTGTGTGTGTGTGTTTGTTTGTGTGCGACCTGATTAGGGCTATAGACCAGAATGTGCTTAACCAAGGTTAGTAGGCATGATATTCATCCTTTTCTGTGTGCAAAGCATATATTTTAAAGAGAAAAATAAAACAATGACATCCAGCAGGGTGTTTGTCAGTGACGTCATTTTTTTTTTACATACTGGAGCTGCGTGGTGTGTGGGGTGTGTGTGGAGAGGCAGGTAGCGGGCTGAGAGGGTTAGACAGGCTGAGCTGGGATGAAACACCCTGGAACAGGGAGAGGGTAAGGCGTCGGTCTCCTAATTGTAAACTCTTGGGCCTCTGCTGCTTCTCTGGAGGCGTCTGGAATAAAAGTGGAAAACAAAGATATAGGCATCCATGTAAAACAGTCCAGCATAATCGAGCTATTCCCAATTCACAACTGAATAACAGAAACTTAATATTAGGATGAAATGGTCTCCAAGACTTGCAAACAGCTTATGTAATCACCTGAGTGAAAGCACATCATGTTTTATATAGGAATGGAAATTGGTGAACATATATATATAAATAGCTCCTGAACATAAGGTTGTACCTCATCTGCGTCTGACTGCCTCTCCAGTAAGACCTGGGATTTGCTCACACTCCACTCCTTCCTGTTCTTTCTAGAGATCCTGTTGTCCTCCTCTGAACGGGACAGAACAGAGGCCCTGCGATCGCTGGGACGGGACAACAAGGAACTGCTTGTGAATAATCAGAGGTGGGGATAGAGATGCAGAGAGATGTACAGTCAGAAAGACGAACATGCTTTTGATTTGAGCTAAGACAAAATCAGTGTTTGAAGCAAGTAGGAACACAAACTCGAAACCAGACAGGGGGAAAGGTAGACAAAGGAAGCAGGGAGAGGATGCATGGACTGACTCTTGGGAGGCAATGCAGGAGGGTCCGTCTGAGGATGTGGAGCCGCTGGAGAGGCCTGAGGAGGCATTGGAGAGGGTTGAGACAGTGGACATACGGCGCAGGGTGGAGGACAGGATGTAGGGCATCACCACTGAGCCCACGCGACTCTTCTTCTTCTCAGTGAGAGAGCAGGGCTGGGACACACAAATGGGATTAAGCATCATCGGGGGAATCTTGGCAGGGGAGGAGCACAGTGACAGGCAAAACACGGGTCGCACAAGGCTGGCTAAAGGAAGATTTATGGTCCTGCACTAATATAATGTACACTCTGCTTTGAATCAGAAGCATTTGATAGGAAGGCAAGAGGGCCAATAGTTTAAGTTGGCACCCTCTTGCATTAAATTGAGTTTGCAGTTGGCAACGCACCAAGGTTATGACGCCATAATGCTTCTCCACTTTTTCCCGAAGGTCTTGGAAGCAAGTAACCAGACGGTTGTGTAAGGGCTTCAGCTGCTCTGTTGTCTTCTCTCCATGGATACGAATCCCATCTGCCAAGAGAGGGATCTGGAGGGGAAGACGGGCACTTAAGTGTTACAAAAGGTCTTCTGCTTTGAAGCCAGTGTCAATGTCAATGATGATGGAAGGATATACCTGCAGAGCGATCAGGTGTTTAAGGACCTCGATGCGCTCGTGGTCCTCCGGGTGCTCTTGGATGTAGGTGTCTGTAAAGAATGCCTACAGAGGATAAAAACAGGATGAAAACTGGGCAGCTTTTCAAACACACTCACTTAAAATATGGCTGCAAGCAACAACGAACAGGTTTTCACAGCATGACGAAGAGGCCACAGTGGTTCCCTAATGGATAAAACTTTGTAGCTCACAACAGGCCTGAGGCCAGCTAGAAGTCATGTTAATGAAAAAAGGATTTACAAATTCATATTAATGTTTGCAGCTGTATGATTTATCTGTTATTAGTGTAGTTTGGCAATGTTTGATAGCAGTACATTCGTTTCCAAATCAATTACTTTCAAACCAACTGGGCACACAACCTGAACCTGATTAAGCAAACAGCAGAAAAAAAAAAAAAAAAAAAAAAAAAAAAACAGTGCAGTCTGCAAGCAGTGGGACAATGACTGTAATTGATGGCTATGATGCTTGTAATTAGTGCTGACCATTTTTCAGCAGAATGCACAAATAGACAGAGAAATTATCATAGTAAAGAAATAAGTCAAACCTTCTCATAGTTGGAGAAGCCACCCATGACAGCTGGGTCAACAATGCCGCTGAGCATCATGGACAGTGGGTTGATGGACAGAGAGCGATCACAGGCTTGCTGCTGCACGAGGTTACTCAGCTTTTCGTTGGCCATCTCCATTGTTTCTATGGCGTTCTCCAAAGGACTGATATCCTCCTGCCCACCAGGAGAATTACATGATGAATAATGTGAATTAGAGGAAAGAAACTATGAAAACGGAAACAAGATCAACACAGTTTGAGCATCGAGGCTGCTTCTTACCACTGAGACAGATTTGACTTCAAACCATTTCAGAATCCCTGGGAAGCGATAGGCGGTAATATAAGTTGTTCTCTCAATCCACATGGTCTGTAGGGCAGAGTAAATATCCATAAAATAATATAGGCTGACATTTTAATGTCTTTATTAATCTTCAGAGTGAGGTATATACAAACACAGGGTTATTTATAATTTTTTTTTTTTTTTTAATTAATGGGTGTGTGCTTACACATATAAGCTTAGCGCTTAAAAGTAAATTTAAAAAGGTCTCACCGCAAATTCATTCTCTGGGTCCTTTTCACCTTTCCTGAAGGGCCTAGAATACTGGAATTGGTCCACTTCATTGGTTCTGTAATAGCTGCAAGAGAACAGGGAAGGACAGCAGTGTTTCGTTTGACCAGAGAAATATAAATCCCAGGGTATTCACAAGAAAATAAATAAGCCTTTAAGTGCTCTGTTACGCACTTTAATATCTGCTCTGGAACCCCTTTGTCTTTAAACTGGTGCGGCACAGTGAGAACAGGCTTGACAGTAAAGCACTGGATGTCTGTGAAGTTCAGCTAAGAATAAGACCAGGTATCGTGTGGAGGAGCAGGTAAGACAAGTTGTACTGAATCCGATTTTTTTAAATTGGTCGTTTTCACACGAGGCTAACAGTCTACAGGCAAGGCGGCAGCTTCATGAGGCTGTACTAAGGCACAGTCATTTTGAGCTAAATGCTAATGTCGGCATTCTCCCAGTGGCAATGCTAACATGCTAATGTTAACTAGGTGTACTGTTTACCATGTTCACCATTAGCATGCTAACATTTCCTATTTAGCAATGAACAAAAAATACAGCTGAGGCTGATGGGAGTGACACTAGCTTTTCAGGTGTTGTGGTCATAAACCCAAGTGCTGGACACACTGAAAAACTGATCTGATGAGGTTGCTAGATGAAAAGCTAAGGGATCATAAAAGTTCTTACAATTCATCTTGAATGTGGGCACCGAATTTCATTGTGTCAACCTCACGGCCATCCTGCTGCTAACATGGCTAAAATCTTGATAAGTAAATAGCTATTATTTAAGGATACACTGTCCAGGGGAGTTGCTGATGTCATCTCCAGGGGGGGCCGTGCTGGTCATCCGAACTGCATTTGGGAACTGAGAGAGAAGCTTTAAGCTGAAGTCTTCAAGCCACTCATACTCTTTGCCTCGGTAGATGAACATCTTGTTCTGCAGCAGAAGTATGTAACATGATAAATGAAACTCAGTAAAAAGCTAGAATTATGATCAAGCTTATTTTCCGTAATATATGAGAGATGTACTTGTGCAACGCCTTGACAGGACTGTATTCGTTCTGACATTCTCTTGCCCCAAGAAATGTTACAAAAAGCCAGCTCATAAGCATGGGCACTAGTCTCTATTGAAATAGGTAATAATTTTCTTACCCTGAGGAAAGAAGGGAATCCAAGGCCATAATATCCTACAGCAAAGTACTCTGGCTGTGGCCGCATCGCATGCATTATATTTTCATAGAACTGGGCTTGTTTTTGCTGTGACAGAGGATGAAGAAGATGGTAAGGCTGCAGTATATATACAGTTTGTTGGAATTAGTTTTTTAATGGTTACACAAAGAAATTTTCATTATAAAGTAATTCCAACAACATCAAAAAGAAAGAGAAAAACATTGTTCCTCTCTTTTTCTTTTGTGTAATTTTGAGAAAAGATTATTGGAGCACAATCATACCAAATGACTAACACAGAGGGACTTTATAAATAGATTCTTCATAATACATTCAAACTCCACAGCACCACCAGACACTATCTGGGTAGAAAAAGAGTTGGGTAAACAGGCCAACAAACACTTCCTTCCTTGAGTTGTTCTTTCAACCAACTGAAGCCACAAGCTGGCACACAATGCTTGTCCACTATTACTTATCCGACTAATTTCAACAGTATCAATGAGGCACTAACAATAAAAATCCTCTGCATGCATTTTCATATCACTTTATTTCAGGGGTATTTTCATGTTTTAGAGGTGACAGTATTTTGTATTAGGGCTGAATAAAAAAGCAGACATCCTCTTACCAGCAGCTGGCTGAGCTCCATGAAGTCAAACATGTGGCTCTCATGCATCTTGGCCAGCTGCTTGCCCAGCTCAATGGCCTTCTCCCACATCTGAGAAGAGGGGGGGGGGCATAAAACATGAACATAAAAAACACAGGTGCACAAGTTAGATTTTGCCATCTGGCTCCCATGGTGGTCTAGTCTGAAACCCACACCTCACGGCTTTGAGGGAACACGTTGGTTTGTAGAAGCCAGTTAAGATATATACACACTTACACAACAAAGAAACCTGTAGTTAGTGAGTGAGCTTTTGTAACTTCCTCTAGAGTGTCACAATGGTAGCTCAGAGGGCAGGTTTCGGACATTTTTTAGGTAATTTCCACATTATGTATAAAAAATTATAATCTGAACTTTGACATCAGCTCACCGGCAGAGTGGTGAATACCCACCTTGCCCTTGTCCAAGTAACATATGATCTCCTGGAAGAGCCTCTCTTTCAGCTCCTGTTGGGACCACACATACTCCCCATTTCGAGGTATCAGATGAGGTGCGCAGGGTTTGTCAGACCACTGACGAAACAAATTTATACATTAAGAAATCAACGCTCAGGTGAACATTTGGAAGCATGGTGATATCAGCTAAGGTCAAACAGCTCAAATATAAAAAAATCTAATCTTCTGTAAGATGAAAAAAAAAAAAAAAAGACTTTGATGTGTAAGAGACCTCCAGTAGTTCAGCATGTAGTAGCAGAGTGTATGCTGCCTCTGTGTAGTTCTCACAGTCCAGGTGCAGATCCCGCAGCTTGTACAAGTACCTGGTTACAAGAGTACATCAGTTAGATACAGTTAGCAATTTGGTCCAAAAACCACATACCCTGTGTCTCTAGCTCACTTACCGGATGTAAATGTCCTCCCTCTTCTTTTCTTTGTAGAAATTCTGCAGGGGAAAACAAAAATTGCATATATATGAAAACATTTTCTCTCAAGTAATTCGCACAATTAATTGCTTTATGTACAACTAGTGTTAACCCTTTGGTAAACAGGGCACAGAGCATACCAGCACATTGACGGTGCAGCTCATGCGGTGCTCTGGACTTTCATCATGCGTGATGGTGCGGTATGCCAGGAGATTCTCCAACAGGCTACTCAGCAGCAGAGCCAGCTCCTCTCCTGACTGTGAAAGGTATCTGTGGCGTCTGCAGTGCTCCAGTAACCTGCACATACAAACAAATGTCCTCACAGACTACTCTTTAGCTGTAGAGGACTATTTCTAGTTTATCTGTTAGCCAAAGCCTGCCTTTCCTCCTGACAAGCACATTTAAATCTGCTTTCAGTCCTATTCTGTCCTAAAGACTTTTCGATTGATTACAGGTTGCTTACATTTCTAACAGACCGCCTTGCCCTTCTGGCTCCTTGGGGAAGTCTTTGTTGTATTTCAGAAGCAATCCTATGTGAATTCCCTATTTATTATTATCAGGGGTTAAAGTGGGCCAGAACAATCCAGAACGGCAATCCGGCACTATGATTAGCAAGTAAATAAATCTGATTGGCAGTTTCCTACATAATAATGTGGGCCAGTGGACCGTCAAAAAATCCAATCAAGTTTTTACCAGCCCTATCTGTCTCTTTACCGGCCCTCTCTGTGTGCCAAAACCCCACTTTAACCTCTGATTATTATTTTATGTTACTTATTTTGTGTTTAATTTACTTTTGTATTTATTTCACTTACTAACTTGATTACTTTTGTTCACTTATTTTTTTAATTTTCGGACGCTCTTGCTATTGCGTTATCCCTTTTGCTGCCGTAACACTGCAAATTTCCCTGCTGTGGGATTAATAAAGGATTATTTTATCTCATCTCATCTCATCTCATCTTACATATTGAAGGATTTTTGATCGGTGTGTTGTACTACTTTAACAACTCTTAGAATAAAAGAAATATTTTTTCTTTGATCTGCTCCTCAGCCTTACGTTTTCTCAAGCAGGACTTTGTACTGCTCATCCCCTCGGCCTCCTTCTACCTCTTGATCCAATTTTGTTATCAGTTCATTTTCAAACTGCAAAGATAAGAGGGGAATTAAAAAACATAACATCATACACATCACAAATGTCATATTTAGCCAGGAGCCGCTCCAGTCAAATTCAAACAGAAAACACCAAAGTGCTGAAATTCTGAGGTAACTTTTTACCGTTTCAAATGTTCGTCCAGGGCTGAAGTTGTGCTCACACTGCATCATATCAAAGAAAATGGGGATGGTAGCTTTCCTCAGTTTGGGCTGAGGCACCAGTGTGGCCTCCAGAATGGGCCCGACCATGGCAGGGATGAACTTCATTTTGTGAGGGCCTGAGGGACAACAAAACATTATCACACAGAAATATCATGGTATGATTTGAGAAGGCAATAAGCTGCATCTTCATCTTTCAACAAACAGAGGCCAAATCTAATAATGTAGTAAACAAAACAACAACACACAGTGACACTGGACAATAAAAAAATATTGTCTTGTTATTCCCCTTGCATTACTGGCAGCTATTAATTAAACAATTCCACAAACTCTATGATAATAGTAAAATTATCAGATGGTGCCAAATACTCACCAAGATTGTACCACATATCTCGGATCTTAAATCCAATAGTCTTCCTCATATCTCCATATCTGTGGCAAATTTAAATCAACTCTCAAATTAAGTTCTCTCTATTTAAATAATCTTTTTGATTAATTTTGAATGATCTTACTTATTCAGTATCTTATTTCGTTTCTCTTGAGAGAAGGATTCCAGCTGCAATGTCTTGTGGGTGAGGAACGCCACGGTCAAATGAAAGTAGTTATTCCACAGCTGTGAGGGGAGCAGGGTTTTCAAATATTAATGCCATAATTACCTTCTCATAACACTAGCTTTTGATTTTGTGTTTAATAAAAAATGTAACCTCTACTGAGGTGGGGAAGGGCAAGACACACACCTGTAGTTCGAAATGTGCCTGGTCCAGGAAGTACATGTTGAGGACATCTGAGTACTGGTTGATGGCCCTCAGGAAGACCTGCATCTGCACCAGGTTCATGATCATCCAGTCAGCGGGGAAGACGTTTCCCATGAGGTCTTTAAACATGATGAAAGTCTCCATGAGGAAGTCCTAAGGGCAGGGCAGAAGCTTTACTGCACGCTGTTGCTTTAAAGAAATAAATTAAGTAATATCTGAAAGACCCATGCTAAAACCAAACTAAGCATATGCACAGCAGTGCTACTGCATGTCAGGCACACATAATGCTCCCACAGCTTAATGGAGGTCCACTGACATCCTCATCATGTCATTCTGATCCATTGCATGAAATGTCTATAATCAATATTCTCTTAAGGATCAGTAAGTGGCCTGGGTGGTTTAATGCCTGTTATTGATGAGATGTTTCAGGACAAGATGTAGCCAACAGGGGAGGAACGGGGACACTTACAATGATATCCTGTCTTGTCTTGAAGGTGCTGATGTAGTGGGCGTAATGCATGTCATCCATTTGCTTCAGAATGGCTGTCATGCAGGCAAGATAGTGGCCCTGCCACAGAGAAGTCCATTATGTGATTTCACAGTAAAATATCCCTAAAAACCCTGCATTCCCAGCACATGTTCCTTGTTGCATCTGTGTTATTGTTATATAGGAATATCACTATATTTAGCTGTTGTTGATGTCAGTATTACTAATCTTAAAATGAATGCTGACGATGTAGTCGTCAAGGACATATTTCAGCTGTAACAGCACACTGTGTCTTACAATGAGAGGGGAAGCTCTGTCCATGCTGATGACAGTGCGATTAACCCTGCGAAGAAGCCGCTCCATTATCAGCTGAACATGCCCTCTGGTTGGACCCTGCAAAGACAGAACAGCCTCAGGTACAATTGCCAGCTGAATCACTGTGACACAGACATGCTACACAGTGCCGTCAGTATTAAAGGGCTGATTCACCCAAATTACAAAAACCCTATTTTTATCACTTATTTTAGTGCTGGCTTCATTTGTCAAGGTTTTGAGATACTTGACATTTAGATTTCTCTTTCCACTACAAGACTATGGAGCTGAATGGAATTTCTTTTGTGGGGCTCACCATATTGAAAAAATATATTTAAAAAATTAAGCAGCAGCAGCAGGTCTTCCTACAAAGACTGTTGCAGTGACTATGGATAATCCACTCTGTCAAAAGTTTTCTTTGGAACTGTTTCTTTCGTAGAAGGAAGAAAAATAACTAGAGCTGAAACAATTAGTCAATTGACAGAAAATTAATTGATAACTGATTAATCGTTTTAGTCAGTTTTCAAGCAAAAATATCATCCATATCATGCTACCCTCCTCTATTTTGTGAGGATTTTATACTTTTCCATGTCATAAATTATAGTTAACTAAATATCGTCGGGTTTGGGACTGTTGATCAGAAAAATCTGAAATTGAATTTGAAGATGTCAACTTGGGTTATAGGAAACTGTGATGGACATTTGTCTCTATTATTCTGATGTTTTAAAGAACAGTTAATGGAGTAAATGAATCAGCAGGTTAGCTGATGACGGAAGCAATAATTGCAGCCAGACCTCACTGTTTCCAGTGAGGTCTGTGGATTATCCAAAGCAACTTTAAGATCCTCTCTAGAAAAAATTACGTTGCTGCCGAATTTTTGTTAATGATATTGGTCAATGTTACAAAGATCACAAAAAAAATTCCATTGACCTCCTTGACCCTGTATTGCGGTGCTGGCAGAAATCTCAGAGGGAGATATCTCAAAAACTGGGCAAATTAAAGAAAAACTATCTGAATGAACAGATATTCCATCCATTTTATACCACTTAGCTGGGTCTAAGTCAAGGTAGCAACAGGCTAAGCAGGATAGCTCAGATGTTCCTTTCCTTAGCTGCATCCTCCAGCTCCTCCACGGAGACCCAAAGATGCTCCCAGGCTGGATGGGATATGTGATGCTCCGGGTCTACCCTACAGTATCTTTAATGATGTGTCCTACCACCATGCACAGAAAACTCATTTTGGCTGCTTATAGCCACAATCTCATTCTGACTCGATGTTTTTTTCTGTAATTTGGGTGTAATGACCCTTTAAACTCATAATCTCTGTGTTGCTGAAGATAAATTTGGACTCCTCACCACATCCTTGCGGTCCAGGTTGTCCAACACTGTGCTGAGCAGTTGGACGCAGGCCTCATGGTCAGGTTTACTAGAGTGGTCGTCCAGCTGCCCACTCAGCTGGTCAGTAACAAGTGGCAGAAGCACATCTCGACAATCTGTGGCAACAGAGCAGTGAAAAAACATATTGATGGATCTAAAATCACATTTTCTGTTAATGGCGCTGACCTGACAAACTTATATGTAGGTGTAATGAAGAGCAGAGTTTTTTGCCTCCACCTTGTGTGAAATGTCATTATGTGGTTTTTGAGCCTCAAGGACTCCTACCTGGCTGCCTGAAAAGGTCACTCTCCACCATTTTACACATGCAGCCCAGCTTCTGACGCACAAGCTGAGAGTCTGGAATGCTCTCAATGAACTTTGTTAGGAGTACACTGAAAAGAGAATGAAAGAAAAGACCCAAAAGAGCAGCTGTGACAATTTTAATGCTATTCACATTTCACATCGAGTAATTATTGTCACGGAGGACTAATGAACTGAACACATGACGGGTTAATTTTACAGCAGAAAGAAATGAGAATAACGCCTCCTTTACTCTGAAGTAAATATGATAATTTTCACCGAGACAGGCAATTATCATTTCCCGCTGTGCAAACCCTCTGGAGAGTTACCTGAGCTCCACGGGATCAAAAACAGTCTGGATGTCATTAATGATGCTGGGGAGGTATTTCAATATTGCCCCCTGAAAAAGCAAAGAATCAGGTCTCATCAGGCTGAGGCACGGGGATGTTTTTTATTCTTTAGTAAAACAAGCTTTTTACCAGATATTTTCCTCACCTTACTGAGACTGCCAACAGGGAGCCCACACTTACTTTGCAGTTAATTTGCAAAACTTCTCAATAACTTGTCCATAAAACAGTGTAACACATTTTCACAGCTGGACTCCTGCAGTTATTTACATGCAACACCGAAAAATGCTGAGACTGAAAATTAAAACAACATTTTCATAGTCTTACTGGCTGCAATTTAGTTTTATTCTAAGGATAAAAATGATAAGTTGGCGAAATTGTGAAAACATATAATACAAAAGTCAAACAAATAAAACAAAAAACAGCCCCTGGAAACATCAACTATGCAGTAATTCTTCCGTTTACCTTTATCTTCACTCCCTCGTCAAGCGGTCTGTCCATGAGTGTGTTGAAAGACAAGAAAAGGGTGCGAATGGAGTTGAAGAAAGCGTCCCCATCTTCACTGTTCCCATAGAATCTGAGAATCAAGGCCAGGAATTGAATCACAAGAAGTCATTCTTAAAATATCAGAGTGCAAAGTGGATTCTTGTGTGGCAGCGCCTCTGATACCTGAGATACAGGACCCGGGACTGCACAATAAACCTAAACAGGTACTTTAGAGCTTTTAGTGCTACGTAGAGCCTCTCAGTCAGGATGGGCTCCTCGGCATGGCCCACGTAGTAGTTAAGCACACCAGTTAGCTTCCTAAAAAAAGTGAATGAGTCAGGCATCAATGTCTGCTGGTAATTTTGGTGTGGGTGGAGAAGAATAGCAAAAGAAGCACTAAAAAATGCCATCAAAGGTGGCTAATACAGAATGGAGACTCACATGTAAGCCAAAGTGGCACTGAAGTGCTTGTTAATGTAGGTTTCCAGGACTGGGTTGAAGTGCTGGAATTTTATGTCGCCAATAAGTGTGATTATAAATACCTGGTTATAAAAAAGAGGAGGAAACAAAATCAGAGCTTTGTCTAAGTTGAAACATTATACATATACAGTACTGTACATTAGTGGTCCCAGACATTTTTTACTAAGTTATAATCCTAAACATTTTCATGAAATGCATTTTTGATACTATTCATGGTCATGGTCAAATTACCTTCACATGCACAAGGGATTCACAAGAAACCATGCATGCATGTAATCCAGCATTACTGTTTATAATTTTATCCAAATGATAGCCTAATTATTTACTGCTCATTCTGTTTACACACTATCAGAGCTGTACTTTATTAAGTTACTACTAATGCAAAACAGAACATCCTACTGCCGGTGCTTCACATACAGGGTGACATTTATTGCGAAGCAGTCACAGTAAAATTCAGTGCATTTGTTCCTGAGCTTAGTGCTGATTGCAATGGTTCATCAATAATGTGTCACGACCAAGTATTGATCATTTTCAGCATTTCAAAAGAATGGAGCAAAATTCAGAGAAAGGTCTAAAAAATAAACACATTTTTGTTTAGCAGAATTCAGTTTCCTACCCCTGTGACCCCTTAGATTCATTTTGTGACCCCCGTGGGGTTCCCCCAGGTTGTAAACCACTGCTATGTATAGCGTAATGCCATCCTGTCATGGACACTTCTGCACTACAAGATAAAAATTACCACCCACTGACATTATGGCTTCACCAAAAACTAACCAAGGCATTGAAGACCAGGGTATCATAGGTGTCCTTTTCTGAGGTCTCCATCATGATGTTGAACAGGGCATCAAGAGTGTCCTGGAGAAACTGTGCATAAAACAGAAACCTATTACAAAAGTGCCCTTAAAAAGGACATTATACAATATCCATCAAATCTAGCAGAATATTGCATATTTAGTGAAGAATAGTGTCACAATGTGAACTCACTTTCACAATCTCCCCTCCCTCGACCTCCATCATACTCTGCAGAATCTGGTCCAGATCTTCAGGGTTGGACCTCCAGTTTAACAGGCCAAGTAGATCCACTGGAAAAACATTGACACATCAGAATAAATACAGACATAGCAACACCTCATCTGTTACAACATTAGTTAGGATAATTGTGTTAACAGCCAGAAATTTCAACATAAACTTAATTAGATCTGCATCAATCAACATCAACACAGATAACCTTAATTAATTTCAAGGTAATCTGAGTGGAGGAAATAATGGTGACACTGCACCTCTATCTGCTGTAGAATCAGTGTCATTTCTTAAAGATGACTTGTGACGGGACATCTTTTAATTATCACAGAGTTTGAAGACTGAGAGACTGGAAAAATAGAAATGTGCCCAGCAGTACCGTTCTGAGTCAGTTTAGTGGAGCAGGTGAGCGTTGCAATCTGGAAGCTGTCTTTAGTCACAGGAATGACTCCTGAATGGTGGAACTGCTTCCCCGTTTGCTTCTCCTTTTCTTCCACTTCATCCCAGGTCGCTGGCAGGGTGAGATAAACCTTTGCATCCTCAGCTTTTTTCACGTCAACCTAAGAAATTCATAAAACAGGGAATGAATCATGAAGCATACTGATCGATGGAGATCTAATCTTATATTCATTGACTGAGGAGGGATTCATGCATAATCCATCCACTGACTTTCAGATATTCAAGACACAGATTTATGTGTAATTAGATTAAAGCAATAAATAATCTCCTGCTTGTTTTAAGGATAAGTGCAATTAATTAAATTTCATACAAAATAAAAATACATAAACATTATCCTGCAACAGCACCTTATAGACGATAAGTTCATGCCTGCCATCTTTCAGTGTGGTCCCATCTCCTCTCATGAGCCGGACAAAGGCCATACCGAAGGGCTTCTCCGATTTGTCCCTAGCTGAAAGATGTACAGGACCATAAGATGGGAACAGATCCACCAACAGTCACCCTGGCATTATTTAACATTGTGGCAGGATTATACGTGGGTGTCATGCAAATAAAGCACAGTCACTCACAGTCCTGGGAGGATCTGTGTCGAAACATAACCCTGAGGTGACAGCGACACACGTCTTCAATGGGAATTGTCACCTTGCAGGGTGGGGGAAAAAAGTCAGGGGAATTAAGGAGAGTGTGAATACAGGATTATACATGGAAGAAATGTTATCTAGTGGGAGAGTTGCACATTCTGAGCTGATATCTTCCCCAGAATATTATTTCATTATATTAAGCCACAGTAAATCCATTTGAAGAACTAATTCGAGAACATAAGATATCATGTTCAAAGTGCAGAGCTGCAAATGTGGGTCCTTGACATGAGCTTACCTTCACTGTTTCATTCCAGCAAGGCTGCTTCACCTGGTAGTAGATGACGGACTTGTACTCTGTGATGCCATCATAACCAGCCCCAGGAAATATGGCTTTCTGCAGAAATTGAAGGAAGGAATTTATTTTACATGATAGGAAAAATATAAATTTGCTCTTTGATGCATTTGCAATCAAAAAAGTACCATAGTCAAAGCAATACAAGACAATGCTTGAAAAGTCAGTCATATGACCTTTAAGGATAACAACAAATACAGAAAACAAGACTAAAGGTCTACAGCCATGCAAGCAGCTCTGTGAGGATGTACTCAGCTAAATGATAAAATCAGCATGCTAACATGCTTACAATGACAATGCTAACATGTTGATGTTTACCATGGTTAATCTTAGTGCGTGTTAGCATGCTAACATTTATTAATTAGCACGAAACACAAAATACAGCTGAGGCTGCTGGGAAAGTCATGAGTTGGGCAGATACCAAAGTATTGGACAAACTGAAATTTTGATCCGACGAAATTCCTAGATTCAAAATGATAAAAGATCACCAAGCTTATAATTCATCCAGTGAGGCAAATGACTGTCTGTACCAAATTTAATGACAATCCATCCAAAATTTGTGAGAATTTTCCCTTAAAACAACAAATGTCAACCTCATGGTAGAACTGCAGGAAAAGGCAGGGGATCACAAAAATCAGTAGGATTTATCCTCTGGAGACCATGAATGTTAGTACAAATTTCACTGGAATCCATCCAGTAGTAAAGCTGTGGACCGACCACCTGATATTGCTATCAATGGGCTAAAAAGTACAATATTTACAGCAAAATTACAAGAATTTTTATAAGAACATGCTAGAACAGTTAGTCACATAGAGCTTCATTAGAAATAATAAAAGTTGAATTTGCTGCATTCACTGGTCTATTTTACCTCCATGGGATTGCCTTCATCATCGTGCACAGAAAGGATGACCTCGACATTTTTTGGGGTCTTCTTTTTACCACGGTCAAACTCTCCCTGCAGCAGGGTTATGTAAAAATCATTCCTCACGTTTCCTGAAGAAATGTAAATAGATGATCAGGTGCTGACACATTATGAACCCTGTTCACGGCTTTTTAAGCAAGTAAAATTAACATGACCATGGCGTGTGCAGAACAGCGCCCAGCAACAAAGACTTTAACCCACCTGGGAGGATGATTTCTGGAAAGCCCATTTTCCTGACGATAGCCGTGCTGCGGTCCACAAAGTGGGGGTAGTCCTTCCTGACTTGGGCAAGATCCCCTGGGAGGAGCTTCAGGGTCACAAACAACCCTGAGAGCAAACATGTAAAGAAATTCAATGAGGCAGACACCGTAAGCATACACCCTATAGACTTCTCACACATCATTTATTTCCCTCATAACAAAAAGGTCAATTTAAAGCGACCCACTGAAATCACAGGGGGACACACTGTCAGTGAGCACTTAATTTTACCCTGGCCTTTATGATTGACCTCCCGCGTGGCAATGACTTTGTTGAAGACAGCAGTGAGCGGCTCATTCTCTCCTATGACTCGAGATGGCATGAGGGGAGACATGATGAGCTGTCTCTGACGGATGTAGGTTTCCATAGCTATCCTGAGTGAGAAGCATCAGGATGAGAATAACAACAATCAGCTGCCAGCATCTCTGACAGGTGACAAACAAATGGACGGAGGAGCTGCAAAGACAATGTGAGGCTTTCTGGATCTCTCCGCAGGATGCACCTTTATCCCTTCCTGCTACTGACTTTGCTGAAGTGACTACCAGAGAGCTAAAAATAACACAAAGTATTAGTACTATACTGAGTATTATATAAAGTACTATACTATAGGTCCTGATTTGCATTAACTTATTGTACTAACAGATCTTCTGGACTTCAATGACACTGTTCCTTAGATAACTGACTTTCTTAGTTAAGCAGGAGGCAGTGATGAACCTGATGAACCTGCTGATGTTATTATTTACTTCTAACTCATGAGTTAAATGTTTTGAATGAGTAGCAACTTTTTGCAGTACAAATTAAGTGTTGCAATCCACTTTGTGATTGGATTTGGTATTTGCGCTTGATGTTTTGAAAATTGCAACGATGTTTCAGAAAATATGCTCAACCAACTGAAAAAAACTGTCAAATAAAATATCAATGTTCTGTTGTTATTTCAATCTTAGAAATGGTGATTTTTTTTTTCCATTGTTCATTGGAAAACCATTTAGCTTGACCTTTTTGTTACTTATTTGTAATTATCCGGTTCATAATTTACCAGTGGCAAATTAGTCACCCAGTGTTAATGAAATCTAAATTCATTTGTCAAGGCTGGAGAGCCTAACAAGTTCTTCTGTGGTACAATTTGTCTTTTGTAAGGAGCACAGTTAGACCACTGGCATTTATTGAAGAGAAGAAAGCGGCATATCCAGGAAACTTTTAGTCACTTTTACTTCAGGAACATCACATGCATTATGTACAAATAGAGACTATTCTGAAGTCTGGAGTAGTATATATAGGCCTCTAGATAAAAAAATGTAATAAATGTAAAAAGACTTCTGTATTTCAGGTTTGGAAAATGTCATAAAAACGCACATCAAATTTTTTAAATAATCATCCAGACATTTGATGAGTCCTGATAAAAATTCTATCCTACAAAAATGTTTTTTTGTCATTACCTCTTCAAGAAGACATTGAACTGTGACACAATGAGAAGAGACATTTAGAAGATAAACCCTGGTAAAATTTGGTTTATGAGGAATGAGTCAAGATATTTTTCGGGCTCTTCCATCCAGGATCCCTATGAATGTATTATTGTCTTCATTCCCCCACTCTGCAGGTTTCTATGAAAACATGGCCTTGAAGCCTGTCTTTGCAAAGAGCTAACACCCAGAATTGCAAAAAGTTTTTACATTTGCCCTTGAAATGCAACATAGAAGAAGCCAAACTGCATCCTTGAAAAAGATGTGACAGACTGCAGTAAGCAAACATAACTCGAGTCCTATTCCAATTCTTTTCCATTATTCGTGCTCATTGTGTTAAGTTACAAAACAGGGTTGAGCCTATTAACAACAGAATAAGTGTGACAACATCAAAAGACTCACTGCTGAAAGGGGATGAAATGCTGTTTGTCCTCATCGTCTGTTTTGCCATGGGCAGTGTCTGTAATGTCCATCACTGCAATGACAAAGACATTAGGAACATCACAGTAAGGCCGCAAACTCAAGACTAAACTAATTTACCAGATGTAATGCCGTTCTCTAGTTATTGCCAAAACAGCAGCAAAATGGGAATTTCCTAGTATTAATTAAAGTTAATTGAATCATTCTAACCCAGGAAACTGTATGCTCTACTTTTGAAACAGGAGTTGAGCCAGGTGTTGGATCTCACTCACCTGTTGCCTGGCACGGCAGTCAGCCAGCATAGTGAAACAGATTGAGGTTTCTTGATCTCCAGCTTGCAAATGCCTCTGAATTGTTCATTCCACCCAACTCTTTTCCTAAACTGTTTTTTTTTCCTGGCTAAGAAAAATGTGACTTCTGAGTTAAACATTCTTTCTTACTCTGGTTTCAGTCCATTTGCTCAAACACCAGTGGAAACCATTTCTCATCAAATCCACTAATCATCTGGTCAATAACAAAAAGACCGTTGCTAAACTGATTTCCACCGACTCCTTTGCCAAGGCAGAGTGGAGGCGTTTTCTAGGTCAGAAAGCAGGTGTTCCCATTTCATTCAGCGCATGGATACTTAATTTTTACACCTTGACAGAACTATTCATGCAACTACACCACCAGAAAGGAGTGGCATTTTTTCTTGAATTGACTTAGTATTGCTTAAACAAATATTAGGACTTTTGAAAAGCTGCTCACCAGCCACACCAAACGGTCTCCTCAGTCCGCCGGTGTGTTTCTTGCCCTCTTTGAGCTCCATGCTGCCGACTCTGATGATCTGACACACCAGGAAGAGTCGCTGCCTCATTAAGTCACTGCTGCTCAGGTCCTGGATTCAAGGACACACAAAGATAATTTATCATTGGATATTGAGTGATAAGGTAGATACAAAAGGCAGTGGACTGTACGTATCACTAGCCTGTCATTATGTGTATTCACAGGGCTGGAGCTGCAGACCAGATGGCAGATATTACAGTATTAATATTGCAGTAAAACCTTCAGACATATCACCTTTCCAACGTCTTTGTGTTTATTTTTCTGGGTGCTTTTTCAAGTCAAAGGAGCCTAGTGTGCTTTGAGGAAGCAAATAGAACTATAAAATTTCAGCTCTTTGCCTTCATTAATGTGGCTTTGTCACATTCTAAACGATTAATTCCTGGTGGTACATTCCAGGTTAACACAATGACTTGTTTGCTGCCTATTTCAATAACATAAACAGCAGCAATATAATGGAGGCAAATGTATTCAAATTTTCCAAATGTGCTGTGAATCTGAGCCATTCAGTAAAACTTTTCATAAATTAGAAGCAATCTAGGAGGAAATTGTCTCCTCTTTGTCAGAGATTTCAGGCAGAATTTGGATTGTTTAAATCCGGAGCAGAGGGAATGCAGTCAGTGGGTTGGGATTCAGTTACCGTGAATAGCGCTGGAAGGTTGTTGAGTTTTTCAATTTCTTTAGGCATCCCCATACTGTCCCAGCGCACCAGGAAGTTCTCACTGTGTGAATTTAAATAAGAATCACAGTTAGAGTTCACATTATCTAAGTCATCAGGAGAAATAAAAAAATATAAAAGTAACTAATGAAAAAACTCTGCATTGTTTTATCAGGTTCATCAGACAAAATTTAAAGTGTCAAGAAAATTCTAAGGTGCTTGCATATTTTGAACAGCAGTAATGTAAGAGTCTATTGATCCCTATAGACATTTCTCATAGCTGATATTTGGACTTGCCAAATACACAGGTAATGGCTGAAAGGCCTGGCTTATTCGCACAACCAAAGGGAACACAGCCATCATTAATGGTATTAGCTAGGTGTTAGTTAGACTTGTAATGTTTCTGCTATGAAAATTCAAATTGCCTGTTTTGATAACTGCTACCTTTACCCTTGCCCCCTCCAGGGAGGTCAGAGGTCAGCTTAAGATAAGTACTCTGGGAGCAAGAGGGCATTGAGTAATTTTAGTTTTCATGTTGTACACCATTAACATTCATAAAACTTACTTTGTAATCAATTAGATTTTTTTTTTAAATGTTTTAGAGGTTCTTTTAATCACTTCCATTATTTATCCTGGCACCATTTTTTCCAAGCTTAGAATTGAGATGTTACTTTTCTACTCCAGAAAGCAGAAGCAGCAGCAGCTTAATAATGCCTGAAACGAGCAGCCTTCTAGCTTCAAGTATTAATTTTAAAACAGTGCTGAAGCTGCTACATCAGAGCTGTGCAGCGTTATGTGACAATAACGCACAACCTCCAGCCATTATTATTATTCTTCATTCCCATAGTATAATTAATTCCATCCATCCATTAGCTATACCGCTTATCCTTTGAGGGTCATGGGGGGCTAGAGCCAATAATATAACTAATTACAATTGTTAATTCTTCCTTTTGTAACTTTTTCCATAATAAGTGACAAAGTATAAATAGTAGTAATTGTGGTAGTACTAGAAGTAGTAGTAGTGGTAGTGGGGTTTTTTTTAACTAAAGTCTGAAGTCTTGATTTTTTTTTTTTTTTTTTTTTTTTTTAATCAATTATCTGGTAGATGTTGACTTGTGAGGGACATCAACATCCGTTAGGGTCGTATTACAATAAATTTTGTTGTGGGGAGTTACGTTTTTCTTTGCATCATGCTGGAAGAAACATTACTTTTCCATGTCACATTTTCTTTTTTTCGGTTCAAAGATGGAATTTTGTGCCCTGCAATTCTTAAGGGAGTTTGACTTTTTTTTTTGGACTAACCGACCATTGCAACAAAACCTACAATAACAGTGACTTACATGACTTGCTGGTTACAGCTAAAAATCATCTAACAAAATTTAAGTAATCAAAATTCATAACCTCAGTTTGATACTTAATTGTGGAATTAAGAGAAAAGTGAGGAGCTAACCTGATGAATTCAGACTGGTCGGGGTCATACAGGGACATGAGCAGCTCAGCATCTTCTCCAATGTTGCATACAAAGTTTTTCAGGTTCATGAGTAGACTGTAGGTGTGCACTGTACTGAACAGGGTCTGACGCCTCATTTCCAGGTTTTGTAAACGAGTCTGTATGAAGACAAGGCCCAAGGCAGCGTGTGGACACAGATGTTAATTGAAATGGCCAGGCTATGGAGTACAGCAACTGATCGCATCAACAAATCAGAATCATGCCTTCTCTTCTTGTATCCTGTCATCAACACTGCGGGATGCGGTCTCGTGTGCCCGGAACAGACTGACCGTACTGGTCCAGTCAGGATCCAGCGTGTTTCCTGCCTCATCTCGGACCACCAGGTCCAACCCCAGAATCCTGAGCAACACAGGGTCAGACAGCATCACATGACTTTACAGACAATCTCAGAGCTATGACTCAAGCATATAAAACTTTACAATGGTGTTTATCTCAGAAGGCATTTCATTGGAGTAAATTAAGGCAGGAGGACACATACCGGTTTCCATAATCAATCTTTGCTGTGACTTTCTTTTTCAGCTCTACAAGGTCATCCTTGGGCAGCGTTCCTGACACTATCTGAGATCGATATTCTATGAGGCTGTAGGCCATCTGCTGAACATTCCTGAATAGGGTTGTCTTGTTTGCCTGTCAGATAAACAGGAGTATACTTATCGCAATATAACCATCAGAGGAATGAAACAAGACGAAAATGAGTTAAGGTGGTAAGAATCAGAGAGGAGTACAGGACTGTGAGTACTAGAAACAGAGAGGCCGATAAGAGAGAGGCAATCTACACATACCACGAAGAGCTTGTGCCATATCTGTGCCCATTCCCTCAGAGTAGCCCCAAGCTCCTGCACCAGGGGTAAATCTGCTGGAATAATTATTTCCTGCTGGCTACCAGCCACAAGAAGAGAATAATAAGATATTGAAAAAGTGGCTCATCACTCACAGATCATGTCATTTAATTTGGACAGACTCAAGTGCATTTCTATACATGATAAATAGTTGGATGGTTTCCCTACACAGCCAAGTGAAGCATTACTAAATCCTCACTTATGATAATTACAAGGGCACTACTATGTTATTGGCAAATGACAAGGCAGGGCAGCAAATCAAAAGCAAAGTGGATTATCATCAATATGATATGTTTACTGATATATGATCTCACCCTATCCCCTCAACTGTTGCCTCCTTTAAGTGGATGTAGCAAGCTGGGAAAATGCCCTGAGGAAACAATGAGGTACTATCAATATACATACAGTACACATACACATACATATACATATATATACACACACGCACGCACGCACGCACGCACGCACACACACACACACACACACACACACACACACACACACACACACACACACACACACACAGATATATAAGATAAAAGTTATAAGATAATAGAGCCTTAATTAAGCCCTTACCTTCTGTGACTTCTTGCGTAGCGTGTAGCCCCTATACCAGCCTGAGGAGACATAAGTTAATGGAGAATCATACTACAGTAAGATGGGAGTGATGACAGTCCAACCTGTCAGGAGGACAATGTGGTAGACTCATTTACATGATTATGTATTGCTTATTGAGCCCGGGCTAGTTCAGCATTTCACCTAAGTTCAGCTTGCACAGAATAGGAAAAAAGGGATGTGTCAGGGCATGTTGTGTGTTCAGCTTCACTCACCTTCCAGTTTCTCAAGTATGTGCACCGTGTCCCCCACCTGTAGACACAGCTCCTGCTCACCACTGGGATCATAATTGTAGATTGCTGAAGGACACAGAAGGACTCTCTCATTATGAGAAACACACACAACATTCTGTAACTACTGTTAACAAAGAAGAGGTTTTGGTCGACAGTTTGCCCGATGAGATTGGTTCCTCCTCAAGGTCCAGTGTAGTAAGGAAAACCCCAAATCCCTTTTCAATCACTCATAGCACAGAAGAGTGTTCTTAAAAAGTTTTGGATCAGAGTTTTACAGGAAAAGGATACCAATTCAACCTCCTTGGTGCAGGACTTGGACTCACTAGCGCAGAGGATCTCGATCTTTGATTCATTCCTCATCTCACTGTTCTTTTTAACAGCAGACTGTGTGTTTGTGCAATAGGGCTGTGTGACTCAAACCTCTAAAGCATTCTGATGATTGTTAATTGAAATGGATGCCCTGAGGCTGTGTTTAACGTTCCAGTAAATGGACTGTTCTGGAGCAGGTATCCTCAGTGTCAACAGTGAGGGGCAGAGCTTAAGAGGCGATGGTATCACGCTCTCTGTATTTCTGACATCATCATACCACTGTGGCCTGTAGTCACACTCTGCAAGTTTTGTTTCTGCCAAGTAGCTCACCTGCGTGCCCTGCCTTTCCCTTCCTTCAGTTTATTACCCTAATAGCTTTCCTGGAGGACACTGCTGTTTTTTACTTTTTAACTCTCTAACCAGGACACGTATGGGATGGATCACACAAAGACACACGCAAAACCAGGCAGAACTTGCGAAAGAGATACCTCGCCAAACAATACTGTAGCAAAGGTCTTTGTCATGACTTGAGGGAGCTGCCATAGCACGCAGCCACTCATTCTCACCGCGAGATAGAGGAACTATGAGTAGAGCTCTGCCCTGACTTGCATGGTGATTATGCTTGTTGCTGAAGGCCAAATTTCACAGCACGCTTCCACTGGCTCAGCTTATCACACCTCAGTCTGAATACCAAAATTTAACAAAAACACTGAATGTGACTACCCTTCTCTCTCCATGACGTCCTCCTAACTTTCCATAAAACAAATTTGCACAGACAGATTACACCAAGGGGAGTACGACTGTGTTTATGTAGCTAGCCCATGGACTCTTAAAATATTAGGTTAGACCCATGCTGGCTATGCTGTTAGGATCACCTATACAGGTTCCTGTGAATGAAATGTTACTGTGAGATCATCGAAAAGGAGAACAAATACTGAAAGCTCGGCAGTACAAATTAGGTTTTTCTTACTTTTCCCTAAAATTTCTGAGAAATTTTTTCCCATGAATTTCTTCAAAGGGTGTATCTCTTCTAAAACCACAAACAAAATTATTATGAACAGAAAGTTCAGACCTAAAATTCCAGCATACTGAGTTTTATTTAAAAAGAAGTCACTGAAATATTGTGAATACTCTTGAAAAGAGTATTTGTCTTCACCAGGAAAATTATTTGTACAGCCAGAGTAATATCAAATGAAACATGCGCTAAAGAAATGACATCTGCCTTTGGTCATGCCAAGAGTGACAATGGTCCATTCACCAACTTGACACAGTGTCCAGGCCTGGCAACAGCACGGCAATATGCCAATGGCAGGAACCCAGTTGAGCGTGTTGTGATGCCACACTGTCTCAACTAAAGTCAACAGTCTGGGCCTTGGCAGCACAGCTCATCAGTACAACTCTGAGACACACTATCTTCCTCCTTAACCTGAAACACCGAGGCTGTGGCTGCTGTTGTAACTTCCAATAAAACCTCTCTATGCTCAGATTCCAGCTAACATTCATACAAATGTTAAATCAAAGTCAGCCTGATATACTCTAAATGATTTATCCTAGAAATGAATTTGCCAACAATTTAAGAGCACCACGACTGAACAGTTTGAGCGGCTACAGGCTGCTCATCAAAGTTAACACAATACAATGAGAATCCACTGTATTGTTCTCATCACTGACTGGGTGTGAAAAGCAAAACATAAAGAAATATTCCTAATTATGACCATGATAGAACACAAACATAAATAAAACAAGTGGGGGGGGGGCATGAAAAAATAATACAAGATATAACAGTCAATCCTTGAACATACAATTGTAAAGAATGATAAGCAAGTAAACTGAATTCATTCTGATTCTCAGCTGAAAAACCTTCAATCTAATACATGAAAGAAATGCAATAATAACGCTGGTAATTGGGCAGACATATGCCATTCCGCACAAACAGACAAAAACAACAATCATCATTTTTATTTGGACAGAGGAGCTTGAAGACAAATCTATTTTACACACTAAACTATGAAAGAATAAAAATGATCAAAATGGAAAAGTGTAGTATTTTACTTCAAACCAAATGGACACAGATCTTACATAAAAACTGATTTCTGCTATGAATTTGTACTCAGTAAGCTTCAATTCAGTGATGTACGTTGTATCTCTTAT
This sequence comes from Xiphias gladius, assembly GCF_016859285.1. NCBI lineage: Eukaryota > Metazoa > Chordata > Actinopteri > Istiophoriformes > Xiphiidae > Xiphias > Xiphias gladius. The sequence continues at coordinate 22,656,779 of NC_053418.1, read as the reverse complement.
AAAACTTGTATTCAAGCCGACTAATTTCAAGTGCAACCAAAGTGGGGAGAGGTACAGTATCTACACAAAAAGTCATTAGGTAAAAGCAAGTCTATTAAAGTTTGTTTTTGAGCCAATTCTCCTTAGACATTATGTTTCAAAACCTAAGACCTCGGTTGAAAAGCCTTTTGCCTCCTGTCTACTGTCTAGACAGCCAGAACGATCTGTAGCTCTTAAAACTGTGCTCCAGCTGATAACTCCTTATAGGTTATCCATAAATCCGAAAGTTAATTCTCAAGTTCCAAGCTAACAGTGCAAAAAGGGTTCAAATGAGACCAGTGTGGGCTCATCTTTTAATTCTGGTTAAAAACCCTGATGCAATATTTAACAGACAGAAAATTACAACTGTGTTATCTAAAGGAGTAAAGGCACAAATGCCTTTCTCTAGGTTCATAATGAAGTAAAAGAATTATTCTGAAATTAGCAAGTATTTAAAGTCATGACTGAACAACCATCTGGTCAGTCAATCAAAACTGAGAACAAGGTCAACACTTCCAATCTCCAAATCTGCGGCTGCAATCAGGTTTGACATTGAAAGATGAACAATCAGGGACGGAATGATTGCGATTGATGAGAGGCTGTATTAGATTTTTTTTTGCTAAAAACGACACCCACCCAGCATGTAAAGTAAATCCCAGGGGTTTGCTGCTGTGAATCAAGTGTACTAATTATATCAATTATATATTAAAGTTCCCTTACACTCAAAAATGTGCTTTGCTCATTGTTACTTCACTTCGATGTTTGAGGTTCATTGTGCAGAATGATGTATGTGCAGAGTTTGAAAATAAAGTATGTTTTCACATTCATATGCTGAGGGGGGAAGTATCTCTTTACTCATCTTAAATCTGAGTTTATGATGTTTACATACGATCATGGTCCAATATGCAAATGAAACAAGTGTGATGTGGCACTCCGATACACTGACAATGTACTTTTCAGTGAAGTAGGAGACATCTTGCAGTTTAACCTATAAATAAAACATTTGCATATTCAAAGATTTGGATTTTTCAATGAGACAGAAGAAGCAGATACGTTTTTTGGAGGGAATCTTTTAAAGATTACTGCACTATTTAGCACTGTCCCCCGTAACACTGTCAGACACACAACAGATTTCTCAGGTTTTGAGAAAAAGATCAAAATCGATGCAGCAGAACCAGATATATCGTCTTTTTATTCCACACATTAGCCTAACGCAGAGGTGAGGAGTGAGCTAGAGGTCTGGTAAACTCACTTCTTTCTAACTCTACACCCCCAGATTTTTTTTTTCTTTCATTTTCATACTTTTGGTCTTCAGACCCAAACGACACTGACATCACTTGAGGTGATTTATTAGACTTAGCATAGCTCCTTCTGGAGCCCCAAATGGCTTTACCCAACTTTTTTCACATATGCAGTAGTACTCCCCCAACATCTCTAAACAACACTTGATGTATAAAACTGGGGTTCCCCTTTAATTTTCTGGATTACTGTTATTCAGTGAGGGCATCTGTTGGCCAAAAAGTGTGTAATGTAAACTGTCAACACATATGGGCAGTTTTCTCTTGCCTTGCCCTGAAATCTAATAAAGCCACTGGTCATTATAAATGCAAATAATGTAAAAAAAAAGAAAAAAAAAAAGAGATGCAATAAATTGAACTAACCAGGGAATGCACATGTCCTTCACCTGCTGATTTCAGTGCCTCATTTTTGCCTCTGATACAGTGCTTTCTTCAGGATATGATTTTGTGTCACAAATTCACCACAATAGATTGTGATATCTTTAGAACCATATTATACACATTTCCCTGTTAGCTAGTATGATATAACTGATATAATCAGAAACCTTGCAATCTCTTCTTTCATCGCAAAATGTAGTTGCCTGTATTTGAGCACAGCCTGGGTTTACTAATCGGATTAAAAATGTAATACCTTGTACAGGGTCCGATGGCATTTTAAGGCTTAAGTACAGTGTTAGTGAGTCGTGCCCTGTTTCTGAGGCGAATGGCAGGAGAATAGCACAGTCTAGAGCATCAAGCAGAGCAACAGTTTTGAACACCATACTGGGATTAAAAGGATTAACACAAAAAATTCTTCAACATCAACTGCAAAGGCAAGGTCATATATGACCAAGCGAGGGGGGCTGTGCTGCAGAGCACTACCTGAACGCGTGGGATAAAAATGTGATTTAGTCACAGCAGCAGCAGAGCACACATCCTTTTCTGTAAAACCTGAAATAAAGTCAGTGGGAGGATCCAGGTTAAAACACCTCGCCGAGGTATTTTCAGTCCTGGGCTCTGATTCACACCTACTGCAGAAAAACTATAGACTGGGTGTATACACTATCCCCTCATAGAGGGCTTTCTTCATGTGCTGCACACCTGTCTGTGCAAGCGTCTGTAGCTTTAAGCAGAGGTGAGTCAGAATGGTAACCAGTGACCAGCCAACCTGCGCTGGCTATAAAACCATTGCAGTAAACCAGAAGGGGATTGAGCCAACAGTTGGGCTGATTTGTCTTGAGGGCGTGGAGGACTAGCTGATAGCATGAACACATAATGCACTGCAGTTTGCAAGCCCAAAAGAACGCAAGCACAGATACAGATGAGAGAGCCAACCCTTACTGCAAGCCACTGCAGTCCAAATTAAAAAAAAAAAAAAAAAAAAGGCTAAACTATAAAGCTGCTAGGAACAAGGAAATATGCTTAAATGTGCTTAATAGTCATAGTTTATTATAGTGATACAGGGAAGTCCTATGTACATGAAGCCAAATACCACTTGTCTGGCCGATGTCTATGCAAATTGTGTTCTCTAATCTCTAATACAGTATAGTCACAGCGGTGGCTCCCATGTGGGGCCACACGGGAGTCCTTGCGGGGGCTTTAAGGGACCTTCCAGCAAGGTGAGGATTCATTTAAATTCCACGAATCTTCAACAAGTCAGCTCGGTGAGATTAGCTGGTATGTTCATTGAACTCTTGGCTCTTTTCCATTTTTCCTCCCCACCTATTACGGACAGCTATACAAGTAATTCCTTACCACTACCAAATATCTACGAGTCCCTGGGACAACACGGAGGGTAAATATCAAGTTCCTCGGAATAAGAAAAAGTTTGCGAAACCCAGCTGGGCAGCGGTGTTCATACCCACCGTGTACCAGCAACAGCAAAGTCGCCAATAACTTGTCTCTCAACTTTTCCCTTGAAGTTAGTGCAGTTGCTGGGAGGTGACTCGGCGAGCTTCCCACTAGCCAAACGCACGTAGCCAAATTTGAAAACTTACCAACTCCGTACTTCTCTTTTTTGGTAGGAATCCAACGGGTCATTGCGGGGACAGACAGAGAGGTGGCCGAATAAATAAATAACTATATACAATTGCTAGACGAGGACGGGCGGTGCACTCCTGCTCGTACTGAAGTCTACAGTTCCGCCATCATGACTTGTAAACGGGGGAGGGGGGAGGAGGGCAAGCACGGCTGGGAGAGGAGAGGACGGGATAGGCGTGAACCGCGAGCCTCCCGAGCTACCCCCACAACAACACTCGGCCGCATTACAGCACAGACACTCGGATCAGAGAGGGGTTTGTCCCCGGGAACCTTCAACCACAAGCCGTTCAGCCCCTAGACACCGGCCGATCGATCCCCGTAACAATTCCTCGTAAATCCTCAAACGAGCTCAAATTGAATTCAGAGAAATGATAGTGAGGCTGACAGAAGTGTCCCTCGTCTTGCTTCAAGGACTCCTAACGGTGCTCAACTTCAGTTTTTAGGACTACTGACGCGCACATTGGACGACCTGGAGAAAACTAACTCGTCGAAACCCGAGTTATAAATCGCCGATGTGTCATAAATAAATTTCCACCAGTTTATTGTTTTTAATTCAGAATGAGAATGAAATGCAAGCTCCACGCTGCTGCTCACACTGACTGATTCAAAGGAGACCTACTGTATCCTGAGTGGACTAGACCTGGGACATATATATATATATATATATATATATATATATATATATATATATATATATATATATATATATATATATATATATATATATATATATATTCAACTATATTATATTTGAATTAACTGTACAGGCCATTTCATATGAGCAATTAAAATGATAGTGTGGAAAAGCATACTGTATGTACGTAGGCCAAAACAATTCTGTTAGTGAGGCTGTTTTCTTTCATTTAAATGTCACCTCATCATAGCCTGTATATCAGAAATAAAGCTCACCTTCCTCCCTCCCTGCCCAGTGAAGTAATTTACAGCTGTTGGTTGAGACCTGGTAGCCCACTTAGCCTTTTGTTTGCCCATCATGTGTGTGTGTGTGTGTGTGTGTGTGTGTGTGTGTGTGTGTTTTCTGCTGCAACTGGTCAGCCAAATGGTGCTGTCAATAATGTTCAGCCATCCACTGTATTTTTTTTTTATTTTTTTTTTGCTTTGTTTGTTTTGTTCCCTTTGACAGGATGAGTTCCATTTTTTCCATCTATTGTATTGTATTGTGGCTGCTTTAAAACACAGCTTGTGCTGAATTAGTTCTAATGCAACACAGTCTGATTGAAAAGTATTAGAGTCTTATTATTTTGCAAAGGAAAGAGCTATTGAACACGTGGCAACTGTAAAAAAGCATTATGAATTATACAGCTTTTTACTGGCCAAAACTAGTAATATTTTGAACTATTACACCTAAGCATAAATCACCCCCCCCCAACAAAAAAAACATACACACACACACACAAACACACAAACCCACACACACACACACACACACACACACACACACACACACGCCATTTTTCAGACCCAACAGTGTCTTTTCTTTCTTCGGCTTGTTTAACAAATCTTACACAGCTACAGAATTGGAACACACTGACTGAGCTCATCCTGTAAATCAGCTACTAGAGATGTATTTTGCAGCTACCTGTATTTGTAGAATTTCCAAGGTTATGACTTGAGCTGTAACACATGATTGTCGTGACCTATTTCTGGCTGAGCTGTAGGTGTTCGGTGAGCACTGAATTTATTGTAGGAGGGCTTCTAATCTGCTCATGCCCTTTTCACCTCGGATTCTCCTCATTCTTTTGGCCTCTCTCACACTTCATATCAAGTGTGAAGAGTTGTTTTTGGGCTATCAAAAGTTAAAAACAATCAATTCTGCAAAATGGAATGCAATATTGCCATCACCTGACTGCTTTGTGCTATTGCATACAGTAGACGTGTTGTGGCATAGTTTTTTTTTTTTTAAACTAAGCTTCTATTACTTAACTCTTACCTCTTCCCCCTACAGAATCTTTAAAGGGATTTCATTCCATTCAGATGGTGGTGTGGTGGTCTTGGCGTGTGCGTGCATGCTTTGTATTAGTGTGTGAGACAGCTTGAAAAGCAGAGTTGAACTTGAGGTCTTCTGGAGCTGAATGCTCCCTAAGCAGTAGGAGTAGACAGGCTGAGTCTCTACAGGAAATCCCCATTCTCCTTGTCTTCTAATTTAGATCAGATTGTTTTATGTCATATCAGACATCCTTCTATTAAAACTCACTGACTATGATCAGCATTTTAGTGAAAGTGTTAAAAACAGGTGCGAATGTGGATACAGAGCCAGAACAGCTGAATGTAAAAACTCCTCGCACTCATTTTCTGCACAAAAGTTAAATAGTGTTGTAATGAGAGTGGGCTGTAGTTATTGTAGATTAAAAAAACAAAACAAGATGAAGCTACTATTTTTGTCCTGAAGAGTATCCTGTCTGTTTACTTTGTCTTAGGGCTTCTCATTGTGACGCCAAACAGTAACACTATGAACGAACATTTAGCCTGACAGACAGTTGAAATAATAATAAACATGCTCCTTATCTACCATCCACCTTCCTTAACTCTAGAGCATTTGATTAGCACGTGTGTGCATACATGCTTGAGTGCACGTGCTTCTGTGTGTGTGTGTGTGTGTGTGTGTGTGTGTGTGTGTGTGTGTGTGTGTGTGTGTGTGTGTGTGTGTGTGTGTGTGTGTGTGTGTGTGTGTTTTCTTTTTTTGGAATGCACAAAGATGAAGCACATTGAGCATCCATATGTATGAAATGTACCATATAAATAACGCTTGACCTGACTTGACTGCACTGTTATTCGGTTGCTGACATTACTGAACTCAGTGAACTGCTATTTCTGTGTTTTTTCTGAGTGGTAAGGCTCTAAAAACTGGATAGAGCCCCCAGTGAGGTGTTCGGTTCCTGAGACAAAAGCAGACAAAAGGCGTAATGGATTTATGGGTCCACCGCCAGGAGCGCTTGACGCCAGAGGCAAATTGGGCCTCAGCACCCACCTGGCTGTCTGGCAGCCGAATCAGGTAATAGCCTGGTCCTGCACTGCCACACGGATAGGTCAATTAACTATCTGCGCACAAGGACTCAACATCCTGGGGAAGGAGTCTATTTGCAGTTGACTTTTGTGCAGGAAGTCACATCCGAACTTTTCTACTTTTATAGAAACGTTATATAAAGATGTGTTTATCCAGCTCTTGCTGTGTGATGTCAGATCCTGCACGTTTGTCACTATGGTCACTGTGTAATGATGCAAGCGGTCAATATTTTTCTGTACTTGTATACAAGAATTCCTTTACATTTACTCTGCTTGTGATTATCTTTTGGGTGTTATGGTTAGGTACAGGCTGGCCAGATAAACAGTATTATTTTGCAGAAAAGGGTTTCACCTGCAGTCCAGCCTGAAGAAATACAGACCGCAGGACATATATACTGTTAAAATATACAGAATCAGTCTTCTGCAGGTAAGTTAGGGTTAGCACATTTATATCCGCAAGTTTAACATCTCATTTCTAGGTTGTGATGCATGAGAAAGGATGTCCCCTGAGGCTCCCCCATTTGTCTCAATCTGAATCAGTGAAGCATCCCTTGTACCACTGTAGTGTGTATGTACACCAGGAGAAGCAAGTAGCTATTTTTAGAGTGAGAGTGCCACATCTTTAAATGAAAGAGTCTGCTGTCCTCTGTCTTCAAGCCCAATGCAAAGGCTTGTTCGACAGAGGGATTTAATTAGGTAGCTTTCTGAGATCAGCAGAGGGAGCCACAACTCTTATATGAGACTTCCTTTTCTTTGTGGAAACAAAGCGTGGCTGTGTGACAACCAAAAAGGCAGACTGCAGCATGACCACCCAGTCTGCAGTCTGGACCACAGCCCGAGCAGTCTGAGAGGAGTGCACACACCCCACCTACAATTTAAAAAACATAATCAGGAAGACAATTTCTTCTGTCAAGGTGAAGGTATCATCTATCTAAAGACATGGAGAGCATTAACTCTGTTTTTTTTATTATAGTCCCCCAGTATTCATTAAAAGTAATGAATGTAAATACAGCATATGTTTTCTTTTGCAGGTGCCTACATCTGGGACCACTAAAGTGCAACGGTTCACCTCAGAATCAATCTTCTTATAAACTTAAAGGTTATCATGAGTACAAAACCAAATAACAAGCAGTGTTGCTGGTGCTATGATTTGCAGGTTTGAATTCTGACCCTGAGTCCAGAACAGTGTGTTACTGTATTCTGTATCCTCCTGAAATGTAAAAAGGCATTTGTTGTAATGGAAACTTGATATTCTCTTCCTTATGTAGAAAATATTTCATGACCCTGGGACCGAGCCAGTCTTTAGATGTGCAAACATAGAAGCTCTTACATTGAAAACAATCATATCTATTTGGGGGGAACTGTACAATACTGACAATTGTTTGTTTCATTTTTTTTACAGGAAACTTAGCTGCTGCCGACGTCTCCTGTTGAACCTTCAGTTCTTTGTTTTTCATCAAAGGACTGGTACATCTGGGAGGTCTCAGTGGGTCTCCCTCCCTCTGACATAGTGTATGCCCACAAGAGGGAGAGAGTTATAAGATTTATATACCAGTCTGTTTGCAGCCCAAATGTGACAGATGAAACAGGGAGGTGAAACTCAATATCTGAAAGATCAAATGTGATAAAAAATAATACAGCTTTGCTTTGATATGCTACGTTTACAGGGGATCTGTGCCCCACTGTACCTTGAGACGCACCAACATGCACAAGGAAACACACGCACAGCCCCGCAAGCCTCCTCGAGCCGCATGCGCCACGATTGATACATATGAGCACCTGAGGGAGTGTCTATATGTCCTGCTAGTGGTTTACAGTATTTATTGTGAATAGCTCTATCACTGCTTCAGCATTCTCTCTGCAGGCAGTTTGTGTATTAAAGCCAGCCAACAGTAAATCATCAGTGCACTTTTGATCAATAAGAAAACATTTACAATATTGCTGTCCCTTTGAGTGGTGAGAGCTGTGTGAAAGTGAAGCCAAATTTAGTGCAAAGTAGAATTTTTAATGATTAAACTGAGTGCTCTGTTGAACTGGATGTAGTCTTACTGTAGCAACTGAGAGCAACAGAAGGAGGAGGATAATGTAGTCTAGCTCGGGGCGGGGCAAACTGAGGACAGAGGAGGATGGAGAGGGAAAGGAAAAGGAGATTACATATAGTTCAGCGCATTGTCTTGACACATGCAATATCGGCTGGAATATTTACCCAAAAAGGGCAGTTATTAGCATATGTTACAATTCTAAGAAAATGCCGTATTTCAAAGTGTGCTTCAGACTTCAAACAGAAGCTCCTACTTCTAATCCACTCCTGTGTGGGTTTTTGTCTAAATCTGTGTGTGCCAGTGGAGATGACACAAAGAGGGTGTGTGTGTGTGTGTGTGTGTGTGTGTGTGTGTGTGTGTGTGTGTGTGTGTGTGTGTGTGTGTGTGTGTGTGTGTGTGTGTGTGTGTGTGTGTGTGTGTGTGTTTGGGGTTCATTTGTGTGATAGGGAAGGCATCTCTGAAGATGCCTAAAGGAAGCCCACGGTCTATCCACAACTGTGCTGGCTGCAAAACAGTCTGTCCTCTGTCAAGGTTTAGTGCATTGAGATTCTTCTACCTCTCTCCCTGATTCGCCCTCAATCTCTCTCTTTCTCTCCTTAATGAAATAATGAAACTGCTCTCTCTCTCTTGCTGTCCTGCGTGAGTTGACACTTGGCTATATTCTTTGGTGCAGCAGACTAGCTGAGTCATAAAGGTTTCAGCGGGGCCTGATTTATGGACGGCGATGTGGATGGGGGTGAGGCAACGGGAAAAACACCAGCGTCAGCTCACTGATCACAGAGAGTATGTAGGCACATCAGGACGAAGAACAACCTGCTGACTTGAGATAAAGACAAAGATGCCACTGTAATTCATCTCCTTTAGACTAGACTTCAGTTTAGCCAAGTCAAGAGAAATCTAATGTGGTTGTAGTGGCAGTTCACGTCGACAGTGTGAAGCCTTATTCTGTCCGATACAAACAGTGATGCAGTGATTTATTGTTTCATTCCCTTTTTTTTTCTTTGTTTACTGGCTTCATATTGTTTGCTGAAAAAGCCTGAAACAACTCAGACTTGCTGAATTTGCTGGTTTCCCACAGCCCTCCCGTCCAGTTAGATTTATCAACATGGATAGAACCTAGGGCTCTTTAGCCGCCATCTACTGTATTTACTTTATCCATTAACCCCCATTAACATTCCTTTGAGAAGGGAACATTTTGTTGTAAACCCTGAATGAAAAAGGAGCCCCAGGCTACTTAGAAGGTTAAAATCTCTATGCTCGCTTTTGAAAGTGAGTCACGGAGCTTGGACATTGAATATCATTTTTCTGCTAATGCGTTTACTTGTGCTAAAAATTACTAGGTTTGACACTTTATTGCAAGTGTTCCTGTTATGAATATGAATGAAAAAGCTGGCACCAGCTGTAAGTTGACAAGGCTTCAAGGCTTTATTGGAGTTCAGTGCAGCACATCATGCACTTAAAGCACTCAGTGAGGAATTGAAGTAAGGCATCTCAAACTGGGTTTCACACATACAGACAGTTGTACAGGCATGTTCTGGTGGCAGTAAAGCACACAGGTGTTTGCAAACACATCTCCACAAAGCGGAATTTCTACTCCAGTCACATCCTGTCTGCGTCAATTACTTGATTAGCTTTTAAATTCTTTGATTTCTTTGTTGGTACAGTGTGCCTGTGCACATACATGCTAGGAGTCAGTCAGATTGATCATACACAGGCTAGGTTCACTAACACTTCTGATTTCAAGAGATTCTCATTTGGTTTGTATGATACAAAAATCTCTGTATATAGAGCACCGGATATCCTTTGGCCACAGGCTAGCAGGTATTTTTAAAGCATGTCAATTTAAACTTATTTATCTGTTGTTTTTCCGTTTTTTTCTTCAGCCTCCACCTCCTCTTCTTTTTCAGTTTCTTCCTCGCCCGTCTTCTCTCCCTTGTCACCACCCTCTTCCTCTTTCTGGTCAGCGTCATCCTCCTCCTGAGGTTGGCTCTCCTCTCCTCCTTGCTCCTCATCCTCTTTTGCTTCATCTTCTGCCTCACCCTCTTCATTACCAAAATCATGTGAGGAGGGATAAAAGTTAGAGTTAGTTTACTACTACACACATGCACATGTCAGTTAAACAGAATTACCAAACTAACCTCGTTCATCTGCATCTTCTGCTCCCTCTTCATGTTTTTCCTCCTCCTTTTCTTCCACCTTTTCCTCCACTTCCTCCCCTTCTTCTCCCTGCTCTTCCTCTGCCTCCCCCTCCTTCACTTCTCCCTGCTCTTCCTCCTCTTCCTCCTTCTCTTCTTCTTCCACTTGCTCTTCTTCCTCTTGTTGAGGAGGGCTTGCCTCTGCTTGCTGTGCCTGGCTCGCAGATATTGTCTCCTCTGTGGAGAGGGATGAAGTATACAAGCGGGAGCTCAGCAGGTACGGAGCTGCAGAGCTCAGCTGAGAATGCATGGAGGTCTGTCTTTTTCCGTACGATGGAGCAGCATACATGGCTTGGGAGTAAACGGTGACAGACCCCAGACTTGCCACATTGAAACGGCTCTCTTCTCCTTCAAGGAGCTTCCTAACGAAGTAAGACAAACATAAAAAAGAAAATAATGAATGTGTCATAGGGGTGGCATTCAATAAAAAACAAAACAAAATTACAATACAATAGGCTAAACACATGAAACAATCAAAGCTTTATTGATTTTACTATTGACCTGTAAGCTGCAATTTCAATATCCAAGGCCATCTTCACATTCAAGAGGTCCTGATAATCTTTCAAGTAGCGAGCCATGTCATTCTTGTTTGCCCTCAACTCTTCCTCCAGTTGACTTATTGTATCCTGTATAGAAAAAATAAAATGGCATGTTAGTGGCACATTATGGGTTGGATGTAAATTCCAGGAATTGGTCAGACTGGCAGCCTGACTCAATTCTCAATTGTCAAAAAAATTTAGAAATTCACTTAAATCACTTTTAGTAATTTATTATCGAAAGGACATGGTGATATTTGCAGCCCTGTTCCTTTTTTTCAGTGTCTATCTGCTCCTCACCTGCAGTGCAGAGATCTCTGCACTCTGTTTTTCCTCCACTTCTTGTAGTTGGTTTTCCAGAGCTTGGTTCATCTCACGGCAGGCATCAATCTCCATCATCCTGGATTTAAGGAGCCGGCGGTATTCTCCAGCCTCATCTTTGGCATTCCTTGCACTCTCAGTGTTGCGAGCAGTGCCTAATGTCATCACATTTATCTTGTTGGAGAACCACTCTTCAGCTGACTGAAGGTTGCGTTGTGCCACCTTCTCATACTGCACTCGGATGTCACGGAGAGCGGCAGATAGGTCAGGTTTGGCGACCTCCATCTCCACTGAAACCTCTTCGCTGTACTGTATTTGGGCCTGCAGCTCTGCAATCTCACTCTCACAGAGGCGTTTCAGGAAGGCCACCTCATCCAGCACGGTCCCAACTCTTTTCTCAAGCTCAGCCTGGGCCAGTGTAGCTTCATCTGCCCCCTTCCTGGCATCGACGAGCCTGCCCTCTGCTTCCGCTCTGCCGAGCACTTCATCCTCATAGCGTTTTTGCAGGTTCCTCAGCACATCCTCCATCTCATCCCTGTGATCCTGGGCTGCTTGCTTTTCATGGCAAGCCTCTTCTACAGCAGCATGGAGCTGTCGGACCTCATGTTCATACAGGGCTCGAAGGTTTGATGGCTCCGTCTGCCTCTGCCTGAGCAACAGAAGTTCAGTCTCCAGCAACTTGTTCTGCTGCTCCAGTTCATGGACCCGCTCAGTGAAGCTTGCAAAGCGGTCATTCAGGCCCTGCAGCTCAGCCTTCTCCTGGGTCCTTAATGTTTTGAACTCAGAGCTGACCTGGGCTGCTTGGTCAAGGCGTAGCTCAGTGGCAGCTGCAGACACTGGAGCAGAAAGCACGGAGGAGTAGCTGGAGGTAACTCGGGCGTGTGTTGAATAACTTCTGCGTGAGGATGCATAGGAAGTTAGTGGGGCAGAGTGGCTGGAATAGGCAGACCTATATCCAATTCCTCCACCAGCTCCATATCCTGCACTGCGCACCACCACTCTCCTCTTGTAAGAAGAGGGGAAGTAAGGGTCAAAGCCGTTGGAAGTCATGACTTCAGAGACGGGCTGCTCTGTGTCTAGGAATATAGCTGGGTTGACTGCACAGTGAATCTGCATTATTCTGGCTTTTATAGAGCCAGTAATGACTGTGACGTAAGCTATTTTTTGCAGGCATGCTGACAGAAGGAATTGATAATGGTGCCAGCCAGCCAGTCTCAGCCAAGGGAGAGATGGGGTGGGGAAGAGAGTGAGTGTGGGGGGTGGAGGAGGCGGGGATTAGCGCTGGAGCAACAAGGGACTGCAACAGACAGGGTCACTGAGGACAAAGACAGTGTACTGCTACTCCTGAAAACTGCAGAAGTTGTTACAATTTACCATCATAAATCCTGTCAAGGGCATAATGTATCTGTCATGTAACTGTAAAAAACTCTTGAAATACTGCATGATGGAAGAGGGGGAGGGAAACCACCTTTTGTAAAAGATGACACTGCTTTGCATCTGTCTGGTGTTACAAAGAGAAATTAATGACAATATTATTATGTTCTAAATATGCCAATCTAATGCCACAGGAAGTCATTGGGAAGCAAATGAGTCGAAGATGAAACTGTTTGGAAGACCCTGTGGATTAAAAAAAACAAAACACTTGAATCTCAGGGAGAACATTTTACGCTATTATAATAAAAGTTTGCCCTCTAGTGGTCATCTGTTTACCATGCAAGTTAGACATAACAAATGCTGACCACGGTATATACCGTACCCTACCTATATTATTCCCTGATGTAGCCTACATACATTAAACTGCATAACCTAATAACTATATAGTAAGGTTGTGTCCTGCTTGCTGCAGAAATAGGAAATGTTATTGCATGATTTAGTTTATCAGATTATCATTTTTAATTTATCAGAGGAAAACACCCTGCCTTTCTGAACAGACTTAGATTGGTTCGAGCCGCACAACCCATTGCCACAGGCACACGTGAGAAAACTAACGTTTAAATTGTTAATTTTGTCTATATAATTTCTTATAAGGACTTTGCGTTGTTTTTTAAAATTCACTGTAATTACTAACTTAAAATCATCTGCCTTTGTGGTAAATGACATTTCAGAGCCGTGTGTGTTGATAGTGTGGTTTCACCCAATATCATAATATATGATTGGTCACATGAATACACCCATAGTGTATTGACCAATGAGTGACGACCTTGTTATTTGGCGGTTAGCAAACGTCATGCTGTGACGCAAACGATCCTAACCTGAACAACAACAAAGGATGATGGATAGATGAAGTTTCAAACTTGCTTTGTGCTTCTTGTCCAACAACGAACGCCGTTTTTGGGGAATTTTCTGCTATGCTATGGTGACAGCAACGTTACAAATGCATTTCAAACGGGAATGAACGGTAAGTTGCCCATCTTTCTTAGTGATGGTCACCCGGTGAAATAGTAGCTAACGTTAGCTCATGTAACGGGTCAGCTAACGTCAGCTAGCTGAGACTGTAGCGTGAGCTGTTAGCAAGTTGAATCTGCCAGCCCGTCGGGATAAAATACGTTCACCACCTGCTGTCCGGAGCTGTGGTTGATCATTCACCAGTGAAACTATACACTAGCTCAGGGCAAGCTGCAGCAATGTCCCACCGCAGAGCTAAGCTAACTTGGCTATGAGTGAGATTTTGGAAAGGTTAGCGAGTCTGTCCCCGAGCCCTTCTCGGCAATTGATTACACTACGTTGCAACGTTCTTCTCATTGTTGAGTTAGGGTATATTTAGCCCGAGATGTTCACACATCTCTACATAAACTGAATGAAGAATAGGAGACTGTTGAAGGCAAGGCAGTCGACTGGCATTGGTAAATGAGAGAGTTGGCAGCAGCGTGGGGCAGTCTTTGCAGTTGACTGTCTGGTGACGGAACGTACAACATCATTGTCTCTGTGTTTTTCTTGTATGGTTACTTATGCACGCTCAATTGATATTGTGCCTACTTTTAACTTTCTTTCTTTCCTTTTCGGTTTCCATACATTTCTATAGATCCAATCAGAGTCTGCAAACCTTGAGAGTGGAAGCTCTGCTTTCCTGATATTAAAATGGTAAGGCTTTCTGTCATTGAATGCATCCTCGGTAGCTCTTTGTTTTGTATCAATACATCTTGGGATTGTGCATACTGTTCTGCTCCTACTGGCCCCTCTTCCTGACTTATATATCCGCTTGCTAAAAGGTTTTGCCTCTTTCCTGTGTTGTTCTTTACAGATTCGCATAGCAGCACTCAATGCTGCTGCAACAGCTGCAGATGAGTCTCAAGACCCCTTGAGAAGTAACAAGAGTCAGACAAAAGAGGCTCAGGTACAGAACATATAATAATGATTCAGCAATATGTGGCATCTTCACCGATGCAGTCATTTCCCCCCTGCAATAGTGAATGAGTTGTTTGTTTATTTTTCTCCACAGGAAGCTGAGGCTTTTGCTTTATATCACAAAGCTTTAGATCTTCAAAAACATGACAAGTTTGAGGAGTCTAGCAAGGCGTATCACGAGCTTCTCAAAACTCCACTGCTCAAAGAGGTAAAATATCACACAGTATATAGTCCCATCAAGATTGTCAAAAAATCTTATCTTGTTCATATGGTTGCACAGAACACCCAAAATACTGTGTATCTGGGTTGTAATTTAGAGCAGTGTAATAATCTCACATAATTGCAGTTAAACACCCCTTTTAGTTAGTGAGGAGGATCATTAGTTTTGGTACAGACCTAATTCAGCATGATATCCAGACATGGCCAGGATTTATGATGTGAACTAATCTGATTTCCTTTCACAATAACATAATTTGCATTTGTAACATTTGGCAGACAACTCTTAACCAGAGCAATTAAAATACTGATCAGTAATCATATTTTAGATATTTCTCACACATTGTAGCAGTCCTCTGAACACTTGTAATAATTTCAGGGACTGGTGCTGAAATGGTGTTCACATCTGAAGTCCCTTTTTAGGTTCTTGGAGAGAGAATTAGAAGTCTTCACTCATTATCAGTGTTCTAGTATTGTCAAAAAATTTCTTCTTAACAGTCTTTTTGGCAAACTTTGTGAAGGTCTTCTTGTTACAAGTATTTCTCTGCTTTCTCTCCAATGCTGTGCCAATGTTGTATGACTAACAAGTCAGATTAAAGTGCCAAAATGCAGTTTCACTGGTAAAATAAAATTTACAATATGCGTTTCAAATTTCGCTTTGTGGTAGCACAAGCCCTGCCCAGGTACAGGAGCTGTATGTGTTATCATTCATATGGCTTGACAGCCTTAAAATGAATCTGCATTGTGCACTCTGCACTGTGTTTGGTGCCTAATTTGATGTATCCTTTAATATTTTAGGCCATGCCCTCAGATGATCAGAGAGTGGGTCTCAAGCATCCTGGACTGATGTTGAAATATTCTACTTTTAAAAACTTGGCCAGTATGTCTGCATCACGGGATGACCTGGAGACCGCTATGGAGTTTTATTTGGAGGTGAAACAACAAAACAGTGCCAATTTAATACTTAATTATCATTCTTGGCATTGCACCGCTTTGTGCATCTTAATGCGTCTTTTTAATGCACATGAATAACACTGTATTGAATGTTCATACCTTATTTTCTGCTCTGGTCTTTAGGCTGTTATGTTGGATTCTACTGACGTGAACATGTGGTACAAAATTGGTCAGTTGGCTGTGCGACTGGTGCGCATTCCTCTGGCTCGACATGCCTTTGAGGAGGGATTGCACTGTAACCCAGATCACTGGCCCTGCCTTGACAACCTCATAACTATTCTTTACACACTCAGTGACTACACCTGTATGTAATACATCACCATAAGCTCTTTTTTCTGTATCCGCAGTCATTACCAGTGCGAGAGCTCAAGTATAAAAAGAGAAGTAACTGTCATCTGCATGCATTTTTCTAGGCTGTTTGTACTTCATCGCCAAAGCCCTAGAGAAGGATCATTGTTACACTAAAGGCCTGGTGCTGAAGGAGAAAATCTTTGAGGAGCAGCCATGTCTGAAGAGGGACACGATGCAGATGTTCATGAAATGGTGAAGCCAGCTCACTTGTTATTTCTCCACCTGTTTAGAATGTGTTCTAGCTGCAGCTCCATACATTCACATCTCTGACAGACCTCTGTGCTGTGGTGTGGGTCATTTGCAGCGATATGTCTATTCACTATGTGGAAGTGGACGAAGAGGAGCGCAAATCCATTGTAGAGGAGGCCCTGGAGATACGGAAACGTAGACAGGCACTCTCTCAATGTGAACCAAAACCGGACCTTGTCCTGATTCAGCCCATCCGCCGCCTCTCGTGAGTGCTGTGCTGTTATGTCTCTGTTTGCTACTTTTGAAAATAATATAAATGAGGATAACAGTCAAGATTTGAGCACATGTTATATGCCTTTCTGCAGTGACATTTTGTTTTTCTTTAATCTCAGATGGAAGCATGTTGGCGAATGCCTCCTTACAATGTACAGACACCAAACCACATGTGAGCCGCCACGTGTGAGTCTTGGCCGCAGGATTGACTTGTCAGAGTACAGTGACCCAAACTTCCTCCACAACCTCCCCCAACCCAGCAGCCCTGTCAGTATGGGCCAGACCACCGTGCTGAGCAGCAGCCCCAGCTCCTCCCTGCCACCAGTAGCCCTCCCTGAGCCAGTAATGCTGCCCCAGCCTGGCAACCAACCTCTGATTACCTCCAGTCAGACCACTGTGGAGATCACCACTTCTGCTCCCCCCGTTGGTTAGTTGTTTATAAAAAGAAATTACTCTTTTTGCCTGCCTACATATGATAAGTAATTATAAGCTTTTTTTTTTTTTTTTTTTTTTTTAAGCAATTGTAAATGCAAATGTGTAACCAATTATGTACAAGATTTTTATGCTTTTGTATGTTCACAGCTACGGCACTGGACGTTTCACTGACAGATAAAGTGAAGAAAGTGCCAAAAAGGAAACGTGGGATAGAAGATAGTGGGGAAACAGCAAAGCGACGCTCAGCACGTGTTCGGAACACTAAATGCAAGAAGGAAGAGAAGGTTGATTTTCAGGAACTGCTTTTCAAATATCTACCCTCCAGGTATCTTACACTAAATTTAAGATATAATCCATTAATATATAGGTCGTTACAGTTTTTTCGATCATATGCAATTTTCTGCTTTGTTTTAGGCTAAAGAAGTTTGATCCTGATAATGATGATGAGAGTCTGAGTAATCTTGAAACGCAATGTGATGGGAAGGAGGACATACAGCCTCTACATGGGAGTTGCTTGCCTGTTGATTCAGTTGAATACATGGAATCTGGTATGTAGTACATCGTGGATATGTATTTACAATGCTCTGTTGTGCTATGTTGCTGTTTCTGTCGTATTAAGAAAGAGTGTGTTCGCTTTTGTAGAGCAACAGGATGTCCATAACTTCCTGCTCAATAATATGACCAATGGTGGTATACTGGACCTGATGATGCGCTATCTGAAAGCAGTGGGTCAGAAGTTCATGAAGGAGTGGCCTAGGGGGCTGACTGCTGTGGTACTGGAAGTCTATCAGACCTGGAGGAAGCACAGCAGTGGTCTTCCTAACCCTTTGCTTCGGGACTGCAGCAACCAACACATCAGGGTAAATTACCAAAAAAGGGTTGATTTCTTGATTTCTTGATCAGATGTGCTTCAATGTTCCTTTGTCTTTTATCATGTTTTATCTTAGCACTCATGGTTTTAATATTCCCTCTTGATCTCCTTTTCTTTTCCTTTACCTTATTCCATTTCCTGGTATAATTGTGTTTTGTTTTTTAAAACTTTAATTTAAAAATGTATCGATTTATTATGTGTGCTTTTGTTGTTTGTCTTGCTTATAAATGTGCAGACAATGTTAAGCACTTTGTAAACAATGTTTTAAAAACTGCTATATAAAGTTGTTATTATTATTATTATTATTATTATTATTATTATTATTATTATTATTATTATTATAAGGAAAATTTCCTTAACTATCATTATTTTAATAGGTTCATTTGAGTGTGTTATGAAATGACAAACCTTTGTTGTACGTGTATCTTAAAATGTGTTTTTGGTGTGTGCTTAAAATTAAAATGTTGGCATTGTGCCAGATAATTGTGATGTTTTTAAACTAAAGCTGGATCCAGTTTTGGAAAGGTCTGCGGACTCCAGGGTCTAATAGATGTTTAAATATTCTTATATTGAGACCAAGGACATTTTTTTTCCAAAATTGGCCTCAGATTTTGCACCTAAAATGATCTCTAATAAGTGTCTATATCTGCTACACATACAGGAAATGTTGGCAATGAGCTTGGCGTGTATGGAGTTACAGTTGGAGCAATGGTTACACAAAAAAGGGAAGACTGGTAAGTACCAGTAAGCTAACCCACATCCATTCCTTATTTGGAGTTTAACAAATCTTGGTGGAGTGCATTATAATACTGTGCTGCAGTATTTTGAAGCAACATTGTGGAACCCACAGGTGCTGTAATATGCCATATTACAAGTACCACTGACAAAATTTTAACACAACCCAAATGCATTATATGTCATTGTTGCTGTTTGTATTTTAAAAAAATTGACCGATTGGCCTAAAGGGGGCACTGTTATTACAGTTCTAAACATGATGGCATACGGTGATTTGTTAAATATTAGAAGGTCACTTGTGGGGAACAGCATGTTTACACTTGGCTTGTTATGTGTTTTTAGTGTCTCCAAGAAGAAGCAGCATTGGTCCTGGCAATGACACAGCTGACTTAGAATTCCCAGGGCAGCACTTCCAGGGTGATTTATTACTGCTGGCCTTAGGTTCATCCCAGAGAGACCTGTTTGAGGATGACTGGCTGGATGTCATGGTGCGCGTCTACTGGCTCAAGGCACGATTTTTGGCCCTACAGGTAGAGTCTTTTTTTTTTTTTTTTTTTTAAGTTTGTTTTCAGGTTTTATTCCAGAAGCCCCTAACTTGTAAGTCTGTCTTTCTTCTCTTTTGTCAGGGAGATATGGAGTTGGCACTGGAGAGCTATGATGTCTGTATAGGCCTATTGCAGAGCAAACCAAAGTCCACCGAAGGGAAACATTACACCATCAACCTGCCTAACCTACGTGTAGATGCAGCAATCTCTGTGGAGGAGGTCAGTGTACCCCATATTTCCAATATATTATTATAATTGATTTTTAAAATGGAAATTTCTCAATGATTTCATGAGTTATGAAAAGAAAAAGTCTCCAAGCCATACTGTGCCATTAAAGAAAGCGTGATACGCAAAGAAACAAAATAATTCAATAAACAAAAGTTTTTCTTTTGATTTTTAGTGTTTACTATAATTCAATATTTTTTAAAAATCAACTATTAGAAAGTCTCCCGAGCACTTCTAGCTGTTTTGACTGGATTTCATTTTGTGTTTCCTCTGTCCCCACTGACAGATCGACAAGAGGCTGAAGTCTCTGGAGCGTTGCCAGTCTTTGGAGGAGATCCAGCGACTCTTTGAGTCTGCAGACTTTGAGTCTGTTGTGCGTCTGCTGCAGCCCACTCTTAATTATGGCGGCAGGAGTAAATCTCTGGAATTTGTGAGCTCAGCACCAGAGCGGCCTGCTCAGCTAATGCTGCTGCAGGTTAGATATTCTGATAATGATTGAACTTATTTATCTTTTGAAATGTGTTATGGTTGACACTTCTCATTCTCTGAATTTTAATTCACTGTCCTAGAACTCGCTGTTGAGGCTGCAGGATTACCAACAGTGTTTGGAGTGCTGCGAGCTGGCTCTGAATGAAGCACTGCAGCAGTTCAACTCTGCTTCAAACAGCTCTCCCCCTAGTAAGGAGGAGTGGGTCAGCACCATTGGAACATTGCTGGATGGCATCGAGGTCTGCTTCACCAAAGACTCAGAGCTTCTAAGCAATGTTCCCCACTTCTCGAGTATGGCTCGACTGGCAAACAACCTAATTCAGGTTAGGAGAGAGCTAAAGAGGGCACTGGTTTTCCTAAAGAAACAGTTAAACTGGTACTATAATAAGAATTTGATAAGCCTTTGTGGAATTTTATTGTGTGGTTGCTGTTGTGTTTTCAGCTGATTGATCTTAGCATGGCCATTTCCGACGATCCCAAGGAGCCCTATTTCTTCTCGGTTCTGCCTTGGATTATACTGTATCGCATTATCAAATATGAGGAGGCTGCTTTTGACTGTATTCTTCGACAGCATATCTCTTTAGGGGATGATGAAGGTTTGTTGACTTCTTGTTTTCATGCCTTCAGTTTTCCCTCGGTGTTTATGCCATTGTCCTTGTAACAGTGAGTGACCCTATCAAATCTCATTTTCAGATGATTCAGACACTCCTATGCTACCCTCCTCCCTGATGCTTCTGAACACAGCCCATGAGTATCTTGGCCGTCGCTCCTTGTGCTGCAACTCAGACGGTGCACTCCTCAAATTCTATGTAAGTTTGATTGTAAACTTCTCTGCAACTAATGTATTCTGATCAAGGTGATTTTTGAATGCACAGCTTCAATAAATGCATTTTTAATTTGAGAAGAAATGGAAAGACTATGATAATCATTCTATCTGCTATGCATTTTTTCTCTTTAATATTTACATAAAGCAACTGTAGACCTGAAAATTGTAAGGACCATTTGAACAGTTTGACAGAGATTCATTCTTACGTTCTGCTGCAGGTTCAAGTTTTGGAAAAAGAGTTTACAGCCTCTTCCAGCAATGACTCTCATCCCTTCAAAGAGGAGTTGGAGATGGCATTGGAACAGTGCTTCTTCTGTCTATATGCCTACCCCAGTAAGAAGAGCAAGGCCCGCTACCTTGAGGACCACTCATCTCCACAGGTCAAACACTCAAATGCCTCTGGAAAGTTTGTCTTGTCGTGTCTTTAATTTAGTTTAATATAATTTGTTGCATGAATTTGAAGTTACTCTGCCAATCAGAAGTTAATCAATTTAATTACATAGTACAAAGGTCAAGCTCAGCTAAGCTTGCTTGGCCTATTTTTAACCAGTATGTTATTTAATTGAAAATGTAAAACTAAAAACTCCAAATGCAGCTGAGCTGGTATTTAGATGATAGCCAGTGTTTGAACAGGAGCAGACTGTCGATGACGCAAACAAGTGCCCTCACTGAACCTAACAACACAGAGTGTAAAGGCTGCTTTATCCATTAATGATGTTTTGTCTGCTTGCAAGGTACACACGTCTGGTGTCATTAAAATAAATTGAGGCTGTGAAAATAGCATTGATGGCCTAATAGCATTAATTTACAGAGTGAGGGAAGTGAACACATTAAAATAAGCCACAAACAACATTCCCACAAAATTCTGCTCTGCAGTACTTCACTCTCTCTCTTTTATTTAGTATTTGGCACTGTCCTCTGTTGTTACCTTTTGGAGCCTTCTCTTTTCTGCTAAGACGCTCCCGAGTTACACAAAATCTTTTATTTAATCTTTCATTTGTTCACTTTAAGAGCTATCTTGACAGCAGGGATCCTTTGAATAGCTTGATTTTAATTGAAATTTAAAAAATAAAAATTAGAGACAGTTTCTTAACACTGACAATATCCCAGGAATCTAACCACCAGAAAGCCTTGTGGCTACAGCCCAAGGCTCCCTCTATTTTTGTAATGCATGCGTCCAGCCGCCAGGTGGGTGTCATTCCCACAGTTGTCTTTCATTACATTTAGATGACTGGCATTCTGACTGTAATTATGCATTACCACAGTGCAAGAGAAGATTCCTCAGGAGATGTCGGCACCACTAATTTGCTCTTGCGCTGTGTATTACAATCTAACACGATGCACTATGACACTCATGTTTCCTGTGGAATAAATCCGTGTTTTGCAGGTTGAGCTGCTGTGGAATGATGCCCTCTTCATGTTCCAGTATTTCAAACCAAAGTCACTGCCCGAGTTTGACAGCTATAAGACAAGCACAGTGTCTGCGGAGTTGGCTAATCTGCTGAGGAGGTTTGCCGGCATCGCCCCCTCAAGTGACACTCCCATCCTCACCATGGATGAAGTGGCAGCCTACATTGAGGGGATGACAGAAAAGGTCAGTCAAAGGGCCCACACTGAATGTGAGGAGCAACAATGAGTCAGACATGCTAAACAGTTTCTTCATTTCCATGTTGCTTTTTAAGTCTTGCTTTGCCTTTATGTAACCCTTAACTTCATTTGCAAGTTTGAACTGAGAATCATGACTATTAAAGAAATGTTGAATTTTTTTTATTTCTTAAGGCCCCATGCCTTCCTGAAGGAAGTGCTCCTGCACCTCCAATCATTACCGAGATCTACTACCTGCTGGCTGATTACCATTTTAAGAACAAGGAGCAGTCTAAAGCCATCAAGTTCTATATGCATGACATCTGTGTGTGGCCCAACAGGTAGGTCATTTAGCGATACTAGTGTCAATGCTTGTGCACATCAAACAAAATCTTTTTTTAAAATTAATTTTTGTAGGTAAAATTTAATTCTATGAAATGAATATTAGCAACAAAATGTGCATGTGTAGGGTTTGTTCTTTTTATTTCCCAATAATACATTGAGTGCAGTGACTTTACTAGAAGTGTTTATCTCTCCTCAGGTTTGACTCCTGGGCGGGTATGGCTTTAGCTAGGGCCAGCCGTATCCAGGACAAGCTCAACTCCAATGAGCTGAAAAGTGACGTTCCTATATGGAAACACTCCCAGGCAGTGCTTAACTGCTTTAAGAGGGCCCTGGAGATAGACAGCTCCAACCTGTCTCTATGGATCGAGTATGGAACCATATCATATGCCCTGCATTCGTTTGCATCACGGCAGCTCAAGCAGTGGAGCAATGAGCTCCCCCCAGAGGTGGTTAAACAGGTGAGGCACATGTTAACATGAGCTAAGTTATCTTGTGGCTCATCTGTATTCCCTGTCAGTTTATGTTAACTCTGCTCTTATGTCAGAATTTCCATGTGTGAGCTAAACAGATGTCACATCCTGTCACTTTTGCTTGTTATGTATGTGAATATGTTGTAGAGTAAATTGATCTGTCACCTTCAGCTAAATTAATCATGAAGGCTCCACTGCGCGCGCGTATATGTTGTTTCAGATGGAAGAAAGGAGAGACTCCATGTTGGAGACAGCGTTCCAGTGCTTCCAGGGGGCTTCCCGTTGTGAGGGTGACAGTGATGAAGAAGAGTGGCTCATTCACTACATGCTGGGGAAAATAGCAGAGAAACGCAAACAGCCTCCAGTTGAATATCTGCAGCTTTACAAAAAGGTAAACCGCTGTGGAGACTTCAGGCTACACATTTATCCAAGGAATTCAGTCGGTAATTTATGTTTAATACCGAACTTTGGTGTTTTATGAGTGTTAACTTTGGCTACTGTTTTTGATTTAGTTTTAGTCTTAGGCCAAAGATATACTTGCTTTTAATTATGCATTTGCGTGTGGATGAAGGCTGCCTCGCGTATCCTGCGTCCGTTTGGAGTGTTAAATGTGCATGTCCTCAGAAATTAACACTACGCGACCACAAGATGCAATATGCACATGAACAGTAGGGGCAGTGTAGGGGCAGACAAGGTAGGGACGGCGGCGGCAACAACACTGACAAGCTTGTAGCTCGCTGACAAGACTTGGAAGCTGCTGCCTGTTGTTAGACAGTGGAGGGTGGCGGAAAGCCGCTCTGCTGAACTGACAGGCTCATTGTGTGTGTTGTGGTGTATAATTAGTGGGCTAATCCGATGGCGCAAAATCATCAAACGTCCTGGTGGACATTTGAAAATACCTGTGGCGTTCCTTATCACCAATTTCTTGCATTAGAAGAATGAGAGAAACACACTCGCCATTGTCACAACGTGCTTCATTTAGGGGCCATTACGTACCACCTACAATGGCGCCGCTGTCCCTTTTTTTTTTTTTTTTTTTTTTTTCCTGAGATCTCAGAATTGTCAAATTAGTAACTTCCTCAAGTGTTGCCATGTTTATTGTTTACAGCATGCAAATCCAGTAGCTCTGTGCGGCCTGGGGTCTCAGGTGTGCCTTCCTAGAGGTATCCCCCAGTAACGTGTAGTTAATAGGCAAGTATGCGAACAATTACGCTCACAACGTAGTCGGTTGTCTACATGAACGCGTGGTTAAAAAACAAGCCTTAGTCTTTTGACAAAAATGTGTATTAGCAGTAGTCAAATTTTGGTCATTTGACTTATTTTACTTTTAGTCAACAAGAACTAAAAACATTTTAGTCTAGTTTTCGTCAGTGACATGTTAGTCTAATTTTCGTCATACATTATTAATTTTTTTGTGTTCAATGCATTTTGAGGCTACATTTGTCACAATATTTGTGCATAGTTACCATGGTTACAAGTGTCTCTCACAAGGTGTCCATGTCACTCTGCTCTGTAGTAGTACAGACTGACTCACCTCTGTCAATCCAGTTATCTTTTCCAAACTCTGTCTTTTTAACAGAACCGCTCGCCCTAATCTAATCTAGTACAGTTGTTCCTGCTAACCTAGCATTACTACAGCTTCTTGCGCTGTTCACTGCAGAGCTGTGAGTCATTCAGAAGCTGGATTCACTCACTTGTTCACTAAAATACTGCTCATTTTCCACATTTAGTTTGAGAGGAGACGCTATATTGTCGGATAACATCAATATGATTTAGATGGACCGCCGACATTAATCCTGGAAATTACCTCCTCCTCCTGATAGCAACACTAGAAAGAGCCGACTGAAAGTAACCTTAATGTTCCTCCACATCCACAGCAACTGATAGTTACATTGGCTTACCTTTTTATAAATGTTGTGCTGCCTGCATGTTTTCCAATTCTCAGTGTATTGTTAATGCATTTAGTCCATAAATCTGTTTATTCCAAGGACAGGTAATGTCAGATAACATTACTGACAGACGCATAACTTTAATAATAGTAGTGCAACAGGTTAAGTGGCTAAATCATCTTCTGAACAGTGGAGGAAACTGTTTTACCAATCAAGAGATATAGTGCGTGCTCCCACAGATGCATGCATGTTGTTGACTAAGATCTTGCATTAAAACTTGTCAATTTGTCCGTCTTTCACATTATTGTTTAGTTTTTATTCGTTGAGGAAAAATGTAATACATTTGGTCATAGTTCTCGTTTTCATAGGTCACCTTTTTATTGAGTTTTAGTTTTGTTTTTGTTGTGAAAAATAAGTCGGCAACAAATATTTTTTATCATAGTTTTCATTAACGAAATTCACACTGGTGTTGAGGTGTTCATTTACTCTGGCAGCAGATAAAATGTGTCAGTTTCTAATTCAAAAATTAAAGTGTGTTGACTAGAACCTGTGTTAAAGGATATCTCCAGTTATTTCAACTTTGGCTTTAATTTTATTGTTTCCACCATCCACAAGTGCTGCTTTCTCCCAGGGCAAATACAGAAATTCAGGGTTGAAGTGTATAAGGTGATTTTCAACACATCTCTAACACAATACATATAATGTTATTTGACCTTCACGCTGTGTCTGTGATTTTCAGATTAATCAATTTCCAGAAGGTTGAAGTCTTGATTAAACAGGGAGTGCATATGCTCTCTGCACACCATAGTTTTTAATTATCTGGAAATTTTCCCCAATAAAGCCAGATAATCTCTCAGTACTTCAGTTTGATGAACAAAAATCTATAAAACCCAGTGAAGTAGATGAAGAAAATTTGAATATATTTGTCATGATGAAAACCAGGGACATAATAACCTCAGTTGAAAGTATTTGGAATAATCCTTAAATTGTTTGCAGACATTTTTCTTGCTCTCCCTGGAGTTGTCTCATAATCCGCCTACAAAAACAAAGATCCCTGCCCTTCCAACCTCGCAAGAGGTTTTTTTTCCGAATGAGTACACAAAATATGGAATTAGTCACATCTCTGTTGTTTTGATTAGATCAGTGGAGGCAGATTTAACCTGTATGAAACAACAGTGTCATGGAGGTCAGTAGATGATGATGGGGGCAGTGTGAACATACATTGCTGTCTTCTACTCCTTATCGCATTGCCTTTGTCCATTTTACTGGTTTAGGAGTTAATTTATATTGCCAGATGATTGTGTTGAGTCGTTGACTCCCTGCTCTTTGCATTTATAGGCAGCACACTTTCTGCATGAAGAAGCTGCCAGGTACCCCCGGAAAATCCACTACCACAATCCTCCTGACCTGGCCATGGAGGCCCTGGAGGTAAACTACCTGTGGCTGGTAGCTCAAATAATACCTAGTTGCTAGATGTCTAGTCACATTAATGCAGTGTTATGTAAGAAAACTGTCCGAAAGCATTCACAATTAAAGCCATTTTCCACATACCTGTGGACCATTAAACTTCTTTTTATAACTTCTTTCTTCTAGTTGCATTTTCGTTTGAGTGCCACCATCCTAAAACTACTAGAGGCTATTGAGCCTGATCTGGAACATGAGCTCTTGTTTAATTTGCTGGTTGAGGCAGCTACAGGGCCATTTGCGAGGGGTGAAGAGAAGAGTATGCCAAGCATGCCAAGGTCCCATGAAAAGTAAGCTTGATGAATATAAACTGGAAAGAGTTATGAAAAAGCATTTGATTTTATGGCCGAACATTCATTCTCGACATTGTTCTTGATTCATTGCAGGGAGAAACCCCCCTCCATGATGGATGAAGACTTTAATTGCTCGTCAGTTTGCATAGGGAACGTCCTCAGCTCCTCCCTCCCATCAGTTGCCACCCCAGGTCTGACATCCCCTCCTTACGTGGCCACGCCGTTTGACCACGATTACGCCAAACGCAAAACACTTCGACGGCAGCAGTGGCAGCAGCAGCGGCATGAGGAGCAGCAGGCTGATGGTACAGTCCCAGTCCTAGACACTGTCTCTGGGGTTGGGCTCTTTGACCTTTCTGCACTGGGACAGGAAGCCCACTGGGGAGTGCTCAGATTGCTAATCACCATGCTTAATGGCTTCGGTTTCAGTTACAATGATCCCCATGCACTGGGTGATTGGGATGTGGTGAAATGGGCAATATGGCTACTGATTATTTGACTGATTTACTATGCCTTACAAAACAGCAGTGTTGAAACAAATAGATTTGAAGATTGAGTTTTGCAAAATATTATGGCCTGTGTGTGTGTGTGTGTGTGTGTGTGTGTGTGTGTGTGTGTGTGTGTGTGTGTGTGTGTGTGTGTGTTTGTGTGTTTGTGTGTGTGTGTGTGTGTGTGTGTGTGTGTGTTTGTTTGTTTGTTTGTTTGTTTGTTTGTTTGTTTGTGTGTGTTTGCTTGTGCGTGCGTGTGTGTGTGTGTGTGCCTGCGTGCATGTGCGCACACTGGAATAACGTCCATTTGTAGTCGCTGCTTTGTTGCTGGTCTTATTTTCTTCCCTTACCAATTATCTTACCTCTCCTAATATGTTACAGTTGTTACTTTGCTGAAACTTCCTTAAGCTTATAACCTCATGGAGACATCTGTGCAGTATTGCAGACGTGTGTTTTTTAGCCTTAATCAGCTGCTTTTGATTGGTACCACACCAAAAAAAAAGCTGCATATTCTCAATGATCCTGATTGTTGCTCATTTAGATCACGTTCTCCAGCAATAGACCCCTGAGTAGGGCATAAGAAAAGATAACGCAGATACAGAGCAAACCAACAAGCCGCACATATAATATACTACAGACAGCATGATGAATCTCAGCATTTACATTGTGACAGTAGGCAGTCTTCCGAAGTTCAGTGTTTACCCATAGGGTATCAATTATTGACTGAAAAGACCACATTAGAATTATCTGAAAGCAAATTCTGACAATTTGGGGATTTTATTATACAGATAAAGATACTAGTTTCATGTGTTCAGAACAGTTGGGGTATTCTACATGACAGTTCTGATAAACAGGAATGTTTTCAGTGTTATACAACCCAGAAGAAGAAAATTGTGTATTTTTCTCATGGTAGATATGAAAATATAAAAAATAGTGTTTTTAAAAAACAGACTTAACATAACTGTGCGCAGTAATGTGCTGGATGTACATGATTGCTTTCAGTAATGTACATCCAGTACGTTGTGTACAATGAACATTACAGCTGACCTTTTTTGTTCATGCACATTTACAATCTTTTATATAATCTCTTATACTTGCAGTCATAAATGTCTTTGTTTGAATTTCTGAGAAGACACTTAAGTATGCCTGACAAAGTTTTAGTTGTGTTTTATTGTGTCACCAAGATGTCAGAATTAACCAAAAAACAGTCTTCACATACTTGGCAGCCTGGATTTAAATTTCAGGGATTGGAGTCAACATTTTCATTAGCTGTAACTCTGTGCAGGGTATTGTGAAACAGAAGCCATAATGCTGTTTGGAGAAAACAGTCCTGGCCATTCTTTCCATATGACAAAAACAGTGACATCTGTTCAACCACCCCATGTGTCATGTTTAGCTTGAATGTGCAAATAACGCAGCCATATTGCCCATGTTGCCAGTTTTGTCACCCTTTCCAGATTCCTTCCTACCTACCTACCTGCCTGCTACCTCTTTGCCTGCTTGCTTTTACCACCTGCTTTGCCATTTATATGCATGTAGTTCTAATGCGGCGAATGTCTTCACAACTGGACAAAGTCAGTCCTTTATCACAATCCACTAAATTGTCTGGTGTATCATGTGGTCGCATTTTATTTGAGTTTGGTGTGGGCTTAATTTGACAAAGTCAAACTCCCTGGAGATATTTCAAAATATCGCCTGTATCATGTGTTTGGTATTTTCCACTAATTGGATATAATTACCAATTATGGCCAATTAGTGAGAAAATGTCAAGTCAGGAAGAATGTTGCTGGCCTATTATTGCCATACAGCTCTGAGACCGAAGTCAGAAAATACCCCACCATGCACATGTTTGCTTGTAGGTGTCCAATCTCTCTGGCTTGAGTCCTGCTTAAAGCACATCAAGGTGGTAAGACTGTAGGGCCGGATTCAGACATGCATTTATCAAATCAGTATCAGGGAAAATGCTCCTTTTATGATCTCCTGTTCATCATCTACAACTTAAAAGTATTCTGTCTGAACTTTACCATGGATTTTCTCAATGCTTCTGCTCTGTTGACAGTAAAATACTAGCCAGGGTGATGATTTTTTTTTTTTCCAGTGATATGAACACAAAGTGTATTTGCCACATTGCTGAAGAAGCAGCTCTAGGTTGTATTCATTGATCATATCACAGAGTATGGTATTCATTTTCAGGCTTCAAAGGGAAATGTTGATCTTCAGAAAAAAATGCGTGTCTGAATCAGGTTCTACAGTTTCAAGGGAGTGGCAAAATCTGTACTCCTTTTGTAAAGAAAAGTAAATGATTTTTGAAGGTAATTGCAGATTATTTTTTAATAAATTTGGAGGTGCAGTTTTGCTTGATTATATTTTAAAACCAGCTCCCCATATCTTCAACAGCCTCACCAGAGTTTGACCATGATTACTGCCTGCCCAGGTCTCCAATGTGGCTGGCTTCCCTGAATGGTACTGATCTTCAAACCCACCAGACTCTTTAAGGGGCTATGTTTTTAATCCAAAATTAAGTGTATTCTAGTTGGAAGCACTGAATACACAGTATTCAGTTTACACAAATCTTACAGTACCAAAGTAACTTTGCTGTTAACTCATGATTGTGAATCTTCTGAAAAGTCCCATGTGTGATTTATTCTCTGAAATACCAAAAGCTTGTTGCCCTCTTGATTCTGTTATTTACAGTTCCCTTCCACGGACTATTTTTGCTGACGCTTCACAACATGGCAATTAAGAGGAAAGCTGGCAATTTGGTTTTGGACCACTTACAAAAACAAACAATATTGCTTTATGACAATGAGTCACTAGTAATGCCCTAATGAGGATTTGTGGCTCATGAACTATTTTTGTTTCATAATTATCTTTTATTTACTTACAGACACACACAAACTATAACGGAATTTTTGGCATTTAAAAACAAGTCACCAACCAACAGCTTGAAAAAGGCCTGCATAGCATGCTTTTAAAGTATGCAGTTACATATCCTGGATAATTGGTCAAAATTTACCGAGTACCTCAACTGGTATCTCAGCTTATTACAATGAAAGATTATCCCACCCATTCAATTGATTATCCCAGCTTAATCAATTTTTAAAAAGAGGCATGTGAACTCCACTTTTTGGCAAGAAAAGTATATGTGTATTTATCCATAATATGCTAGAGGCTAAAGTTATTTGTCTCTCTCTGCAGCCATGCAATTGGCGACATGACCCATGTTGCTTTTTGTTTTGGCAGAGCGCAGTCAGGACAGTGAGGTGGTGATGCTCTCTGATTCCAACTCCACCCAGGATGCCTTCACAGATCCCACCAGCTCACAAGACAGCAGCCACAAACCTGCCTCTGGGAAAGTCAGTTCATTATCATCAGAAAGTACAACCCCTGTGAAGGATGGGCAGCATGCATCTGAGGACACAGGTACATATGGATTCAAATAATGGAAAGTATCCTGGCTGTAGTTACCTTTACCATTACATTGTTAGTGCTAGATGTAATCAATCCATATGACAATATGCACAAAACTATTTAATTGTGCGTAAAATGAAATGATCAGAAGTTGTGTCTTGTTTACATGTTCCACATTAATCAATCAGAAAAACTGATCTAACATGAGCACTGAGTCCAAATCTCCATGACTTTTGTTAATGTAGACAGTTTAGATTCACAGAGATTACAATGGATTCCATCAGGAACCCAGTTTCACAGCAGAAAAAAGTACGTCTTAAAAGACTTTAAGACCAATTTCTAGATTCTCTTATCCACCCCATCTGTATGCTTGCTTATCTTTTAAAATGGATAAACGCACTGCTTCCGTTTCAGTTCCGCTCACATAATCTGCCTGAGCTTGCAACTGTACAAGTTGGCTTGTACACCTCCTGCTCCTCCACTGGTTGTCCAATCTGTCCTTAGTTCTCGTGTGTACTGTGTAATACACAAGCTCCAGATGCTGTACCGACAATTACTCTGATAAGTGATATGTGACTCAGTCTTTGTCTTTTTCAAGTCCTAAAAACTTAATTTTGAATCTAACTTCAGCATCACATGGAGAGCAAACTGGTATCCAGACTGAAGAGAAAGTTATCCAGGAAGTAGTAGAAGCTGTGGTGGTCACATTTCCTGAGGCTTCAGCCACCAAGGTCTCTGCGGACCCTTGTCCTCAACCTCTTCCTGTCCCTGCCACCCCTCCAAAGCCAGCCCCCTCTCAGCAGGCTGCTCCTCAGACCCCAGCCAGTGAGGGAAAGAGGAAGCCAGAACCCACCGCTGAGGTAATTGAGGTGCCCAAGGCCCTGCCCACAGAACGTGCCGACCAGAGGCGGATGCTTGTGGAAATGTGCGTCCGTGCTCTCTTCCTCTGCCTCAGCCGCTTCCCTCAGCACTACAAGAGTCTCTATCGCCTGGCCTTCTTCTACACAAACAGCAAATCGCATCAGGTCAGTCCAACCCAGTTAACTGATGGTGCTAGTCCACTCTCATTGCATTTCAAAGGTCAAGTCATCCATTAAACCCAAGCCATACATCTATAATCCGTATCCCCGGCTATTAATGGTGACTTTTACAAAAGATGAGTCTTACTGAAAATTCCCTACAATTTCCTCACATGGACCTTCCACGTTGACTGTTTCGGTGACGAGTATATCAGTGCTGTGATGGCCATTTTGTATTTCTTTCTTGGATTTTCTTGCGGGCCTATGAGCTTTGCAGTGATACATGAGTTGCTGAAACAGCCTGTGTTTGCTATATGGCTCTGTGGGCAGAGGTGTGTGTGGGTGGTAGCACAGTGCTCTCTCAGCCAGTTTGGCACAGAGAGGTTGCGTTGAGCTTTACTGTGGTGGCATCCTTCTGTCAGCACTCTGTAGTGTCTTCTCAATGTGTAAAAAGGCTAAAGAAATCTTTAATATTTTTGTATATTCTATATTATATTGTATTAGGAGTCACAAGCACTAAAGTTAATAAGTTCAGGAAAGATAATTTCCTTGAGACTCAATTAAATGTAGAATAACTTTTGATTGAGGCTTACACAGTTAGTTAGGTTTCCCTCAGTTTTTGCCTCCAGCCTGGATGAAAGCGAATACGACCTTGCGGTGACTTGATGACACAGTCACTTGATGTTATCCTGTTGACATGGGTTGCTTCCTCACAACCTGACACATCCAGTCTTAAAAGCTTCTGTGTCCCTTTTGTTCTCAGGACAACTGCTCCACTCAGATTGACTGGCTATCTTTATCCCCCCAAGATGGAAGGAGAAGGAGCCTGTAATTTCATGCTATAGACTAGTGGGATTGTGAAAGATAACATGGAATTGCGTTAGCTTGCTATCTTTTTAGACAAGGCACTGGTGTAGTAACAGATTTGTGAGTCATCATGCTGTGAAAAGAGGTCTGCCTTTTCCTGATTGCAAATGAGCATTATTTTTCTGTTTGTTTGTTTACCAGAAATTAAATACTGCATGCTATCATTTATCATTTCTCTCCATCTATTCTGATGAAGGAGGGATATCCCCTTTGTTTTCTCATTAGGAATTCTGTTGTGTTATGTATATAAAATGCAAATAAAATGTATGTGAATTTTTTCATTTATTTATTTATTTGCTGACACAGAACCTACAGTGGGCCCGAGATGTGTTGCTAGGAAGCAGTATCCCATGGCAACAGCTGAAGCACATGCCAGCACAAGGACTTTTCTGTGAAAGAAACAAGACAAACCTGTTCAATGTAAGTCAAAGTTCCCCATGCCTTTTTTTTTTTTTTTCCCCCACTCTCCATATACCACATATTGTTTATTAAATTTTGATGACATCTGTCATCACTGGATTTATAGACATTCCCTTATAGTAACTCCTAAAATTGTTAAGATCTCATTAACGTTTGTTACATAAGACAGAAGTAACAGAAAACATTTCACTTGACTGACTTGTGTGTCCTGTGTGAGTACTGTGTGAACAAATTGGCATGGTGATGTAAATTCAGGCACAGCTGAATGAATGTAGTTAAAATTGCTACATGAAATCAGATAAATTAATGCATCATCGTTAACAACATTCCAAACTGTAATGACAGTGCAGTACCTTTAAAGGCACAGGCAAATAAAGAGGAAAAACTCTGTGGCTATAAATAAATCATAATTTATTTGCTTTAATCTCAGGTCTGTAGTTCAGAAAGATACCAAAAAATATACACTGTTCCAGCACCTCCTAGCTGTAGTGGTTCCTGTGTGTCTGGGAATACCTTGGATTTCTTTGTTTTCTGTCACCAAATACTTGAATATCAACTTTAAAGGGCATGCAGATGCAGGGTCAGGTCAAATCTAAGGTTACTTGATGGACTATAGAGTAGCTATCACAAGGCTGTGATATTCTTAACATACAGGAAGTGTTACCATAAGTACTCTTTTATTAAACAGAAAAGACTTTGCGGCTGATGTACATCGACCACTAACCTGCATAACAGTCAGTTTTCTGAGTACTGGTTTCAGGTCAAGACATGCATTAGCGAGTTACTCTAGAAGCAAAATTATCACCTGGGCAACGTTAAGGTTGCTGGGTAAATGTTTTCATGCTGAAGTCATTCACTTCTTGGTCTACCATATCTTTTTAAATTATTTGTCACCTCTGGCTGCCTATCCAATACACAGATGTAAGATCATTTCTTTCATTCATCCATTCATTCATTTAAAACCTCAGATGATGCATCGAGGGAGGACCCTCATTTTCAAGGGTGCCGAAGTACAGACATGCAATCAATGCAGAGGCAACTAAAATCAAATAACAATAATTTATTGTTATTTGTGGGGGGGTTGTACATAGCTTCATAAATAAATAAGAATAAATACTGATCCCTCCTCACTAATAGAGCAGGCAGGCCAGTTTTTAGGTACAGTAAGCAATTTCACACCTAGTAGAGGATTTGGAAGTAATGTGATATCAACCTGATTTTTTTTTTTTTTTTTTTTTTTTCTTATTGCAAACATACAGAATACTTGTCATACAATAATGTTACTCTCTTTCAAATACTGATGTGTGTGTGGTGTTATGATCTTGAAGCCTGACTTACTATATAATCGTACATACCCCATGGGAGAAGTTAATGCCGACTCCCAGAGGAAGAACAAATGATCTGTCTGCATTTTTGCTGTGAGTGAATGATTGGCATACTACAGTTAGGTTTACGCTTTCCACACATATTATTCACATAATTCAGTTGGATGCACAAAAAAGTTTTCTTAAATATGGATCACTAGATGCAAGAGCTGCTATAAATGGAATCACACAGTGTGGGATTGTTACAAGGCCTCTATTGGATTCTAGTGGAGGAGATTACTGTCTGAATCTGTCATCTGTATTGCCTCTCAGGTTATTTACCTCTTTCCACTTGAAGAAGATATTTATGTCTTTTCAGTGTGTGCAGAAATTGACTTACTTTTTAATTTGTTCCTTGTATGATCTGTCAAAGCCTAAATGCTCTCACTTTTGTTACAGAGCAGATCATACAAGCAAATTGTCAAATCAAGTCAGCACCTCATATCAGTCAGTTGTAAGGGCATATTTTGGTGGTGCACATTATTTTGGACATGTAGGCTGTCGAGTCAAATGCTGACTCCAGAAGGCTTCTGATAACAGACTTTAGAAGCGATGTGGGCCAGGTCTGAGCTGGAGGAGAGCTCTGCAGCGCTCTGGCTCCCACTGGGTTCTCGCAGAGCCCCTTCTGGAGGCAAACCTGCCACCCTGGCATACCAACTGTTGGAGCTTTACGGTTCCCTGCAAAACCTGCATAAGACAATGTAAATCTTTTTTAAAATTTATCAAACATGCCTGTTTTCCCAGAGTCTATGTTTTCGGGGCAGTTATAGCATTATTACATTATATTATTATTATTTTACCCCTTCACGTTGTCAGCTTCCTGAGAGCAACAGTGGATAAGATTTTGGATAAGATTTCTGATTTAAAACCAAAAAACCCTTCTAACCTGTATTCTTTAGGCAAGTCATTCTCAACCAACAGCTGCATTTGAAACTGACTAATCATTCACTGTCAGTGTTTGATAAATATTTTGTGTTTGAGTCATTTCTTCAGTGACCACATGAGTACACAAGAGCTGCCACAAATTGACACAGTGGGTTGATCATATCAAACATATGGCACGACGCATGGCACCTTGATGTCAAGGAGACTTGACTGTAAGCTGAGTACGCACCTCGCTGTGCCTGTTGGTGAATACTGAGTTCCCTAATGTAGGTCATGATGTCCTACTTTTTCTTCTTGCTTTGGCTGAGTTACATTAACTGGGACCTGCAATAAGTAACCTATATACTGCTGTTTATAAATGATCCAGATGAGGCCTTGTTGCATAATTTATTTATTGTGTTATTAAAGTAAAATCTTAATTATGTAGATTTAAGTGATGTTGATATTTTCAGTCACAGAAGTGGGACAAATAATTAATATTCATTTGCCACCCCCCATCGACGTATTTGCATGGTATTATCAGACAATTACTGCTTCTGTTTTTGAAATCAGTCTTGATCCTGTAAGGGTCAACTGTGCCGAAATTGTTCAGAAACGTTACCTGCCTGCTGACTCAGCTAATAACTTGGCTACTAAATTCAGTAAGGCTGTTACATATAATATGTCGTCCTGTGATGACATGTTAACCGCCTTTAGTCACGATAATAAACTAGTTTTAGATGATATTGCTTCTGTTAAAATCAAAGTGTTGTTTCATAAAAGTAAAAGTCCTCGGCTAACGGATGAATTGATAAGGAGCAAGAAAAGGGACAGCAGAAGGGCTGAGCCTAAATGGCGTACAACCCAGCTTCGAGAACATATTGAAATTTACAAAAATGTATTAATTAGTTATAATTCAGAAATTAGAAAAACTAGTTCAGAGTTTTAACTATTCCACTTTTTTACTTGATCCCATCCCCATCTCCTTTTTTAAAAGTATTTTTAACTGTTTATGTAAGGATATTTTAACCATTGTAAACACCTCTTTCCAATCTGGTATTTTTGCTAGTTCACTCAAATCTTCAATAGTCAAACCATTTTCAAAGAAGCCCACTCTAGACCCATCTGTTATTAGTAACTACAGACTAATCTCTAACCTCGCATCCTAAGCAAAATCATTGAAAAAAGTCGTCTACAAGCAATTAGTTGACCACCTGGCAACGAACAAAGTATAGGATCTCTACCAATCTGACTTTCGCCCCAACCATATTACAGAAACAGCCTTGGTCAAGGTTATTAATGACTTCAGCATAAATCGTGACAATGGTAGAGTTTCAATTTTAGTATTATTGGATCTAAGTGCCACATTTGACACTGACGATTATATAATTTAATGCAGTGACTTGAATCTGGTTCAGCACTGGACTGGTTTTTATCATAGCTCAAAGGGTGAGATTTTAGTATTTGTCTTGGGAATTTTAGTTCCAAAAAACATTTATCTTGTGTGGTGTTCCCCAGGGCTCAATTTTAAGTCCATTATTTTTTAATTTGTACTCTGGGCCAGGTTATTAAGAAACGCAATGTGTCTTACCATAATTATGCTGAAGACACACAATTATATATTTCCCTGTCCCAATGATCTGAGCCCTATTGACACATTATTAGAATGTAGCAAGCATATTGATAACTGGTCTCTAGTAATTTTTTACAGTTAAACAGTGACAAGATGGAAATCCTGGTTATCGGTGCAAACACTGACAGGAAACAGACAGGAAATGTCTTTTAAATTGACATTGTCACAACTGTTTCTAGAAAGTTCCATACAGGCTAGAAACAATGGTGTGATCCTGGACGCTGACCTCACGTTCAAGTGCCACATTAACAGCATAGTTAAAGCCAGATTTTATTATTTAAGAAATATCGCCATGGCAAGGAGCTTTTTATCCTAGGAAGACCCTGAAAAACTCATGCTTTTATCTATCAGTCGGCTAGACTACTGTAACACGCTGCTCACAGGAATATCCAAAAACTTCTCAATTGTTTGCTGCTACTCCAGGATGGAAATGCCAGAGTTTTAACTAGAAAAAGGACATTCGACCATATAACTTGAGGTCCTTACCCTGGCTTCCAATAAATTTTAGAATTGAATTTAAATTTTTAATGCTTGTTTTTAAGGCCCTGTATGGTCTGGCACCCCGACATGCTTGTGAGCTATGAACCAGCTAGACCACACAGGTCATCTGGAACAGGCTATCTCGTTATTCCCCGGGTCTCCACGAAAACTAGGGAAACTGCCTTTAGCTTTCATGCTCCAAGCCACTGCAACATGCTACCAGATCATATTAGGTGTGCTGCAATGCTATTGTCTTTTAAAATTAAACTGAAAACATTCCTTTTTAGCTGTGCCAGTCAGTAGTCTGGTTTGCTGGTCTTAATTATCATTTTATTTTATTTTTACTCCTTTAATTGGTTTCAACGTTTGTGTCTTATTATTTTTATTGGCCAACTATCGGTTTTAATTGTATTATTTATGTGTTTGTAGATAATGTTAAGATAAAACATTAGACATAAGTTATGCAATTATAACATAGTGTTTGTGGCTACAATTCTGTGGTATTATTACTGATACATTGATATCTGTATTGTGATACTGATGTAGAAGTGTTTCCTCCTTGTATTGGAGACATGTGGACTGCTTTGCCAGTTTGGCTATTTGACGTTTTAAATGATGACATGTACGTTTATCATCCAGTGTGCATATTAAGAAGGATCCGACTCTTACTACTTTGCTTACTGCTTTGTTCTTGTAATAAAGCCCTCAATTATGCGATAAATAAATCCAGCATATATCTGCTTTTTGAAGAATTACTTTGCTATTTTAGGGCTATATCTTCCTCTCAGATTACACAGATGAGGTAGCATAGCCCTTGCAAACTATTTTAAATTGCAAAGTGACGTGTTGTCATAAAGTCAACATTGTGGGCAAATTATTGTAGTGGAATTATAGACACAATTTCTTTGTAACAATATCAAGGCTGAATCTAATGTTATTGGTTATAATGCTGCCATAATGCCAGGCCCTCTAGCTGCTCAGGGCTTCTTGAGTGATCGTGAGGAGTCCCCGTGTGTTCACTTAGGCACGGTGTTACCTCTTCTTGCCACCCCCTCAACCCAACACAACACAGCGGACACACCTACACTTGCTTACATATCCTTCCACCGACTTGCACGTTCAATCTCAACGATGCTGAGAAAATGGATGTCCTTGTTGCTATATTTCAGACAAACGTAAATCCAACCTGGTATTTTAACTTTTCAGAGCACATGTTTTAAACTGATATTGTCTATTTAGAACCAGCTTTCATTTTTGATTCGACTGCTTGAATGCAACTTTGCCCCAGCATCTTGTTACATTAGGCTAGGATAGTGTTCTGGGTAACTGTTAAACTTGCATTACTTGCCATGGTTTGATGTATGACTCAAACATTTGTGTGTTCAGCTGTGCAGTTTGCTGTAGGTGGAGCTCCACTCAGAAGAACCTTTTTTTCTTCTTAGGGGAGGAGTATTGGCCCAATGACTACATTTTGTATGAGTTGATATTTTGATTTGCATGTTGGAGGGTTAACCCTGCCTGCCAGTTTGTTTTCCATTGCCTTCTTCTACTCTGTGTTCGGTTGAGCTTGTTTTTTTTCCCTCACTCAAACAACAGGAAACAGAAAAAACAAGGTGTGTTTGCTTAGTATGTTTATGGTGACCAGCTGGAGAGACACGACCAGAGTTGAAAGAGAGGAAAGGAAGAAGGTGAGGCCTGTTGTCAGTATACTGGTGGCTGTTCTTCAGCCTATGTTTTCTCTGATTAATGGGGCCTTTATTTATACAAACCTGTCTTTTTTTTTTTTTTTTTTTTTTTTTTTTTTTTTCCCCCTCACGTTTTTTTTGGCTCTTTTCCAGTATTGGTGTTCCATCCTCTTGATGCATCCCACTACATTTATGTTATTGCACTGAGTTCATTTTCCAGCCAGTTTATGTTCTCTTGTTCTTTTCCTGTTGCTCAGTCTTCAGGGTGATCACACTCTTCCCCTCCCCCTGGCTTTTATTCGCTCTGCTCATCTCCTCTCTCTGTTGCACTCGTTCTGTTTCCTCATTACTCTCTCTCTCACTCCTCTGTTTGTGTGTGTATTGTCTGGGTGTGCACTAATGGGCGGGAGTTTCTCTGCTTACCTCCGATTGGCTGGCAGAGACTTACGAGGATTGGCTGTATGCTGTGTATAGTGCAAGAGGAGGGAGGGAGAGAACTCCAGAAAGCTGGGGTCAGGGGAGAGCGGAGATAGAGTGCGTGGGTGTTTTTGTTTTGAGATGGCAGTGTTTGAAATCAAGAGAGAAACAAGTCAGCTTGTCTGTCAGTGGCATACTGAGCTTATAGGCCCTGACTTCAGTGCTGTTTCTCCTCTTGCCAAGGCAGCTGCCATACTCCTCTTCTTCTTCTTCTTCTTCTTCTGTTCTTATCCTGCCGTGTGCAGCTGTGCTTCCCTCTTCTCCTCTCCTACTGCTCACGCTGCCCTAGCACCCAAATGCAGCCCGGCCCTTGCTCTCAGAGCGTGAACCTCTTTCAGGGTGGAGGCGCTGCTAGGGCTGCTGGTTCTGCTACTTCCAGTAGGAAACAGTCCAAAAGAATACTAACACAAGTGCCGTGGAGTAGCTTTCTTTGGTGATGGTGAGTCGCTTTCTCTCTTTCCAAGTACTTTTACAAAATTGAGCACAAGTTTGTGTTAATTCTTGTGTGAGCAGAGTTCCTGTGTCATTTTGTGAGAGTTAGTGTTATACTTAGACTGGGGTCTGTTTCAATCAGGGACGCTCCTGTAAAATGGTACAGAACTGCAAAAGAAAATGTCCTTAAATAGTCCTTCTGAGGGTCTTAATTCTAGCTCTGATGTCTGTATGTCAGGTACACAGATGTAGAGAAGAATGTAGAAAGATGTAAAATTACACCACCCACTTGCCAGATGCTGGTAGCATTAGCAGGTAACCAGCCTTCTTGGATGGTTTATCTAGAGTTGTAGCTACCGGAAAAATGCAGTAGTGACTGCTGGTTGCTACAAGACATATTAACACACATTTTGCGGAACTTTCCTGCAGTTAATATTTTGGGCCTTTGCCTTTCCTGTCACCGATGGCATGTTAAGACATGAGTAGACGAAGTAAATAAGACAACAGGTTAAGGGTTTTAAAGGTGCAAACAACAGCCAGCAAGTTGTTTTAGTACACAAGGAAGTAGAGGGACAATCAGTATGTAGTCCCTGCTCTTTATCGTCTTTTTTTTTTTCCTTTTGTCATGCTGCAACTTTATGTTGCTGTTTGTAATAGTTGAATAAGTGACTGATTAATATTACTTTATGATGTGGCATGTCCACTGCCTAATTTTTCTCCTCATCTTCTACAAACAAAGAAATCCTGATAAACCTGAAAATAGTTTGTGAAAAGATCAGATATCTTTTGTACCAAGGGATTCTCTAGTCATGCATTTATCGTGTTCATCCCTTGTATGCTATGCATCTTAATCTCTGTCTGATTCTTGCATGATGTATTGGCTATGTCAGTGCCAAAACTGTTGCTCCAGATATCAAGCAGTGATCATATTTTCTCTCATTTAAAAAAAAAAAAAAAAAAAAAAAAAAAAAGGATGCTTAAAATCATTGCAGTTAAAGTCTTACAAATCTGCTTTAGCTGTTGTACCACAGCATAATCTGTGTAAAGCCATGGCTCTACTTCCCCTAAACAGATTTGCTGTGGTTGGATGTTTTTCTGATGAAGAACAACTCTCCTCCATTAGAGATGTCTTTCTAAGTGAGCAGAGCCGACGCCTCCATCATACTTGTCCCGCTCCTGTTTGAGGCTTTTGGTAATCTGTGCATTGAGAGGTTGAAACCATTCCAAGCTCTGCCTGATTGCATCATAAAATAATAAATATTCTCATTTTCATACAGGCATTGGAGCCATGCACTTGTTCTTCAGAACCACTGGCTGTGAATTAAGAACATAAAAATCTAAATAATTAATAACAATCTGAGCATATTTATTTCTAAAATTAATCTTAAAACATGCCAGTAAACAAAAAAATTAGTAGCCCTAATGAACTAAGAATGAAAACTGCATTCTTGATTAAGGATTTTTCAAGGGAGGCTTGAAATTTCAGATGAGGCATGGGTTTTCTGGGGCCATTTTAGATGGCCATTTTTGACACTTTCTCAGTGAGCAGGCTATAAGTCCGTCCTCAGGAATGTGTTTTGTTTTGGTTTGGTTTGTTTTGCCTTCCTTTCCTGCTTGGTTCCTCTCCAGTGGCTTTGAAAATGCCATCTGATAATCTGGAGCAGTCGAGGAGCATCAGCCTCCCCAGTGCCTTCAGCAGCTGATAGAGCCATCTCATTTGTTTTGTTCTGTCCTGATATGCTCATCTTTGTTTTGTCTCACACACATTTTCAGAGGCTGTAGCTGTACTCTGTGCCATGTGCTTTATGACTGTACACAGCCTAGGCCACCATCTGCACTTGCTTTAGTAGCTTCAGAGTGCAGAACCTGGCCTCGCTTCACATGCTGAGAGGACATGTGCTCACTGAAAAGGTGGACTTGTCCATCAAAAAACACCTCATCACACTTTCTGCAGAGGGGGACTGTGTTTGTTGGCAGCCAGTCTGCTGGTCTGTTGCATTGCTTAGACAGAGCTGAACACTAATGAGGCTGCCTGTCATGTGTGCCCAGAGAGAAGGCCCCCCGCCCAAATCCTTCCCTCCCCACCTCCAGCATGGCCAGCCGGTTCGCAAGAGCTCTCCTTTAGCCTCTCCATCCCCTCATTAGGGTTTTCTTCTTTGAATTCCATGTTTTTAACTCACATTAATTCCTCTTGATTTCTCCTCTACTTTCTTTCCTTTCAGTTTTTCCATGTCTCCTTGTCAATTGTTTCTGTGTGTCATACACTCCATAGGCCATTGAAAACCTGGTGTAGCAGCTGAGAGCCAAAAAAACTTTCAGAAATTCACAAATTAGCCTGTTGGCTCATTGATGTCCAGTCAAACAGAAAAGCAGTTACATGTAGTAAGCTACTCCTAGAAACCATTTGGCATCCTTGCCCAATTTTGAATAATATTTTGTATCTGAATAATGTTTTGGAATCAACTTCCTTTTAAACTTAAAATCGAAGCCACACCCAAAGGTGTCTCTGTGCCATGT
This sequence comes from Xiphias gladius, assembly GCF_016859285.1. Taxonomy (NCBI): domain Eukaryota; kingdom Metazoa; phylum Chordata; class Actinopteri; order Istiophoriformes; family Xiphiidae; genus Xiphias; species Xiphias gladius. The sequence goes on along the minus strand of NC_053418.1, from coordinate 22,614,173 downwards.
TCCAGTGGCAGTTTGTTGAAAACACATTTTGCCTTTTTGTTTGTTGCATGGTCTGATTTAACTCCTGACTCGCTTTTTTTTTTTTTTTTTTTTTTTCCTTTCCTTGTCCCTCCAGGGCATCTGGCGTATTCCAGTAGACGAGATTGATCGCCCAGGAAGTTTTGCATCTCATATGAACCGATCCATTGTGCTCTTGCTGGAGGTGCTGTCTCAGCTTAAGGATCACGATACTCTCCTGAAAGTCTCTTTCATGCTGCAGAGAACCCCTGACCAGGGAAAGTAAGGACTAAGTTTGTATGATACTGCTGTTTCTGTTATGTGTTATGAATTTGTTCCATGACTTCTCTCTTTGCTTCGTTTTCTCTTCCATGAAGAAAGTATTTACGAGATGTTGATCGCCAGGTTTTGGCCAAGAGAGCATTTTTCCTAACTGTAAAAGTCCTGGAGGACAATCTGAACAGTCTCACTGGGGTAAGAAAGCACAACTCACTGTTCACACATACTAAGAGCTGAGAGCTGTTCAGTCTTTTAGATGTCTGGCATGCACCCATTTCATGTTTTGACAGGTTCTGTTCTCTTTCAGGTGTCTGAGCAGCTTCTCAAAGCGCCTGCACCCTGCATGGGGGAGATGACCACAACAGACACATCCAGCAGGCCCAGTTCAGAGGACAGCAAGCATGTACTGCCTAAGAGACCTGGGCTCACAGAGGGAGCCAGTGCCACTGACACAGGGCCTAGGGAAGCCTCACAGGCACAACTCACCCCACCACTGCCATCCACAGATAAAGGGAGTAAGGCTCAGGAGAGCTGCCCTGGGAAGGTGGAGACTGCTGGGAGTGAGGAACACAAAGCAGGGCCAGAGGAACCGATGGAGCTAGACACTGGCCCCTGGAGGAGGCCCTCTACCACCACAGATTCTCAGGGCAACCAAACGGAGGTTGAGACCTCCCTGAGTGCTGTGGAGCCTCATCAGAAAGTACCTGACAGCAGCCGGACACCAGAGCTGTCTCTGGAGGAGCTAAGTATCAGTTCAAGGCAGCAGCAGCCACAAGCCTCAGCACCCAAGGTCCCTCTGGCAGCCAGTGGGTCTGATCAGGGATTACTACGAAGGCCAAACAGAAAAAGGAAGCTTCTAGAGGATGTGGAGTCTGGAAAAACCCTACTGCTTGATGCCTACAGGGTGTGGCAGCAAGGGCAGAAAGTCATGACCTACGACCTGGGACGCATTGAGAAGATCATGTCAGAGACTTACATGCTCATAAAACAGGTATACCTCCACCACACCAGATCCCTGTTTTGTACACACAGAGATAACATTATTGTTGCAAGTATATGTGCTGCTATAATTTTTTGTTATTTTGCAAAGTCATGCATGCTTGATATGAGCTCTCCTAAAATAAATTCTGCTTGGGAAACCCCTCCTCTAACTGAATTAGCAACACAACACCCACTTTAGCATAGGGACTTTCCCTCTTTCACTTTTCAAACACTGCGACATACCAGCTCAAAAAGTGTGGTTGTGCTTTGACTCTCAGTAACCCAAATTCAACCTCTGTCACTCGTTTTTCTGCTGTTACTTGTGAAACGAGTTGCAGACCCTAATGACGACTTTATTTATGTCACATGTAGTTGGGGAGCTGCAGTGGATCAGTCAGTGTTGATTGTTTTCAATTGAACTTGTAAAATTGATGCATCTAATCACTGCACTCCCTCAATTTATGAATTGCAGTTATTGGCCATGAACTTGAATTTAAAAGCATGTGCTGAATCATTTTCTAGTGTGTATGTCAGCCAGTTTTTGCTCCCATACAAAGACTATTGAATGGTGAAAGACCTAACCTAATGTAATGGCAGTAGAGCTGGTGCCAAAAAGTAAAATTATGCCATTACAGAGACAAACATCTGCTTGTATTATAAGATTATTGAAAAAACTTAGGGCTTCTGTCTATTAAGCATGTGTATTGTTACAATTTTTATCGATTTTATGACTGCCCATAGTAAATAGTAGAAGCAGGGAACAGGCTGCTATCTGTTTAACTATGCCTATTATTTGAAATTTGAAAATCCTTGTTAACCTTCTCCTGCATAGGAAGTGTCAAAGAAGCAAGACATTTCTTTGTATCTCTCCAGAGCAAATGTTCCTCAGTTGTTAAAAGTTAGTCATACATCAGTGCTTTTTATTGCACCGATGTTGTAGTTGCACAGCAGCCCACATTAGCTTATATAGCCTTATTGAACTGAAGATCAATGCTGGGCCTACAGAAGTTGCCATGTCATTGGCTGTGTAATGCCAGAGAGCTGTAGATGGAGTGGGAGGGCAGTGGGCCTAGGAAAGTAGAGGAGGAGACAGAAGAAATCTGAGGAGATAGCCCAGCTTCAGCAGCTTTTGGTTGTTGTTTTTTTTTTTTTTTTAAGTTGCTTGGGTTACAGCTTATATTTTTTCTCTTATGTGCTTATTAAGAGACAGCAAAGAGAATATTTTCCCAGAAACACCCTTAGACAGAGTAACCAAAACCAGACACAACATGTTCCCTATAACCAAATGAGTTATGCAGTTATTATGCCTGGACATTTTCCAGAAACATTTTCTGAGTGTGCACCTACTGGCACAAACAGCAGATGCTTTGTGGTTTTATGTCTGCTGCATTGCACAGCTGCACATAAGTTGTACTTTAAATCTGTACCTTGCATCATTTTCATTCTTGATTGTATTTTTGTCAGTACTTCTGCATATTTCAGTCAAATAATTTTCTTTAGTTATGCTCTGTGTTAAGGTGGTAAGATTCAAAGAGCAACTAAATCATGTGTTGTAGACAGACAGAACATTTCCTGCCATCAGAGTATTTCAACTTGACAAGTAAAGCATAAATGCTGCTCAGTTTTGCCCTTAAAGAAGCTCAGCTACGTATCATCATGACAGCAGTCCTTCCACATTTTACAGCCCAGAGCATGGCCTCAGAATGTGTTCAAATGACAGCTTTCGAGAGTTATCGAACACTGTAGATGACAGCATAGTAGTTCCTCAATCTCTGAAAAACCACATCGGTCCTCCAAACCATCTCTAAGGCTCCACCGCCTCCAGTCTGATACAGAGTCAGTCAGATACATTGCTTTTTTTGGAATAAGAAGAAAATCAAAGTGTGTTAAAAGGTCATTTAAGTCTCAAAATCAAAATACTATTGAATACAGTATTTGCTATCACATTAAGTGAGTGGATCTATTTTTGAGAAACGTGATGAGATGTCTTGGTGAAATTTGCCTCATTCTAATAGTATTCATTATGTGACATTGAGAAGTTGTCACTGGCAAGTCTGTGTGGTTTGAAAGGGAACATTTGCAGCGAGCTAAAATTAATTGAAAGCAGAGGGCTGTCCTCTGTAATGCACTGAAGCTTGACTCAGTCCATTTAACAATTGGTATAATTTGAAAACTAGAAGGGGGCTGCTGTAAAATCCCTGCCTTTGGGGGTCCCTGAACCGCTGCTGTTATGCTCCCTCCCGGGCTGCGGGAGGGAGCATAACAGCTGTGTGAATAAGATTACTGCTAAGTGAACAATGTTGTGCTGTAGCTGAAGCTCACCAACTCCCACACACCCACTCACTGAACTTAGTCTTAATGTGAGTCCTTCTTTACTGGTGCTATGATCAGAGGCAGACGCTCAGAGGAAAATCCTAGTGGCTCTCATACAGAATCAGAAAAAATTGTTTTTGGTTTGGCATTAGTGTGGAGACACAACATGGTATATACACAGGACAGGCCACTTCAGAAATATGTGATGAATTTGCAACTGCACACCCACTGCTCCAGTGTTGATTGAGAAAGTTTTACTGAATAGGAAGAGATGTGCGAAAAGATTTGCCACTGTGGAATATAACCACTAGCGTATGAAGATATATGGCTCTGCCCTAATGTCCTTGTTCTGATGGTTCTCCCTTCAGGTGGATGAGGATGTAGCTCTGGACCAAGCTGTGAAGTTCTGCCAGATACAGTTGGCCACTTCTGCCCAAAGACAGGTAAAACAATGTAACTCAGCATGCTCTTCTGCCATCTTTCTGCTGCCTTTACAATTCCTTTCCCTCCTGTGCATGTATGTAGTTTATACAGAGAGTTGAATGTACATTCTGTGTATACCCGTTTTATCCAAGTTGATGCCAAATACTTGTTTTTTTTCCCATATGTAATGGGATTGGATTAGCATAGTAAGGCTTCAGTGATTTCACTTTACTCAACAGTTTATGCTACAGCAGCAATATTTTAGTGACTTGATGAACACTGATTTACAAAGACTTTAAATGAATGGCAAAAGAAAAGATGCCCACATGAAATTATCATAAAAACAAAAAGTTTTTGATTGCAGCAGGTAAAAGTTTAGCCAAGCAGATGATTTCTGATAAGCTGTAATCACGTTGGCCCTGAACTGACACACTCAGGATTAATTAAAATCTGGTCTCCAGCATGACAAACTTTTTACCAGCCAAGCTATAATTATCTATCTGAGTTTTCCTGATGTCCTACAGCCCGCCCATCTGCCAATCTAAGTAGGTTAAATGCTAATTTTACTTGTTTGCTGTGTAGCTCATAACAGTCAGTTTAAGGATTGATGTTCTTTCGTCGTGTTATATGCGGGGAAGTAACATGCAGCATCTCTAGTAAAATGTGCCGAAACTGATGAGTAACTTTGTAATTCCCAGACTTACTCAAGTCATTCTTACTCCAGCATGCCAGTAATAAATATAGCCCTAAGCATGATGATATAGCCCCGTTGTCGCTTAAGCCTCACTCATTCCTTGCCAAACTTGTCATCAGTTTCAACTGAGCATTGGTATGCATGTTGGTTATATGCACAGACAATAGATACATGATTTACAAGGGGAAAATGAAAGAATTATCTGAAAACATTAAATAAGTATGTCTAATAGTAGTAAATCTAAAGGGTCCAGCTACTGCTTTGTCTGCAGTACTCATACTTGTCACTGATTCATTAATTGCTTGGCCTCATCCTGTGTCGGTGACTCCCCCTTCCTCACATCCCTCCTCCTGCCCACACAGTCAACAAGGGTCTCGCTGCCCACATCCTGTTGTCACAGTGATGTTCCCCGAAACCTCATGCTCATGAGAAGTAGCTGTGGGCAAAATAAATCGATTTCCACTTGTTCACTTATCGTATCATCCCTTTTTCTGCCGGATTCTTTTTGTTGTCATTGTGCATACAAGCTTGCTCTGCAAGTGAACAGCTGTTTATGTGTAATTATCGTGCCACCAGCTCATGTCGTGGTTTGCGTTTGGTCACACTTGCATGTAGAAGAAAATGCAAGTGGGCACGTTGGAGTTCTCAGCTCGTGGACATGAACATTTCCTGCCTACTTTTTAGAGATTCAAACATTCCTTCGTGCCCCCACAACTGCAGAGCGAGATTAGCCTGTATAGGGCCGAGCTGCAAAATCAGCTGTGTTGTGCTCTTGTGTATTGTTACTCCCCCAGTTTGATGCCATATCAGGAGGAAAGAATGTTCAAGCTAGATGACCTGTGCTCTTTGCTGCTGTCAAGTAGTGAATGTCTGATATATTTTAGTAATCATTTTGGTTTGGTTTTGGTCTGTCCTCTTCATCTTGAGAGGGTTAGCTCTTCGGAGAGACCCGGTGGAGGTACTTCATTAAAACATTCCAGTCTCACCCTGTATATCGGCAGAGATGGAAGAATGTTATTAAGGTTTTACTCATCAAAGAATATGCACATTGGCTTCACCAGACAGCTCCAGTGTCAGTCCCCGTTTGGGCGGGCAATTAAATTAAAATCTTCGGTTGACCGGTCTTTCGATTTGTGTTGGAATGATGACCCAACCAGCACACAAAATCTACAGGTGCTCTAATCTGATTTAAAGCCCAATCTCGATAATTGCAAAGAACCATCTTCAATTCACATTGTTGGACCTCAGTTTGGCTGCCAGCAGCCCATTCGCACCACTCACTGAACACTTGAGGAACCTCCAGGCTGGCTGCATACTGTGTGCTGCAATTTTCTCAGGTAGAGTGTTTTTCTAATGCGCATTGTCCAGCCGACTCGTCCGTGTCTTTGTCGGCGATGTTTAATTCATGAGATGTGAATCATCTGAACTGGCTTTGGAGCTGGTGCATGCTCTGTGTTGGGCTGAATGATCTGTTGCTGTCTAAGGTTTTGGAAGGCTACTCTTGTTTGTTTGATTTGCCTTTGCTCCGTTGTGTGAATCCCATGGGGAGCTTCATCATACAGAGCTCCGATTCAGAGCACAATTTGACTTCGACTCTCAGCAGAGAGACTGAGAAAAATGGTATGAGAGCTTTGTTACTGCCACCTTATCATGTGCTAACATACCGTATCTGTCAGAGGATGCTTGTCATGACAGTAGTGTAATGTGGCCCTGGATGTTGCCTCAAGGCTTTTAAAATCTTGACACAACCGAAGCACATTTAATAATCATATTTATCTCTGACTCAGAAACACTCTGTGGCACATATGAATTCATATTTACTTTTTAACATATCTTCATAATCACAGCAGTGCTATTCTGTGTAGCCTTCCACTAGATATAAAATTCATTATTTCTTCAGCTTGTTCAATTTTGTCACAGTTGATACATGAGACAAAAGAACTGTATTTTAAGGCTTAGTAAGGATAGTTTTCATCCAACTTTTCATCCATTTTAAATTGAAAACTAGAGGAGGTGTATTCACTTCTTTTAACTGTGCTCCTCTGTGTTGCCATGACAGCGGCCGTGGGAGCAGGGCAGCTGTTGTCACAGGTTGTTTGTGCAGCTCTTGTGTTTATAAGTGGCCATCAAAAAGACACGCAGGAAAGTGGCTCAGAGGGATGTAGTGCGGTGTAGAGCTGTGCTCCTCGCCAGCACCCAACACACAGTCCTGCACACAAGTAAGCCTCTGAACCCCTGAGGAACAACATCGCAATGCTGTAAGGGATATCAGCACTTTGTGAAAGAGCCGAGTGTTGGGTGTTTGAAAAGTGAAGCGGTATCAACTGTGGCTCACTCTGTTTTTCCGGCACGGACTCTCGAACCAGATTCTGTTTCCAGAGAAGAGGCTTGCACTTCTCAGGAATCTACTGGAGCAAAGGATGGTTAGTGCTGCAGATGGATCCCAAAGGTCGGTCCCACCTCCTCATGACCACTGCTCTTCTTCTCTCTCCAACAGTCTGCAGGCGATGCCCCAACCACACCTAAGTACACCAAGGAGCACCGAGACATCTTCTTCCCCGCTACCCTGCCGACGCCCGTCCTGCTCAGCCACTCCGCCTGCCACCCATTGTCCACACAGGACGGCCAAGCCAAAGTGGTGTACGAGCCCCTGAGCAAGCTGTCCAGACCTCAAGCCTCAAGCTTCCACGATCAACCACAGCACAGGAGGGCAGCTAGCCATCCTGCTGCAGCCATGGCCTTCCTACCACATACAGGTACAGTGGCCTTCATTCCCACCATCTTTCACCACTACATGGATGTGCAGTGCCTTTGCCACAGTTAAATGTACACACATCTTAACAAAAGTTATTGCACTCTCTAATGTTGGAATGATTTTAGAAAGTAAATGCTCTTTTTGTTCAAATTGTACTGCTGCTGTGGTGGAGCTTTGCAGTGGTCAGTTCAGTTTGATCCTAAGATCGTAACATTCCAAGGGACCAGCAGGGGGCGCCTGCAGACTTCCTCAGATCTGTTACATAACAGCAGACTTTGGCCTGGTCATGTTTTGCCCTTTGCATTTTGTCAGTCCCCCAACAAGAGTTTTATAGAAATCAGTGTCCTCCAGATTGTGACTCTTTTTCTGCCTGCATGAGCTTCTGGAGGGGTTTGGTGTAATCATTGCTGATCCTCGTAATGAATACTCTGGTGGATAAATATGCTGTTTATGTCATGTTTACTATGTAAAGATGCGATCCCTACACCCGGTGTCTTCAGCTGAGTTCCTCTGACATTCTGTATGGCTTGAAATGGAAAAAGAAAACATCAGTTCAACCTGTAGCCCTGAATCTCATCTATGTATTATATGGCAGTGTATTCTTCTTCCTTCTATCTCATTATTAGATTAATTGATATATACAATATTTCAATAATCAGTTGGTTTTTCTGTATGAGGCCAGTAGAGCCATTACAGGGCTAAATAAATAACATTTATTTCCATGCAGTGAAAAGCCAAACCAGCAATTTTTCTGACACATGTAGAATGACATGGGAGGATCACTTAAGTGATCAGCCACTTATTTATTATTTTAAACGAAAGAAACACACATTTAAGAAATGTCTTGACATACATTAAGAGTTAATGTAAAACATTACGAGTTATATTAACAGTTCATGTTTACCATCCACTCATACAGTAATTCAGAAGTCAATACAAATTCATATTAGTCACCGTCTGCGGCAGGCAACCAAGATATGGAGCAATAATTTTCAAAACATTTTCATAACATTTACATAATCTCTTTACAAAATCAGTGACTAATGCTGCTCTCTACAAACAGAACTCAAAATACAATGTGATTTTAATGTTAGAATATACTGTATTAAACAGGCTCCTTAGTTTGACATTTTTGGTTCTTGGTGACAGAAACCAGTGTGCAAACCTTTAATTAATTAGCTGTCAGAGCTCTTTGCATCATGGCAGAGACACTGAATCTTGTTTTTGCTTTTAATTAGAAACCAACAACAGAACAGAGCTCAATTTCAGCTTTGAGAAAAGTCAATTTTAACACCTTGTACATCTACACCGTGGTAAATTCAGCCTGACTCACTCATCGGAAAGAGAAAACACGATAACGAACAGACAAACTGAGTTTTTAGAAAAATGTCTGTATCCACCAGCTGGATGGTTTGTTTGGATCTGTACATGAAGAAGCAAGTTTGCGTACACATACATTTGCATGCACATACGCACAGTTTAGCATAAAGCAACACTGCACCAATGTGTGTTATGTAATGGTTTCCAAGGTAACAGTAATGGAGAAACCTGAAAGAGTATTTCATTTGTGTCTGACTGAGGTGCAGGAGGGATTTTTGCAGTTATTTCACACGTACTCATTACAAATACTCGTCTAATGAAGGGAACTTTACAGACCCCTTTTGATGGGCACTTTAAAGTTAAAGTCAGCTTATCTGCAGATCTCAAAAAATTTACAGGATTTATAGGATTTATTTATTTATTTATTTATTTTCCTATTTTTAACCTTAATATAATGTACTGTCCTGGAAACACTATACCCTAAATGGTTATGTCTTATGTCTTATATCAGTGTTTTTCTGTAGTTCTGCCCCTTCCATCCAATAAAACAGCTTTCTTTTACTCATGTGGTATCCTGTCCATTAACACAATTTGGATGTATAGCATCAACATGTGGATACAGCAGGAAAAACCATCACATTTTTTTGAATTCTTGGATTCTTTGTAAATACTTGGAGGATTCGATGCTGATGGTATAGATTTAACATGTATGTTATTTTTGCCCACAGAGGAGCGGGAGGAGCCCTCAGAGGGACTATCGTACCGACAGCAGGAATCGCACCTTTGTCAGCAGATGAAACTCGCCACTGTATCCCAAGGGCAAGAATTAGCAGCAGGCTGGTTTCAGGAGGAAACTGCAACATGTAGCACCGCACAACCTTGCCCAGGTCAGAACCTTTGAATCAAGAGCGGGATAGAGAAAAGATCTCTTCTGCCCCTGAAAATGTATAAATATTGAGAAATGCCCTCTCACTTTCCTCTCTCAGACCAGCAGCAGTATGCCAGCAATGAGCAGTCAAAGCTTCCAGACCCCAGCCGAATCCGCTCCCGTGTCCCACCCAACATGCCAAAGCTTTTCATCCCTTCCACAGTTACCAAGTTCCCGCCAGAAATCACAGTAACACCTCCGACACCCACACTTCTCTCCCCCAAAGGCAGCATCTCAGAGGAAACCAAACAAAGACTTAAGGTATGCAGTCTGCCCCTAAATGTGTGTGTGTGTGTGTGTGTGTGTGTGTGTGTGTGTGTGTGTGTGTGTGTGTGTGTGTGTGTGTGTGTGTGTGTGTGTGTGTGTGTGTGTGTGTGTGTGTGTGTACGTACATAACCCTAGTATATGTATCTGTTTGAATTGGAGTCTAGCCCATCTCTCTCAACAGTGACCCCTACTGTCTGCTCCTGTACAGAACGTCATCCTGTCGTCTCAGTCTGCAGCCACAGTCAAAAAGGACACTCTGACCCAGCCGGCGCTGGAGGTGCAGGAGACGTCCAGCCAGGAGTCGTCTTTGGAGAGCGAGTCGGACGAGGAGGACGATTACATGGACATCTGAGCTTCTGACGGCCTCCAGTGCATACTGAAACTTAACTCTTCACACAACGTGACCTGACTCTGCCAAACCCTGTCCCCCTTTCTTAAAGAAAAAAGGAATGGTACATGTCACTGCAGCTATCTTTGTTGATGCTATTGCTCCCTCACGTGCATTGAGAAAAAAAGCCAGAAAAAAGCACTCCCAAACTGAAAAAAATGCAGTATTTTCATCGCCTGTCATGTCAGTGAGTTGCTGTGCTTGTCAGCAGTGATGGTGTGCATGACAGACAATGATGCCTTTAGTTTCACAGCGTGTCTGTAATGTGCCACTTATGCATATCACACATCAGCTTATTGTGTGCACCCAACTATACACTGGATCTGGCGAGAAAGACTGCCAGCCTTTAAAGTCAACCAGTCCCTTGTTTATGCATCTTTTTTCCATGTTGTGTTCTAACTGTATCTCAAAGCTGCAGCTAAATCCTTGAGAATTTGCCAATCTGAGGTGCCTCAGTCTGGACTGACGCTCCAGCAGCATGTACCTGCAGTCCTCTACTTTGATCGTTTCCCTTGGCATGAGATTTTCATCTGCAAGATACATTACATTGATACGTGATATATTTCAGTGACCACCAAGGTGAAATAAAAAACAGTCGGCTGCATCCAAGGTTCATCTGTGGAGCTAAAGGGGCACACAGCCTCACAACCTGTAGCAGATTGGAAATGTTTACACTTGACATTTGGGATGTTTTTCTGTTGGCACTTAACTTTATGCTATTTTTGTACTCACTGCATTTCTTGAAATAATAATTGTCCTATGTATTTTTCTTTTGTTTTGTGTGCATTTTTAGCCAAGAGGTGAAGTTCTTACCAGGAAGACGTCCTGTCACCAGCACTGATCTGAATGATATGGAAATGGGGTTTTCAGCGATGAGAAATTAGCTTTTGTACATATCATGATTCAAATATTCCAAAGTTTGGTTTTAATGGGGTTGAGTATTAAACTGGAGGGCTGTGTGCATGTGCCAGAGTGTAAACATTAAGGTGAGCGCCACTTTGATTCCAGTCAACTCAGGAAAAAACTCACCGTTAAACAGACACTTTACGTGATCTTTCCTGACTTCAGTGGAATTGAAATGCATGCTGAGGAAGACTCTCTAATACAGATGCCTTTCCGTTCAAACCATTTTGGTAAATTTGTCACAATTCTAGCTTAACTCAGAGGAAGACATTAGAATGTTTTTTACAGTTTGTTTTCTATAAAAAGAAAGAGATTTACAGATTATGTTTCTTGACAGATGTCTAAAAATAATTTTTAAAAAAGACACATGAATAATTGTAAAGTATCACTCTTGATAAAAAAAAAAAAAAAAAACTTTTGTATTTGATTTCTTTTTTTTTTCTTTTTTTTTGATGTAAGATAGTTTTTGATTGTTTCTGCTGAGCTCCTGGGAATGTACAAAGACTAAAGAGAAGACCAGGTTAAAGGCTTTAGCTTGGGCCGGCTCCCCTGGCCTCAAGCTTCTGGAGGGGAACTGTTCTCTATGTCTGCACGGAATGCATTATAGATGTCAAACCAAAAATATATTTGAGAAACACATATTTGTTCTGTGTGCTACTTAAAATATTAACCTCCCATTTGATAAGAGAGTGGTTTTGTTTCTCGTCTGTATGAACACTCAGCAGAAAGCCCAGGCGTCCTGAGATTTCTCCGAAAAACAGTAAGGTTTGATAGCACCATCTGTTACTGCTATGATTTAGTAGAAGACCTATCGACACATAATTCATGCTGGTGCTAGGAATCGAAATCTACAATAATACATGCAATTTTCATATACTGTAAGCATTCATAATACTTTGTGGCATGTCTGCAGCATAGGTGCCTCTTTGGAATACAGATGTATGGTCCTTCATATCAAGCATCTGTAGTACTGTTACCACAGATACTCGTTATTTGTACAGTGTTTCAGGAGAGTGAATATAATGCATGAGCAGACACTACATATTGTTACAAGGAATTATTAATGTATTAAAAACCTACTGCATCCCTGAACAATTCATTGCAGCTGTGGCTGACGTTTTACTGCTAGTTTGACCACCACCATCTCAGTTTACAGCTCATGTGTAAGACTCCAGTCTTAAAGTGATGGCTTCATCCACACAAGAGGAATAAATGGAGAAATTGTAGGCCTAGAATATTATGGACTGGGAAAGTTGTTTTGTTTGTTTTTTTCAATTGTGAACTTAGAATTTGACTTCATTTCTCAGTCGTTTCACAGTGTCACTGAACTCATTTAACACCAAACTTTATATCCCTGGGCAGGAGGGCAGCATAAAAACATTACAACAATAAACACAATACAAACATAATCAGGCTCCGGCATCTGTCACATACTATAATTGAGCATGAACAATATCCAGATAGGATGCATAAAACTCATTTTCTGTCAAGATAGAATTTTAAACTGAAAACTTCATTACAAGGCATAGTTAAGTTTCCAGGTCTGGCGAACATCTAGAAGACATGCAACTAGTCTTCTGCATTGTAGAAGGTGATATACAGCAGCAATTGTTGTCACCATGGACATGGCGACACAACATTTCAAGTTTATGTTCAGCTTGTGTGGTTTATGAAACCAAAACCATGTTAGGTTAATTTATCAATACCACACTGTCCAGTAAAAAGGCTCATATTTGACCCTGACGATGACATTCTTATTGGCTGTTAATAAAACACAATAAATTACGCCTCTACTGTCAAAACAGCTATGACTAAAACTGTCAATGATAAAATCCTATTAAAAACTAAAAAATGTTTTATTAGTGTGAGAATTTGTGTAATCTATCTCCCTTTTAAGTTATTTTGAGCTCTAGAAGTAATATCAGGAAAAGCTTCTCGTTCCAGTCCCCATGCTTCCAGTGGAGCTGTGGAGTCTCTGATTCCTGTAGCTGGCAGACCACCCCGCTGACCACATTGACTTTGTGGTCAAAGGGCTTGTACACTCTGGTGTGAAGTCTCCGACACGAGGGAAGTCATTAGTCTTCATTAGCAACTTCCAGGAGTTTCTTATGAAGTGCTGTGAAGTTGTCATTTGCCCCCTTTGCCAGGCAAGCTAGATTTGAGGTTTGTTTTCTTATGTGGAGGACCAAATGTGAGCTCACCCGGCCCCTCGTCGGTGCATGTGAGATCACGGTCACTCTGGATTTAGGACAGGGATGCCAGAGAAGATATTGTAACCCCCTTTTTTGGTTATATTTGTATTCTTTATTTTTCATAACTTCTGCAAGGTATAAATAAAATGATGCACTGCGCTATATGTAATAAAATTGGACCAATAAAAGTTAGGAAAAGATCAAATATATGCTTGGGTTCCACGTTATTTGTATGTAGACCCTCAGATTCAAATTCAGTTACAACCCAGCATCTCAAAGCATATAAAGGGAAATTATAATCGACCCGTTGCCAGGTAAAGGCATTTCTCCTACCGTGTGAGATTGTTCGGTCTCCTGTGACATCATTTTGTTTCCAGCCATGGGGCTGCTATCTCTACAAACCCCTCAAAGTGGCCAATTAAGCATCAAAAGGGCATGCTGCATGGCTAATGTGAGCGAAAGGTGTGAGATTTCTCGTCAGTCCACTCCAGGGGCTCTTTATTGGGCTGCTGGAGAGCCGTCTGATCCCTGGGCCCTGGCTGTATATTGGCAGCTGTTAACTGTCGAGCACAAGGGGATCTGTGCAGTTAAAGCAAATGGCCAAAGACTGACACCTGGGAGGTGGAACGTCATTGCCGAAGGTGGTCTGGGAGTAGACGCAGGGAGGAAAACCACAGTGGAATCAGGCAGGAGGTATGGGGATGAGAGTGACCAGGAGGAATCAGCAGTATAACACATTGTGACTGAACATATCTAATTTTGTATTGTAAGATTCCTGCAATCACCCTCGAACATTCACTCTAGGTAAATATTACTTTTGGACTCCACTGTACATTCATACAGCATATTTGGACCTTAAATAAAATCCACCGTGGTTTCCAGTCCAACTCTCCCTCAGGCTGGCTGTTACATAAGGCAGAGCCCCCCCCCGCATCCCTCTACGCCCCTGGCCTTTGTCCCCAGGCCATGTACCACGGGTGCCTCTTACCAGTCACACCTGTCACCTCCAGACCCAGCGTGTAATGGGATTGACACTGCTGCTGCTGAAATGTACACCTCAGCTCTGACACTGACACACTTTCCCACTGCTAGAGCCGATGCAATCTGCAGAGAATTTCTCATCAGAACCTCTGACATCACTGCCCCATGAAACGGTTCAAGGGGATCCCCCACGCAGGCCCCCAACAAGCTGGCAGAGTGAGGAGAGCCACACTGGACCTGTGATCAATAACTCCTCCACAACAATTGGCCTCACATAAGGAGGATGAAAACACATCACACTTCCTCAAGGCCAATGTTGTGCCACCGCCTGCCGCAGAGGGGCGGGGGCTGCGTTCAGCATACTACAATGATAGCACAGAGCTCCGCATCTTTAAGTGCATCGTTACAGGCACAGTGTTATTATCCTTTTTATTCTACATCGACCCAGCACAAGAGCCTGGTCAATATTTTCACAGGGCAGACTTTCTTGCAGTAAACATCTCTTTATGCACACTTAACTGCTGATTCTACAGAGTGCTCTGCTCCCTTAAAAAGCCGTGGGACCACTTCTATGCCGCATACATTGCTTTTGAAATTCTGCATCATGCATCACACATGGTTTTGGTTACTGGTCTGTTATCCATACAGTTAGACAAAAGCAAAAGGTACCTCTGTGCATGGGCGTTAGAGAGCTGAGCTTACAGAAGGCACTGTATGCAGCACGCAGACACGAGAATACAATGTGAAATGTAAGCGGAAGTTTGTGTGTCTGTGCTAGAAAAGAGGTTGAATGAGATGTGAAAGTCACCTCAATTCAAATTTTTGTTGTTAGTGGAAACAGGAAGGGGAAATGTGCTTGGATTTATTTTTTCCTCTATGCTAATGCTTTCATTGTTTAGCATTTGTTTTGCCCGTAGTAACTCGGCACGACACAGGCCGAGGCAGGCCCATGAATAGTGACGCCCATGGATTTTGCCTGGATGTGGATGGTGGGAGGACGGCCGGGGTTGTTGTAGAAGGTCTTTATTCTCCAACCCCTCCTGTCCCATTCAAGGCTGACTTGAGCTTGTGGTGCTAACTGGCTGTTAATTGCCTGCCTATACACTGGGCTTTCTCCACATGCAGAAACTAGGTCCTTCAAGGGAAACTAGTTTAATGAGATTATCTATCAGAGCAGGGGCCTGTCTAGACACCGCAATACACAACCCCCCCCACCCCCAACACTGGCCTCAGAGGATGCCCTCAGGTAAAAGTTACCTGCAGAAAGAGTGCGTGTTATCATCACACCATTATAGGTTTACACAGTTTCCCACCCACTCTGTAATTTCTCCGATGGAGAAAGCTGAGAATTAAGGAAAGCGTAAAGGTAATCATATGAAAATTAGACATTTCTAATATTTTATGCACTCCTAGGTCACTATATTGTATCTACTATGGTAAATATGGGAATAATACTTTAAAAATCTACTTTGGCACAACTCTTCAAAATATTGCTACTACTCAGGTGCACATGCAAACCTCCGAGGATTATTCCATTTCTAAAGGAGCTTCCATTGCATTTCCATCAGCTGTGTCAAATGCATTATACTGGGTATTTACCACATTGCACAAACACACTAAATAGCATTTTTGTGTGTACTTATATCCGTGTGAATGATATTTACACAGACCCTGGTGCCGCTGCGAGCCCTGATCTGCTGCAGAGAAGTCCGTCCATATTTGTTTTAAAGTCTCTTAGCAGTTAATAAAGATGCATTTCCTCCATAGCCCTTCCTGTGGGGATGGTATCAACGCTCTGTTAAGTCTCTTTGATTTCCAGCACCATCCAATCACAGCGGGACATTGACTCATGATTGTGCCACTTCAAAGCCTGGGAATGGTTCTCTTGACCCCACCCACTCTAGGGCTCCCCTTAAAAGTCATGGTCACCCTGTCCTGCAGGGCTCAATGTCTCCGAAATACCTGATGCAACAAGACCGAATAACCTTCTGACTTCCCGAGCTGCTGGATTTCTTTTTTTTTTTTTAACGTATGAAGGAGGGAGAGCAGAGCTGAAGAAACACTTTGGATATCTCTGATACTTGGATTGATTGCTGACCCTCAGTGCATGAAACTTTTCGACATTTCCTGTGCTACTCCTGAACCCTAAGTATGCAGTCCATCAGAGGTTAGTGTTGACTGACTTTTTTGGATTTACACCGGGCTTTTTAATCAATCACTCCAATTTTCAGACCAGTTTTGTCTTTAGTTGTTTTGTCTCTATCAGATCATGCCTCTTTTAAACATGAATTCAGTCAGTTTTGGTGAAGCACTGCTATGATGAACCTTATTATCTTCTAGACTTGAAGCCCAACTTCAACGGCCCTCCTCCCTCCTCCATGGCTGCTGGCCCCGATGCTTATCTTCAGGGTAACATCAGGATGACTCTGGAGGACCCCGAACTCTGGAAGACCTTTCATGAAATAGGAACAGAGATGATCATCACTAAACCAGGAAGGTAAGACACAAAAAAAATATTTCATTGAAAATGTTGGGCAAGTAATGGCCTCTGTTGCTGTGTTTGCTTGTTCTTCTTGCATCCTCCGTACGTATCCCCTTCTGTGTTTTCCAGGAGGATGTTTCCACACTGTAAAGTGAATCTCTCTGGCCTTATTCCATGTGCCAAGTACATCTTACTGGTTGACATGGTTCCTGAAGACGGTTTCAGGTATAAGGTAAGACAGCAGTGGTTTTTCCTTCCTTTATAAGTGAGTCTAATCTTCACCTCGGTTGTTTTTAACAGAGAAGAATTTCCAATTCAAAAAGTAGCCTTGACTTACAGCAGCCATGGCTTTGGCCGTAGATATCCCTGAGTGGTTACCACTACCACCAGACAAGAAACCCCCTGTGTAAACCCCCCCCACCCGTACATCAAAGGGTGCTATCTCTTCCTGTTTTTCTATCCCCTGCTGGGAGTACACTGTACTACCCCCTATCTCTGTGGGTGGTATTGACCAGCCGTCACTCTCCACTCTATCGTCCTTTTCTCACACTGTGGGAAGGGAAGAATCTGTAAATCACCTCTCTCTATGCCAGACTGACTGACTATCTGTCTCCTTCCTACAGTGGAATAAAGAGAAATGGGAGGTGGCAGGAAAAGCGGAGCCCCAGCCTCCCTGCAGGACCTACCTCCACCCCGATTCTCCAGCTCCAGGGAGCCACTGGATGAAGCAGTCCGTCTCCTTCCTCAAGCTCAAGCTCACAAACAATACACTCGACCAACACGGCCATGTAAGTAAGAGCACTCAAAATGGGGTACTTGACCAACAACCCAGTATTTACCAAATAACATCCACACAGATTTTCTGAAGGATGTAGGGTAATTAAAGTCCTTGGTTGACAAACTGCTTTGGCTGCAATAAATAAAGTGACTACTAGTCAAGTGGACGCCGCAGCTCAAAGTGCTTGAAAAACATTTTTGAAAAAGTTACTCAGAATTACTCACTCTCTTCCCGTCTGCAGATCATTTTGCACTCCATGCATCGGTACCACCCACGCTTCCACATCGTCCAGGCAGACGACCTGTTCAGTGTCCGCTGGAGTGTTTTCCAGACCTTCACCTTCCCTGAGACTTCATTCACAGCAGTCACCGCTTACCAGAACACCAAGGTCAGTTCCCAACAGCTAAAACCAGCACAAACTGCTGGTAGTACATCAAACATTACTGAGATTTTAACTGAACTGATGCCCTCCCCCCACTGCAGATTACAAAGCTGAAGATCGATCACAACCCATTTGCAAAAGGTTTCCGGGATGAAGGCACTAATAAAAAAAGGTGGGTATCACACTAGTCATATACATCTATTGGTGGTGGGGTTCCACAGCTGCAGAGGGCCCACAAAAGTCAGTTTTCCTAGCTATACTTCTGCAGTGGATTGCAGTGTATGTAGTATTGTTTTAATGAACTTGATGTTCCTCTGCAGGCGTGCAAACAAGAGCCCATCCTGCCTTGAAAAGCGACCAAAGATGTCAGACATCTTGAACAGGGACTCTGAGGAGGACAGTCCACAAGGTACAGGCTCAATACTCTCTTCCCCCTGTTGATGTTGTTACTTTCTTGTCCTTTACTCATAAGTTGATCTGATGGTTTATGCTTCCTTAGATTTCTGCCAGTCATCATATGAGGGTTATGATGGAGAAGAAGGAGAGCTGCCCAAAAGGAAAGAGGGCGATGCCGTCAAAGAGGAGCGTTACTCTCCGTGGGCTGCTGAGAGGGAGCACAGAGTGAGGACTGAATCTCCTGCTGGGGCAGACACAAGAGATATGTACAACGCAGAGCAGCTTGTTCCAGCTCCAGCTTCCTACCAGCCCTACAGGTGAATACTGGTAAAGTTATGTAACGTTTAAGAACATTATCTCATCCTGATAAACAAAGCACTGACAACCTTCCTTTTTCTCTTTAGGTTCCACGAATATGGAAAGTCTCCCTCTCCTTCCTCCAGCATCAGCAGCAGCAACAGCGGTTCAGGACGCAGCAGCTTTGAGTCCAGAGTCCCTGATGTCGCCACCGTCCCCGATCATGACTCTTCAAAGCCCCGTACACATGAGATTGGCCCTTCCCCCTGTGGCCCCCAGCACCTCCCTTGCCCCCAGGACTACACTGGGGTCCTCAACATGACCATGGCCCAGGCTAGCAAGCCAGGGGTAATCGGCCACCATATCTACAGCCCCTACAGCGCCGAGCAGCCCCTGGGCCAGTGGAGCGGCCCCGGTCCCGCCCAGTATCCCCCTCCTCACCATCTGACTGCGGATTACACCACACAAGCTGTACACCACGGCTATCACCATGGGAACGTGGCTGATTGGAGCCAGTACCCACTGTTCTCTTATTCCTGCTGGTGAAGCGATCCTCAGTGTTCACTGAGTGAGAGTGACTTTAAGTGACGCTGCTGCGACATCTTGCCAGAATGCTGATCCAGTGCTCACAGCTATGAGAATGCATGCCCAGACAAGGCTGAGGGCCAGAGGCCTGCGACGAGAATAGAAAAACAGAGAGATGAAAAGAATTATAAGGAGTCTCCGTCTCTGTCTTCTGTACGGACTGGCAGGATTCAGACTCCACTTATACTGAGTGCAACTGAAGTGTGCTGTGCCACACTGGTGGATTGTTTTATTAATTGTTTATTTATTTTGTATCTCCTCTCATGTTCAAGTGTAAAAATTATTTTTGTAAAAAAAAAAAACAAACAAAAAAAAGAAGAAAGAATAAAACATAAGTGTGCAGTTTATGTCTGTCTCAAATTGTGATGTGATCTGAAAATAAAAACCTAAACGTAACATGATTCTGTTACTGTGTGTGTAAATCTGCTTAATTTTTCCCCTTATATTTTCAGATTAAGAATCAGATTTTTATTGACAGCTACTAGTGTGGGGTAATATTAAAATATGCAATAGAGCTGTAACAGGAAAATGGTGCCTGGCAGGAATGCAATACAAAATAAATGACCTAAACGAAGGTAGAAATTTTTTTTAGGAAGACACCTAGTTTACACATAACATTTGGCTAATCTGACTGTAATGACAAAATTAATTCAACCACAGATGGATGGTTTAGATAATACTAAGGCAAGTAGTTTTCCTCATTCCTCATTATCCTTATATTCAAGCAAAGTGTGATTCTCGTCTCCCAGAGGTACAAAGCTTATAGAATCTCTTGATTCCTCCCCAGGCCGTTATATCTTCAATTGACCTTGGATATTCTGGTTTTGCCAGCCATCAAGTTTCAAATGCCCTGCCTATAATTTTGATTTTCATCCAATTCATATTCTGCCTATAGCAATTTTACGGAGTGAAAGAGTGTATTGTGAGAGTGTCTTTGCGGTGCGGGTGCTCATCTGAATGCACCTGGCCAGCTCTGATAAGCACCACATCCTTTGTTGGTGTTTGTTTGTATTTCCTCTTTGTTGATCTAATGAGGACCACTCTGTAGTTTCGACAGGCCCAGCATGCATTAAAGACGTTGTATTACTGTGACTCCTGCTCACCTGCTGAGGTTTACCCACCAGCATCATAAAGCATTGCACGACTCTCGTTCTCCATCTCAATGAGCCTTAAAAAGCATTAAAAAAAGGGGGGGGGGGCTGTTTGCGCCTTTTCACCACTGAAAAACACAGACTGGGCCCATCGCCTCCACCCGGGGTGGATATGAGCTGCTAATGACTGTTGTAAAGTCCAGGGGGGAGGAAGGGGCCGAAGGAGGAGGAGATCACCCTTCAAGAACAGTTCTGGCATGGTGTGGATTTTATTCAGTGGGATTCATTATCTTGGAGGCCTCTTGAACTAGTGTGTCCAGCTCAGACTTCCCCAGCTGCATAATACACACAGTTCATTTACTCATTCTAATGAGGATCAGAAGACTGATATTTGGACAGGAATCTGTTTTGCTGGGGGAGAGGGTCGGTATGATGAAGCTCAAATTGATAGAAACTATGAGATTATATCTCCCAGAAGACAGTTCTTTTAATTAAACCCAGTGAAGATACAATCGTATCATAAGGAACTGGTATAAATTAAATCCTGGATAAGACATTAAAGAGCATTCGCCACAGGATATGGTTTGGAATCCTACATAATAATACATAAGAGGGTTTTGTCCTCACTTCCTTTATGTGTATAATCCTTATTTACAGACATACACAAAACAAGCCTAAATATCTGCCCGCCCAAAGAGAAAACAGAGGTCAATTTTAACTTGCTTAAGCCGGGTGACGTCACAGGAATATTTAGGCAAAGCTTTAAAAAGTAACAGTTTTCAACGAATTATTGTAACTGTACCTCGTGTCATTACAGGGATGGCAGCTGAAAAAGTACCTAGGAAAGAAGTTTAGATGTTGCCCTTTAAATACTTGTCAACAAATAAGATGGGAGATGTCACATTCAGACTTCTCTAAAAATACTTCCCAGCTAAATCCTTCCTTCTTAAATTCAAAAACTATATCAATAGCAGCTGTTCCTTTTCTGAGGCCAAGTATGGAGTATCAGCGGTATAATTGAAGAGCTGCAAAATCCTTTTTGATTACACTATATTTGGATAACTGAGTGTATTTAATAATGGTTCTGCATTCTTAACAAATGATTAAAGGTCAGAAAGAAGGATGTATAAAGGAACATTTTCTGAAGATTTTCTGGGACCCAACTGAGGTGCAAATGGGTAGAATGGATTCTGCAAATTTCGGGGGGGTACGTCTTTTTTTCTCATGGTAAAATGTTACCTCCTGATCTATTGACCGTACATAGGCAACAAAAAGTTTTTGTCTACTCTATAGGATTTTTAATATGGAGCAAACAGATACTAATGCCAAATCTGGTGTTCTTGCTGTGTGTCATATTGTTCTCCGCTCTCGGTTAATTCCTAAAATGTGTGGTAATTTAAGGACAAAGCTGCTGTATGTTACAGTGTCACTGGGTGCACCCACAGGTGACTTTCTTTGTTCTCTATTGACCTATTGCCTGACTTTGGACCTCCCTCCTCTTACACAGCAGGAGAAACAAGAATGAAAGCAAGCGCTTCATAAAATTCCCTCAACACACATATCCACAGCTCCTCTGGGTTTAATCTGCATAGCACTACATCAATGGGTAATATGGGGCTTTTAATTGCTCTGATAATGGTCCAGCAAAGAGCATCAGATCGACCTACACTCAGATGTCTGTAAAGACCGCTGACGTGGTTAAGTGCATGACTTATGCCTTAAGTATCCCCCGGGTGGTACTACAGCTTTGGAATGAAAAGACTGATGCATAAACACAGCAGATTGTTGATCCTGGATGTCCAGTGCTGGTGTCAGCAGACCCAGCCAGACAACTTGTCGGGGGTGGCACAATAGTGTGAAACAGAGAGGGGTGGAGGGGCACTCACTTAGGGCTGGCGGGTGGTAACAGATGTAGATGAAACAGCCTCGGAGAGGAAAGCAGCAGTCAGCCTTCATAAAGCTGATGGAGTGTAGGGCCAAATGGAGAGGAACTGGTAGAGACTGGGCGGAATAAAGGGTGCAAGAGGCAGCAACCACCAGTGAGTAGTTTAAACAAGGAAGATAATGACCGGTGGAGATTTTACATTGCTTTTATGAAACTGTGTTGAGTTACACAAAAAGGCGGCGACATGAACTTTCAAAAAGACTGAAGAAGCTCCAACCCCTAGATTCCAAAACAAAAACAAACAAACAAATAAATAAATAAATAAAATTTAAAAATGAAGCAATTCTATTGAGGAAATTGCTCTGGAGAGCAACAACTGCTTATAAACTCCATGCAGCTCAATGAGTAAACGCTCAGAACCTTGTCTCTATTTTCCAGGTAATTAGTTCTAGATTACATTCTTCTTTCCCAGAAATGCTTCAGGAAATTATTTGGGAATTATTGACCCAGACGATGAAGGATTGCCAAGCTTTCAATGATGTCATACAATTCTGAGGGAGAGATGCCAAGTTGTTTCTCTTGTTGGTCTAAAATTAGTCAAATTTTAAAATAATAAAATCTACCTTACTAATACCCAACATGTGTTAGTTTGTAACTGTGGAATATACAGTAACTCCCCCTAGGTTGCTAGAACCCCCACTTGCCCCCCAAAAATGTCTGAGCACATGACCTCAGTGACCATGATGGTAGCTACGGTCATGACCCCAACTAATGTGAATGCGTGACAAATGCAACATACTGTACTATTAGATACTTTTATTAAATTTGAAAACTCATCCCGTTAATAGGACACTAATGTTGCATATCTTGTGTGACATTGTGTTCTAATACTAAAACATTCCTTCTTGAGACATAACTCTCATTCTATGAAAAAGAAAGCTACGTTTTGAAATAGAGTCATTCCTGGAGTTTTTCAGTGACAGAAATAAAGGATGCATAGTGATGGAGGGGTCATTTCACATATTATCTGACTATATTTAACAGCGTTAACAGTGAACTGAGGCAAAAAACAGAACCTTGGAGCAAAGCTCGATTTAGCAAATAGAAATATTCTACAACTGCACTTCATTGTGCTCTTTGGATTCTCCTATGAAATAACATCCAGTATGGAAGATCAATGAAAGGACACGAAAAATATTACCATAATGGTTTGGTTTTCATTATGCAAATATCAAGACTTGATGCTCAGATTTAATTTAGAGACATGGCAACATATTTTGAGATGAGGTCTACAAACTGTAGCACCATTGCTTCATCATTCAGGTTCAAACACAAGCCAGGTCAACATTGTTTTTTACAACAAACTTTGATTTCGGAGGCACAATACCTAAGGCTCATCTCCATCTAAACATAGACTGATAAACATAAAAATACACTTCACAGCTCAGATTTAGGTGTAACCGCAAAAAAAAAGGCACAATGTTAAAAATTTAACAGCTTAATGACTATTCAGTAGTTTGGATGTGATGATAACTCTATTTAGGTTCCTAGCAATAATCAGTAGCTGCTAGGGTGGAGAAGCAAACTATAAATTACAAAAGGTAAAAGCTGCCTGTAAAACTCTGAATTCTAAAGCCAGGTTTAGAAGATCCTACGTCAAAAAGTCTTGAAAGACTAAACATACGCGGCCGAGAGCACTCCATACTATCATGTCATTGCATAGCCAGTAGTCTTCACTGCTTTATTTCGCTTGAAGATAGAAAACGTTTTCTTTATGATAAACATTGGGAAGCAGCTACGTTGGCAGGAAATAATGAGGGATCAACGAAAAATAGTAGCATTAGCATTTGAGCAGGCAGGAATTCATGGTCAGAGTGTGATTATCTTAGATCATATCTAAGAAGTAACAAAGAGTGTGCAAAGGTCCTGAATGACACTTTGGTTCGGAGGCACTCAAAGTGGTCAACATGCAAAAAGGACACGATGCTGTCATAACCACTGCCACAGAAAATATACCCAAAGCACTTAAAATTCAACATGCCGATTAAAAAAAAGGTGCAATGGCAGTCTCCTGTGCACATAGATTCCGTTCAAAACCAGGTGTTTCAGTCTCCACTAGAGTCCTCGGAGTTGTCCATGTCCACGTCCTCCCACGAAGCCTTGGTGCGCTGCTCCCAGTTCCTGGCCTGCGCAATCGTAGCAGGAGGCATAAGCACCACGCAGGCTGCCAAGCCAGAGACGCGCTCCTTAAACTCTGTCTCATTCTCCCATTCATCGGTGTCGGTATTGTATACGTGTACGTATTTCATCCTCTTGCTTTTGTCATGAGAGCGCCCCCCCAGAATGTAGATGCGGGTGTCCAGGACCGCTACGCCAGGTTCTCCATGTCCAGCGGGGAGAGGGGTCATTAAAGACCAAGAGTCGGCTGTGGGGTCCAAGCATGCCACCTGAAGAAAAAAGAAAAAAAGGATGGGGCAGAAATTAATAAAAGTGCTGTCCAAACTGTAATAGCCTCTGTCAAAAGGTGCCTAACTAATTCAATAATTCAAATCCACTGGCCTTTTTAGTGGACAAAGGCCTTCATCAGAAGGTTGGCCTCAACAGACTATAAAATATTTTCCAGTTTAATTAAACAAATGGAAAACGTCAAAAACAAAAAGAAATATGTCATAATGAAAGAACACATCGGTATAAAAAAAAAAAAAAATTGATAAAAGCTTGGGAGTACCATCAGGACACATTTCAAACCGTATGAAAGACTGTGAGACAACTGTTTACAAATGTTAACACCACTTTCACTGTGCAGCATAAACCCCACCGATGACTTGTGACACTGCACCTTCAGGACATCACGGCGGTATCCACGCTCATCATTGCTTCCCCCAATGACATAGACACGTCCGTTAACAGCAGCCATGCCATGCCACGCCCGCTCCACTGGCCCCTCTGCACACGCTGTCCAGTGATTTGCAGCAGGGTCAAAACAGTAGGTCTCTCGGAGGTACGCCAGTCCTCTGCGCCCACAGGTTATATAAATTTTTCCACCCATCACTGCTCCAGCGTGGGCGTACACCTGAAAGGAAGGTTAGACTATTATTAATGGAATTTCAAGAAATGGGGAATATCTGGTATACAGCAGGAAAGTCCCATTATCAATGCTCAGGTGAGTATGTAGCATCACCATGTGGATGGTACAAGTATTACATGCAGTTCTTTTTCCTCTTTCAACTCTCGAATCTCGTACTTCTCTCTTTAGAGGTGCTAAAAATTCCCACGTGTTGGTGTGTGGGTCATAGCGCTCTACTGAGCCCAATTCATTGCTGTAGTCTCGCCCTCCGATGGCATAAATATGGCCCCCCACCACACAAACACAGTGGTCGGCATGCTGCTGCTGCAGAGGCTGGATGGAGCACCAGCTGTTGTGACGAGGGTCGTATCTGGGAAGAACGGACAAGTCTCAAAACAGCGAAGAAGAAATATGACTCCAGAAACTTAATCAACAGGAAACAAAACTGCGCAAAGTAGTTATCAAATCGACTCAATCAGTGGATGAGACACAGAGAGAGAAAATTGTATTGGAACAAAACAGATCAGTTAAGTAATTCTTAGTAGGGCAAGAATCACCACATATTCTATTTAGTAGCTGTTCTGGGCATTTAATTGTATTACATGATCTTCAACGGCAGATGGAGTTTGCCCACCTTGGAACTGCAGATGTTCAAAGTTCCATTTTTTTCTGAGCACGTTTTCATCTCCTGGTGAGGATCAAGGGACATAATCAAAAGCTGCAGAACAGCTATCAAATGGACCTTGAGGTGAGATTGTTTTCTCTTCTTGGCGAAATAACTAATTGATTGATCTAAAAAGATGAACAGATTAATCAATAATGAAACAAACTGATAGTTGTAGCCTTGAACAGATCACAATATGAACCCGTAACGAGGTCAGGTCTGTCTTCTTTTGAACTAAAAAAATATTCTGATGGGATCTCACCTCCAGCAGCGGGTTTCTGCTCGAAATCCACTGGTGTTCTTGTCTCCTCCAATAAGATAAACGAAGTTGTTGAGCACAGCGATGCCCTGGTTGGACATTCGGGGTACGTGAGCTGCGGTGAGAGTCCTCCACTCCCCCCAGCTCGGGTGGAACACCTGAAACAAGTGCTCGCCGTCTGTGAGGGAGCTGGAGGTGAACATCCCCCCGAAGCCCAATATACAGCGGAAGGTGGACCGTGGCTGGGTGAGAGGACTCTGCAGGACGGGCTGCCAGATCTCCTGCTCATGGTAACGCAAGGCAGCTGAGACGGAATTCTTCAGTGGACACTGGTTCAGTCTGCCATACAGTCTCTGCAACACTTGTTTCTCAATCAGGCAGAAACGCACAGCATCAAGCATCTTGAGATGATCCTTTAGGTCAGAGAGGTAACAAATAACGTAAATGTTATTAAGGATGATAAAGCTTGGAAAACGTGTGAGTAAGACTAACGCACAGTAAAACTAAGCAGGTATAGGATCAATAACAGTGATTCCTTTCTTGCTCAGTAAATACTGTGTATCCGATGTAGAAGGAGAGATGAGTACATAATGCAGACACACCTCGCGACTGACCTGCAAGTACACCTGGTCAGTTTCCACCTGCTCAGGACTGTAGTGGTAGTGAAGTGCAGCCTCGTACACCTCGTTCTCACTGTTCACCTGAAGCTCATCACTTCTCAGTGCTCTGAAGACGTCATCTTGGGGGAGCTGTCGGTACGTGTCACTTCGAGACAAAGTCTGAATGTTCCTGAGGATGTAGAAGTGGACCCTGGCATTAAGTTGCTGCAGTCCGTAGAGATCAGCTAGATGACGCACCTCTAAAATGTTGCTCTCATCCAGCCGGCAGAAGAGGAAATCACAGCAGAAGCCAATGACATTCTCAAGCTTTAAAACACAAAAGGACAAAGGTCAGCTGAAAATATAAAATACTAAACAACATAATTTAACAAAAAGAGCAACAAATAGCCTACCTGTACCAGTGTGGCAGCTATCAAGACTTCCTGAATACACTCCAGGTCTAACTCAATCTCTGAGGTGTAGATGTAGTCTAGTATTTTTTTCATGGCCATGTAGGATACTCCATGAATTGGAATCTCCTTTTGCTGTGTCTCTCGAAGGCCTCCGGCAAACATCCCCCTGGTGGAGTAGAATGACACAATGTTACGTTGAGTCAACTTGGTGGCCCAGTTACGGTAAGATGGAAAACATGTGGCCACAATGACCCCAGTTTGAATTCTGCCAGGTACTCTTGCTGCACGATATCCACCTTTCTCTGCAGGTTTCCTGTCATTTCCTACTATGAACTGTCCAATAAAACAAAATGCCAATGAAAAGGCTTGTGTCAAGCACAGAAATGACCTTGAAAGAAAGGAATGCAATTAAAATGCTGCTGATGTTGAGATTTCTGTCCCCATCACAAAGTCTTCATGTGCTTTCGACCAAATCTGTGTTGAATGTACCGAGCTTCAGTTGTCATTCCCTTCAACTGCACAACTGTTACAAGGCACAACCAACCGCTTACAGTAAAAGCATCCAAGTAAGGGGATGTTAATGCCTTGTCTTTACCTACTTTTAGCATCATAATGGGATTGCAGGGCTACCTACCAAAAGCAGGGCTCTGGTTTAACCGCACAACGCAATCCCCAGACAAGTATCTTCTTCCACCCCTGCACGGTAAACTACAAGCCAACATAGAGTTCATATTGATATACTGACTTCACAGTCCATAAACCTATTTTGCTCCTCTACGTCACATCTACTGCTGGCTTACTTTGGACGTCAGTTGTTGTATCTGCGACTGATTTCGCGTTCTGCATGACAGCTGGAGGTCAATTTAAGTAATGATGTAAGCAGACAAGTAAACACAAAGAAATCACAAGTAAACACAAACTACAAAGTAAACCTAAAATGGCTACTGATCATATGACAGTGTTGATAAGCTGCAGGGGATGGCGTACTAACTTAAACTTTGTTTTGACTGAGCTCTACACCAAAC
Source organism: Xiphias gladius (assembly GCF_016859285.1). NCBI lineage: Eukaryota > Metazoa > Chordata > Actinopteri > Istiophoriformes > Xiphiidae > Xiphias > Xiphias gladius. Next base: position 22,585,829 of record NC_053418.1, on the reverse strand, counting down.
CGTGGCCCAGTGTTGTGACGTGGGGCTGAAGACACCTGCACTCACTGATTAGATTTTAGCTTTTCGTGTATGTAAACAGAAGACAGGGATAAAACAAAACAAAGTGAGTAAAACAGCTTGACTGGGGAGAGATACGCCTGGAGGCCTCTGGCCATTTGGTTTGGTTCAGTCGTATGCATGTCAATACCGCCTGTACACCGAGGGCTGCTCTATCTGTATATTTGCTTTGAAATGAGTTGTGACTGGTATCTACATGGATGGAGACAAAGAGTGAGGGTGGTAGAAAGTCTTGCCGATGCTGTGACACAAATAAAGGCATCAAGAAATGTGGAACTGTATAAAGAAAATGAAAGTAAAGCGACAACAAGGCTTGCTGTGGGTTTTTACCTAAAATAATCGCAAGAGGCTGCCAGAAGTATACGGTGGGCTTGGATGGGTCGACCCTCCACCAGCAGCACCACATCAAACAGGATGCCACTATGTCTAAGAGCCAGCAGGCCGTCCAGCAGGCTGCGGAAATGGGCTGAACTTCTGTAGGTCTGTCGGCCCGGACGGCCTGATGAGCCAGCGCGTCCTCCCATTGGACTCGGGCCCCCATCCTCAGCCATAGCAAGATACTGATGTTCAGGCAGGTTTATCTAGTCCAGTGCTACCATCGCTCTGCGTTTTCTGCACTTTCTTGTCAGAAACTCATGCCAGCGCTGCTGTTGGCTGGTAGAGAAACACACAGGAAGAGGAGGAGGTGGCTGGGCACCTAGCGGTTACAGAGAGGTGGGGACGGTTGCCTGAAAGGTCACTGCACAGCCAGTTACAGCGCGAACCTATGCCAAGCGCAACACACTGCACATACGACACACACGACATAGGCTTCGTCTAGGCGTCCTGCTGCTAGCGGCCACTACGCCGCCAGTCCGTCAGCTAATGTTAACTTTGAACTGTGAAGAGCGTCAGCTAGCAGGCTAACCAGCTGATAGCCTGCTAGCTGACGTAACGCACTATTAAAAACAGCAGGCGAGACCCTTGAGGCCCCAAACAGAACGACCGCACGGAAGTGTCTTCGGGTTCGTCGAAAACAAACCGCTCGGCACTGACTGTGTGCTCACAATGAGACCAGATCCTGCTGGGAGCCGCCAGCGCAATCGCCTGATTTTCTGACAGATCAAAACAACTGTGTTTATTATTTGGTGTCAGACGGTGAGCTCAAACACTATTGGTCGGTGCTCTCGTGTTGTCTCGCCCAGTCTCTAAGAACGAGCCAATCAGAGACGCGTGTCACGTCGCAGGAGCATAATAAGACCGTTTTAGTTTCGTCTTTTAAAATGGTAATGTGTGTCTCGTGTGGAGTACTTGCCGTTTTGTTTTTATTCCTTTTATCCCTTGTCTAGTTTCTGCTCATTCCCACTGATAAAGGAGGCTTTTTAGTGAAACAAATGTGCAGTCACTGTGACTCTTTCTGTCAAACAGGAGAGGATGCTGTTTCCTGCTCAAATGTCTTTAAGGTCATTTCCAAAGGTTCACCATGTGTCTGCCGTCTCTCTGCATGTCGTACAAATATATACATATATTATACAGCACCAGAGGTTGAAAATAGCCCAAAGTTAATTTACTCTGTCCTATACTTAATTACGTAGGTACTGCATCTATGCCTAGGAGGGCTATTTGCATTTGTCTATAACTTTACACCTCTATTCCACTGCAATTTAGGGGTAAATAATGTTCTTTTTACTTAATTGCATTTTTCAATGGCTCCAGTCACTGGTTGTTACACGGGCTAACTTACACAACAGTAGTTAGGCTGAGGACCACCTGAACACGCCACGTTAAATTAATCATACATATTAATGCATAAATAATTCAACATTTTAAAAGTGTGGGCTTTCTTTGTCATGAGCACTTTTACTCCAGATACTTAAATAAAATTGATAGATAATACTTCTGTACTTGTACATTTACTTGTAATGGAGTACAGTATGGTATTGCTACTTTCTCTCTCTCTTTTTATTTAAACATCAAATATTTAATAGCTCTTTGTATTTAAATAATGCTTCTAACGTAACATGATGAAATCATATAATAATATGATATTAAGGAAGAACTTTGATGTGCCAAGGCCAAAGTAATTTTTACCATTCTTGTCAACTGTTTGCTGTGTTTATCATTTTTGCCCCTCCAATATTTGGTCTCCAAATCAAACGCTTTCCAGGGTGAGGTTACCGCTGTTTGATAACTGCATGAGCGACCAGATAGATTTCCTAAGGCAGCCAGTCATGATGCTCTTTTTATAAAACTGAAGCTTCCATATTGCTTAGGCTTTACAGTCTCATTCATCTTCTGCCGAGGTTTCAATTTGCATATATCATTCTCTGACATGAAGAGATTTTTCCCATTGCAAAAATACTGTTGGAATAATCCATCACTTGATATATTTTCTAGTCTAATATACGTCGCAGTGGAGAGCACAGGGAGAATTGACTGAGGGAAGTCCCCTGGCTTTTTGTCTTGGGTGCAGAAATGCCCTTCTCAAATTGAAGATCATAACTTTTTTTTTTTTTTTTTTTGCCTTGACACATTATCTGTACTTGTCATCTGGTTGAAGAAATGCCCCACCATAATCCCTGCCAGTTATAGAGCCAATTGCAGCTCCCTGAATAGCAAACACACACACTACTGCATACACTGCATACGTAGTACAACTCCAATAAAGTTAGTCTCTACTGCATCAAGTTTTTGACAGCTAGACCTGAAGCTAAAGCTTGATTAAGCGATTAGTCAATCGTCAGGAAATCTATTTTGATGAGTTGCTTTCAGGTATTTTTTAAGTGAAGATTAAAGTAATTTCCTATTTCCATTTGGTTGTCTTGTGCCATAGTAAACAGATTGTCTTTAGGTTTTGGAGAGCTGGTTGTTCAAAATAAGGAATTTTATGACCACCTCAGGCTTTAGAAAATTGTGATGGGCATTTTTCACAATGTTCTGATATTTTATAGACAAAACGATGAAATGGTGACTTGAGAAAATCATATGCAGATTAACTGATAATGAAGATAATTGCTAGTTGCAGCCCTAGTCACAACCTGTATTTTGCAATTATGCATACACTGACAGGAAAATTATGGTAGTGTTACAATGGCAACACCCAAAACCCAGAAAAATATATACCACTCATCATTCAAAGATAACAAGGTGCTGATAGTACCTATTTGGTTTACTGCTTTACTAGAGAGATAAATCTTGATTACTGACTTTAACTCTGACATTTTCTAATTATTCTTCTAATGTGCTTCTATTTTCTAGCATGAGGTGTCAAACCTTCTAAGCTGTGATTATCACACACAGATGCACACTTTTCTATTGTTCAACATGAATTTCAAATAATTTTCACACATTACTTGCTAATGAGGGTGACATTATCACAGGTAGACAGTAAGTAATGTTGTTTATAGGATTGTGTTAGTGCTATTGTTGTGATGCCAGACTAAAAAGCATGGTTTTTGTTGGATTTTCGTGGAGGTCACAGACAGCTGGGTTTTGCTGTTACTGAGGCTAGAGCATTCCACTACATTAGCTGTGGACCATCTCCTCTCATCAGGAAAGAAGCTGTGCAGCAGGAGTGCCACAGGCCAGAGGAAGAAATGACAAACAAACCAAAACAAAGTGGAATTCATTTACAGAATTAACTGCCAATCTAAGCTACAGACAGACTTTAAAAAGGGACATTGGCTGCAGCAGTACCAAGACATGAAATAGTACATGACCTTGAGCTTTTACAATCATCCCTGTTACACAAATCCTGCAATTGCTAAGACACTTAACCTTCATTCAAATAATTGCTGAATGAGACCATCCTACGGTGCCATTACTGACCATCCTATGATGAGGAGTTTGTGAGTAGTAAGGAGGGCTTTGTGTGCTGTGGGTACAATGGGCTGTAACAAGGAACAGTGCAGTGCAGCGGGTTGCTGGAAAAACGTGAACATACCACCCAGGCTACACAGCATGGCTTCCGTATTCTGCATCTGATAAGAGAGGAAACTGGCAGACCAGAGGACAATACAACTGATTAGTTTGGGACGGCAGAGCTCCAGTGGTGCCATTCATTCTGCTCACACCCCATCTAAGATGGTTTCCACGCCAACTACCTGCTACCTTTAGTGTTGCAAAGGAGATTTGACTGGTAATGCATGGCAAAAAAAAAAAAAAAAGAAGCAAAAAACAACTGTAACTGTATACTTGCACCCTTGACTTGAATCTAGACTATTCTTTACACATAAAAGCTGAAATCTTAATGAACAGCCTTTCTTTATACAACATTTGTAAATTTTACAGGAGAAAGGCAGAATCTGTTGGTGTGTGTGAAGAGTAAAAGTCAAAATTCTAAACTGGACAGTTCATAAAGGGAATCTTATACACGCTCCCTGCTGAATGGATGGTTGTAAAGTGACTGAGGCGCGGTCCTGGCAGGTGCAGTTTTGTTGTGGCTGCTCGGTGATTGTGAAGCGAGCAATCAATTTTCCTCTGCACCAAAATCCTGTAACGCAACATCTTCCAGTACTTGTGTTTTATTAAGGCCTGCCAACTGTCTTAAGATGGCAGCCACTGGGTCATACATAATCACAGTCCACAGTGATTGTTTGAAAAAATGTAATTTTTAGTCTATATTCAGTAATCAGGAAAATTTAAATTACATGGAAAAATATTGACATTCATGGTTTGACTATGATGGCAACTCCCAAGTCAGCTAAACCGGTGCTTCTTTCTTTCTTTCTCAGAGGTCAGCATCATCTTTGGAAAATGCTGGGAGATTTCCCGACCTCACTGGGGACTTAGAGAAAACAAACCAATGTTGCTGAAATATTTATGCCTCCCAGCAGCATATGCTGCTCTACAGGATAGCAAGGATTATCAGTTATGATATAAAGAAGAAAACGTGAAATACACCAATCAGCCACAACATTAAAACCGGTAACTGGGTCATGACTTCACGTGCAAAATCGCCCAATGTCACAAGTTTTGTCCAGTCGTTCCACATGCTTGTTCGTCATTGTTCATATAAAAATCTTAAAATGCTAGACACAAATTTATAGCCTCTTGTTGAGAAAGACAGAGGGTGGATCATCACATATTTTTCTCACATGGCCCAGACATGGCAGGAAACTGGCATTTCCCAGTGGAAAGTATTATACAACACAGCAAGCAGAGACTTGATAGTACAAAGTAGCTTGGCTGGACAGTGCTTTGACAGCTGCTCTCAGAGGAGAGGTTTGGTCTGCATCATGTACAGTTTGCCTACACTGCTAATGGAATATCAGAAACAATGAAAATAGCTTTATGTCTCTAGTTTTACTCTGACATGAAATGATTAATTTACATAAAGCTTGTCAATGCATGATCAGTACACATTATCTGTGAAATGTCATATCCGTTTCAAAATCATAGCCATGTACAGTAACCCTGGTAACTGCCATCTTTGCAATGAGGCCAAGTCGAATGGGACTGATGGTGGATCAAATTTTAATCGGGATAAAACAGTGGCCAAGAACCTGAGTGGAAGGTTGGTCATATCTGCCATGTGTCAGTGGATCTGAACTCATATTGAACAGGGCTTCTGGGGATCAATAGCAACTTGCTGTCCTCCCTCTATCACGTTATGCTGCCTCTGAATTCAGTTTTCACCTCTTGCTATTGGGATGAGGGCTATTTTGGTGTGTGACATCCACCGTCTTATTCGCTGTGACAGCGTTAGCGTAAATTCTGAATCATTTGCCGACACTGAGGAACACAGGGGGAAAAGTAAGGCAGTAAAAAGAATTGTCTGTGCTGCACACAGATGTGACTGGAGCTGAGTAGAATACTTATGTGGCTTTAGAAAGCAGGAAGGACATGCAGAACATTTATATGAATTAAATGAGGAGGGTCAGCAAGTCTAATGCACACTGGATTGATTCTACCTTTTGGTCTGCTAATGCAATTGTGTTTTAATAAACCCCAATCTCAGGCTCCTCTCTGGTTTATTTCTCTCTCTTCTCTCTCTCCTCTCTCTTGCTCTTTTCTCTTTTTCCTACTTCAAATCAGTTTATGCATCTATACTAAATGTAATTCTGGAAGTAGCATGCACCACAATTGAAATCAGTTTATTTTTAGCTCTATGATCCAAAAGAACAACACGAAGTTTCCATTTTGGCTTGAAAACATATCAGGAAATGAATGTGGAGAAATTTGGTTTTGATAATGAATTTAAAGGAATAGTCTGACATTTTGGAAATATAAATGATTAGATGAGATGCTTGATACCAGTCTCATCACTTTAATATAAATAAAGCTACAACCTGCAGATTGTTAGCTTAGCTTAGCTTAGCACAAAGACTGGAAACCTGGGGAAAGAGGTAGTCTGGCTCTGTGCAGTCGTAATAAAATCTGCCTTCCAGCACATCTAAAGCTCACTAATTACCATGTTTTATCTCGTTTGTTTAGTACAAAAACAGTGCTGGTAGACGGTTTTGTTGCCTTTGCACAGAACCAAGCTAGCTGTTTCCCCATTTCCAGTCTTTGTGCTGAGCTACACTGCTGGCAGTAGGTTGATACTTATCTTACAGACACGGAGGGGTATCATTCTCATCAAACTCTTGGCAAGAAAGTGAAGAATGATATTTCCCAGATTTCTAACTATCCCTTTCACTAGAAGGTATTTAAACTTTAAATCTGCAATAATTATAGATTTGGTTACTTGGGGGCAGCGGAATCAGGCGGTGGACACGTCACACAATCCTGACAATCCATTTTAAGGTAAGCAAAAAGCTCCCCTATTTACAGTAGCCATACATCCAACAGATATGAAGCAACATAAGCGTTCATTTGGAGTTGTATTTACCACCTGAAGAACGTAAGCCCTATAGTAACTCTCCTTTTACTTCCAAATTTGGTCTCCACCAACTACTGAAGGAAATATCTAGCTCTTTAGCTCTACTATGTTAACCCGCTAACTGCTAACTTTATCAGTCTGCTGTTTGGTGTTGGAGATGTCGCGTACAGCGGATTTATCTTTTTTGCATCAGCTTACTGATGCAGGCAATACAAGGTTGATTGAGTGATGAGAATGAACAAAACAATAAAGATGGGGGCTGCAAAACCAAAACAATGAGCTGAAAGACACTAAAAAGCTCTATAGAGCTCAGGGGAATTGCAGTCAGGTAATCAATACTTGTGGTATCTTCACTATGAACAACCCCTTTAGCTGCTCTAACTAAATATGCTGACTATTTACATAGTAACTACTCACAGAGGATCAAAATAAGACAGGCCAAGGGAAAATAAGAACTACTAAAGGAACACTACCGATGTTCAAACATGATAAAATTTTATTGTAGGCAATATGAACTGTGTTTTTCTTTAATACTCACCAGTATGTGCTGCACCCAAAAGTCACAGTTTAACAGAAGAGCATCAGGGTGAGCTTCTGTGTCAGATATGATCTGTGCAACTGATGGGGATTGTTTCTCATCCACGGCTACCTGAGGCATTGTGGCATTTGTTCTTGGCTGGGGTTATTTAAAGCCTCAGGGATTTATGTGACTGTGTTGCAGCGACGGTGTCAAGGATCACTTCAACTTGATACATGTAAAGGGCTGTAATACTGCAGGGGAGATTGTCCTTCGCCCAATGAGTTGCTTTGTGAACACAATGTGTATGGATTTAGGGTTATAATGAGAGAGGGGTTGAAGGCAAAATTGAGCCACTTGATCAATATGATTTCCGTGTTTCAGTGTTTGATTTTAACTGACTCGAAAAGTTGAAAATATGGATTACACTTTAGCCATATTCAGATTTTTTTTTGTTGGCTGTCAGCTTTTCAAGCTATCAAATTCCTGGAATAATTTAACTGCCGACATGAGGTGATCATGGGTGAACAATGACAGATCAAACTTCTAATTAAACAAAGAGTCATGATTCCATATATTATTGATTTTCCTGTTCTTTCTCTCTGCCTATCTTTCTTTTATTCTTTCTTTCTTTCATGAAAAACATGAAAAACACCTTCGCACATCAGCATACTCAATATCGTTAATATCAAACAGAATACATATACACATACAACACACATCACATAAAAATCATAAATCATACATATATTTAAATACACATTCCAATAAAACATTGCAATTAAAAAAAATGGTTACTGTCACTCAATCACAAAATGCACAAATATACTTGTGCAAATAACTGCAACTGATGGACAATGTGTGTAGCTTTTGATTGATTAATGGATCCATTACATCATTCTCTGCCTTATACAATCTGCACATACATGTATACATGTATGCATAAGGTTCCTTATCCCTGTTGATTTATGGTTATATTCATGCCAACTAATATATGACAAGCATTATAAAGTGGTAGCACAGAATAACATCCCCATGGCATTATGGTTAGGGTTAGCGGCTGTAAATCTGTTCATACTGATCTTTTTACACCCACACCATAGGTAAGGTGGAAACAGGAGCATACAGACAGACCTTGACCTCATTTTACAGTAACAGGCGAAATTTACACACAACTGTGGTACCCTGTTTTATCATTTACAACACTGTCTCTCTCAATATATACTGTACATTATCATTATCTATATATAATGTATCTCTATTATCAATGGATTCATCTGGAAAATATTTGACCTTAGCGCTCAGTGTAAGAACTCAGGAAATAATCATTTTCATCCTATTTACATTCATTATTTTTACTTAAGTCTTTTTGGCCTTATACGCCCATTTTTATCAATGCTGTTACGGTAAGACATATTTTATCCTTCGTAACATAACTATCAGCCCTGAATTCATATAATAAAGATCCTCTTGCCATCATAAGATACTATATTTCACAATATGATCATATGCCTGGCATACTTTGATTACCTTGTATGTTGGATTTTTACTGTTTACTGTACATCTTTCTATATTTCCTCCTTTCTTTCACCTCCTGTGAAACACAACTGAACAAAGTGTGAAGTTACAGACAACCAACATTTCTTCTTTTGTTTTGGCTAGCTGGTGTTAAAATCTATTTTGAATCCCCATTGCACAATAGAGGATATTAAAGATCTGTTAAAATGAGAGTTTTGTCGAGACAAATAAATCCCAAAAAACAAATAACCCCACAACAAAACAGGCTTTCCACTTAAAAATACATACAAACAATAGCTCCCCAAATACTATTAAATATGGATATGTGAGCTACAGCAGGGGAACAATTCATAGTTAATGGGGCAGAGTACTTTATTGATTTACACTGGCAGTGACACATAAAATTATTAACAATTTTCCCACAAGAACCAGTTGTACAAATGCCATTACGTAACATGAGTCTCTCCCTGAATCCAAATATGGCCATATTTGGATCAACTTACGTTACATATTGTGTAAATGGACACAGGACAGGAATCTAAACAGTTGATAGAGTGTACCAAATAAAAGAAGTCATCAAAGAGCAATCAAATATTTCATGTGACAACAAGATAATGTTTCAAAAATATTTGGAACATCTGTTCTTGTTCTACCCTATCATCTAAGACAGAACAAAACTAATCTGCTTTCTGTTAGTTTATATCTATCTATATATATTTCTATATGTGTGTGTGTGTGTTCTCTTTGGCAGAAATGTTAGTTTTAGAAACCATGTTCACCTTTCCATGAGAGTTATTCTTCATCTCCAGATTGCACAAGCTTTTCTGGCCACACTTCATTGTGCTGAATGTCCTCAAGCCTATCAACCTAGCATTTATCAATTACATTAAACTGGTGGACACACTGTCAAAAAAATAATTTCATGTCACCATAGTGCTCGCTTGTCTTGACGTTTAAGACTTATTCTTAGAAATCTTTTCCTCTTTCCTTCTGTCAAAACAGCACCACAGAAAAATCAAACTGTGAGTGGCAGCAGTGGAGATTGCACAACGGGAGAGGTACAACAGCCATTCCAAGTCTCAGTACATTGAATAGTTGTGCATTAGGGGCAAAAAAATGAAGTCCTGCAGCGCACTTCACCCAACTTTTCAGCATTCTTGCTTTTCACTGAAAAATCTGTGCATAGATTAACCATTTTGAGTGACTTGACACCCGTGTCTCTGTGTCAAGTAAACACCCACAGAGCTGTTGTTGTTGGTGGCATGTCAATTCACCACTCTGCCTCTCAGAAAAACAGCTATTACTGTTCTCTCAAACAGCCTCCACTTGAAACAGGAGTGTGTGGGGACAGTGTGAAGAAACAGTTAACAATCTGTTGCCCAACCATGAGAGGTGCAAAAAATAGGTTTAAAATAGCTCTAGATGTTATCTGCGGAGGGTTCAGCACAGAGATCTTAATTGTGATATTACAGTTGGTTTGGATGTGGAAAATTATGCAAAGGAGCATACTGCAGATACTGAGAACATGGGACCTGGGTGGTTAGTTTTGGGTGTCAACTGCAGCAGATTAATGAATTTGATACATCTTGAGGCAACTGCTTCTAAATTTTTCATTTTGGATTGCAGTGCACTTAACGAGATTAATTTACTGAGTTTCAAGTCGTGTTCCATGCTGTAGGTGCAGAATACACAAAAGGCCTTTTTCCAATTTCTGTACCGGCATTTTGGTCAGAAAGCATGAAGACATTTTGAGAACGCAGAGAGTTTGGTCCAGCACTTTTCTGCATGATACAGACACATAGGTAGTATGGGAGCAGATCCAGAATTGCCTTATATATAAAGGTGTACCAATGACAGAGCCTATGGGTGACCAGAGCAGGCCATCCTACCTGAGAGTATAACTCACAGTGGTGACTCAGAGCTTTACAGTTGGTAATGAACCTCAGGAAAGCATCGTAAGCTGTGTCAACCACATGAAGATACTGAGCAGACGAATGCATATATAAAAGATCACCACAGTCCAATACATACAAAAAATGGCAGCAATAAGTTGCTTTTTGACATTAAAAGAAAAACACAACTTATTTTGGAAATAAAAACCCTATTTTCGCCTCAGCCTTTTCACCTGGTACTGCACATATGGCTTAAATGTGAGGGAGTCAACAATCAAAATTTACAGATATTTACAAGAGTTAACAGCTTCTATTTCACTTCCCTCAATAGTGACCACTGAGGGGATATTTTGTGGTCTATTCCTAGAGTGGTAAACAACGCAAGTTTGGTCTTATCCGCATCAAGAACGAGTTTCAGCTGAAGTAGGGTATTTTGGACAACAGTAAGTAACTTTTGCAATGATTCAATGGCCTGTACAAGAGTTGGCACACAGCAGTATATAACAGTGTCGTCAGCATAAAAATGAAAATTAGAATCTGACACGTTTTGACCAGAATATTTATATAAATAGTGAATAAAAGTGGCCCTGTAGTACACCCTTGTAGCTGGATACAATATCAGAACATAAACCATCATATCTAATGTACCGACACATATTAATAAAGTTTTTTGAGAACCAAGCAACTGTGTGCTCTGAGAGTGCTGTGTTAAAAAGTCTAAGTTTTAAAACATCATGGTCAACTGTATCAAAAACTTTGAACAGATCAATAAAAAGTGATGCACAATGTTGCTACTTGTCAAGTGCAACAAAAAAATGTCATCATTTACCATCCTCATTGTAGCTGCGATGGTACTATGTTTTCTTTTAAAGCCTTATTGATATGTTGATAAAATGGCATTGATATATATAAAAACTCCTTTAGTTGATCACTCACAAGATCTTTAAGAATTTTAGCCAGCACTATTAAGGTGGAGAACAAGAGCAGATTTCCATATTCTAGGAATTCCCTGTTCTTGTATATATATATATACAGAAACCTCACAAAGTCGTATTGGAATTTTAAGTATTGCACTAGAATAATATCATATATCAATATTATATTACAGTTATATTAGGGCGATTTCGCATTTTGGATGTATGAAACTTGCCTCTTAAAGTGAAGGCTCCGCGTTTCGCTTTACAGGATACTAAATAAAACATCCAATGTCGCTCCCTCATACATTAGCGGGCTTCAGGTGGTTGAAACAGACCATGAGTGCAAATTTAACTCAATTTCCCCATTCGGCCCCTGTGTGTGCGCGCGCCCCGCGTGCGCGCGCGAGCCACGGAGACTTTATTATGTAACATGCTCCCAATCACATCCCTCCCTGAGTCCGAGGCGTAAGGTCGCTTTAAGAGGTATCTCGGCTCCTATCAGGGATCCTGCCAGAACACCTCCTACCTTCTCCTCGACCAGAAACTCTGTTGTGTCTCACCTGATGCAAAGCAGTGCTCCAAGTCCCAGAGGAAAGAATTTTATGGTAAGAAACAATGGCTGATTTGACGGCTTATTAAAATAGGTATTGCACTGTGTGTGTGTGTGTGTGTATGTGTTTGTGTGTGTGTGTATGTGTGCCTGAGAGTGTGTGTGTGTGTGTGTGTGTGGGGGCTTTGGTGGCGGGTTACCTGAAAGTAAGAAATTATATTTTCTTATAGGGTCGTCAATGAAGCTCCAATAACAACAATATTAAAGTGTAGTATTTCTTTATATGTTCTTAACGTGCCTATGGTGAGTTTTAATAACCTTATCGCGCGCTGGTATTTTGAATTCCCCATGGTGTCCGGCCAGAGACGCTGGTCTGACGGGATTTAGGGTGTCCCTCTTACTTGCCACTCGCCAGGCTGCTCCCCGTGTGAGATGCTGAGAGTGCAAGTGGCGCTGTTTCGTGTACATTCAGCAGACCGTGAGGTGGAAATGAGTGCTGCGTCTCCCTCCCGGACGGGAGAGCTGTGAGCACGCACGGTGGTACCCTGGAGGACAGAGGAGTGTCCCCCTCCACCTGTCCGGAGCTGAGAAAGTCCACCTCGCTGCGAGCAGACAGACAGCTGCGGACGGAGAGTGGATAGGACAGCTGCAGGGGCCGAGCATAACATAAGCTCACAGTAACCACTCTGACACGTTGCATCCCTCCATGTGTTTTTCATCCACCGGTGCGTGATGTCTCTAACTATTTTTGCATGAGCGAATCCGGACTTGTGGCTGTTCTTGTCTCGTGGCAAAGGGATTTAGTGAGGTGACTGAACAGAGCTGATGTTAGGGACGGATTCAAAATCTTACTTACAGATTACAAAAATCTCTACTTTGAGACAATTCCCCAAATGTCTCTGTCTGGTGATTCTACAGGACCGTCACAGTTTCTCTCACACTGTGTATTTTTAATGTTTCTGTAGGCTGTTACTTTATGTGTAATCTGCTGTTGATCACTATAATTTATAATAAGTCTCATGTTAATTACTAATAATGTCCTTGGTAAATTTCCTTGTTCTATTGCTTGCACTGTCCTGTAACATCAGACACAACACAACGCAATGCATCGCTTTAAGTCTCCAATTTCTGCCATAAATAATCAGCATCAAGGCTGCAGCCTTGGTTTTTAGCGGTTTTAGTCAGGTTGACAACCACGATGGGATGAATTATCCAGATGTCTAAAAGAGAAGACTGTGTATCACAGAGGAATTCAAGTGGTATCACCTTACTTAGCTCCATGTACACACGATTACTTTTCTTATGAATACTCTGGCTTGGTTTGTTATTACCTCAGATGAAACAGCACATTGTAATGAAATTACTGCTCATAATAGAAACAGCTAGAAGCAATTAATTTCCTATCCGTCAGAATTTATCATTGTAAAGGAGTTGTCAATTAAGAATGATAAATCCTCTAAATCCTGTAGCTTTCATTATGTTAGCATAGCTGTGTTGCAAAACTAATTTCTGGGCAACTGAGCCGTGGGCAAAACATCTTGGTTAATCAGTGCTGTTTTCACTGCTGCGTGTTCACACACCCACACCCACACAGACACATTTATAGTATATGCATGTATGCACACATCCACACACCCTGTTAAGATGTTCTTGGTCCCGGTGTAATGACATAGTGTTTCTTTTTTCCAGTACATTAATTTGTTAGAAAATTTTAAGGACCACATGTGCTTTAGAATCCGGGCAGCTATTGTGAATTCTCTGTGATATTGAGAGGTGTCTGTTCCTCTCTGGACAGAAACAGAATATATTCCTGCTGTCAAAAGGGGAGAGAACAGTGCAAGGGAATGTTTTTCTCTGAAGGAGCAGCCATTATCACCGTTATTGTGATGGAAATTTAAATCAGCATGCCATTATAGTGATGCCACAAAGTCTGGATCTGCGCTGTTTTCTTGATGATATGCCATCAGCACATCATTTATTCTTATAGCATGTATTCGAGGAGACAGAAAATGTGCGTTCCACCAACAGCCTCATGATATCTGCATACCAACATTAATTATTCCTTTCATAAATCTCTGTTTTTGTAAGATGGAATCCACCGCCAGTGGGTACAAAGGTGAAACTTGACCAATAAATACTTCTCAGCACCGAAAAGGCACTTTTGGAATTACATCCATGAGAGCTGTGAATTTAAAATCCTATCCTGCGGCAAGAGAATCACTTACTGCCAGACATCCTCATTTAAAAGAAGTCACAGTCTAATGATGAAATGAGCTTTTTTCAGTAAGTGAGGTTCGCTTTCTTTTCATATTGCAGTTTTCATGGAAGCTACATTTTACACTGATAAACCGGCCCCTTAAATATCTCAAGAGTTTATAACTTTAAAAACAAACTTGTCATGATTGGAAATTTTAAAGTTTAAGGTTACTCATTTCTTTTTCTTTTTTTTCAGGCAGAAAATGAAGACTGCTGTAAAGACTGCCAAAGATTAAGGATGAGGGCAAGCTGTGAAAAAATGCAACTATTATTCCTGAAGTAACACCAGCAGGTGTGACACAACAAATTAGTTTAGATAGTTCCCAGCCTTTCAAGTGAGCCCAGGAAAACCATCATGGAGCTGCAACACAACACCAATCACAACCAAGCCTTGTGGAAAGAGATACCATGGGATTTCACAGAGGATTGCTCACTCTCAGTGAGTGGAACCACTTTTCTCATTGTTGCTTACAGCACAGTTATGGCAGTGGGTCTCATTGGGAACTCTTGCCTGGTGTTTGTTATCACACGGCACAAGGAGATGCGCAACGTCACCAACATCTTCATTGTCAACCTTTCTTGTTCTGACATCCTCGTGTGCATTGTCTGCCTGCCAGTAACAATTATCTACACTCTGATGGACCACTGGATCCTAGGAGACACCCTCTGTAAGCTCACACCCTTCATCCAGTGTATATCAGTTACTGTTTCAATCTTTTCCCTCGTCCTTATCGCCATGGAGCGCTACCAGCTCATTGTCCACCCGACTGGATGGAAGCCTGTGGTGGGCCAGTCCTACCTGGCCGTGGCTGTCACCTGGATTGTGGCCTGCCTAATCTCAGTGCCTTTCTTCTCATACAGCGTACTTACCTTGCCTTTGCAGAACCTGAGCATCCCTTTCCCAGTCAGTGATCAGCTTGTTTGTATGGAGCGGTGGCCATCGCTTCAAGAACGGCGAGCTTACACCACCTCCTTGCTCGTCTTCCAGTACTTCCTTCCTCTCATGCTCATCACGGTCTGCTACCTGCACATCTACCTGCGCCTAAGGAGGAGGAAGGAGATGGTGGAGCGCAGCAGGAACAACGCTCAAAAGAAAAACAAGGGCTCCACAAGGATCAACGCCATGTTAATGTCCATAGTGGTGGCGTTCACCCTCTCCTGGCTCCCTCTCAATGTCTTCAACACGGTGTTTGACTGGAACCATGAGGCCATCCCGTCCTGTAGCCATGACGTCATCTTCTCATTCTGCCACCTCACGGCCATGGCCTCCACCTGCATCAACCCCATCATCTATGGTTTCCTGAACAGCAATTTCCAGAAACACCTCAAGTCCACTCTGTTGCGGTGTCGCTGCTGGGGGGTCGCAGAGCGGTACGAGAGCGTCCCGCTCTCCACTGTCAGCACAGAGGTCACCAAGGGTTCAATCTTGAGCAATGGATCTATCAGCATCAATACTTAAATCCAAGCCTTTCTAGTAAAAGACAAAGAAACCACTGGGACCTCTCCAGCCCTCATTGTTTCATCCTTTAGAGCTTTTCTTGCTTCATTTCGTGCAAAAGCAAGGTTTTACATTTACGAAGTTATAAACCTCACAATAGCAGTCTAGGTGGAGCAAACTGAAGACAATAGCATGGAATGGTGCCCTCGATTCAGTATGACTTCACATGCAAGAGGAAGTAGATAACAAAATGATGGTGCAAAGGTTGGCCTCAACTGAAGACACTTTACATGAGCACTTTTGCCACTGTAGTCTGTATAGTCCATTCCCCATGTTCACATACAAATGAAAAGAAAGCATTTAATCCTGTTTACAAATGCCATGTTTTCTTTCTCAAGTACTGGGATCTAGAAGAAGTCATGTTTAAGGAATATCAGCTGTTCTGGGTTTTCTTTTCACACTTTCAGCTACTATAAATGAGAGCAATGGAGGGACCAGAGTGTACTGAAAGGACTAAGGGTTTGGGGTTGTTCTTTTCATTTTTTCTGTTTTATGTTAATAGTATTGATGAAAATACTAAGGGATTGTGAACTGTGATATGTTAGTGATTATTGACAGAGTAGCTTATCACACAACTGAAAGAGAAAACATTAGTGCATTGAATGTGGCTCCAGGCATTCATTCAGCCGATTTACTAGCATTATCTTAATGCATTTCTTATCACCCAAAATCACCACAAACGATGTAATGGTCTTTTACAAAGAACCTTGGCAAGAGCTATATACATTTCTGCTGTCTGCCGAGGTCTGCATTCCAGTATACTGTGTGTGTGGAATGGTTTTTCTCATTAAATGTTCCATACAACAGCCATATATCAAGTGCCATAAAACAAAATAAAAACAGCAGTAAAGGACTTTGTCAGAGCAGGGTTGTTCTGCTGTATATAAATTTACTAAGTACATGTATGCCCTGTAAAAGATGTGACACAGTTATAGTTTATGGTGTGGTTGGCAATAAAGAGCACTGTGTAGCATAGCAGATATCTCCTAGGAAACCTGTTGTCACTTCTCTTTGTGGTATTGAACTGAATTAAAACATTTATTATTTTTTTTAATTATAATGCATATGTTGTAATATTTGGTTTTGATTAGTCACAATCTTGACTACTTGTTCTTCAATTCTTGTATTGCATTTTTTTTTTGGCAATCTTCATGTCCTCCTTGCTTTCTGATTGTGTGTTAAACCACAATTGATTTTTCGTTGTCACCTTGTAGTTCAGTTCATCTACATCATTCTTAGCTTTTAACCGGTAATTTATTTGTCCTAAGTTTGCCACTAAAGGCAGAAGGGTACATTGAGAGCAGACTGCACCCTGTCAATAGTTCGAAACAGTGGTTAGTGTGTTGCCCGGAGATTATAGCGCTGATGTGTTAAAACACAAGCTAATCAACACTTGCATTACATGGTAATGTTTTAGTTTGGGAGGTACATAAAAACCCCACTTCTAAACATCCAAAAAAAATGTGTTTCTGTCTGAGGTCAAATTCAGTGTGCTGCCTGTGTGTGCATTATTTAGGGGGAAGTCTGAGATCACAACACATTTTAGATGTGCTTGTAGTGTTGAATAAATCAGTGTTGTGTTTGGTGCCTTAGATGTTAAACAGCATACTGAAAAACAGTATGAGAGATCAATGGGAATTGGGTTAAATATTCATGCATGTTAACAGTTTTACTTTTATCTTTCTTAAATAAGAAGCATATCATCTAGGCGGGAAGGAGAAGGTAAGGTTTTTTCTCGTCTGGGGCCTTTTAGTCTGATAAAGTGTAGGATGCTTTTACAACTTACATAAAGACGAACCTGTTTCGGACTCCTGACAATATCTCACAAAACCTGCCAAGCTGTTTTCTAAGGACAAGAGAGCTCTCAGAGGTCCTTGTCAGCATAATTGACTGTGTGCTTCTGCTGCTTTGACCCGATCTGACCTTTACAGGCTGTCAATCCCCTCTCCTCTCTTATACCCCCTTCCTCTCACCTTTCTTTCCTTCTAAAACACCACTGACTGTAGTAGCAGCGTTCATTTTGTTTGGAATAAAGGACCCAAGATGCGGGAGGTGTTGACGGACACCAGCAACACTTGAAAATGCGTGGAACTCTAGTGATGGTGTTGTATGTTGTTACCTAAGTAACTGTTAAGGGGTTATTGGCACATTAATGTGCTATGAAATTAAGCTCAGCTGGAGACAAGCACTTAATGACTCCACAGGGCCAGACTCTCCTTGTCAGTGGGGCAGTTCCAGAAAGATTAGCATCTTGGCTCTCTGCATTTTAATTTAGAGAGATTCTCATATGAGCAATCTCTGCAGATAACAGGAACAACATGAGCTACATAGTTGGCCAGAGATTTCCTCAAGCTGTTGTTTTGAGCATTTAAATTATCTTCAGCCAGATACTTTGCCTGCCTGTAAGAATAGGGCATAATTCAGCCCTTGTTGCCTTGTTTCCATATTAAGAGTCATAATAGATTTCAGTGCTTTCTGTCGCTTTGTAAAAGAAAGTCCTTCCCCCGACGAGTGATTCCTTCTCCCTAGCCAACGCTTGTAAAGTTCGTGGAGGCTGCACAAGATGTATACAGTATTCACCACATACAGGATCTACGGTATAATGTGAATTTACAGGGCCCATATTTAGCCTGAGGGATCGTAGGAAGTTGTATAAGGTGTCTCAATACAGATATGCTGAAGTACAAAATGAGTTTTCAGCTAAAAATCTTGTATGCAGTGATGTCAGACAAAGTCATTGGCCTTGTGCACCTTTGGTCCCTTGTGAGAGGGAACTAATCCTTTTGTTTTGGCATATGAAAAGGTCAAAGTCAGATTGTCTCTGGAATCCTAATCATGTTATTATAAATACTAACATCTGTAGGATGCAATGAAACAGGCAGGTAGCTCATTTAAGGGTCAAACACATAGATGAGCTCAGTCGATAATTTCCTTGTTTTATCTTTCCAATGGATTGCCCTAATGGTTCCGCCTTGCATCAGGCGCTTCCTGATTCATCAGATCTGTCAGAGAGGATTTATTTCAGGTTATTCCGGGTTTTACCTGTTTATTAGTTTGGATATCATAACAGCATGAATGTTGTGTCAGTCCGTTTATGTCCCAGACCTGGGTTACACACACGTAATCCTCCAGATTGAATTAGTGACAAAACAGCCCTGCGTGAAATAATCTAGAAATATCAGTTGTATACTGGAAGATGTTTCTGGGCCTCAGTTTCTTCTGTGTCATCTATATAAATAACAGCACACACACAAACACACACACACACACACACACACACACACACACACACACACACACACACACACACACACACACACACACACACATGCACACACACACACACACACTCACACACAACACACACACACACACAGAGTTTTGTCTTGCACATCACAAACAGATTTGACCGTCTGGAATAGCAACCCCCTGACTGGTGTCGGCCAGTTTTTCGTAAGGATTGATTTTGTAATTACATGTATGTACAGTGTTTAAAAGTAAAATAAGATAGATAGATAGATAGATAGATAGATAGATAGATAGATAGATAGATAGATAGCGGTAAAAGAAATTCTTTCACCATTATAATCTTATCCTGACAATTTAGAGCCTGGCCTTTGTGTCTGACCTTCCATTTTCTTTGATTAGAAGAAAAGAGGTAGACCGAAGCTTGCTTTAGTTGCCTGGTTACAGCTTCCTGAGGGGTTTCGTTGGGTTTCCTTCAAGCTATTAAAGGCCTCTCATTAGACACTGACAGAGTGGCTACGCCAGGCTGAAGCAGTTTTAGTGGAACCAGCTCATTCAAATGGTTATCCCATGTGAAAAGAGGGACAAAAAAGAAAGTGAGACATAACATTTATTGCTGGGGATACTTGATGACACATAAGGTAACTTTCATTTTGACTTGCATTGGCTTGTCAACGTGGTGTAATTGTAAGCAGCCACTGGTAAGTGACAGGGATTTTTTTTCTGAGCAGCGTGCCATAGAAGGAAAAGCACTGGTGTAATTAAAAACTTAATGAGGATTTTATTCTTTATTTCACTTGGGTCCAGAAGTCTCTCAAGCTTTTAAATCTATCTATTCAATTTAGGTGTGCCAGAGCCATTTTACACTTGGAAGCAAGGCACTGTTAAAGGAATAGTTAATCGTTTTGGGAAATACATCTACTTGCTTTCTTGCGAATAGTTAACTGTACAGCAAATATATAGCTGGGGACAAGAGATGGCTTAGCTCGGCTAAGCCTAAAAACTGGAGAGCAGCATAACAGCTGTCACTTACACACTTAGGTTTCTGTATGGCTTAAACAAGTGTTATATAGTGTGTGAGCCTTAAAAGTGCTGCTAGATTCATTTAGTTTCCTTTGGACAGAGCCAGGTCTAGATATTTCTGCCTGTTTCCAGTCTGTATGCTAAGCTAGGCAGCTACTGGCAGTGGCTTATCGTACAAAGAGAGTAATATTGAAAAAAAGAGTTCGATATTTTGAGAAATGAACTTACTCACCTACTTGCCGAGAGTTTGATATACATACACTGTCTCTGTCCAAAGACTACCTGAAGATTACCTGTTGACAGAGCAAGCTGTTTCTCTTCTTAATGCAAAGCTAAGATAACCGGCTGTTGGCAGTAGCCCCGCTACTCTCATCTAACTGTATTTTTTAAAAACTCATGTTAGCACTGCTTTGATGTTTCAATCTTTAAAGAATGTAAATACTGTTTCTTGCTGCAAGTAATGTGTCTAATATGATGTCTTTGATTTTAAAATGGAGGGTAGATAGGCACTGAGAGTTATTGTTCATATTGACCTTGAGTAAATATTTTCTGTCCTGCTGTGCAATCACCTTTCATATATTTATCTCTTATCAAATCACTTCCAATAAAGGACAATGCTTGACCCATATGGTGTTGCGTGTATGCTCAATGAAAGTAGCTGCAATCTCATCAACAAGATGAAACCCACAGACGTGATTTTCTGCTGTGTCTGTTTGCTGAATAACGGTTGAGTGACAGACAGATTGAACTACTTTGAAAAACACACTTTCCATTGAAGATAAGAGCATGGCCACCCTTTACGCTGGTCAGCAGGATATTACAGACTGATATTTCGATTTGTTTTTCACTTTGTTTAAATTCCATACCTTATTGGCGAACACACACGTGTCGCCTGCTCACATAATTATCATGTCGCTTATCCATCCACGAATAATCACTTTTATAATCCAAAGGAGATTGTGGAGTGTGTGTGAATGAAGCAAAGCAAACAATGAGCTGCTATAATACAATGAACTGGCTTCAGACACATGTCCTCATGGTGGACAAACACAATACAGTAAATTAAAATAAATTACAGTGTTGTCAGGCTTATGAAAAATAGTGTAGATAAAATCACAGCAGCAGTCACAGAGATAGTTTCGATTCTATAAAGTTTGGATTTTCTTGTCAGATTATTTTATCAATAAGACAGGCACTAAAACAGCAATGGAGTGGAAACCTCAAGGATGCACTTTCTTGTTGGTGTCTAGTGCCCTCTAGTGGCTAGGCATTGAGCTCCAGAGCTTACAGCATGTGATGTTCAGGTCAACGTTTAAAGTTTTGCTAAAAGAAAAGTAATCAAGAAATAGCTTTTTTGGCATAAAAGTCCATATTCTTGGCTTATGTTCTGTAAAGAACACAACATGTTTTCTCTAAGTACACATGCTAAAGGCCTACGTAGAAGCTGAGGTCTTTTATCTATTGCTGACTGGGTCAATTTGACCAAAGAAGGCCAAGTTCAGGTTATTAAATTCCTACAGCAGACTGGTGGTTGTTGTTTTTTTTTTTCCTCTCCCTACCTTTCAGAAATCCGTGTAACCTACACACTCATACCTGTTGGGTGGTGCTGGACATGATCAGTGGTGGAAGAAAAATTCAGATATTTTATTCAAGTAAAACTAACGATACATTCATGTAGAAGTACTCCATTACAAGTTTGAGTTTGAGTTTATTAACATTCATGCTTACAGTTGACAAATGAATATAAGCAGAATTTACATTAATACAAATATAAATATATCTACAGGAGTTTACATATAAAACTACACATATCTATATACACACATACTCATACATATACATTTAAAAATACAACCATACATTTACATACAACCATGCATACATTTTAAAAAGCCATAAACCAATATAAAAAAAACCACAGACAAACAAACAACACACAACAAACCCCAAAGACAAGGAGTGTGACAACTCTTTGACCTCAGATGTAACCTCTGACCGAGGACTGGAAGTGCCCTTTACCACAACTGAAGGTCCATTGCTCAAAATCTTATGTAGGTAAAAGTACAGAAGCATTATCAGCAAAATGTAATTAAAGTATCAAAAGTAAAAATGTTCATTCTACAAAAAAAAAAAAAAAAAATAGCCCTGTGGCTGATATATTATTGTATTATTATACATCATATCACATTACTAGTTTGTCATTACTGATCTGGTTTAGGTGGAGCTCATTTTATCTACTTAAATACTTCCAAGAAAAGTTGACAATCATGCTGGATCATTATAGCAGAATTTAACAAGCTGCTGGCCACTTTTGGCACATGCTGGATGTTTTAGCATATGATTGTGATTTAGATGGCATTGAACCCAGGTTGGCTCCAGAGGAGAGGACTGGGGTTTTCTGGGTGAGCACACACACACACACACACACACACACACACACACACACACACACACACACACACACACACACACACACACACACACACACACACACACACACACACACACACACACACACACACACACACACACACACACACAAAGAGATATATCTATATATGTTTGTATGTATAAAAATATATAGCAGTTATAAAATTCTTTATGTGGGGGCAAAGTGCTAAACAGCCACTGTGCTGCCCATGAAGCTCAGGGGAAAAGAAGAATAAGGTGGATATGTACAGAAAGGCAAATAAAGAGAGGATGATTAAAGGAGCAAGAAAGACAAAGAGACAGTGTTGATGGGAAAGAATGTGAAGAAGAAGAAGACAAAGGATAGGAAAGGTGAGGATGTAAAGGAAACAAGTTGAAAGGGAATGGAAGGAGATGAAAGGTAGGAGGAGGGAAGAGAAGAGAGAGGAGAGAGAGCAGGAGAGAAAGGGTGTATTGTAGAAGGAGGAAGAGAAAAGAGAAGAAGAAAGGATGGAGAGGTAAAGGAAGCAAATTGAAGAAAAGCACAATAGGTGAGGTAAATCAATGAATCTGCCAAATGAAAGAAAAAGAAGGGTGGATGGAAGAGGAGGAAGATGAAAGAGAGGATGGGTCAACAGGAGAGAGGGGAGGAAAAAGAGGAAGGGTGGATAGTTAAAGGACAGAAGATGAAGATGGATGGGAGAAAACCTCAAATCTGCCAACAAGAAGGATGGAGAATGGAGAGGCACAGGAAAGTGGATTAAGGTGAGGTGGTGTGGAGAGGAAAAGAGGGAAAGTGATGGATGGAAAAATGAG